>NC_138179.1:45424867-46024867 GCF_964165515.1 Mesoplodon bidens | reverse complement strand
TAGAATCACTAGTACACTATATCTGATAAATTTAATTATAAATTAAATTTCAGTTCTCATTGTTCCAAGTGGTTGAAACCTCTATCCTAGACTACCATCATGTTTTTTGTTAACTTGGATATTGCTTATAAGTTACTTTAAAGCTAATCTATAATAGAAAGCTAAATCTGGCTAAAATTGCTTACTGTCCTATTATTACATGAAATTCCTTACTCCAAAATTTCCTATGTCAGAACTGCCATTTTTGTTATAAATTTGGATACTGGGGAGGCATCAGCAGGAAGGGTTGGTACATTTCTTTCTTTCTTTTTTTTTTTTTTTTTGCGGTATGCGGGCCTCTCACTGTTGTGGCCTCTCCTGTTGCGGAGCACAGGCTCCGGACGCACAGGCCCAGCGGCCATGGCTTATGGGCCCAGCCGCTCCGCGGCATATGGGATCCTCCCAGACCGGGGCATGAACCCGTATCCCCTGCATCGGCAGGCGGACTCTCAACCACTGCGCCACCAGGGAGGCCCGGTTGGTACATTTCTGTCTCCAACCTACACTTGTGACAGCGTGAATATTTTTTATTTCACTCGTCAAGTGACTCAGTTCTCCTAATCGTAACAGTTTATTGTATGAAATTTTGATATTATGGTTTTTTAAAATTTATTTATTTTATTTTATGGGTGTGTTTGGTCTTCATTTCTGTGAGAGGGCTTTCTCTAGTTGTGGCAAGTGGGGGCCACTCTTCATTGCGGTGCACGGGCCTCTCAATATTGCGGCCTCTCTTGTAGTGGAGCTCAGGCTCCAGATGCGCAGGCTCAGTAATTGTGGCTCACGGGCCTAGTTGCTCCGCAGCATGTGGGATCTTCCCAGACAAGGGCTCGAACCCGTGTCCCCTGCATTGGCAGGCAAATTCTCAACCACTGCGCCACCAGGGAAGCCCGATATTATGTTTTTTTAATGATAAAGATTATTATTGCTGTATTATTTTCCAAAGGTGTAGTGGTTATTTAAACTGGATCAATAGTGTATAAGTGCTATTCATAATCTTTGGCTTCATAAATCCCATTTCTAGGGATTTGTCCTAAGAAAATAATACAAAAGAAAGGTGCTTGAAGGTCTTCACGCAATGTTATCTATCATAGGGGGAAAAAAGCAAAACAAAGAACCTTATGTCTTAACAGTTTGAGATTGGTCAATAAATAATACTGTATGTATTAATACACTGAGTAATATATGACCCATATTAGAATGGGTTTACTATTGTAAAGTTATCCAAAACAAAATTCTAGCAGCAATAGCAATTAGTATAAATTCTAATACAAATGAAGACAAAAAATTGGGGCAGGCTCATCATTCCTAATTCTCACATTGTTGATGGTGAGACCTATGCTGTGAATATAACATCTGAAATTAATCTTAAATTCTTTAGTTAGAGATAGTTTTCTACCTTTTATCCTTGTTGCTGAAAAAGACTTAAAAGCATATAGAGATAAGGCCTAGAAGGAAAGATTGAAAGGCACGCCACACTGTACATTTCTTTTTTTTATTTCAAAAAACCTGAGTTTTGAGTGTTTAATGTATGTTAAATATCAGCCTAGGTACTCTGGGAAGATTCAGAGCTGCGTGCCATGTTTATTGTTCTCAAAACTATGCTCAAGTCAGGGAGACTGCCATAAATATATACAGTAAAAACATTGTAGGAGAATTGGGAGGGAGTGAATGACGTGGAAAAACTCGCCTAATTCAAGGCTACCAGTAGGTATTTCAATGCTCTGTGGCTTTTTAGTCATTTTAGCAGCAAGAGTAAGGGGAAGAAAACTACCTAAAAGAGTAATTAATTTGAAATGTTCCAACAACAGCAGTTTTTATGATGTAGTACTTGATCGCATGTAGGGGAGGGATGATGGGCAGTGGGGATGGAGAGGAGGACAGAACTGAGAGATACTTACATGTGAGGCTGGTAATGATGACATGCTGAGCGGGAGATCTTCCCAGGGGAGGTCAGTAGGATATGATAAGCTTAGTGCTGCTAGAAGGGAGTTGCTCAGATAGGGCCTCCCTATGTGATAGTACTGTAGTTGGAGAATGTTTTCTGAAGTCTGATTCTCACCTTTGCAGGTCCAAGTTTATATAGCAGTATTACCTAGAACTGATCAGAATCTTCAAAATGCCAATTAATAATGGGAAATAAATCTGTATTATCACTAGTCATGTCAGGTACAGAGCAGTTTCTTCTGAGCTAGCATTATCATGTACTGCTGAAGATCAAGGGGTTTGAAGGCAGACTATGGGCTTAATGCTGCCACTCACTGTATGACTCACTAAGTTTCATCCCTCACTGTAGGACTGAAGCTCTCTAAGCCTCAGTTTTCTCATCTGAAATTCTTTCATGATTGTAGTGAAGGTTAATAGATATGCATAAATAATTTAGTATTGAGCCTAGCCCAGAGTAAATACACAATGAATATTGACTAATGTTGTTAAAATGTTACTTGGCGAATATAGAAACAGAAAAAACAGGAAAAAGTTAATCTAGAGATTCAACAGGAAATCTCTAGAAATGGGATGGGAATATCCAGACGGGTATATCTGAAGTAGGAGGTTTCACCCACATACCTCCTGAAATCACTTCCCTAGTGAGTTACTGCCACTGTGAAAGTGTATTTCTTAAGTATGTTGGGGTAGAAAAAAGGTTGAGAGTCTTTTTTTTTTTTTTGGGTGTGCTGTGTGGCATGAGGGATCCTAGCTCCCCAACCAGGGATTGAACCCGTGCCCCTACAGTGGAAGCACAGAGTCTTAACCACCAGACCGCCAGGGAAGTCCCAAGGTTGATAGTCTTAAGGAAAATTTCATCCACACCTTGATGTGGTCTCACTCTTACCTTAGGCTAGGGCGTGATTGTCTTGGAGCTTGAGGTAGGCTGACATGGTCATGTTTTTCTGAAGCCACATCCTAGTCACCTTGCCTCAGATATCTCACAGATATTTCTTATCTCACAGATAGGTGTAAAGGATACTAAATGAACCTACCACCTGGCTTAAAAAATAGAACATTGCTAATACAACTGTAGACCCTGCTTTTAAAGCAACACTTGCGTGCTCATTGCAAGTAATGATTTGGTTCTTTATTCACTTTCACAAGAGCCCAGTTTACCAGGCAGGGGTTGAGGGTATTTTACTGTCCTTACCTCTACCCATCCCTGTAGAGAAATAGTTGCATTAACTTGGGTTTTTGGGTATTTATCTGTTCTAAACAGGTGAAACTGGACAGGGTTCTAAAGAATCCCATCGAGGAGACCCTTTGGAAGAGCGAGAAAGTACTAAAGAATCCAGATCATCATGGAAAAGAGTTTCTTTTGAGAGGTAGCACTCAATGTCTGTGAATTTAAGCAAAACAAGTTATGCTTTTCCTTCTACTAAGAATGAAAATTGCACACAATATACCAGAATGGCAGCAAAGAAACAAAAAACAAAGCTGATGTGAAAATTTACTAACTTCTCATGTTTTAAACCTCCCTGAGGGAGTTTTAAGAACCTCGAGCTATATATAATGCTTAATTCTCAGCGTTAGCCACCTACTTAATTTAAAACATTTCCCTTAATCATCAAAGTCGTTTATGTTCCTTGCTGAAAACTTGGAAAGTACAGAGGAATAAAAAAGAAGCAAAAAAGGAAAAAAGATGAACTGTATCATTCAGAACTAAGTAACTGCTTGTTAACATTTTGTTGTAATTTAGCCTTTTTTTTTTTTCCACTGTTTTTTCTTTTGGGGATTTAGTCATATTGTCTGTATAATTTTGTTTCCTGCATTTTAAAGTTTAACACATCAAGTCTTTTCCTAATTTGTTAAACTCTTTATAATCATTTTTAATCACTGTATAACATATCATGCATATGGGTGCATCATAATTTACTTAAACCATGCCTCTGAAGTAGAGGTAGTTGTTCCTTTGTTTTTCATATTATTATTTTTTAATGCAATACATACTTCTGTTTATTCTTTCTCTACCCTCCTTCCACTCATATATTTAAGCTACATTCAGAGTGGAAGACTATGAATGATATAAGGCTATTAAAAGTTGCCAAATTACTTTGCCAAAAGGCTGTGACTATTTAAATACCCACCAACAGTATAAAAGTACTGGGTTAATGCACCCTCATCAACCAGTATCATCGACCAATACCAGAGTTTTAAAATTTGTGCTGTTTTCATAGGCAAAATGTAATGTTGCAGGTTTGATTGTACTTCTGCTAAGTAGAGGTTGAATATGCTGCTATGATTTTCTTTTAAGTATCCAATTATCAGTTTTTTTTATGGAGTTTGTCATGGTTTGAAAAGCATAGGCAAAGCCTTCTTGTTTAAATATAGTATGTTGTAGAAAATGTGTCTTAAAGGAGACCATCAGGAAATAAATTTTTTGACTTTATTTTTCATTATTAGATTAAAAAAATAACAAAAGTGCAAAAGTGAAACAATAAAAGGATGTTTAATACAAAATTAATATCCTACCTAGATTCCCTTCACTTCCACACCTCTAAAGTAACCAGTATTTATTGTTCTCTGTGTATATTCGCCTATACATTTAATCCTTGACACTTTATATGCAGCTTTTCCCGCCATACATGTATCAGTTAAAACAGTTAAGCAGCAGAAGGAAAAGTCTCCTGTTTTCTGCACATAACAGTGACGAATCTGAACATCCATAGGCTGGCTGCTTGAAGCAGCTCTCGGGGTCCTCACAGAAAGGGCCCTTTGTGGTCAGGCCAGGCCATCAGTAAGTGAGGAAACTCTTTCAGGTGCTCCTCGTCATCTGAGGCATTGGGCCCCTCTTGGGGTGGAGATGAAGCAGAATCCACTGGTGAAATAATTAGACTTGGAGACACAGCACACACCTTTTCTCTAAGAAGTAATGGTGAGTAGTTAAACTTCAAATATCAGTTATTGTTATTCAACATAAAACTGTGAAAATGTAAATAGTTATACTTAGAAGTGTTTAAAAGTTGAGAAGAATAGAGAGAACCCTAACTGGACATCAAAATTGAAATTCCAGAATACTGCCATTACCCACTGTACATGAACAGTTGTCCAGAATGAGTCAAGTGGGAGTCCTAGGCACATGGGCAAATAGGTGGATGCAAGTTTGTCATGTAATATGCGGGACTTGATACCCTAGGAAGAAAATTCTGGATGCAGCTTAACAGTCTGGTCACACTCAGAATACCCCTTAAATGTAGTTTCCTGAGCTGGGTGACTCACTTTTTTCATGGTTTCAACCAAGTGTGTACATCCAGTGGCAGTTCTTCTCCCAGGCTTCAGGCCATATTTCCAACAGTCTCCTGCTTATACACAGTAAACCTGAATATCTCTCAGGCCTATTTTGAGACTCTCACCTTGCCCTCCTCCAACCATCCCACTTCCTGTTCTGCCCATCTTGGTTGTCTTGCTTTTCTCTTGGCATCATATAGTTTCTTTTTTCCTTTTCTTTTTTTCTTTCTTTTTTTTTTCTTGGCTGTGCCACGCAGCTTGCGGGATCTCAGTTTCCTGACCAGGGACTGAACCTGGGCCACGGCAGTGAAAGCCCAGAATCCTAACCACTAGGCTACCAGGGAACTTCCAACATCATATAGTTTCTTTTGTTGGAATGCTCTTCCTTTCTGTTTCTGGCAGACTCACTCTATACAAAGCCCAGGCTCTGTATTCCTACATTGTGGTCTTCTCACCTTGACTATTACGTAAACTGTGAGTTCCAGGGACAGTAGCGACCTCATATTCATTCAGCAAATATTTATTTAATGCCATCCCTTTGCCAGGCAGTGGTGATACAGTAGTAAACAGAATAGACACAGACACAAATCCCTTCCCTTATAGAACATATATTCTACTTGTGGAGGCAGTCAATAAATAAGACAAATAAGTGAAATGTCTAATAAAATTATTCATATTCATCTTAGTATTCCAAAAGTTAGCAAAGCATTAGGCCCACAATAAGTATTTTTTTTAATGGAAGAACAGGAATGCTAGAGTAGAATTAAGTACATTAAATTATGGAAATCAAGTGGCCTGCATTCTCTTCCAGACTCTGCTACTGGCTGTGTGACTTTGGACAAGCCCCTTATCTTTTCTGAGCCTCTGTTTCTTCAAGTGTGAAATTAGAGAATTAAACTAAACCATCTTTGAAATCCCTTTCAGCATTAATACTCTAATTCCAGGAATAGACACTCCATTCCAAGGAATTGTGTTCAAAGAACCTATGTCTGAGAGGTCAGACAGTAAGCCAAAGACATGTACTTGCCACTGGGGTGGGTAAAGTAGCAGAATGACCAGAGTCAAGTGTAGGTAATGCAAGAATGTTTCTTCAAGGTAGAGAGTCAGATGAAAGGGATGGTGATTTTAGAAACGGTGTTCTGTGATAGCAAATGCCATGTAGAAAGGTTAGATCTATAAAAAGTGAATTATTTTCAGATTTTAACTATTCAGATTATAAGGCAATTAAAAGAAAAAAAAGAAATAGTTGAGAGGGCTTCCCTGGTGGCGCAGTGATTGAGAGTCCACCTGCCAATGCAGGGGACATGGGTTCGTGCCCCGGTCCGGGAAGATCCTACATGCCGCAGAGCGGCTGGGCCCATGAGCCATGGCCGCTGAGCCTGCGCGTCCGGAGCCTGTGCTCCGCAACGGGAGAGGCCACAGCAGTGAGAGGCCTGCGTACCGCAAAAAAACAAACAAAAGAAATGGTTGAGAGAAAAGCCAGGCTAAGGTGTTTGGGTTTCATGTCATATGGTAGCTTCCTTTTATATTTGGATTTAATTCATCAGATAAATGTCATCATACACATTCTTAGACATCTAATTTAGGCTTTAATTCCAGGACTATAAATCTTTCTTTCTTATTGCAATATAATTGACATATAACATTATATTACTTATACAGATGTACAGTCTGATTCTTCAGTAGTATACATTGCAAAATGATTATTACCACAGTATGTCTAGTTAACATTCATTACCAAAAAATTACCAACTTTTTTCTTGTGATGAGAACTTTTAAGATCTACTCTATTAACAACTTTCAAATATACAACACAGTATTTTCTTCTTAAACCTTTTTTAAAATTGAGATGTAGCTGATGTACAATATTATATGTTACAGGTGTACAACATAGTGATTCACAATTTTTAAATTTTTATGTTCCATTTATAGTTATTATAAAGTATTGGCTATATTCCCTGTGTTGTACAATATATCGTTGTATCTTATTTGATACATAATAGTTTGTACCTCTTAACCCCTTCCCTGTCTTGCCCCCTCCCCACTGGTAAGCACTAGTTTGTTCCCTTTTTGTTATATTCACTAGTTTGTTTTATTTTTTAGATTTCACATATAAGTGATATCATATAGTATTTCTTTTTCTGTCTGACTTATATCACTTAGCATAATACCCTCCAAGTCCATCCATGTTGTTGCAAATGGCAAAATTTTCATTCCATTTTTATGGGTGAGTAGTATTCCATTGTGTATATATACACCACATTTTCTCTATCCATCCGTTGATGGACACAGGTTGCTTCCATATCTTGGCAATTATAAATAATGCTGCTATGAATGTTGGGGGTGCATGTATCTTTTCAAATTAGTGTTCCCATTTACTTTGGATATATAGCCAGAAGTGGAGTTGCTGGGTCATACGGTAGTTCTGTTTTTAGCTTTTTGAAAAACTGTTATACTGTTCTCCACAGTGGCAGCACCAATTTGCATTCCCACCAGTAGTGTACAAGGGTTCCCTTTTCTCCACATACTCAGCAGCATTTGTTATCTGTGGTCTTTTTTTTGCGGGGGGTGTCAACATACACTTTTTTTTAATGTATTTTTTTAATTAATTTTTATTGGAGTATAGTTGCTTTACAATGCTGTGTTGATTTCTGCTGTACAGCAAAGTGAATCAGTTATATGTATACATATATTCCCTCTTTTTTTTAGATTGCCTTCCCATTTAGGTCACCACAGAGGATTGAGTAGAGTTCCCTGTGCTATACAGTACGTTCTCATTAGTTATCTGTTTTATACATAGTAGTGTTTATATGTCAATCCTAATCTCCCAATTCATCCCACCCGCCCCCTTCCCCCCTTGGTATCCATAAGTTTGTTCTCTATATCTGTGTCTCCATTTCTGCTTTGCAAATAAGTTCATCTGTACAATTTTTCTAGATTCCACATGTAACTGATATTATACAATATTTTTCTCTTTCTGACTTCACTCTGTATGACACTCTCTAGGTCTATCCACGTCTCTGCAAATGGCATTATTTCATTCTTTTTTTTATGGCTGAGTCGTACTGCATAGTATATATGTACCACATCTTCTTTATCCATCCCTCTCTTGATAGACATTTAGGTTGCTTCCATATCCTGGCTATTGTAAATAGTGCTGCACTGAACATTGGAGTGCATGTATCTTTTTGAATTATGGTTTTCTCTGATATCTGTAGTCTTTTTGATGATAGACATTCTGACAAGTGTGAGGTGATATCTCATTGTGGTTTTAATTTGCATTTCTCTGATGATTAGCGATATTGAGCATCTCTTCATGTGCCTGTTAGCCATCTGTATGTCTTTTTTGGAAAAATGTCTATTCAGGTCTTCTGCCCATTTTTTAATTGGGTTTTTTTTTTTTTTTTTTTTTTTTGCGGTACGCGGGCCTCTCACTGTTGTGGCTTCTCCCGTTGTGGAGCACAGGCTCCGGACACGCAGGCTCAGTGGCCATGGCTCACGGGCCCAGCCGCTCTGCAGCATGTGGGATCTTCCCGGACCGGGGCATGAACCCGTGTCCCCTGCATTGGCAGGCGGACTCTCAACCACTGCGCCACCAGGGAAGCCCTGGGTTTGTTTTTTTGATGTTGAGTTGTATGAGCCTTTTATATATTTTGGATACTAATCCCTTTGTTAGTCATCTCATTAGCAAATATTTTCTAATTTTAAAGGTCATTTTTTGTTTTTTTGTTTGTTTTTCTGGCCACACTGCGTGGCATGTGGGATTTTAGTTCCCTGTCCAGGGATCGAACCTGCACCCCCTGCATTGGAAGCACAGAGTCTCAACCGCTGGACCATCAGGGGAAGTCCCTAAAGGTTGTCTTTTTGTTGATGGTTTCCTTTGCTGTGCAAAAACTTATAAGTCTAACTAGGTCCCATTTGTTTATTTCTGCTTTTATTTCCTTTGCTTTAGGAGACAGAGCCAAAAAGATACTGCTACAATTTATGTCAAAGAGTGTTCTGCATATGTTTTCTTCTAGGAGTTTTATGGTTTTTGGTCTTACATTTAGACCTATAATCCATTTTGAGTTTATTTTTGTATATGGTATGAGAAAATGTTGTAATTTCATTCTTTTACATGTAGCTGTCTAGTTTTCCTACCACCACTTATTGAAGGACTGTCTTTTTCTCTATTGTATATTGTTGCCTCCTTCTCATAGATTATTGACCTTCAGTGTGTGGGTTTATTTCTAGGCTGTCTATTCTCTTCCACTGATTTATGTATCTGGCTTTGTGCCAGTTCCATACTTTTTTTTTTTTTCTTCTGTACGCAGGCCTCTCACTGCTGTGGCCTCTCCCGTTGCGGAGCACAGGCTCCGTATGCACAGGCTCAGTGGCCATGGCTCACGGGCCCAGCAGCTCCGCGGCATGTGGGATCTTCCCAGACTGGGGCATGAACCTGTGTCCCCTGCATCGGCAGGTAGAATCTCAACCACTGCGCCACCAGGGAAGCCCCTCCATACTGCTTTGATTACTGTAGCTTTGTAGTATAGTCTGCAGTCAGGGAGCATGAATCCTCCAGCTCCTTTCTTGCTCAAGATTGTTTTGGCTATTCAGGGTCTTTTGTGTTTCCATACAAATTTTAACATTATTTGTTCTAGTTCTGTGAAAAATGTCATTGGTAATTTGGTAGGGATTGCATTGAATATGTGAATTGCCTTGGCTAGTATAGTCAATTTAACAATATTCTTCCAATTCTTGAACATGGTATATCTTTACATCTGTGTGTTGTCTTCAGTTTCTTTCATCAGTGTCTTATAGTTTTCTGGGTACAGGTCTTTTACCTCCTTAGGTAGGTTTATTTCTGGGTGTTTTATTCTTTTTGGTGCAATGACAAATGGAATTGTTTCCTTAATTTCTCTTTCTGATAGTTTGTTGTTAGTGTATAAAATTGCGACAGATTTCTTCATATTAATTTTTTTACATCTTTATTGGAGTATCATTTCTTAACAATGGTGTGTTAGTTTCTGCTTTATAAAAAACTGAATCAGTTATACATATGTCCCCATATCCCCTCCCTCTGCGTCTCCCTCCCACCCTCCCTATCCCACCCCTCCTGGTGGTCACAAACCACTGAGCTGATCTCCCTGTGCTATGCGGCTGCTTCCCACTAGCTGTCTACCTTACGTTTGGTAGTGTATATATGTCCATGCCTCTCTTTCGCTTTGTCACAGCTTACCCTTCCCCTTCCCCATATCCTCAAGTCCATTCCCTAGTAGGTCTGTGTCTTTATTCCTGTCTTACCCCTAGGTTTTTCATGACATTTTTTTTCTTCTTAAATTCCATATATATGTGTTAGCATATGGTATTTGTCTTTCTCTTTCTGACTTACTTCACTCTGTATGACAGACTCTAGGTCTATCCACCTCATTACAAATAGCTCAATTTCGTTTCTCTTTATGGCTGAGTAATATTCCATTGTATATATGTGCCACATCTTCTTTATCCATTCATGCGATGATGGACACTTAGGTTGTTTCCACCTCCAGGCTATTGTAAATAGGGCTGCTATGAACATTTTGGTACATGACTCTTTTCGAATTATGGTTTTCTCAGGGTATATGCCCAGTAGTGGGATTGCTGGGTCATATGGTAGTTCTACTTGTAGTTTTTTAAGGAACCTCCATACTGTTCTCCATAGTGGCTGTACCAATTCACATTCCCACCAGCAGTGCAAGAGTGTTCCCTTTTCTCCACACCCTCTCCAGCATTTATTGTTTCTAGATTTTTTGATGATGGCCATTCTGACTGGTGTGAGATGATATCTCATTGTAGTTTTGATTTGCATTTCTCTAATGATTAAAGATGTTGAGCATTCTTTCATGTGTTTGTTGGCAGTCTGTATATCTTCTGTGGAGAAATGTCTATTTGGGTCTTCTGCCCATTTTTGGATTGGGTTGTTTGTTTTTTTCTTATTGAGCTGCATGAGCTGCTTATAAATTTTGGAGATTAGTCCTTTGTCAGTTGCTTCATTTGCAAATATTTTCTCCCATTCTGAGGGTTGTCTTTTGGTCTTGTTTATGGTTTCCTTTGCTGTGCAAAAGCTTTGAAGTTTCATTAGGTCCCATGTGTTTATTTTTGTCTTTATTTCCATTTCTCTAGGAGGTGGGTCCAAAAGGATCTTGCTGTGATTTATGTCATAGAGTGTTCTGCCTATGTTTTCCTCTAAGAGTTTGATAGTGTCTGGCCTTACATTTAGGTCTTTAATCCATTTTGAGCTTATTTTTGTGTATGGTGTTAGGGAGTGATCTAATCTCATACTTTTACATGTCCCTGTCCAGTTTTCCCAGCACCATTTATTGAAGAGGCTGTCCTTTCTCCACTGTACATTCCTGCCTCCTTTATCAAAGATAAGTTGACCATATGTGCGTGGGTTTATCTCTGGGCTTTCTATCCTGTTCCATTGATCTATCTTTCTGTGTTTGTGCCAGTACCACACTGACTTGATTACTGTAGCTTTGTAGTATAGTCTGAAGTCAGGGAGCCTGACTCCTCTAGCTCCATTTTTCGTTCTCAAGATTGCTTTGGCTATTCAGGGTCTTTTGTGTTTCCATACAAATTGTGAAATTTTTTGTTCTAGTTCTGTGAAAAATGCCAGTGGTAGTTTGATACGGATTGCATTGAATCTGTAGATTGCTTTGGGTAGTAGAGTCATTTTCACAATGTTGATTCTTCCAATCCAAGAACATGGTATATCTCTCCATCTATTTGTATCATCTTTAATTTTTTTCATCAGTCTTATAATTTTCTGCATACAGGTCTTTTGTCTCCTTAGGTAGGTTTATTCCTAGATATTTTATTCTTTTTGTTGCAATGGTAAATGGGAGTGTTTTCTTGATTTCACTTTCAGATTTTTCATCATTAGTATATAGGAATGCCAGAGATTTCTGTGCATTAATTTTGTATCTTGCTACTTTACCGAATTCATTGGTTAGCTCTAGTAGTTTTCTGGTAGCACCTTTAGGATTCTCTATGTATAGTATCATGTCATCTGCAAACAGTGACAGGTTTACTACTTCTTTTCCAATTTGGATTCCTTTTATTTCCTTTTCTTCTCTGATTGCTGTGGCTAAAACTTCCAAAACTAAGTTGAATAAGAGTGGTGAGAGTCGGCAGCCTTGTCTTGTTCCTGATCTTAGTGGAAATGGTTTCAGTTTTTCACCATTGAGGACGATGTTGGCTGTGGGTTTGTCATATATGGCCTTTATTATGTTGAGGAAAGGTCCCTCTACGCCTACTTTCTGCAGGGTTTTTATCATAAATGGGTGTTGAATTTTGTTGAAAGCTTTCTCTGCATCTATTGAGATGATCATATGGTTTTTCTTCTTCAATTTGTTATTATGGTGTATCACATTGATTGATTTGCGTATATTGAAGAATCCTTGCATTCCTGGAATAAACCCCACTTGATCATGGTGTATGATCCTTTTAATGTGCTGTTGGATTCTGTTTGCTAGTATTTTGTTGAGGATTTTTGCATTTATGTTCATCAGTGATACTGGCCTGTAGTTTTCTTTCTTTGTGACATCCTTGTCTGGTTTTGTTATCAAGGTGATGGTGGCCTCGTCGAATGAGTTTGGGAGTGTTCCTCCCTCTGCTATATTTTGGAAGAGTTTGAGAAGGATAGGTGTTAGCTCTTCTCTAAATGTTTGATAGAATTCGCCTGTGAAGCCATCTGGTCCTGGGCTTTTGTTTGTTGGAAGATTTTTTTATCACAGTTTCAATTTCAGTGCTTGTGATTGGTCTGTTCATATTTTCTATTTCTTCCTAATTCTGTCTTGGCAGGTTGTGCATTTCTAAGAATTTGTCCATTTCTTCCAGGTTGTCCATTTTATTGGCATAGAGTTGCTTGTAGTAATCTCTCATGATCTTTTGTATTTCTGCAGTGTCAGTTGTTCTCCTTTTTCATTTCTAATTCTATTGATTTGAGTCTTCTCCCTTTTTTTCTTGATGAGTCTGGCTAATGGTTTATCAATTTTGTTTATCTTCTCAAAGAACCAGCTTTTAGTTTTATTGATCTTTGCTATTGTTTCCTTCATTTCTTTTTCATTTATTTCTGATCTGATCTTTATGATTTCTTTCCTTCTGCTAACTTTGGGATGTTTTTGTTCTTCTTTCTCTAATTGCTTTAGGTGCAAGGTTAGGTTGTTTATTCGAGATGTTTCCTGTTTCTTAAGGTGGGATTGTATTGCTATAAACTTCCCTCTTAGAACTGCTTTTGCTGCATCCCATAGGTTTTGGGTCGTCGTGTCTCCATTGTCATTTGTTTCTAGGTATTTTTTGATTTCCTCTTTGATTTCTTCAGTGATCACTTCGTTATTAAGTAGTGTATTGTTTAGCCTCCATGTGTTTGTATTTTTTACAGATCTTTTCCTGTAATTGATATCTAGTCTCATAGCGTTGTGGTCAGAAAAGATACTTGATACAATTTCAATTTTCTTAAATTTACCAAGGCTTGATTTGTGACCCAAGATATGATCTATCCTGGAGAGTGTTCCATGAGTGCTAGAGAAAAATGTGTATTCTGTTGTTTTTGGATGGAGTGTCCTATAAATATCAATTAAGTCCATCTTGTTTAATGTATCATTTAAAGCTTGTGTTTCCTTATTTATTTTCATTTTGGATGATCTGTCCATTGGTGAAAGTGGGGTGTTAAAGTCCCCTACTATGAATGTGTTACTGTCAATTTCCCCTTTTATGGCTGTTAGTATTTGCCTTATGTATTGAGGTGCTCCTATGTTGGGTGCATAAGTATTTACAATTGTTATATCTTCTTCTTGGATCGATCCCTTGATCATTATGTAGTGTCCTTCTTTGTCTCTTCTAATAGTCTTTATTTTAAAGTCTATTTTGTCTGATATGAGAATTGCTACTCCAGCTTTCTTTTGGTTTCCCTTTGCATGGAATATCTTTTTCCATCCCCTTACTTTCAGTCTGTATGTGTCTCTAGGTCTGAAGTGGGTCTCTTGTAGACAGCTTATATATGGGTCTTGTTTTTGTATCTGTTCAACCAATCTGTGTCTTTTGGTGGGAGCATTTAGTCCATTTACATTTAAGGTAATTATCGATATGTATGTTCCTATTCCCATTTTCTTAATTGTTTTGGGTTCTTTATTGTAGGTCTTTTCCTTCTGCTGTGTTTCTTGCCTAGAGAAGTTCCTTTAGCATTTGTTGTAAAGCTGGTTTGGTGGTGCTGAACTCTCTCAGCTTTTGCTTGTCTGTAAACGTTTTAATTTCTCCTTCAAATCTGAATGAGATCCTTGCTGGGTAGAGTAGTCTTGGTTGCAGTTTTTTCTCCTTCATCACTTTAAATATGTCCTGCCAGTCCCTTCTGGCTTGCAGAGTTTCTGCTGAAAGATCAGCTGTTAACCTGATGGGGATTCCCTTGTGTGTTATTTGTTGTTTTTCCCTTGCTGCTTTTAATATGTTTTCTTTGTATTTAATTTTTGACAGTTTGATTAATATGTGTCTTGGCGTATTTCTCCTTGGATTTATCCTGTATGGGACTCACTGTGCCTCCTGGACTTGATTAACTATCTCCTTTCCCATATTAGGGAAGTTTTCAACTATAATCTCTTCAAATATTTTCACAGTCCCTTCTTTTTCTCTTCTTCTTCTGGAACCCCTATAATTCGAATGTTGGTGCGTTGTCCCAGAGGTCTCTGAGACTGTCCTCAGTTCTTTTCATTCTTTTTTCTTTCTTCTGCTCTGTGGTAGTTATTTCCACTATTTTCTCTTCCATGTCACTTATCCGTCCTTCTGCCTCAGTTATTCTGCTATTGATCCCATCTAGAGTATTTTTAATTTCATTTATTGTGTTTCTAATCATTGCTTGATTCATCTTTACTTCTTCTTGGTCCTTGTTAACTGTTTCTTGCATTTTGTCTATTCTATTTCCAAGATTTTGGATCATCTTTACTATCATTATTCTGAATTGTTTTTCAGGTAGACTGCCTATTACCTCTTCATTTGTTAGGTCTGGTAGGTTTTTATCTCGCTCCTTCACCTGCTGTGTGTTTTTCTGTCTTCTCATTTTGCTTATCTTACTGTGTTTGGGGTCTCCTTTTTGCAGGCTGCAGGTTCGTAGTTCCCGTTGTTTTTGGTGTCTGTCCCCAGTGGCTAAGGTTGGTTCAGTGGGTTGTGTAGGCTTCCTGGTTGGGGGGACTAGTGCCTGTGTTCTGGTGGATGAGGCTCGATCTTGTCTTTCTGATGGACAGGTCCACGTCCAGTGGTGTGTTTTGGGGTGCCTGTGGCCTTATTATGTTTTTAGACAGCCTCTCTGCTAATGGGTGGGGTTGTGTTCCTGTCTTGCTTGTTGCTTGGCATAGGGTGACCAGCACTGTAGCTTGCTGGTCGTTGAGTGAAGCTGGGTGCTGGTGTTGAGATGGAGATCTCTGGAAAAGTTTCGCCGCTTGATATTACGTGGAGCTGGGAGGTCTCTTGTGGACCCGTGTCCTGAAGTTGGCTCTCCCACCTCAGAGGCACAGCACTGACTCCTGGCTGCAGCACCAAGAGCCTTTCATCCAGATGGCTCCTCAATTTGGGATGATTCGTTTGTCTGTTCATGTATTCCACAGTTGCAGGGTACATCAAGTTGATTGTGGAGCTTTAATCCGCTGCTTCTGAGGCTGCTGGGAGAGATTTCCCTTTCTCTTCTTTATTCTCACATTTCCCGGGTCTCAGCTTTGGATTTGGCCCCACCTGTATGTGTAGGTTGCCCGAGGGCATCTGTTCTTCGCTCAGACAGGACAGGGTTAAAGGAGCAGCCGCTTGGGGGACTCTGGCTCACTCAGGCCATGGGGGAGGGAGGGGCACGGAGTGCGGGGCGAGCCTGCGGCGGCAGAGTCTGGCGTGACGTTGCACCAGCCCGAGGTGCGCCGTGCTCTCTCCCAGGGAAGCCGTCCCTGGATCCCGGGACCCCAGCAGTGACGGGCTGCACAGGCTCCCCGGAAGGGGGGCGTGGACAGTGACCTGCGCTTGTACACAGGCCTCTTGGCGGCGGCGGCAGCAGCCCCAGCGTCCCATGCCCGTCTCTGGGGTCCACGCTTTCAGCTGCAGCTCGCACCCTTCTCTGGAGCTCCTTTAAGCTGCACTCTTAATCCCCTTTCCTCATGCACCAGGAAACAAAGAGGGAAGACAAGGTCTCTTGCCTCTTCAGCAGGTCCAGACTTTTTCCCGGCCTCCCTCCCAGCTAGCTGTAGCGCATTAGCCCCTTCAGGCTGTGTTCACGCCGCCGGCCCCAGTCTTCTCCCTGCGCTCTGACCGAAGCCCGAGCCTCAGCTTCCAGCCCCGCCCGCCCCGGGTGAGCAGACAAGCCTCTCAGGCTGATGAGTGCTGGTCGGCACCGATCCTCTGTGCGGAAATCTCTCCACTTTGCCCTCCACACCCCTGTTGCTGTGCTCTCCTCCGCGACTCGGAAGCTTCCCCCTCCGCCACCCGCAGTCTCCGCCCGCGAAGGGGCTTCCTAGTGTGTGGAAACCTTTCCTCCTTCACGGCTCCCTCCCACTGGTGCAGATCCCATCCCTATCCTTTTGTCTCTGTTTATTCTTTTTTCTTTTGCCCTACCCAGGTATGTGGGGAGTTTCTTGCCTTTTCGGGGTCTGAGGTCGTCTGCCAGTGTTCAGTAGGTGTTCTGTAGGAGTTGTTCCACGTGTAGCTGTATTTCTGGTGTATCTTCATATTAATTTTGTATCCTGCAATTTTACTGAATTCACTGGTGAGCTCTGGTAGTTTTCTGGTGGCTTCTTGAGGATTTTCTATATGTAGTATCATGTCATCTGCAAACAGTGACGGTTTTACTTCTTTCCAATTTAGATTCCTTTTATTTTTTTTCTTGTCTGATTGCTGTGGCTAGGACTTTCAATTCTGTGTTGCATAAACGTGGAGAGAGAGGGCATCCTTGTCTTGTTCCTGATCTTAGTGAAAATGCTTTTGGCTTTTCACCATTGAGTATGATGTTAACTGTGGGTTTCTCACATATGGCCTTTATTATGTTGAGATATGTTCCCTTTATGCCCACTTTCTGGAGAGTTTTTATCATAAATGGGTGTTGAATTTTGTCAAAAGCTTTTTCTGCATCTGTTAAGATGATCCTTTGATTTTTATTCTTTCAGTTTGTTAATGTGGTGTATCACATTAACAAATTTGCAGATTCTGAAAACCTTTGCATCCCTGGGATAAATTCCACTTGATCATGGTGTAGGATCCTTTTAATGCATTGTTGGATTCGGTTTGCTAATATTTCATTGAGAATTTTTGCATCTGTGTTCACCAGTGATTTGGGCCTGTAATTTTCTTTTTTTTGTGATATCTTTGTCTGGTTTTGGTATCAGAGTGATGCTGGCCTCATTGAGTGAGTTCGGAAGTGTTCCATCCTCTGCAATTTTTTGGAATAGTTTGAGAAGATTAGGTGTTAACTCTTCTCTACATGTTTGGTAGAATTCAGCTGTGAAGCCATCTGGTCCTGGACTTTTGTTTGTTGAGAGTTTTTAAATTAGTGATTCAGTTTCATTACTGGTAATTGGTCTGTTCATATTTTCTATTTCTTCCTGGTTCAGTCTTGGGAGATTGTACATTTCTAAGAATTTGTCCTTTTCTTCTAGGTTGTCCATTTTATTGGCATCTAGTTGTTTGTAGTAGTCTCTTATGATCTCTTGTATTTCTTTGGTGCTGGTTGTAACTTCTCTTTTTTCCTTTCTGATTTTATTGATTTGGACCTTCTCTCTTTTTTTCTTGATGAGTCTGGCTAAAGGTTTATCAATTTTGTTTGTTTTTTCAAAGAACCAATTCTTAGTTTCATTGATCTTTTCTACTGTTTTTTTAGTCTCTATTTTATCTGTTTCTGCTTTGACCTTTCTTCTACTAACTTTGGGTTTTGTTTGTGCTTTTTTTAGTCCTTTTAGGTATACGGTTAGGTTGTTTATTTGAGGTTTTTTTGTTTCCTGAGGTAAGCTTGTATCACTAACTTCCCTCTTAGAACTGCATTTGCTGCATCCCATAGATTTTGGATTATTATGTTTTTGTTTTCATTTGTCTCCAGGTATTTTTTTTAATTCCTCTTTGATTTCTTCAGTGATCTATTGATTGTTTAGCAGCATATTGCTTAACCTCTGTGTTTGTGTTTTTTGCTGTTTTTCTTGTAGTTGATTTCTAGCCTCCTAGTGTTGTGGTCAGAAAAGATGCTTGATGTGATTTCAGTTTTCTTAAATTTACTGAGGTTTGGTTTGTGGCCTAGCGTGTGATCTATCCTGGAGAATGTTCCATGTGCACTTGAAAAGAATGTGCATGCTGCTTCCTTTGGATCAAATGTTCTGTATATCTATTAAGCCCATCTGGTCTAATGTGTCATTTAAGGCTAGTGTTTCCCTGTTGATTTTCTGTCTGGATGATCTGCCCATTGATGTAAGTGGGGTGTTAAAGTCCCTTATTATTACTGTGTTACTGTCAGTTTCTTCCTTTATGTCTGTTAATGTTTGCTTTATGTATTGAGGTGCTTGTATATTGGGTGCATATATATTTACAGTTGTTAAGTCTTCTTCTTGGATTGATCCCTTGATCATAATTTAATGTTCTCCTTTTTTTTGTAACAGTCTTTAATGTCTATTTTGTCTAATATGAGTATTGCTACCCCAGTTTTCTTTTGTTTTCCATTTGCAGTGTCTCTGTCTCTTTCCATATATATATGTGATTGTCTTAAGTTGCTGATCTCACTTTTAAATGCATTTTAACAACCTTGCATTTGTACTTTCCTTCCTTTATGATTACTGTTTTTGATATTATATCTTACATCTGATTGTTTTGTGTATCCTTAACTGCTTATCATGGATATAAATGATTTTGCTCCTTTTCTCTTTTAACCTTACTAACTTTGTGTGTGGATGATTTCCTGCCTTTACTGTATGGTTGCCTTTAGCAATGAACTTTTTCATTTTGTGATTTTCACCTTTCTAGTTATGGCCTTTTCTTTTTCACTTAGAGAAGTTCCTTTGACATTTGTTGTAAAGCTAGTTTGGTGATGCTAAACTCTTTTAGCTTTTGCTTGTCTATAAACTTTTTGATCTCTCCATCAAATCTGAATGAGAGCCTTGCTGAGTAGAGTATTCTTGTTTGAAGGTTTTTCCCTTTCATCACTTTAAATATAGCCTGCCACTCCCTTCTGGCCTGCAGAGTTTCTGCTGAAAAGTCAGCTGATAGCCTTGTAGGAGTTCTCTTGTATGTTATTTGTTGCTTTTCCCTTGTTGCTTTTAAAGGTATTTTTAAATTTTTATTTATTTAATTTATTTATTTTTGGCTGCATTGGGTCTTTGTTGCTGCACATGGGCTTTCTCTAGTTGCAGTGAGCAGGGGCTACTCTTTGTTGCACTGTGGTGGCTATTCTTGTTGCAGAGCATGGGTTCTAGGTGCCCAGGCTTCAGGAGTTGTGGCTCGCGGGCTCTGGAGCGCAGGCTCAGTAGTCGTGGCATACGGGCTTAGTTGCTCCGCGGCATGTGGGATCTTCCTGGACCAGGGCTCAAACCCGTGTCCCCTGCATTGGCAGGTGGTTTCTTAACCACTGCGCCGCCAGGGAAGCCCCCCTTGTTGCTTTTAATATTCTCTCTTTACCTTTAATTTTTGCCCTTAGAACTAGAGTGTGTCTTGTAGTATGGGACTTCTCTGTGCTTCCTGGACTTGGCTGTCTGTTTCCCTTCCCAGGTTAGGGAAGTTTTCAGCTATTATGTCTTCGAATGTTATCAACTCCTTTCTCTCTCTCTTATCCTTCTGGAACACTTATAATGCGAGTATTAGTGCACCTGATATTGTCCTAGAGATCTCTTTTTTTTTTTTTTTTTTTTGCGGTACATGGGCCTCTCACTGTTGTGGCCTCTCCCGTTGTGGAGCACAGGCTCCGGATGCGCAGGCTCGGCGGCCATGGCTCACGGGCCCAGCCGCTCCGCGGCATGTGGGACCTTCCCGGACCAGGGCACGAACCCGTGTCCCCTGCATCGGCAGGCGGACTCTCAACCACTGTGCCACCAGGGAAGCCCTGTCCTAGAGATCTCTTAAAGTGTCCTCATTTCTTTTGATTTCTCTTTAATTCGTTCAGCATCAGCGATTTCCACTACCCTGTCTTCTAGCTCACTGATCCATTCCTCTGTATCATTTAGTCTACTTTTAATTCCTTCTAGTGTATTTTTCATTTGTTATTGTATTCTTTATTTCTATCTTCTTGTTCTTTGTATTTTCTAACTCTTCATTAAAAACTTCTAACTTCTCATTCTGTGCATCCATTCTTCTCCTGAGTTCTTTGATCATCTTTATGATCACTACCCTGAACTCCTTCTCCAGTAGATTGCCTATCTCCACTTCACTTAGTTCTTCTTCTGGGGTTTTGTCTTGTACCTTTATCTGGAACATGTTCCTCTGTTGCCTCATTTTGCCTAAGTTGCTGTTTTTATTTGTATGTATCTGGTATGTTGATTATATTTGCCAACTTTGGAGAAGTGGCCTTTTGTTGGAAATGCCCTATGTGTCCCAGCAGTATGTCCTACCTGAGCTATATGCTCTAGGGGATCCCCCTGTGAGGACTGCATGGGTCTTTCTGTTGTGGTGGGCTAACTATGTGGGCAGTCTGGTATGCTTGGTTGGCCCCTGGGCCAGTTGGTTGCCTTGTGCAGAGGCTGCCAGCTGCTGGTTGGCTGGTCATGAGATGGCTAACTGCATAACCACAGGGACCCCCGGGGCTTATACTGGCTCAGTGGTGGGGAGAGTCAGGGTCTAGAAGATTCCAGGGCTGTTTCCTGCCCACTGGTGGGTGAAGCCAGGTCCTGGGTTAGTGCTGGTCTACTGGTGGACAGAGCCAGGTCCTGGTTGCAGAGCCCAGGGTCCCAGAGCTTGTGTTGGATTGCTGGGGGTGGGGAGGGGGGGCGCAGTTCCTGATACAGTTGAGTATGGGGTCTGGGGTGTCGTGAAGCTTGTGTTGGCCTGCTAGTGGGCAGGGCTGTGGCCCAGCTGGTCCCAGCACAGGGTCTGGCCTGCTAATGGGCAGGCTGGGTCCATAAGTTGCAGGACTAGTGTTCTTTCTTTTTTTTTTTTTAATAATTTTTAAAAAATTAATTAATTAATTTGGTTGTTCCAGGTCTTAGTTGAGGCTCACAGGCTCCTTTGTTGAGGCTCACTGGCTTCTTAGTTGCGGCAGGAGGGCTTCCTTAGTTGCAGCTCGCCAGCTTCTTAGTTGTAGCAGGAAGGCTTCCTTAGTTGTGGCATGGAAATTCTTAATTGCAGCATGCATGTGGGATCTAATTCCCTGACAAGGGATCGAACCCGGGCCCCCTGCATTGGGAGTACAGAGTCTTAACCACTGCGCCACCAGGGAAGTCCCGGGACTAGTTTTCTTGAGTTTCATGTCTGTCCCCTGGTGGGAGAAGCTGGTCCAGAGGCTAGAGCAGGCTCCCTGAAGGGCAGGGCCAGGGCCCAGTGGATTCTGGGACTGGTTCATGCCTACTGGTGGCTGAAGCTGGGTCCTGGGCCCTCTGATGGGCAGGTCCGTGTCCCAAGGCTGTATCTGTAGGCTCAGGGGATCTTAAGGCAGCCTGTTTGCTGATGGGTGGGGCTGTGTCCCTACCCAGTTAGTTGCTTGGCCTGATGTGTCCCAGCACTGGCACCTACAGGCTGTTGGGTTGGGGCCATGTCTCGGCGCTAATGAGCTAGAGGTAGGATTCTACAATGATGCTTGCCAGCACCAGGGTCCACATGGTAGAAGGAGCTCCTAAAAATGGCTGCTGCCAGTGTCTGTGTTCCCACGGTGAACTCCAGTTGCCTCTTGCCTCTCCGGGAAGCTCTCTAAGATCAGCAAGTAGGTCTGACCTAGGCTCCTCTCAAATTACAGCTTCTGTCCTGGGTCTCAGTAGATTTTGTGTGTGCCCTTTAAGAATGAAATCTCTATTTCCTGCAGCCCTCTGGGATTCCCAAAAGTAATCTCCAGTGGTCCTCAAAGCCAAATGTTGTGGGAGCTCATCTCCCCGGTGCAGGCCCCCCAGGCTGGGGAGCCTATGTGGGACTCAAGACTTCTCACTCCTTTGGCAGAACCTTTGCAAAGTAATTGTTCTCGTTTGTGGGTCACCCACTGGGGGGGATGGGACTTGACTATATTGCAAGTCTGCCCCTCCTAGCCATCTTATTGTGGTTCGTTCTTTATGTCTTTAGTTGTAGATCTTTTTTGGTAGGGTCCTATCTTTTTCATCGATGATTGTTCTGCAGATGGTTGTGATTTTGGTATGCCCATTAGAGGAGGTGAGCTCAGAGTCTTTCTACTCTGCCATCTTGGCCATCTCGCTTCCTTAAACCTTTTATATAAGTAAGGAGAAACCCCTTCCTAAGCACCTCGTAACAGGATACACAGCAGGATCTCACCATTATGCAAATCTGGACTGCCCCTGGGACCAAGGCACTGCTGCTCTGTGACTCTGAATGGGGGAGGGGGTAATGAGGCCTCTACAAGAATTGGGGTTTGCTTTATAGGTGGCATGAGCCAGATTCCTTATGGAGGAGCCTGGGATGAGAGGCCTTTGGCACTCAGGGCACCCCCCCAATACAGTATTAACGTAGTCACCATACGGTACATTACATCCCTATGACTTACTTATTGTATAAGTGGAAGTTTGTACCTTCTGACCATCTTCACTCATTTGTTCTACTGAAGACCTTTTTTTTTTTTTTTTGGTAAATGAGATGTATTTACTATACAGATACTTAAATAATTGATTTTTTTTTTTTTTTTTTGGCCACACCATGCAGCTTGTGGGATCTCAGTTGCCTGACCAGGAACTGAACCCTGGCCATGGCATTGAAAGCTCAGAATCCCAGCCATTAGGCCACCGGGGAACGCCCTAATTGAAATATTATTAATGCTTACAGTAGAGAAGTTCACAATCTCTGCAATAATAAAACAGTATGTTCTAAAACAGTCTGAAGATCATTGAGAGAAATTTATGTAACTTTCAATTAAAGTTTCCAGATGATAACTAAGCATGAGATTTTAGGAGAAATTCCATCAAAAAGAAAGAGGATATGAAATGGTTATTCAAGGCGCCGAAGAAAAAAATGGACCCAGATAAAAATGAATTAGTCTGTGGTCAAACTGATGACAAATTCAGTATCATGAAAGTGAGGACCAAGTTGTGAATTTTGAACATTATGTCTTAGAGGATATTCATGTGAAATATGAAGCTATGGAGGGAAATTTACATACTTAAAACATTTTGGTATGAAAATGGTCATATTGCACTGGATTGTGGAAAAGGAGAGCACAAAAAGATGTATTTGCAGATTCTTAAAAGACATCAGTTGAGTGTCAAAAATTTGAAAGTACAGTATTCAGGAATAAATTGTGTGGATTTGGGGATCTGTACAAGGTGAATTTTTCTGTATTTAGTGATTTTGTCAGTTGACCGTATCGGTAAACAACAAGTTTTCAGGGTGCATTCTCATACTTTCGAAGTGAGGAATACGTTTACGGTGAAGTCTTTCATTAAACTGAAGAAGGGATAGATAAATAGAAAGTTATTTAGAGAGGGGAAGTCATTACTCCATTTTGTTTATGGGAAGTTTGTGTATTGTAGATTTCCAAGGGAGCAAAGTGGATATTCCCTCAATTTCAGAACTATTTTTAATGTAACCCTCTGTGTACTAACATTATAGAGCTGATTCAAAATATTAAGCGTTTGAAAATTAGACAAAACAATTTGTTTGACCTACAGATCTTTGATTATGGTACCAGCCAAGATCTCTAGTTTAGAGATATACCCGTGCAACAGTCAGCATTTCTGTTACAAGTCTGGCACCTATTTTTCTAAAGCAAAGGAATGAAACATTGTGTAAAACTTTGTTTTTAAGTTATATAATTGATTCTGGGCTACAGAATTACATATTGCTATCTGATAGTTATTAAAAGTAATTGGTATTACAAGCAATCAGACCAACATAGTTCTATGATTATGTCACTTCTGATATTTTTATCCTCAGGGTATTAAACTCGTAGCTTTTAGTCTAATATTCAGCAATAAAAAAGTTTTACTTTAATATTTTCTAGGTGCCCAAGATCCTAATGAAATGCAATCTAAAAAAGCCTCAACGCTACCATGTTCTGACTCACATGAAGAAGTGTTGAACACTCCCTCATCTAGTTTTTTGTCCAAGAGTGGGACGTCCTTTGTTGAAGACAGTGAGTAGTAATGCATTGAGTTCTTGAGACTATTGCTGTGAGTTGGAGACAATAGTTCTTGCGGCAGTTGCTATTAGCCTTTTTACTTTTGTTGCTCTACAATTAATGTGATTCATTTTAGTTTTACGTGACCTCATTTGTAAATGTTTGCTATTAATTATGAACTCGGATTTCTTTGTAAGATGGTCTTTGGTCACATGTTTTGCATCCGCTATTTTATTTAAATCCTCTCCTCTCAAACAGAGACTTTAGGACAATAAGAGTCTGTTACGTTAGGCTGATTAGATATCAGTTGGTGGTCTTCAAATTATAATAACTTGAAAAATATTCTCATTTTGTATTGTCTCTGAGGTTTTCATATGGTTAGTATTATATAAAGTCATTGTTAATGGCCAACTATTTTTATAACATGTGGATGAACCATAATTTATATAGCTATTCTTCAAGCCATTTAGGTTTTTAGTAATTTTTCATTTTTTCTTTTTTTTTTTTTTTTTTTTGCAGTGCGCGGGGCTTTCACTGTCGTGGCCTCTCCCGTTGCGGAGCACAGGCTCCAGACGTGCAGGCTCAGCGGCCATGGCTCACGGGCCCAGCCGCTCTGCGGCATGTGGGATCTTTTCGGACCGGGGCACGAACCCATGTCCCCTGCATCGGCAGGCGGACTCTCAACCACTGCGCCACCAGGGAAGCCCAATTTTTCATTATTTTTAAATAATTTTTTAGGAAGCATTTTTACGATAATAACATTAAAATTACATTCTTCCTGATTTAATTAGGTCCCTACTTGTTTACTGAGGATGAGTCCCTATTTTCATTGTTATTTTGGTGTTTTTTTTTTTTTTTTTTTTTTTTTTGCGGTATGCGGGCCTCTCACTGTTGTGGCCTCTCCCATTGCAGAGCACAGGCTCCGGATGTGCAGGCTCAGCGGCCATGGCTCACGGGCCCAGCCGCTCCGCGGCATATGGGATCTTCCCGGACCGGGGCATGAACCCGTGTCCCCTGCATCGGCAGGTGGACTCTCAACCACTGCGCCACCAGGGAAGCCCCCTGGTGTTTTTTTTTTTTTTAATCAAGTTTAAAATACATTTCTAGGTAATGTGTGTGAACATGTTTGTATAGGGTATGTGTATATGTAACATGATACAGGATATATATATATAAAAAATGGTTTATTTCTTAGAAATGGTTTATTTCTTATTTCTTAGTTCATCTTAATGTCCACTTTGATTTGTCCAACTAGCAGAAATTCCTTCTTTGGATACGATCCCAAATGCTAGGAAGTTAGGGGAGCCTATCCGATCAGCTATTCCTTTACATCCACCTTACCATCCTTCAGAGCCTCGAGCTCCCTGCCCCATAGGAAAAGAATACTTGCGTTCAAGTCACTGCTCCCCTACCATGAATTCTACTGGAGAAGGCACAGCATTTTCTGTGGTAAGTGGAAAATCTTGCTTTCAACTGGTCAGAAGTCTGTAGATTTAAAAACGTCTCTGCTAGAATTGTAGTCAAGGATACTGCACTAATCAGAGCACTGTACTTCTTAAAATTTACCTCTGCATATACCTGTATATTCTTACCCTAGGAAGATAGGGACAGGATGACTATGTAAAAGGGGAAATAGTAAGAGCCAACACATACTGAGTGTTTATTTTGTGCCAGGCACAGTTCTCCCTAATTTGCAGGTATCCAATAAACTTCTTACAGCACAGCTCTCGAGTAGGTACTATTTTTATTTCCCATGGGGAAGCTGAAATAGAGAGTTTAAGAATATTGTCTGAGGTCCCACAGCAATTGTAGAATTAGGATTGGAATTCAAGCATTCTAGTTTCAGAACCCATATTATATGTCTCTAATTGAGTAATTGAAATGTTTTAACATATAGGAAAGTGTCAAAAATAATCTTTCATCCATATTCCTATTATCCAGCATGAACTACTGTTAACATTTTGGCCTATTAACTTCCGCTCTTTTCTTCTTTGAAAATAAAATCCTATTTTATACATTGATCCTGTTCCTATCTTTCTAGCAACAAGAACACTCAGGTATATGCCAAGGGTAAATTTATAAACAATGATACACTCTCATTATTAAAAATTCACACAGGCTGAAAAAGTAGTTAGCATTAGGTGACCATAATTCTAAACATTCTGTGCATCTATTTAGATAGTAGGGTGGATGGATAAAAAGAGAAAAAAGGGATCATAGGATAATGGTTACATTTGGGAAAGGCTTACAGGGATGGTGGAAGGCCTTCTGAGTTGCTGGTAATATTCTTTTTCTCTACCTGGGTTGCAGTTAGGTGGGAATATTGTTTTTCAAATAATTCTTGAGCAGGACATTAACTTCAATTTTAAACGTTTTTTAAAAATATGATTATATTATAATTATTTACTAAAAAGTATTAAATTTAATTTTACTTTAATAGAAGAAAAAGATACTGAAGTGAAATTGAAGAGATTGTTAAACATCAAATGTTTCTTTACCACAAGAAATATCTTCTATAAGATTCCCTCTAAAGTTAAGAAATAAATTGTTTAAAATGTTGTTTATATTCATATTTTGGAGGTTTTGTCTTTTGTTTCAGTTTTGGACAGTTTCTTTTGACTTCTTTTTTTTTTTTTTTTTTTTTTTGTGGTACGCGGGCCTCTCACTGTTGTGGCCTCTCCCGTTGCGGAGCACAGGCTCCGGAAGGCTCTGGACGCGCAGGCTCAGCGGCCATGGCTCACGGGCCCAGCCGCTCCGCGGCATGTGGGATCTTCCTGGACCAGGGCACGAACCTGTGTCCCCTGCATCGGCAGGCAGACTCTCAACCACTGCGCCACCAGGGAGGCCCTCTGTTGACTTCTTGATATGAAAGATAATGACTTTAATACTTTCCACTTGTGATTTGATCATTTTTTCATTGTCCACATGTAGCCATAACCCCTAAATTTTTATATTTGAGAACACCTCACTTGCATTTATATTTGAATGCAATGCTGAGCCATACTTTTTCTTTGAGTACAAGTTTATAGACATTGCTCCATCCTTTGGCATTGGGGATCAATAGAGTGTTTTGACAAATGTGTTTTTAAAAAAAGCAAAACATGGAGAATGAAGGTACCTAGCTTTGTGTCACAGGTCCTCCCTTCCCATCACACCCAAAATGTTCTTTTTGTGTCTTCCTTTTATCTCTTTCAAATCAACTCTCCTCTGTTTTTAATAGGAACCAGATAATAGAGTTTTCTTAACTTCCAAGTTGTCTAAAGATGGCAAACAGGAAATGTATCCAGTTCAGGTCCAAGGCCCTAGGACAAGGAAGCTTCCCAAAGGAAAAAGGTAACATTACTGTAGGCTTCAATGTTTACAGTCTGTCTGCAAAGGGATTTGAAGAGTTAAGGGTATACTCTCCAAATTTTGCTGTGAAGACCAGTATGGAATATTTGGTAAAACATGTATTACAGTAGTTTTGAACTAAGTAATGTACATACACTTGTCTACTTAAATATGTCACAAGGTCACTTTTATTACAGATGTGAAAACAGAGCTGCAGTCTCATCCTGGGATTCACCTTTCTCCCAGAGGGCAGGAAAGAGGTTAACAGAACAAGAATTACATGCAGTATCAGAGAAACTATCTCAGCGCCTCTCTGAACTAGATTGGGCAAGTCTTGTTTTTTAATCTGTATTGAGATTGCCATAGTTGGTGAGCATTTAAGTGATTTTACAATTGAAGGTGAGAGCTAAGCTAAGGTACTAGGAAGTTAGTTGTGTCTTACTTACTGAAAATCTTCCATAAGTCAAGCAGGTAGGACATAGGATGAGAAATTATATCCTAGCCTTTTATAATATAACCAAATTTGGTATAGGTTTATCCAAATTTTTATCGAATTCT
The DNA here is from genome assembly GCF_964165515.1 of Mesoplodon bidens. Lineage (NCBI taxonomy): Eukaryota > Metazoa > Chordata > Mammalia > Artiodactyla > Ziphiidae > Mesoplodon > Mesoplodon bidens. The sequence continues at coordinate 45,996,504 of NC_138179.1, read as the reverse complement.
ATCCATCTATTTATTTATTTATTTGGCTGCATCAGGTCTTAGTTGCGGCATGCGGGATCTTTTATTGAGGTGCACGGGCTCTTCATTGCAGCACGTGGTCTTCTCTAGTTGTGTGTGGGCTCAGTAGTCGCAGCCCGTGGGCTCTCTAGTTGTGGCGTGCGGGCTCCAAAGTGCACAGGCCTCAGTATTTGTGGCACGTGGGCTACAGAGCACACGGGCTCAGTATTTGTGGTACGCAGGCTCTAGAGCACACAGGCTCAGTAGTTTCTGTGTGCAGGCTTAGTTATCCTGTGGCATGTGGGATCTTAGTTCCCCAACCAGGGATTGAACCCGCATCCCCTGTATTGGAAGGCGGATTCTTAACCACTGGACCACCAGGGAAGTCCCAAATTTTTATCGAATTCTGATGAAAACTAAATTTAGTGTAAATGATTATATTAAACCGTATATCTTTAGATACATCTGTATTGTTTCCCTTTGTAACTAAAGACACATTTGGTATAAAATTAGATGGATCTCTGATTTTCACAAAATACTGTAGTTTGGGGGTATCATTGAATAAATATATTAAATCCCTATGTGACTTACTCTTAAGTTTATTGAAACTGAATAGTCCATGGCACTGATATATATATATCCTTTAGAAACTATGCATAAGCATCTGAAAATTTGTGTCTAAACTTGGGCTTAATTTTCTGAGAAAACTTTTTAAAGGTTATATCTGTCTAATCTTTCCAACTTGCATTCTGCTGAAGTCAATGAAAGATGTTAAAAAGAATTTTCTTGACAGATGTTAAAAAGTGCCCTGGGTGATCGATTTAAAGAAAAGACCAGCTTTGAAGAGGAGGATGTTGGAAATGAAGAGGTGGAAAGTGGAAATGATGAGACACTGTCTCAGCATAGTGACAGCATCGTGGAGTACGGGCCAAAGAAGCAAAGGCCAGGTGCCTACCTCAGGCCGGGTTAAGGGCGTCCCCAGAAGCCACTTAGCTACTCTGATCTGAGGCTTTCTTTCTAAAATATTTCAGAAATATGTGAAAGCATCAAAAATAAGATCAAATACCTGTATCTCCATCTAGAAGTAGCAGATGTTAACAGTTATATTTTGCTTTACACTTCTTGTGTTTAAGAAATAAAGAGTTAAAATCTCTTCTCTCCTCCCCACATTCTTTTTCTTTACCTCAAAGGAATTACTGTCTCAAAGTTGGTATCTTTTCTTCATATCTCTGTTTTTATTTATTTTTAATTTTTATTTTTTCCAGGTTTATTGAGATATAATTAACATACAACATTGTATCATTTAAGGTGTACAACATAATGATTTGATATATATGTATATTGCAGAATGATTACCACAGTAAGTTTAGGTAACATCTATTACTTCACATACTTTCAGTTTTTTTTATGTGATGATAACTTTTTTTTTTTTTGGCTGTGTTGGGTCTTCGTTTCTGCGCGAGGGCTTTCTCTAGTTGTGGCAAGCGGGGGCCACTCTTCATCACAGTGCGCACGCGGGCCTCTCACTATCGCGGCCTCTCTTGTTGCGGAGCACAGGCTCCAGACGCGCATGTTCAGTAGTTGTGGCTCACGGGCCCAGTTGCTCCGCGGCATGTGGGATCCTCCCAGACCAGGGCTCAAACCCGTGTCCCCTGCGTTGGCAGGCAACCACTGTGCCACCAGGGAAGCCCTGATGATAACTTTTAAGATGTAATCTCTGAGCAACTTTCAAATACACAATTAATTGTAGTCACCATACTGTACATTATATTCTGAGAACTTATAACTCTAAGTTCTACCTTTTGAACAACTTCACACATTTCACCCATCGTTCATACCCCCTACCTCTGGCAACCACCACTCTGTTCTTCTCTGTATTTTATGCATTTGATTTTTTAAAATTCCACATATAAGTAGTATCATAGACTATTTGTCTTTGTCTGACTCATTTCACTTAGCATAATGCCCTTAAGGATGATTCATGTTGTGAAAATGGAAGAATTTCCTTTTTTGTGGCAGAATAATATTCCATTGTGTATATATCACATTTTCTTTATCCATTGACTGAACACTGCATTGTTTGCATGTCTTTGCTGTTGTAAATAATGCTTCAGTGAACATGGAGATGCAGCTATCTTTTTTTTTTATTAGTTTCTGCTTTATAACAAAGTGAATCAGTCATACATATACATCTGTTCCCACATCCCTTCCCTCTTGCGTCTCCCTCCCACCCACCCTCCCTATCCCACACCTCCAGGTGGTCATAAAGCACTGAGCTGATCTCCCTGTGCTATGCGGCTGCTTCCCACTAGCTATCTACCTTACGTTTGGTAGTGTATATATGTCCATGCCTCTCTCTCCCTTTGTCACAGCTTACCCTTCCCCCTCCCCATATCTTCAAGTCCATTCTCAAGTAGGTCTGTGTCTTTATTCCTGTTTTACCCCTAGGTTCTTCATGACATTTTTTTTTCTTAAATTCCATATATATGTGTTAGCATACAGTATTTGTCTTTCTCTTTCTGACTTACTTCACTCTGTATGACAGACTCTAGGTCTATCCACCTCATTACAAATAGCTCAGTTTCATTTCTTTTTATGGCTGAGTAATATTCCATTGTATATATGTGCCACATCTTTATCCATTCATCCGATGATGGACACTTACGTTGTATCCACCTCCGGGCTATTGTGAATAGAGCTGCAGTGAACATTTTGGTACATGTCTCTTTTTGAATTATGGTTTTCTCAGGGTATATGCCTAGTAGTGGGATTGCTGGGTCATATGGTAGTTCTATTTTTAGTTTTTTAAGGAACCTCCATACTGTTCTCCATAGTGGCTGTACCAATTCACATTCCCACCAGCAGTGCAAGAGTGTTCCCTTTTCTCCACACCCTCTCCAGCATTTATTGTTTCTAGATTTTTTGATGATGGCCATTCTGACTGGTGTGAGATGATATTTCATTGTAGTTTTAATTTGCATTTCTCTAATGATTAAAGATGTTGAGCATTCTTTCATGTGTTTGTTGGCAGTCTGTATATCTTCTTTGGAGAAATGCCTATTTAAGTCTTCTGCCCATTTTTGGATTGGGTTGTTTGTTTTTTTGCTATTGAGCTGCATGAGCTTCTTATAAATTTTGGAGATTAATCCTTTGTCAGTTGCTTCATATGCAAATATTTTCTCCCATTCTGAGGGTTGTCTTTTGGTCTTGTTTATGGTTTCCTTTGCTGTGCAAAAGCTTTGAAGTTTCATTAGGTCCCACTTGTTTATCTTTGTTTTTATTTCCATTTCTCTAGCAGGTGGGTCCAAAAGGATCTTGCTGTGATTTATGTCATACAGTGTTCTGCCTGTGTTTTCCTCTAAGAGTTTGATAGTGTCTGGCCTTACATTTAGGTCTTTAATCCATTTTGAGCTTATTTTTGTGTATGGTGTTAAGGAGTGATCTAATCTCATACTTTTACATGTCCCTGTCCAGTTTTCCCAGCACCACTTATTGAAGAGGCTGTCCTTTCTCCACTGTACATTCCTGCCTCCTTTATCAAAGATAAGTTGACCATATGTGCGTGGGTTTATCTCTGGGCTTTCTATTCTGTTCCATTGATCTATTTTTCTGTTTTTGTGCCAGTACCACACTGACTTGATTACTGTAGCTTTGTAGTATAGTCTGAAGTCAGGGAGCCTGATTCCTCCAGCTCCGTTTTTCGTTCTCAAGATTGCTTTGGCTATTCGGAGTCTTTTGTTTTTCCAAACAAATTGTGAAATTTTTTGTTCTAGTTCTGTGAAAAATGCCAGTGGTAGTTTGATACGGATTGCATTGAATCTGTAGATTGCTTTGGGTAGTAGAGTCATTTTCACAATGTTGATTCTTCCAATCCAGGGACATGGTATATCTCTCCATCTATTTGTATCATCTTTAATTTCTTTCATCAGAGTCTTATAATTTTCTGCATACAGGTCTTTTGTCTCCTTAGGTAGGTTTATTCCTAGATATTTTATTCTTTTTGTTGCTATGGTAAATGGGAGTGTTTTCTTGATTTCACTTTCAGATTTTTCATCATTAGTGTACAGGAATGCCAGAGATTTCTGTGCATTAATTTTGTATTCTGCTACTTTACCAAATTCATTGATTAGCTCTAGTAGTTTTCTGGTAGCATCTTTAGGATTCTCTATGTATAGTATCATGTCATCTGCAAACAGTGACAGGTTTACTACTTCTTTTCCAATTTGGATTCCTTTTATTTCCTTTTCTTCTCTGATTGCTGTGGCTAAAACTTCCAAAACTAAGTTGAATAAGAGTGGTGAGAGTCGGCAGCCTTGTCTCGTTCCTGATCTTAGTGGAAATGGTTTCAGTTTTTCACCATTGAGGACGATGTTGGCTGTGGGTTTGTCATATATGGCCTTTATTATGTTGAGGAAAGGTCCCTCTACGCCTACTTTCTGCAGGGTTTTTATCATAAATGGGTGTTGAATTTTGTTGAAAGCTTTCTCTGCATCTATTGAGATGATCATACGGTTTTTATCCTTCAATTTGTTAATATGGTGTATCACATTGATTGAATTGCGTATATTGAAGAATCCTTGCATTCCTGGAATAAATCCCACTTGATCATGGTGTATGATCCTTTTAATGTGCTGTTGGATTCTGTTTGCTAGTATTTTGTTGAGGATTTTTGCATCTATGTTCATCAGTGATATTGGCCTGTAGTTTTCTTTCTTTGTGACATCCTTGTCTGGTTTGGGTATCAAGGTGATGGTGGCCTCGTAGAAAGAGTTTGGGGGTGTTCCTCCCTCTGCTATATTTTGGAAGAGTTTGAGAAGGATAGGTGTTAGCTCTTCTCTAAATGTTTGATAGAATTCACCTGTGAAGCCATCTGGTCCTGGGCTTTTGTTTGTTGGAAGATTTTTAATCACAGTTTCAATTTCAGTACTTGTGATTGGTCTGTTCATGTTTTCTATTTCTTCCTGGTTCAGTCTTGGGAGATTTTACCTTTCTAAGAATTTGTCCATTTCTTCCAGGTTGTCCATTTTATTGGCATAGAGTTGCTTGTAGTAATCTCTCATGATCTTTTGTATTTCTGCAGTGTCAGTTGTTACTTCTCCTTTTTCATTTCTAATTCTATTGATTTGAGTCTTCTCCCTTTTTTTCTTGATGAGTCTGGCTAATGGTTTATCAATTTTGTTTATCTTCTCAAAGAACCAGCTTTTAGTTTTATTGATCTTTACTATCGTTTCCTTCATTTCTTTTTCATTTATTTCTGATCTGATCTTTATGATTTCTTTCCTTCTGCTAACTTTGGGGGGTTTTTGTTCTTCTTTCTCTAATTGCTTTAGGTGCAGGGTCAGGTTGTTTACTTGAGATGTTTCCTGTTTTTTAAGGTGGGATTGTATTGCTATAAACTTCCCTCTTAGAACTGCTTTTGCTGCATTCCATAGGTTTTGGGTCGTCGTGTCTCCATTGTCCTTTGTTTCTAGGTATTTTTTAATTTCCTCTTTGATTTCTTCAGTGATCACTTCGTTATTAAGCAGTGTATTGTTTAGCCTCCATGTGTTTGTATTTTTTACAGATCTTTTCCTGTAATTGATATCTAGTCTCATAGCCTTGTGGTCGGAAAAGATACTTGATACAATTTCAATTTTCTTAAATTTACCAAGGCTTGATTTGTGACCCAAGATACGATCTATCCTGGAGAATGTTCAATGAGCACTTGAGAAAAATGTGTATTCTATTGGTTTTGGATGGAATGTCCTATAAATATCAATTAAGTCCATCTTGTTTAATGTATCATTTAAAGCTTGTGTTTCCTTATTTATTTTCATTTTGGATGGTCTGTCCATTGGTGAAAGTGGGGTGTTAAAGTCCCCTACTATGAATGTGTTACTGTCAATTTCCCCTTTTATGGCTGTTAGTATTTGCCTTATGTATTGAGGTGCTCCTATGTTTGGTGCATAACTATTTACAATTGTTATATCTTCTTGGATCGATCCCTTGATCATTATATAGTGTCCTTCTTTGTCTCTTCTAATAGTCTTTATTTTAAAGTCTATTTTGTCTGATACGAGAATTGCTACTCCAGCTTTCTTTTGATTTCCATTTGCATGGAATATCTTTTTCCAGCCCCTCACTTTCAGTCTGTATATGTCTCTAGGTCTGAAGTGGGTCTCTTGTAGCAGCATATATATGGGTCTTGTTTTTGTATCCATTCAGCCAATCTGTGTCTTTTGGTGGGAGCATTTAGTCCATTTACATTTAAGGTAATTATTGATATGTATGTTCCTATTCCCATTTTCTTAATTGTTTTGGGTTCGTCATTGTAGGTCTTTTCCTTCTGTTGTGTTTCTTGCCTAGAGAAGTTCCTTTAGCATTTGTTGTAAAGCTGGTTTGTTGGTGCTGAACTCTCTCAGCTTTTGCTTGTCTGTAAACATTTTAATTTCTCCATCAAATCTGAATGAGATCCTTGCTGGGTAGAGTAATCTTGGTTGCAGGTTTTTCTCCTTCATCACTTTAAATATGTCCTGCCACTCCCTTCTGACTTGTAGAGTTTCTGCTGAGAGATCAGCTGTTAACCTGATGGGGATTCCCTTGTGTGTTATTTGTTGTTTTTCTCTTGCTGCTTTTAGTATGATTTCTTTGTATTTAATTTTTGACAGTTTGATTAATATGTGTCTTGGCATATTTCTCCTTGGATTTATTCTGTATGGGACTCTCTGTGCCTCCTGGACTTGATTAACTATTTCCTTTCCCATATTAGGGAAGTTTTCAACTATAATCTCTTCAAGTGTTTTCTCAGTCCCTTTCATTTTTTCTTCTTCTTCTGGAACCCCCTATAATTTGAATGTTGGTGTGTTTAATGTTGTCCCAGAGGTCTCTGAGACTATCCTCAGTTCTTTTCATTCTTTTTTCTTTATTTTGCTCTGCAGCAGTTATTTCCACTATTTTATCTTCCACCTCACTTATCTGTTCTTCTGCCTCAGTTATTCTGCTATTGATCCCATCTAGAGTATTTTTCATTTCATTTATTGTGTTTTTAATTGATGCTTGATTCATCTTTAGTTTTTCTAGGTCCTTGTTAACTGTTTCTTGCATTTTGTCTATTTCCAGGATTTTGGATCATCTTTACTATCATTATTCTGAATTGTTTTTCAGGTAGACTGCCTATTACCTCTTCATTTGTTAGGTCTGGTAGGTTTTTATCTCACTCCTTCACCTGCTGTGTGTTTTTCTGTCTTCTCATTTTGCTTATCTTACTGTGTTTGGGGTCTCCTTTTTGCAGGCTGCAGGTTTGTAGTTCCCGTTGTTTTTGGTGTCTGTCCCCAGTGGCTAAGGTTGGTTCAGTGGGTTGTGTAGGCTTCCTGGTTGGGGGGACTAGTGCCTGTGTTCTGGTGGATGAGGCTCGATCTTGTCTTTCTGATGGACAGGTCCACGTCCAGTGGTGTGTTTTGGGGTGCCTGTGGCCTTATTATGTTTTTAGACAGCCTCTCTGCTAATGGGTGGGGTTGTGTTCCTGTCTTGCTTGTTGCTTGGCATAGGGTGACCAGCACTGTAGCTTGCTGGTCGTTGACTGAAGCTGGGTGCTGGTGTTGAGATGGAGATCTCTGAGAGATTTTCGCCGCTTGATATTACGTGGAGCTGGGAGGTCTCTTGTGGACCCGTGTCCTGAAGTTGGCTCTCCCACTTCAGAGGCACAGCACTGACTCCTGGCTGCGGCACCAAGAGCCTTTCATCTACCCGGCTCAGAATAAAAGGGAGAAAAAGTAGAAAGAAAGAATTAGTAGAAGAAAGAAAGAGAGAAAAAAAAGAAGGAAAGAAAGGAAGGAAGGAAGGAAAGAAAGAAAGGAGGGAGGGAGGAAGGAAAGAAAAAGGAAGAAAGAAGGGAGGAAGGAAGGAAAGAAAGAAAGATAGGGAGAGAGGGAGGAAGGAAAGAAAGGGGCGGAAGGAGGAAGGGAGGAAGGGAAGGTAGGATAAAAAGAAGATAAAGTAAAATAGAATAAAGTATGATAAAATATAGTAGCGTTATTAAAATAAAAAAGTAATTATTAAAAAAAATTTTTTAAAAACAACAACAAAAAAAACGGATGGATAGAACCCTGGGACAAATGGTGGAAGCAAAGCTATACAGAGAAAATTTCACACAGAAGCATACACATACACATTCACGAAAAGAGAACAGTGGGGAAAAAATCGTAAATCTTGCTCTCAAAGTCCACCTCCTCAATTTGGGATAATTCGTTGTAAAAAGAGGAAAAGGGGAAAAAATCTTAAATCTTGTCCTCAAAGTCCACCTCCTCAATTTGGGATGATTCGTTGTCTATTCATGTATTCCACAGATGCAGGGTATGTCAAGTTGATTGTGGAGCTTTAATCCGCTGCTTCTGAGGCTGCACAGAGAGATTTCCCTGTCTCTTCTTTGTTCTCACAGCTCCCAGGTCTCAGCTTTGGATTTGGCCCCGCCTCTGCGTGTAGGTCACTGGAGGGCGTCTGTTCTTCGCTCAGACAGGACGGGTTTAAAGGAGCCACTGATTCGGGGGCTCTGGCTCACTCAGGCCGAGGGGAGGGAGGGGCGTGGAGGTGGGGCGAGCGTGCGGCAGCAGAGGCTGGCGTGACGTTGCACCAGCCCGAGGCGTGCCGTGCGCTTTCCCGGGGAAGCCGTCCCTGGATCCCGGGACCCTGGCAGTGCAGCTATCTTTTTGAGGTAGTGATTTCGTTTCGCTTCTGGATATATACCCAGAAGTGGAATTGCTGGATAATATGGTAGTTTTATTTTTAATTCTTTCAGGAACCTCCATATTACTTTCCATAATGGCTGCACCATTTACATTCCCACCAAGGATTCGCAAGGGTTACCTTTTCTCTACATCCTTTCCAACACTTGTTATTTCTTGCTTTTTTTGAGGATAGCCATTCCCATAGGTGTGAGTTGATACCTAATTGTGGTTTTGATTTGCATTTCCCTAATCATTAGTGATGTTGAGCACCTTTTCATGTACCTGTTGGCCATTGTATGTCATCTTTGGAAAAATGTCTGTTTAGTTCCTCTGCCTATTTTTTAATCGGATTTTTTTTTCTTTTTGCTGTTGAGTTAATACTTTGAATATTAACCCTTTATCAGATACCTGATTTGCAAATATATTCTCCCATTTGGTAGATTGCCTTTTCATTTTGTTGGTGGTTTTCTTTGCTTTGCGGAAGTTTATTAGTTTTAATAGCCCCACCTCTTTATTTTTGCTTTTGTTGCCTTTACTTTTGGTGTCAAATGCAAAAAATCATTGCCAAGGCCAATGTCAGCCAGGTTAGTGCCTTTTTACTTACTTTTATTTCTTCTAGGAGTTTTATGGCTTCAGGTCTTACGTTCAAGTCTCTTAATTCATTTTGAGTTGATCTTTGTGTTTGGTGTAAGATAGGAGTCCAGTTTCATTATTTTGCATGTGGCTGTCCAGTTTTCCCAACACCATTTATTAAAGAGGCTGTCCTTTCCCCACTGTATATTCTTGGGTCCTTTATCATAAATTAATTGACCATATATTCATGGATTCGTTTTGGGGCTCTCTTTTGTGTTCCATTAAGCTCTGTGTCTGTTTTTTGCCAATATATTGTTTTGATTACTGTAGCTTTGTAATATAGTTTGAAATCAGGAAGTGGGATGGCCTCCAGCTTTGTTCTTTTTTCTCAGGATTGTTTTGGCTATTTGGGGTGTTTGTGGTTCCAAACAAATTATATGATTGTTTGTTCTATTTCTGTGGAAAATGCCATTGGAATTTTCATAGGGTTTGCATTGAGTTTGTAGATCTCTTTGAGGAGTATGCACATTTTAACAGTATTAATTCTTCCAATCCTTGAACACAGATCATCTTTCCATTTATTTGTGTCTTCTTTAATTTCTTTCATCAGTGTCTTATAGTCTTCGGTGTACAGGTCTTTCACCTCCTTGGTTAAATTTATTCCTAGGTATATTATTCTCTTTGAAGCAATTGTAAATGGGATTTTTCCTTAATTTCTCTCTTTATTTTTTTAAAGAGGAGAAAACAAAAGTTTAGTAACACATATATATGGGAGAGACCTAGGAAAACTGAGTAACTCCAGTTTCTTTGATAGTTTGTTATTGTATAGAATTGCAACTATTTTTGTACAGTTGACTTTTGAACAATGTGGATTTGAACTGTGCAGGTCCACTTATACATAGATTTTTTTCAGTAAATACGTACTATACTGCTACATCATCAGTGCCAGTTGAGTCCATGGATGCAGAACTGTGGATATGGAGCACTATCTGTAAAGTTATACTCGGATTTTTGGCTGCGTGGAGTCAGTGCCCTAAGGAACAACTGTATATTGAGTTTGTAACCTGCAGTTTTACGAAATTCGTTGATTAGTTCTAACAGTTTTGGTGGCTTCTTTAGGGTTTTTTGTATATAATATGATGTCATCTGTAAAGAGTTATATTTCTTCATTTCTGATCTGGATGTCTTTTATTTCTTTTTCTTGCCTAATTGCTCTGTCTAGGACTTGTAGTACTATGTTGAATAAAAGCAGGCATCCTTGTCTTGTTTCTGATCTTAGAGGAACTACTTTCAGCTTTTCACTGTTGAATACGTTAGCTATGGGCTTGTCATATATGGCATTTATTATGTTGAGGTACACTCCTTCTATACCCAGTTGAAAGTTTTTTAAAATGAATGGATGTTGAATTTTGTTAAATGCTTTTTATTTATTTATTGAGATGATAATATGATTTTTATCTTTTGTTAATGTGTACACAGTGACGGATTTGTGAATGCTGAACCATCCTTGCATTTCTGGAATAAATCCCACTTGATCATGGTGCATGATACTTGTAGTGTACTGTTGAATTCATTTGCTAATATTTTGTTGAGGATTTTTGCATCTGTGTTCATCAGGGATATTGGTCTGTAATTCTTTGTGGCGTCCTGTCTGGTTTTGATTTTAGGGTAATGTTGGCCTTGTAAAATGAGTTTGGAAGTGTTTCTTCTTCTGTGTTTTGGAAAGGTTTGAGAAGGATTAGTATTAATTCTTTAAATGTTTGGTAGAATTCACCAGTGAAGCCATCTGGTCCTTGACTTTTTTTTAAAATTTTTATTTTATATTGGAGTATAGTTGATTAACAATGTTGCATTAGTTTCAGGTGTACAGCAAAGTGATTCAGTTATACATATATCCATTCTTTTTCAGATTCTTTTCCCATATAGGTTATTACAGAATATTGAGTAGAGTTCCCTGTGCTGTACAGTAGGTCCCTGTTGGTTATGTATCTTTTTTTTTCCCCCGGTACGTGGGCCTCTCACTGCTGCGGCCTCTCCCACTGCGGAGCACAGGCTCTGGACGCACAGGCCCAGCGGCCATGGCTTACGGGCCCAGCCGCTCCATGGCATGTGGGATCCTCCCAGACCAGGGCACGAACCCATGTCCCCTGCATCGGCAGGCGGACTCTCAACCACTGTGCCACCAGGGAAGCCCGGTTATGTATCTTAAATAAAGCAGTGTGTACATGTCAATCCCAAACTCCCAATCTATCCCTCCCCTCGACCCTTCCCCCTGGTAACCATAAATTCGTTCTCTAAGTCTGTGACTCTGTTTCTGTTTTGTAAATAAGTTCATTTGTATCTTTTTTTTTTTTTTTTTTTTAGATTTCACATATAAGCGACATCATATGCTATTTGTCTTTCTCTGTCTGACTGACTTCACTTAGCATGATAATCTCCAGGTCCATCCATGTTGCTGCAAATGGCATTATTTCATTCTTTCTAATGGCTGAGTAATACTCCATTGTATATATGTACCACATCTTTATCCATTCATCTGTTGATGGACATTTAGGTGGCTTCCATGTCTTGGCTATTGTAAATAGCACTGCAGTGAACATTGCAGTGCATGTATCCTTTCAAACTCGTTTTTCTCCAGATATATTTCCAGGAGTGGGATTGCTGGATTATATGGTTTTTAGTTTCTTATGGAACCTCCATACTGTTCTCCATAGTGGTTGTACCAATTTACTTCCCCACCAGCAGTGTAGGAGAGTTCCCTTTTCTCCACACCCTCTCCAGCACTTATTGTTTGTAGACTTTGATGATGGCCTGGTGTGCGGTGATATTTCAATGTAGTTTTGATTTGCATTTCTCTAATAATTAGCGATATTGAGCATCTTTTCATGTGTCTCTTGGCCATCTGTATGTCTCCTTTGGAGAAATGTCTGTTTAGGTCTTCTGTCCATTTTTTGATTGGGTTGTTCTTTTTTTCTTTTTGTTTTTCTGACACTGAGCCGCATGAGCTGCTTGTAAATTTTGGAGATTAATCCCTTGTCGGTCACACTGTTTGCAAATATTTTCTCACATTCTCTGGGTTGTGCTTTCGTTTTGTGTATGGTTTCCTTTGCTGTGCAAAGCTTTTGAGTTTAATTAGGTCCCATTCATTTATATTTTTTATTTCCATTACTCTAGGAGATGGATTGAAAAAGATATTGCTGTGATTTATGTCAGAGTGTTCTGCCTGTGTTTTCCTATAAGAGTTCTATATTGATAGTATCTGGTCCATTTAGGTCTTTATTTTGAGTTTATTTTTGTTTATGGTGTTAGAGAATGTTCTAATTTCATTTTTTTTACATGTAACTGTCCGGTTTTCCCAGCACCATTTATTGAAGAGACTGTCTTTCCTCCATTGTATAGTATTGCCTCCTTTGTTGTAGATTAATTAACCATAGGTGCATGGGTTTATTTCTGGGCTTTCTATCGTGTTCCATTGAGCTATATGTCTGTTTTTGTGCGAGTACCATACTGTTATGATGACTGTAGCTTTGTATCAATAGTATAGTCTGAAGTCAGGGAGCCTGATTCCTCCAGCTCCATTTTTCTTTCTCAAGATTGCTTTGGCTATCCAGGGTCTTTTGTGTCTCCATACAGATTTTAAGATTTTTTTTGTTCTAGTTCTGTGAAAAATGCCATTGTCAGTTTAGTAGGGATTGCATTGAATCTGTAGATTGCCTTGGCTAGTACAGTCATTTTGACAATATTGGTTCTTCCAATCCCAGAACATGGTATATCTTTCCATGTGTTTGTGTCATCTTTGGTTTCCTTCATCAGCATCTTATGGTTTTCCGAGTTACAGGTCTTTTGCCTCCTTAGGAAGATTTATTCCTAGGTGTATTATTCTTTTTGATACAATGGTAAATGGAGATTGTTTCCTTAATTTCTCTTTCTGATCTTGTTAGCGTACAGAAATGCAACAGATTTCTGTGTACTAATTTTGTATCCTGCAACTTTACGAAATTCATTGATGAGCTTTAGTAGTTTTCTAGTAACATCTTTAGGATTTCTATGTACAGTATCATGTCATCTGCAAACAGTGACAGTTTTCTTTTCCAATTTGGATTCCTTTTATTTCTTCTGATTGCTGTGGCTAGGACTTCCAAAACTATATTGAGTATAAGTGGCGAGAGTGGACATCCTTGTCTTGTTCCTGATCTTAGAGGAAATGCTTTCAGCTTTTCATTGTTGAGTATGATGTTAGCTGTAGATATGTCATATATGGCCTTTATTATGTTGAGGTATGTTCCTTCTCTGCCCACTTTCTGGAGAGTTTTTTTTCATAAATGGCTGTTGAGTTTTGTCAGAAGCTTTCCCTGCATCTATTGAGATGATCATAGGATTTTTATTCTTCAATTTGTTGATGTGTATCACACTGACTGAATTGCAGTTATTGAAAAATCCTTGCATCCCTGAGATAAAATTCCTCTTGATTGTGTTGTATGATCCTTTTAATGTATTGTTGGATTCAGATTGCTAGTATTTTGTTGAGTTTTGCGTCTGTGTTCATCGGTGATATTGGCCTCTAATTTTCTTTTTTTTGTGGTATCTTTGTCTGGTTTTGGTAACAGGGTGATCGTGGCCTCATAGAATGAGTTTGGGAGTGTTCTTCTGCAATTTTTTTGGAATAGTTTCAGAAGGATAGGTGTTAACTCTTCTCTAAATGTTTGATAGAATTCACCTGTGAAGCCATCTGGTCCTTGACTTTTGTTTGTTGGGAGTTTTTAAATCACAGTTTCAATTTCAGTACTTGTGATTGGTCTGTTCATGTTTTCTATTTCTTCCTGGTTCCGTATTGGGAGATTTTACCTTTCTAAGAATTTGTCCATTTCTTCCAGGTTGTCCATTTTATTGGCATCTAGTTTGTAGCAGTCTCTTATAAGATCCGTTGTATTTCTGTGGTGTCTGTTGTAAGTTCTCCTTTTTCATTTCTAATTTTACTTATTTGGGCCCCCTTCCTGTTTTTCTTGATGAGTCTGGCTAAAGGTTTTATCAATTTTGTTTATCTTTTCAACGAACCAGATTTTAGTTTCATTGATCTTCTCTATTGTTTTCTTTGTTTCTATTTCATTTATTTCTGCTCTGATCTTTATGATTTCTTTCCTTCTACTGAATTTTGGTTTTGTTCTTCTTTCTCTAGTTGCTTTAGGTGTAAGGTTAGGTGTTTATTTCTGATTTTTCTTGTTTCCTAAGGTAAGATTGTATCACTATAAACTTCCCTCTTAGAACTGTTTTGCTGCATCCCATAGATTTTGGATCATAATGCTTTCATTTTCATTTGTCTCTAGGTATTTTTTTATTTCCTCTTTGATTTCTTCAGTGATCCATTGGTTGTTTAGTAGCATATTGTTTAGCCTCCACGTGTTTGTGTTTTTTACAGTTTTTTTCTTGTAGTTGATTTCTAATCTCAGCATTGTGGTTGGAAAAGATGCTTGATATGGTTTCAGTTTTCTTAAATTTACCAAGGCTTGCATTGTGATCCAACATGCAATCAATCCTGGAGAATGTTCTGTGTGCACTTGAGAAGAATGTATACTCTGTTGATTTTGAATGGAATGCTCTATAAATATCAAGTCTATTTGGTTTAATGTGTTATTTAAGGCCTGTGTTTCCTTATTTATTTTCTATCTGGATAATCCATCCATTGATGAAAGTGGGGTGTTAAAGTCCCCTACTATTATCATGTTACTGTTGATTTCTCTTTTTATGTCTGTATTTTTTGACCTTATATATTAAGGTGCTCCTATGTTGGGTGCATATATATTTACAGTTGTTATATCTTTTTCTTGGATTGATCCCTTGACCATTATGTGGTGTCCTTTGTCTCTTACAGCAGTCTTTACTTTAAGTCTATTTTGTCTGA
Organism: Mesoplodon bidens; assembly: GCF_964165515.1. NCBI lineage: Eukaryota > Metazoa > Chordata > Mammalia > Artiodactyla > Ziphiidae > Mesoplodon > Mesoplodon bidens. The sequence goes on along the minus strand of NC_138179.1, from coordinate 45,981,333 downwards.
TATGAGTATTGCGACTTCAGCTTTCTTTTGATTTCCATTTGCGTGGAAAACCTTTTTCCATCCACTCACTTTCATTCAGTATGTGTCCATAGATCTGAAGTGGGTCTCTTGTAGACAGCATATATATGGGTCTTGTTTTTGTATCCATTCAGCCAGTCTGTGTCTTTTGGTTGGAGCACTTAATCCATTTATGTGTAAGGTAATTATTGATATGTATGTTCTATTGCCCTTTTGTTAATTGTTTGGGATTTCCTTTTGTAGGTCTGTTTTCTTCCCTTCCTCTTTTGTTCTCTTCTCTTGTGATTTGATGCCTAACTTTAGTGTTGTCTTTGGATTCCTTTTTCTTTTTTGTGTATGTATTTTTGTAGATTTTCAGTTTGTGGTTACTGTGAGGTTTTGATACAGCAGTCTATATATAAACAAGATTATTTTAAGTTGCTGTTTTTTTAATTTCAAATGCAATTCCAATATCCTGCATTTTTGCTCTCCTCTTCTCACAATTGCTGGTTTTGATATGATATTTGCATGCAGATGATTTCCTACCTTTACTGTATGTTTGCCTAATGGTGAGCTTTTCCATTTGTATTCTTCTTGTTTCTAGTTGTGGCCTTTTCTTTTCTGCCTGGAGAAGTTCTTTAGCATTTGTTGCAAAGCTGGTTTGGTGGTCCTGAATTTTCTTAGCTTTTGCTTGTCTGTAAAGCTTTGATTTCTCCATTGAATCTGAATGAGAGCCTTACTGGGTAAAGTATTCTTGGTTGTAGGTTCTTCCCTTTGATCATTTTATTAATTTATTTATCTTAATACATCTTTATTGGAGTATAATCGCTTTACAATACCGTGTTAGTTTCTGTTGCACAACAAAGCGAATCAGCCATATGCATACACATGTCCCCATATCCCCTCCCTCTTGAGCCTGCCTCCCACCCTCCCTATGCCAGCCCTCTAAGTCATTGCAGAGCACCGAGCCGATCTCCCTGTGCTATGCGGCTGCTTCCCACCAGCCGACTGTTTTACATTCAGTCGTGTGTATACGTCGATGCTACTCTCACTTCGCCCCAGCTTCGCCCTCTCACCCCATGTCATAAGGTCCATTCTCTATGTCTACCTCTTTATTCCTGCCCTGGAACTAGGTTCATCAGTAACTTTTTTTTTAAGATTCCATATATATTCGTTAGCATATGGTATTTGTTTTTCTCTTTCCGACGTCACTCTGTGTGACGGACTCTGGGTCCATCCACCTGACTACAAATAACTCAATTTTGTTTCTTTTTATGTCTGAGTAATATTCCATTGTGTATATGTGCCACATCTTCTTTCTCCATTCATCTGTTGATGGACATTTAGGTTGGTTCCATGTCCTGGCTACTGTAAATAGTGCTGCAGTGAACATTGTGGTGCATGTCTCTTTTTGAATTATGGTCTTCTCAGGGTGTATGCCCAGTAGTGGAATTGCTGGATCATATGGTAGTTCTGTTTTTAGTTTTTTAAGGAACCTCCATACTGTTTTCCATAGTGGTTGTATCAATTTACATTCCCACCAACAGTGTAGGAGGGTTCCCTTTTCACCACACCCTTTCCAGCATTTGTTGTTTCTAGCTTTTTTGATAATGGCCCTTCTGACCAGCATGAGGTGATGCCTCATTGTAGTTCTGATTTGCATTTCTCTAATAATTAGTAATGTTGAGCATCTTTTCATGTGCTCCTTGGACATCTGTGTGTCTTCCTTGGTGAAATGTCTGTTTAGATCTAACACCCATTTTTTAACTCAATTTTTTGTGTTTTTGAGTTCCATGAGCTGTTTGTATATTTTGGAGATTAATCCTTTGTCTGTTAATTTGCAAATATTTTCTCCCATTCTGAGGCTTGTCTTTTTGTCTTGTTTATGGTTTCCTTGATGTTAAAAAGCTTTTAAGGGGCTTCCCTGGTGGTGCAGTGGTTGGGAGTCTGCCTGCCGATGCAGGGGACATGGGTTTGTGCCCCGGTCCGGGAAAATCCCACATGCCGTGGAGCAGCCGGGCCCGTGAGCCATGGCCACTGAGCCTGCGTGTCCAGAGCCTGTGCTCTGCAACAGGAGAGGCCACAGCAGTGAGAGTCCCATGTACAAAAAAAAAAAAAAAAGCTTTTAAGTTTAATTAAGTCCCATTTTTTATTTTTATTTCCGTTACTCTAGGAGGTGGGTCAAAAAAGATTTTGCTGTGGTTTATGTCAAAGAGTGTTTTTCCTATGTTTTCCTCTAAAAGTTTTATAGTGTCTGGTCTTACATTTAAGTCTTTAATCCATTTGGAGTTTATTTTTGTGTATGGTGTTAGGTAGTGTTCTAATTCCATTCTTTTACATGTAGCTGTCCAGTTTTCCCAGCACCACTTATTGAAGAGGTTGTCTTTTCTCCATTGTCCGTTCTTGCCTCCTTTGTTGTAATTTAGGTGCCCATATGTGTGTGAGTTTATCTCTGGGCATTCTGTCCTGTACCATTGATCTATATTTCTGTTTTTGTGCCATTACCATACTGTCTTGATTACTGTAGCTTTGTGGTATAGTTTGGAGTCGGGGAGCATAATTCCTCCATCTCCGTTTTTCTTTCTCAACATTGCTTGGTCTTTTGTGTTTCCATACGAATTGTAAGATTTTTTTTGTTCTGTGAAGAATGCCATTGATAGTTTGATAGGGATTGCATTGAATCTGTAGATTGCTTTGGGCAGTATAGTCATTTTCACAATATTGATTCTTCCAATCCAAGAACATGATATATTTCTCCATCTGTTTATGTCATCTTTGGTTTGTTTCATCAGTGTTTTATAGTTTTCTGAGTACAAGTCTTTCGCCTCCTTAGGTAGGTTTATTCTTAGGTATTTTATTCTTTTTGTTGCAATGGTGAATGGGATTGTTTCCTTAATTTCTCTTTCTGGCTTTTCACTTTTGGTGTATAGGAATGCCAGAGATTTCTGTGCATTAATTTTGTATCCTGCAACCTTACCAAATTCACTGATTAGTTCTAGTAGTTTTCTGGTGGCATCTTTAGGATTTTCTACGTATAGTATCACGTCATTGGCAAATAGTGACAGTTTACTTCTTTTCCAACTTGTATTCCTTTTATTTCTTTTTCTTTTCTGATTGCTGTGGCTAGGACTTCCAAAACTATGTTGAATAAGAGTGGTGAGAGTGGGCATCCTTGTCTTGTTCCTGATCCTAGTGGAAATGCTTTCAGTTTTTCACCATTGAGTATAATGCTTGCTGTGGGTTTGTCATATATGACTTTTATTATGTAGGTTCCCTCTATGCCCATTTTCTGGAGAGTTTTTATCGTAAATGGGTGTTGAAGTTTGTCAAAAACTTTTTCTGCATCTACTGAGATGATCATATGGTTTTTATTCCTTAATTTGTTAATGTGATGTGTCACATTGACTGATTTGCATATATTGAAGAATCCTTGCATCCCTGGGATAAATCCTACTTGATCATGTTGTATGATCCTTTTAATGTGCTATTGGATTCTGTTTGCTGTCTTCCTTTGTGACTTGAGGATTTTCCCTAATAGTAGCTTAGATTTTTCTCTTAATGTTTTGTGTATCTAAGTTTCTGCTTCGTGGTTACCATAAGGCTTATATAAAACATATTTATAACAGCATATTTTAAGGTGATAAGTTGAAACACATATTAAAGTTCTACATTTTTACTTTCCCTTCATTTTATGTTTTTGATGCCACATTTTACATTTTTTTCCCTTGTGTATACATTAACAAATTATTGTAGTTATAGTTATTTTTACTATTTTTGTTTGTCAGTCTTCATACTAGATTTGGTATTTGACTTATCATCATTATAACATTAGAGTATTCTGAATTTAAATAATTATTTATCTTTACCAATGAGATTTATACTTTTCTATATGTTTTCTTGTTACTAATTAGCACCCTTTTATTGCAGCTTGAGAAAGTCCCTTTAACAGAGTGGCCTAGTGTTTAGGATTCCAGACTTTCACTGCCGTGGCCTGGGTTCAATCCCTGCTTGGGGAACTGAGAACCGACAAGCTGCATGGTGCAGTGCAGCCAAAAAAAAAAAAAAAAAAGTCCCTTTAAAATTTTTTGTAAGGCTATACTAATGTTGATGAACTCATTCATTCAGCTTTTGCTTGTCTGGAAAGCTCTTTATCTCTCCTTCAATTCTGAAGGACAGCTTTGCTGGGTAGAATATTTTTGGTTGCAGTTTTTCGTTCAGCAGTTTGAATATATTTTGCTGTTCTCTTCTGGCCTGCAAAGTTTCTGATGAAAAATCTACTGATAGTCTTATAGGGGTTTCCTTGTATGTAACAAGTTGCTTTTCTTTTACTGCTTTTAAGAGTCTCTCAAATTAAATTTGACAGTTTAATTATAATATGTCTCAGTGTGGGTCTCTTTGGATTTATCTTATTTTAAAGTTTCTGGGCTTCTTGGATCTGAATGTCTTGTTTCTTTCCCCAGATTAGGGGAGTTTTCAGCCATTATTTCTTTGTATAAGCTTTCTGCCACTTTCTCCCTTCTCCTTCTGGGATCCCTATAATGTGAATATTGGTCCACTTGATGGAGTCCTTTAAGTCATCTTCACTTTTTCTCATTGTTTTTTGTTTTTGCTCTTCTGTTTGGATGAATTCCATTGCCCTAAGTTGGCTGATGCTTTCTCTCACTTCACCTAGTCTGCTGTTGAACTCCATTATTGTATTCTTTTTTTTTTTAATTAATTAATTTATTTTTGGCTGCGTTGGGTCTTTGTTGCTGTGCACAGGTTTTCTCTAGTTGTGGTGAGCAAGGGCTACACTTCATTGCACTGCGTGGGCTTCTCACTGCGGTGGCTTCTCCCACTGCAGAGCACAGGCTCCAGGCATGCGGGCTCCAGAGCGCAGGCTCAGCAGCTGTGGTGCACAGGCCTAGCTGTTCCATGGCATGTGGGATCCTCCAGGACCAGGTCTCAAACCCATGTCCCCTGCATTGGCAGGCGGACTCTCAACCTCCATTATTGTATTCTTTAGCTCTGTGATTTGTTTGGTACTTAAAATTTTCTTTTATTATTTTTTAAAAATATTTTTTTATGTTTGGTACTTTCTTATATTTTCTCTTTGTTAAAATTCTCACTTTGTTGAAATTCTCATTGTTCTCCTGACCTCAGTGAGCATCCTTATGACCATTATTTTGAACTCTTTATCAAGTAAATCCTTTATCCATTTCATCAAAATCTGTTTCTTGAGTTTTATCTTGTTCTTTTGTTTGGAACGTATTCTTCTGTTTCTTCATTTTCCTGACTGTGTTGGTTTCTGTGCATTAGGTAAAACAGCCACTCTCCCAGTCTCGAAGGAGTAGTCTTGCATAGGAGATGACTCTTTTCAGCCCATCCCTAGCTCTTGGTTGGCTCTCAAATCTTTGTGTTTGTCCACACCATTTTCTTCATTCTTAATGGCTCCTAGTAGATTAAGGTGTGCCACAACCCTTTTTGATGTGGGTTTTTTCTCATGTGTCACTTAGCTAGTGTCTGGATTCCTTTCAGAGGGAATTATTCCATATTTAGTGTAGGTTTCAGTGTCTGTGGGAGGAGGTGAGTTCCGGAGCCTCTATTTTGCCATCTTGAACTGGACCATCTCCTCCCTGTCTTTATACTTTAACAGCATTGTGTTACTTGTCTAAATATACTATTATGTTTTTTTAATATACAGGTATATATTATTCTGCAACTTTTTTTTCTGTTAACATTGTTTTAAAAATCTATGTTGATACATCCAGTTCTTCATTTTAACTACTGCATGACTGAGTTCATACAGTGTACCCCATTTGTATGAGTATGTATTTTTATTTATGTATATATATGTCCCCCCCCATTGCAGGGACATATAGATTGTTTCCAGATTTCATAACTGCAAACAGTTCTGCAATGAACAACCTGTAAATATGTGCAGAAGTTTCTCTAGGATCTATATCTACTAGAATTGCTAGACCGAGGAGTTTACACTTTTTCCCATTGCCAAATTCCCCTCCAAAGTGATTGCACCAGTTTGTACTCATGTCAGCAATGCGTGACAGTTTCTGGTTTGCCACATCATTGGAGATGTTTCCTACTGCTTGTTCAAATAATTATCCTGTCTTCCACCAACTAAAATTGTGCATGTTTTCCATTCACTTTTATCGACTTTGGTCATCCCTTGTTTCTCTAGAAGCATTCCATTTCTCATCCAAAATTTCCTTTTCAGTTTTGTTTTGTTTACTCCGAGTACTTTTTTGTTCTCTTGATTATTTCATCTGTCTTCCCTTAAATTTGACTCAGGTAATCTCTAGGAACCCTCATCCAGTAACCTACATGTTTTCCCTGACATGTACATTGTATCCCATCTTAAAAACACATTATAAGTTAAAAAGTTATTTTTATTGGCTCTTCAGTTTCTAAAGAAGAATACATTGCGGACATAGTAAAAGTGTTATTAAAACATCATTTAAAATAGATTATGCAAGTCAGTTTTACTTAACATCTTTAAGTTTTAAATTAATTTGAAATATTTGAATTAAAAGAGTGAAGAGAAAAATAAAAGCTCAGGGACATTTTAATTTTCTGGGAAAATTTATTTAGAGGGGTATCAAACAAATTTCCTTGACCTTAGAGCTATACTGAATTATTTGCTTTTCCAAAAACGCATGGAGTTCCTCTGCTCACAATTAGCAGATTCCTGAGCATATTTATAAACGATGGAACATAAAAAGGTTTGTGGAGGGAAGTAATTCGTTAGATCTCTTAGGCAGTATGGAATTAGGAGGGCTAGATTGCTAAGTAGGGAAGAAACAGGACTGCTTAAAAATGCTAAACTACAGTAACCTTTGCGTATAAGCGTTCTGCTTTATAAGGATGTGTATATGTACTTACAGCCCCCTCCTCAGGACCTAGATAGGTAAAAGGATAGCAGACATACAGCTCAGATGGCTTTTTCTCCTCCACCACCACGAGTACTAAGTATAGGGCTTTGTGTGCAGCATGCATTCCACATGTTGTTCCATTTTCAACCCAAAATTGAATATAGAACCTTAATACTTCTTTGAGACATCTTGAGTACACATTATGTGCATTAGTCTGTTTGCTTGGTGTGATTAAACATATAAACAAACAGAAATTAGTTATAGGAGAGAGTACATTTAGCACATCCATCGTCTCTTTGGATTTGGTAACAGTCAACTATTTGGTGCCCACTTAACATTTCTGACTGTCAGAAACTGATGGTACATGTCTCTCTTGTGTTGTAGGACTTGCCATGCATAGAAAGCCACCCTCCAGATCTCATTCACTTTCTCCATCTCCAATTAACAAAAACAAACAGTTCCACATGGAGAGAAGAAGGCAGCGAAAGCCAAAAGAAACAGCTATCCGCCGACTGCAAGCAAAGGTACATCCCATGTCTTGACTGCCATTAGGCAGCAGGCATTACCATTTACCCTTAGCCAAATGCTACAGTGAACATGCTGTTGACTAAAGGCTTAAAATGCATTTAATATTCTTGAGCTGAGTGGATGACAAAATTATGTGACATAGCTTTTACGTCCCCCATTAGGGAACATAAAACTTGTACTCATGAAACTCTAAAAACTAACCTTATTAGATATAGCTTAGTCAGTACCCTAGTGGGTTAAGAAAGTATATCCGTGTAGACAGGCATTTTCAGAGAGAGCTTTAGAAATGAAGAGAATTTGAGGTGGATTAAATGTGACTGGCTATTTGAATTACAGATAGGATGAAAATGCCCAAACAGGGTTCAACAGGAGAATGTATGATTACTAAGGAAGACTTTCTACTGTGGAATAGGGATTTTGAAATGTAGCATAAATTTAGAACACTTAAGTTGTTTGCTACAGTATGTTTTATAATGGTGAAAACAAACTGATTTAGATGTCTTAAAATAACATGTAACTTCAACTCAAGTGTGTATCAAAATAATTACAGAAACTGTGAGAAAAAAATATATTATGTAAAGTTGTGTTTTATGTCCCAATTACATATCTGTTAAATAATGTGTATTTAATGATATATATAGCCTGAAAGGAACTTTAAAAAAGTGAATGGAATGGCAGATCTTAGATTTTTTTCCTTCATTTTCATTTGTATGTTTTTAATAACTATAATATCATATGGCCTTTTCCCCTGTAGGCAATAACTGAAGCATTTGAAAAGGAACTAAGAAGAAATAAAGTTCAAGAGAATATTGGACCTCTAGGAATAAATGACAAGGAGGAAACAGTGGGTAAAAGTCTCTACTGTAATAAATGCCATTTGATCAGATCAGTGGAAAGTACAGAGATGATCTTTTTAAAAGGAAAAAAAATCAACAGGGCCTTAATCATTATTAGCCCCTTAGAAAAAAGCAGAATTTCATTTCATGATGTGGGATTTTCTTTTATTCATAGGTAGGCAAGTTGCTAAAATGTGGCAAGACATGGTACCCAAAACTAGTATTTTTCCCTCCTGCCTAAAACTTCCATCAGTTTTTAAGGGCTTCTATTGCTTATCAGTTCACCAAGGCTTTAAAAGATAGTCTAGTTAAAGAGGGAGAGTAAAAGAAGACAGGAAATCCCAGTTGCTCCGTGCCTGGTTGGAAGACACCCAAAGCATAACTTTTCGTTGCCTTTCAAAAGAATAGTTACAGAAGCTAAATGAAAGCATGGAGAAAAAGCTTATGCTAAAATGTTCATAAAACAGAATATAGCATACAGTGTGGTTATAACTAAACATCGTTTAAGAACTTTTTTAATGTACGTGGAAAAGGTTGTCAAAAGAAGCAAGTACATCAGAATATCATTAGTAGTTGTATTTAGGGTGTGGGGCTATGGCAACTATGAAACTTGAAAAAGATTCAGTGCTTTTTCAAATTCCAAAGGATGCCAGAAACTAAAGAGGCATTTAACTTAGAGTAGGTAAATAACCAGACTGTAGAAAAAATTTTTTAATTAATTTATTTATTTTTGGTTGTGTTGGGTCTTCACTGTGGTGTGGGACTTCTCTTGTTGTGAAGCACGGGCTATAGGTGTATGGGCTTCAGTAGTTGTGGCACACGGACTCAGTAGTTGTGGCTCGCAGCTCTAGAGCACAGGCTCAGTAGTTGTGGCACACAGGCTTAGTTGCTCTGCGGCATGTGGGATCTTCCTGGACCGGGGCTCGAACCCGTGTCCCCTGCATTGGCAGGCAGATTCTTAACCACTGTGCCACCAGGAAAGTCCCCATACTGTAGAAATTTGAAGTAAGGTGGTTTGGCTGGGGATTATGTTAGCTATTTTTGTCCCTATGTAATGTTTAAGATGATGTATGAAAGAGTTATTAGACTTCTCATTTCTATTCTGTTTTATATCTGTTCCTAAGGAAAAAATACACAGAGCAACTGTTCATAAAGGAACTCCAAAACATAGTCATCCCTGGAAGATTTACTCTAGAAAAACCACAACTCCAGGTCCAAGAGGTGGCTTGCCAAAGCCAAATAAAGCAGTTCCAAGTAAGAACCACAAAATTGTACTTTATGGAAAACTGGCATCCTTTGAAACTGTGTGCTACATGCCAAGGACACAGTGCTGAGAACCAGCATCTACCAGTCAGCTGGAGAAAGTTCCCTCTTCTCTCACTGCCATATGCTAAATTTCTGTAAAGAGAGAGAAAACTCTTAAATAAGGCATTTCTCTAAAACTCTTAAATATATACCAATATATTGGCACCAAAGGAATGTGATGGCTATGACCAGCTGTTCCAGCTTTAGCTTCACTCTGCTCACTCATGCTGGTTGTCTTTTGTTTCTGGGAAGTTGGTAGAACCAAAGGGATGCTCCAAAGCAAGCAGAGGGCCTGTCCAGCTCCTGTTATATTGACAGTTGGTGCCAGGGTACAGTTTCAAAGACCACTGGCCTTCTAACTACATCCCATCAGACAGAGACTTAGACTCATCAGCCCTCCTGGTAGGCAGTTTGACCACACACACAGCATCCACCCCAGGCGCTGAATCAGCTGAGCAGTTAGGATGGACTTCACAAAACCAGCATGTCATCGATCAGAAATGTTGAGGTTATTTTCATCCTTACTAGTAATTGGCTATCCCAATCAGAGAAGGAATGCAAAAGTAATAACACACTTTTAGAATTGTTCTTTTCAGGCTCAGAACCACATCACTTAGATAAGCTTTGATCTCCCAGGAAGGTGGGATGAGATTTCTTCTTAAAAGCTGTCAGCGAGTTTCTCAGATTAAGAGCATCTTTTTTTTTTTTTTTTTAACCTTGCAGTGAAAGTGAATGAACACAGTCTCCTGCCCCTGATGCTGGAGCAGTTTCCATTTCTCTATGTTTCTGGTCAAACACTAAGCAAAATGTGGAAACAGCAAATTGCACAGGTTGAACAGCTCAAAAAAGATGCATGTAGAGAAAATCGATCAAAGAAGAAACTCCAGGATGAAGTAAGATAACTGTCAATTAAGCATAGGAATATAAACCAGAAAGGGGTAGGCTTCTCCTTGATAATCTAGTGAATAGAATTATTGACCTCGTTTCCTTGTATCCCATTTAAAGATAGAAGAAGCCTTGAGAAGGCACGACCTCCTTACTGTGCTTATCAAGAAAGAATATGAACATAACAAGAGACTGGTAAGTTATATTAATTACTTTTATTTGTACCAGCTGGGCAATATCCCCACTGACTCATACCTCTTACACTTACTTACCTGTGGAAGTATTTAGGTCTTTAACCGAAATTGATGAGAGGGTAAGGTGCTAGGTACTTTATGTACACAGTTTCATTTAGTCTTTATAGTAACATAATAGAAACGTTTTCTATGAAATGGAAAACCTGAAGCTTTGAGATGTTAACTTGCCCTGGGTCCCACCATAATCAGCAAGGACAAGGTTGAGATTTTAATCCAGGTCTGTCTCTACCTCCAAGCCTCTTCGAGGTACCAGGTGGTTATAACTTAGTGTTTTTTGTCCTCTCCCTTCTTTCTCAGGTCCCAAATAGAAGGCTGAGGTTGTCTATGCCTCCATTATAATTTGGACTGAGAGTCGTACATAGTACAACATTATCCTCTGAGTATCATGAAGGGGGAGGACAGAGATCAAAGACAATAAGCCAGAGGAAGAAACTTGAGTATAGAGATAAGCAATGAGAACTATAATTCTAAGCAGTTCCAGAGAAAGAAGGGGAAGCCATCAGGAACTGCATATGGGGCTCTGGTGTGGGGGAAAAGAAAACAAGTGTCTGGACACCTAGTTGAAGGCTTTGTGTACATGACTTCATTTCACCCTCACTACTTTGCTAAGATATCACCTAATTTCCTTAGTTTTGATATAGATACTTCTGTTAACTCAAGCTCTGCTTGAACATCTTTGAGCATTGCCAGTTTTCTACTTCTTTTAAGCAGGCATCTGGGTATGGCTTAGATGACTCCCTGGTGAAATGGGGAGATGAGATTCTCAGTCCATGAGGATTGTTGCTGCTCTCTGCAGCCTTGGGGGCTTATTGGGGCAGCTCTTTTTTTTTTGGCTGCACAGCATATGGGATCTTAGTTCCCTGACCAGGGATTGAACCCACACCCCCTGCAGTGGGAGCGTGGAGTCCTAACCACGGGACTGTGGGACAGCTCTTCTGACTGAGGTGATGAACCTACTAAAGACTAAAGGATTTCTGGGGACAGACAGGCTTTCACACTCTATGCCCAGCCAGCAGGCTACTGGCCCTCCATACCTGGCTTACTGCCTGAAGACATCGTGTTGGGGAGTGGGACACATGAGAACACCAGAGTCTGTCTTCCTCTTGTCCTTACCTCTTTTTCCCCTTCCCTTTCTTAGCAAGACTTCAAGGACCGCATTCATAAGCAGAAGTTGACCCAATCAAAGATAAAAGAAAACCGGCAGCAGAGTGTTCGTGCCCGAAAATATTATGATGATTATAGAGTTCAGTTGCATTCAAAAATGATGAGAATGAGGACCCGGGAAGAAATGGTAAATATTGCTTTTCTGTCCAATCCAGTTAAGAAGGTAAATTTTGTCTGTTACCTTGTAGGACCACCTTCTTTGTGACTCTTGTCGCAGTGTGAATCCAAAATTCAAATGCAAGTCCAAAATGCTGGCTAGAGTTCAGACTTGCCCACACCTCATTTTATTACCCCCGTAGTGCATCCCAGTCTACTGTCTCTACTGCCCTTGTCTTTTTTTTTAATTGTTGTTGGTTTACAATGTTCTGTTAATTACTGCTATACAGCAGTGATTCATATATATATGAATATAATATATATATTATACATATATACATGTATATATATTATATATACACATTATTTTATATATATTCTTTTCCATTATGGTTTATTGTAGGATACCGAATATAGTTCTGTGTGCTTTACAGTAGGACCTTGTTGTTTATCCGTCCGATATATAGAAGTTTGCATCTGCTACCCCCAATGTCCCACTCCATCCTTCCCCCAACCCCCTCCCTCAACCCTCTCTCCCTTGTCAGCCACCAGTCTGTTCTCTGTGTCTGAGTCTGTTTCTGTTTGGTAGATAGGTTCATTTGTGTCGTATTTTAGATTCCACAGATAAGTGGTATCTTATGGTATTTGTCTTTCTGACTTCACCTAGTATAATAATCACTAATTGCATCCATGTTGCTGCAAATGGCATTATTTTGTTCTTTTTTATGGCTGAGTAATAGTCCATTGTATATAAATACCACATCTTTATCCATTCATCTGTTGATGGACATTTACGTTGTTTCCATGTCTTAGCTATTGTGAATAGTGCTGCAGTGAACACAGGGGGTTCATGTATCAGTTCAAATTAGTTTTGTCCGGATATATGCCTGGGAGTGCAACTGCTGGATCATATGGTAATTCTGATTTTAGTTTTTCTGAGGAACCTCCATACTGTTTTCCATAGTGGGTGCACCAACTTACATTCCCACCAGCAGTGTAGGAGGGTTCCCTTTTCACCACACCCTCTCCAGCATTTATTTGTAGACTTTTTAATGATGGCCATTCTGACTGGTGTGAGGTGATACCTCATTGTAGTTTTGATTTGCATTTCTCTAATAATTAGTGAAGTTGAGCATCTTTTCATGTGCCTCTTCATCTGTATTTCTCTACTGTCCTTATCTTAATGCGAGGTCTTAATTCCCTCTGACCTCCCAAGTGTCGGTACTTCTCCAGGACAACTGCTTTAGGGGTTTGGGAGCGCGTTGTAAGAGACAGGAATTTAAGGTGTGATTAGATGACCTTGGATTCCACTCAAAACCAGGAAAATAATGTAGGACAGATAATGCTGTGAGATCTTTCCACAAGGTACTTGCTATCTCATCCTAATCAAGCTTGGGATTCCAAACTACCAATAATGTTCATCTCTAGAGTAAAACATTAAGGTAATTATACTTAACGGGACTAAATACTCTGAAATGGGTCATACTATTATCCTCATTTCTAGAGGATACTACTAAGGCTTTAAGAGGTTAAGTAATTTGACACTAAGGCAGTACTGCCAGCTGATGAATGCATGACTGTACTTTAGTAAGAATTCTTGATCAATCAGTGGAGGACAAGTGAGCATATCCAAATCCTTTGAACAATTTGTGTACCTGTGGCCTAGTTAGATGATAACCACATGGCCCTCAGTTGTGTACATGCAGTGTTTGTTTCTACTCTAGGGTTCTTTTCCTATATACAAGGCTGCTTGAGAGGTCTTTTCTGAAAGTAGTAAAGAATCTTTGGGATACAGGAAAAGATGCTGAATACCATTAGTCATTTAAGAAATACAAATCAGACCCACAATGAGATAAACTCTCACCCACTAAGATGGCTAAAATAAAAAAGTGCTGGCAAGGATGTAGAGAAGTTGGAACACACATGCAGGGCTGGTGGGGTTATAAAACGGTGCAACCACTTTGGAATACAGTCTGGCAGTTCTTCAAAAGGTTAAACATGATTCAGCACTTCTACTCCTAGGTAACTATACACAGATGTTCACAGCAGCACTATTTATAACAACCAAGAAGAGGAAACAGGGCTTCCCTGGTGGCACAGTGGTTGAGAGTCCGCCTGCCGATGCAGGGGACACGGGTTCGTGCCCCGGTCCGGGAAGATCCCACATGCCGCAGAGCGATGGGGCCTGTGAGCCATGGCCGCTGAGCCTGCGCGTCCGGAGCCGGTGCTCCACAACGGGAGAGGCCACAACAGTGAGAGGCCTGCGTACCACAAAAAAAAAAAAAAAAAAAAAAGAAGAGGAAACAACGTCTATCAGTTGGTGAATTGATAAAGTATGATATATCCATACAGTAGAGTATTATGTGGCAATGAAAAAAAGAATTTCTTAGTGATTCATGCTATAATATAGATGAACCTTGAAAAAGTATGCTAAGTGAAAGAAGCCAGATACAAAAGGCCACATACTATATGATACCATTTATATGATATGTCCAGAATAGGTAAATCTATAGGCCTAGAAAGTGGAGTAGTGATTGCTAGGGGGAGGGAGGGGGAGTGGCTGCTCATGGTTATGGGGTTTCCTTTTGGAGTGAAGAAAATGTTCTGCAGTTAGCAGTGATGGTTGCACAACTTTGAATATAGTAAAATCTACTGATTTATACATCTTACAAGGGTGAATTTTATAGTATGTGAATTATATCTCAAAGCTGTTACTTTACACTGATTGTATTTCACAAAGATGTTTTTACATACCTCTAATTGGGCAGAATTTTATTCCTCCATGAAAATTCACCATAACTATTTTTCTGACTAAATAACTGGCAGATATTTAAGAAACTGTTTGAAGAAGGTTTACAAATTCAAAAGCAAAGATTACGAGACCTAAGAAACTATGCCAAAGAAAAGCGAGATGAACAAAAGAGACAACACCAAAATGAACTGGACTCGATGGAGAACTACTATAAAGACCAGGTGGGTTCACCGCTGCTAGTTTACATTCTGACGTGCTTAATCCTGACCGCCCAGTGTCAGACATCAGCTTAGTCTGCTGAACAAGTAAGCCTCCACAGATTAATGTGGAACTTGTCACTATACAGGTTGGACTGACTGAAATTTAAGGTAAAATAAGCTAGTGCTTGACCACAGTACAGACTATTGCCCTATTTCCATTAAAATAAGGAAGATTTTAAGCCTATGAACATAAGAATTGTTAACATTTAGACTACAGACAAATATAAGGTTTTCTCTCTTCCCTGTAAACAGTTTTCATTGCTGGCAGAAGCCATATCACAGGAACGTCAAGAGCTCAAAGCCAGAGAGAAATCCCAGGCCCAGGTAATAATTAACAAGATAGAAATCATTTATTTACATTTTTAAGAAATGGAAAACAACTGTACGACACTTTTTAAGGGCAATGGAGAGGATACTAATAAGATCGAGCTACGATTCAAAACATGTATTCTGTTATTTTAACTTTACTTGTTCAGGTCTCCGTAAGAGCTGCTGCGAAATTATTACAATTACTGCAGAAGCTTGATGAGCAGGAAGGTGGAGAGGGAATAAAAATACATGAGGGCCTGGATCAATGTTGTGAATAGCAGGATGACATGAATTCTCTTTTAGATGTTGTATAAGGTGAAGAGGGAACTGAGATCTAAGATGGAGAAGGAAATTCAACAGCTGCAGTACATGATAACACAGAACGATGATGATGCTTTCTTCCGGGAATTGGAAGCTGAGCGCTTCAAATCTCGGCTTCATCTGGCTTCCTTTCAGTACAGTAAAAATCCCTTCCTATGAGGCCAACTTCCTAAGTGTGGACTTTACTGGCTCAATTCTAGCTCTGCCCTGGTAAACAATCTAACCCAGAAGAATCATTTCTAAATAACTTATCTATATACTGACTAATACTTTTTATGAAATAACTTTGAAAATAAAAATTTTCTTGAAGTTTATTGCTTTGAATTTATGACCTAAAACTTTAAAAGAGGTGCACGAAAGCAACTGAGCAGCCAGCTTCTGAAGCCTATTGCTGTAGGTGAACAAAAACAGTAAAAAAAAAAAAAAAAAAAAATAGCACTTGAGGACCCCAAAAAAGATCTCTAAATCAGAAAAGAGCTAAAATGTGGGTTTGTCATTAGAGACGGGACTTACTTAGGGTTAAACCTTAAAAGATACGATGGTTAAGTGTGTGTAGCTTTTTCACATGGAGGCTAGATGAGAATTTATGCATTATGGCTTCTGTCAATCAGTTCGGAGGGGCGACAGGTGTAAGGCCCTTGGTGCTCAAAAGAACACTAGTGATTGCAGGTGGGAAGGAGGCATAATGGACTTGAAGTAGGCAAGAGTACACCAACCCTATTTCTAGTATGGGGGCAGATGAGGAAGAAGAAAAACCCACTCCAGGGTGGTATCCTTCCTGGAGAGGAGGGCTTCAGTGAAGGCCAGGAGCTGGAGGGAGGCTTCAGAGCAGTTGAGCATATGGGGAATTACTGATCAAAGCCAGAGAGAATGGCAGAGGGCACCAGAAAAGGATTGGGAGAAGAGAGGTTCCCATTAGGGCATATAGGGAATCACATATATGAACAATAATAGAGGCCAGAGAGGCCAGGAGGCATGATGGGGTGGGATCTGATTATCCTGCAGAAAAGAGTAGGCAGCTATATCCAGTGCTGTGGTCCCAAGTGCTGCCCTTTTGGAATGGCAGCTGACAGTGTAGGGCCTGTAGGCAGGGGCTTCCTGGGTTAAAGACTTGGAAGATGGCCAAATTTGGAGCATCATGAAGGAGAGACATGCAGATAGCTACAATATATATATAGTGACAAGTCAATCAGTGCAGGTGAATGATCAGGATGGGGGAATGCACAAGAGCTAGAACATAAGTTCTAAAATGTTAGAGAAAAATGATAAAGAACTTCTAGATAGAAAGATGTACACACTAGGGACTTCCCTGGTGGCACAGTGGTTAAGAATCCACCTGCCAGTGCAGGGTACACAGGTTCGATCCCTGGTCCGGGAAGATCCCAGAAGATCCCACATGCCGCAGAGCAACTAAGCCCGTATGCCGCAACTACTGAGCCCGCGCTCCACCACAAGAGAAGCCACTGCAGTGAGAAGCCCGCGCACTGTAACAAAGAGTAGCCCCTGCTTGCCGCAACTAGAGAAAGCCCATGCGCAGCAACGAAGACCCAACGCAGCCAAAAATAAATTTTAAAAAAATACACTATATCCTTGGGTAAAATGAGCAAATCTTTAAAAAGCTCTGGTATGAATGGGTATCATATATATAATGCAGTATAATCAATACAATGTAGAAAAGGTCTGGAAGAACAGTCCCCAAATGTAATAGTAGTTGTAACTCTGGTAGAGTATATAAGCTTTCACTCTGCTTAATATACTATTTGAATTTGTTATAAAGGCATCATTACACTTGTCTTAATTTTTTTTTAAATGTTTTAGGAGGACTCTTCTGCTAGCTCTTTACCAAACTAATTAACTGGGAATAACCAAAAAGAATAAGTGAGGGAATTTACCAGGAAAGGGATGGGACTGCCAAGCAAAGGTCAAAGAATAGGAGAGGAAACAAAAATAAAAGATGCCAATGCATTTTTGAAAAATAGAAAACAAATGAAGTGGTAACTAACTCAGCAAGTGGAGGGGTGTTGCTATCCAAGTACCAGTGGAGAGAGGATTGTATGTGAATCCAGTTTGCCCAGAAGAACCCAGGAAAAGCACATCATAGTCATGCATTTGAAAAGTTATTTAAAACTATAACTTAACTATAACTGTATAGGGTGGGGGTGGAGGTGTTACAGAATGAGGTGGTTGGCGTGAGAACTAAATCTTTAAATACCCCCCTACCCCACCCCCCAAAAAAGATTCTAAAATTAATGAAGTGCGCTATTAACCATATCATTTAGAAATGGGGAAATACCAGAAGAGCTGACATAAAGTTTAGGAATAGTAGCTTCTGGAAAGCAAGACTAGGGATGAGGGGAAAGGGTGATGAAGAGTCACCCTCCCCCAGTTTTAATGATATAATTGATATATACCTTAAACGTACACAGTTTTATATATCAATGATTTGATAAATGTACATGAAATGATTCAAGTTTAGTTAACATCTGTTACCTCACACAGATTTTTTTTAACTTGTAATGAGAACTATGGGTTTTTTTTAAACTATGTATGTCTAGCTGTGTATATGCATTACTATATCACGTGGGGCACTGGAGAAATTACCTGCCTCTCCTATAAAATGTAAGAAGGAAAAGAGAACTTGTGTTGAGGTAAGCCAGGAGAATAGAGCCTTTAGTGAGGGAACTAAGGGTGTAGGGGAAATTTATTCACAATGGAAAGAGGCATCACATTGAAAAATGGTTAGGGAGAGTCTGCAATGGGAGAAAGAGACAGACAGGGCAGACAGAAGATGATGTCATTAAGAGAAATGGTATAAAGAAGGAATCCAAAATTGGGGTTTAAGCTGCATCTTATAATCTATTAGATCCCAAATCCAGACATGCTGAAAACATGTTTTATCTGGCATTTCAAGCCATTTGAACCATTATCCAGAATTTGACTGATGTGACCAGTTTCTTATCTTAAAAAAAAACATTAAATTTGAACTGCATTTAAAACTTTGCCCCCTGAAGAACAAAGCTGGAGGCAAGAGGCTCCCTGGTTTCGAACTATATTACAAAGCTGTAGTACTCGAAACAGCATGGTATTGGCAAAAATACACATAAATTAATGGGACAGAACAGAGAGTCCAAAATAAACCCACGAATATATAATCAATTAATGACAAGTGAGCCAAGAATATACAACAGGGAAAGGACAGTCTCTTTAATAAATACTGTTGGGAAAACTGAACAGCCACATGCAAAAGAATGATGCTGGACCACTGTCTTAACCATACACAAATAATTAACTCAGAATGGATTAAGACTTTAAATCCTGGAACCATAAAACTCCTAGAAGAAAAAGGCGGTAAGCTCACTGACATCAGTCCTGGCAATGATTCTTTTTGGATTTGACACCAAAAGCAAAAATCAACAAGTGGGACTACATCAAACCAAAAAGCTTCTGCACAGCAAAGCAAACCATCAACAAAATGAAAAGGCAACCACTGAATGGGGGAAAATATTTGCAAATCAGACATCTGATAAGGGATTAACATCCAAAATACATAAAGCACACATACAACTCAACAGCAAACAATCTAATTATAAAATGGGCAGAGGAACCGAATAGATGTTTTTCCAAAGAAGATATACTGAGGGTCAACAGGTACATGAAAAGGTGCTCAACAACACTAATCATGAGGGAAATGCAAAACAAAACCACAAATCAAAATCACATGAGAGATCATCTCATAACCGTTTGGCTGGCTGTTACCAAAAAGAAGTGTTGACAAATATGTAGAGAAAAGGGAACCCTGGTGCACTGTTGGTGGGAATATAAATTGGTGCAGCCACTGTGGAGGTTCCTCAAGAAATTAAAAACAGGGCTTCCCTGGTGGCGCAGTGGTTGAGAGTCCGCCTGCCGATGCAGGGGACACGGGTTCGTGCCCCGGTCTGGGAAGATCCCACATGCCGCGGAGCGGCTGGGCCCGTGAGCCATGGCCGCTGAGCCTGCGCGTCCGGAGCCTGTGCTCCGCAATGGGAGAGGCCACAACAGTGAGAGGCCCGCGTACCGCAAAAAAAAAAAAAAAAAAAAAAAAAAAAGAAATTAAAAACAGACTTAACATATGACTCAGCAATTTCACTTCTGGGTATTTATCTGAAGAAAATGAAAACACTGACTGGAAAAGCTGTCTGCACCCCCATGTTCACTGAAGCATTATATACAATAGCCAAGATACAGAAACAACCTAAAAGTCCCCCGATGAATGAATGGATAAAGAAAATGTGGTATATGTACACACAATGAAATATTATTCAGCTATTTTTTTTTAAAAGAAATCTTGTCATTTGCAACACGATTGACCTTGAGGGCATTATGCTAAGTAAAATAAGACCAACACCATATGATCTCACTTATATGTGGAATTTAAAACAACAAAAACAAACCCACGCGCCAAAACCGAGCTCATAGATACAGAGAACAGACTGGTGGTTGCCAGGGATGGGGAATGGGCAAAATGGGTGAAGGGAGGCCAAAAGGTATAAACTTTCAAATATAAAATAGGTCATAGAGGGCTTCCCTGGTGGCGCAGTGGTTGAGAGTCCGCCTGCCGATGCAGGGGACACGGGTTTGTGTCCCGGTCCGGGAAGACCCCATATGCCGTGGAGCGGCTGGGCCCGTGAGCCATGGCCGCTGGGCCCACGGGGAGAGGCCACAACAGTGAGAGGCTCGCGTACCACAAAAAAAAAAAAAAAAAAAAAAAAAAATAGGTCATAGAGATGTAATGTACAGCATGGTGAGTACAGCTAACAATGTATTGCATATTTGAAAGTTGCTAAGACAGATCTTAAAAGTTCTCATCACAAGGAAAAAAATAATTTTATGACTGTGTGTGGTGATGGATGTTAGACTAGTTGTGATCATTCCACAAATATCAAATCATGGTGTATACCTGAAACATATAATGTGGTATGTCAGTTGTACCTCAGTTAAAAAGCAAAACTTTGTCCTTCTGGTGTCGATGGTTCTCCACCTTCTTGCCATGCCAGCATCGTCTTTGGGAGGAGTGAGTGGTCTCAAAGGTTGAGTGTGATGTGCTCTCCATCTTTACTTTCCTGGGCAGAAAATCAAAAGACTTCATAAACACTTAAGTCAGCAGGAGGAAAATCTTGGATGGATCGCTTACCTACCCCACAGGCTGCTACAGTTGCCTCTCCACCTCCTTTGCTTATGAAACACTGTAAGAGAGAAGTGGGGTTTACAGCTCAGACTATTTTGATAACCTAGATAAAACCAGCCCAAATATCCACAAAAGGTATGCTAGGATCTGAGATGTCATGGGGAAAGGGGGATGGGGGAACAAACCAACTGTTTTAAAAACCAAGTCTGGGATTTGAAGCCTTGCTTAGGTGAGGTATTTAATCCTGTGCTCCCGTCATGACCAACTTCTTTGCTGTACACAAACTGAGTTCTGAGTACCTCAGTTTGCACTTCAGCGTCTACCGAGATACGCTAGAAGCACTAGTTTGAAAGTTCAGTTTTTTAACAACCATCCAAAGCTAATCCCTAAAGCTAGTACAGAGCCGGACACATAGTAGGAGCACAGCAGATATTTGCTGAGTGGACAAAGAACAAGTCACATTTAGGGCATATACCTTTTAATGAAATATAACTTTAAAAAATCTGATTTGTCTAGTTTTCTAAGAATATTAACATAGGGATTTCACCCTTTTTCTGTATAATTACCTCTACTCAGTTCTGCTATGCATATACTACCATAAGCATTTGGGATATAAAGTACAAATAAATGCAGTGGGTGTGAAGGTTAACCTTCATTATAATGAAAGGACAAATCTTTAAGGTCACCACAGAGCAGAAAAATGTCACATATTGCTCAAACTTTTGGATAATTTATAGAGAATACTAAATCCTTAATGTACTAAAAATTTATAAATTTTAGATCACAACCAATTGTAAACTGGCAATGGGAGGCAAAGCAAAAAAAATACATTGCAAAAGGATGTAAAAAATGGACCCCATGCCTACTTTTGGAACTTTAATACACCACTGCTTCCACTGCATCTCCCAGACATTCCTTTCTGTATGGCTTATGCTGTGGAGAGACTTACACGGACTATTCTTGATGAAAGAACATCGTATCCAGTTCTTTTTCCACCCACATATTTAGCTAGACTTTAATCCACTATATTTATAGAATTGTGAATCATGACCCAAGAAGTCACGGCTTCTTGGAAGAATATAACTGATTTCTGCATTTCATTTTGAGGATTTTACTGCTCAACACCAAGGTAGCAAATGAGGCCCCGGTCATAGCACTGCCCTCCAGAGCCTGTGACAGTTGTTACAGGCCATTGCCCACCAAGAGCCACTGCCAACCTAAGGATGTGCCATGGCAGGAGAAAACAAGCACCTTCCCTGCTCAACCTGGAGGCAGAAAACGAGCCCGGAGCCCTCTGAGGCTCTACCATGTGACAAAGGCATCAACCAAGGAAGGCCCGTGAATCTGAAACTTCACACTTTGTGGCTCTATGCTGTCACTCTTCACAGACCCAATCAAATGTCTTCAAAACAACTCATTATAAGCTCAGTATTCTTTAAAAACTTTGATGCTGTGACTGTGCAAACAGCATTCATTTATTGCTCAACTTCGGGCACATACATAGTTAATTCTTAAAAACCATTTATACAGATGTTATTGACAAAGCTCACGTAACAACTGAGTGAAAATACAAAGAATATCAAAGCTAAAACACTCTGTAATAAATACAAATACAATGAAAATGATAAAACTTTGTTTTTAAAGTCAGTTTGAGAGAAGGAAGAATATTACATTAAGTGAACTAATTACATCTAGGAAACAAAACAACTCAGCATTTGGTACAATCATCATCCTAATGTAAGTACATTAAATACTACAAATGGCACCCACTGACTGTGCTGCAGCCTAAAGACAGAAGCAGAAGGAGCTGCTCGATCAAACTGTAAAGATGTCTGGAACAATCTCTAACTCCCATCAATGCAATCAGCTCGATGCACCAGAAGTTCAAGCAGACTTAGTGTTGTAAAATAAAGCAAATTACCTTGTATTTAAAAGAAGGGAAACTTGTGCTCTGGAGTGTAATTACAAGGAAAAAATAAAAGACTTGGTAAAAACAAAACCCATTCAGGGCAACAAACTATGTGCAAAACAAAATGTACACTATACACAGCACTATTTAAAAACTCTTTACACCAAAGAAGTAAGACCCTCAGAAACAAAACTCACCTCTGTATTGCATACGAGCTCTACAAAGTAACCATTGTTCATAATTAAGTATTCATGATGGAAAGGCAATGTATGGAAACATGGTATCACAAATCTGAAATAAAACTACAAGAAGGATTAGAAAAAACCCAGCTAAGAGGGACATGTGGAAATAAATATTCACATTACACATGAGGTGCAAGTCCAAGGTTCAATGATACATTGGCACGTTTTGTTTGCTTAGCACCTATCTGGAAGTGATCAGGTAACGTAACTTTGAAAATGAAATCTAAATCATCCTGTTTTTATAAATTATGTTGGTGATACCATAGACTGTAAGGGAGGGTAATTTATTTCTTTTAAAGCTCTATTAAGTCATTATTATAAAATTAAGAAGGCACTCAAAAAGCGATGGTATTTGCCTGCTCTATATTGTACATTAGTATGAGAGTAGCATTTCATTATTACTGCATCCGTCAGTTACGATTTCTCTAAAGTGTTCATCATGTACTTACTATTACTGAAAGATTATAATAGGCACAGTTAACACTGCGCTAGTGCTTTCATACAAGAGAGAGATGGACCTGCAACCAATAACGTACTATCGTGAAAGCTGAAAACTACTGATGACCAAACAGTATGTTTTAAGATGTTCTTCGGTGCTACTAAGAATGCAGTAGGAAAACAAAGTGGGAAGAAAAAGGTCAGCATAAGCACGTCGCCACTACACAGTTAGGACTGTAACCAGCTTGTGTGGCTGCAAATTTGGCTGAATGAAATAAATTTGAATACTTAGAAACGACAGGAGTAGTTCTCAACTTTTTTTTAAGCAGCAAATTTTCCACCTCTTTTATTCTACCCATCCCCCCACCCCTCCTAGCCCCCATGAAAGCTTATGTGGAATTCCAATGTATATAAAAGAGAAAAATCGGAGCTGCTCTGGGTAAAGAGGGGTGGGGAGTTAGAGGCCCCTGCTCAAGTACCAGCTACGTTTCTTCTCCCTCTCTCTTTGTCCCTCCTCTCTTAACCATTACTTCTGAGGCACCTCTGAGGAGCCCCTTGGCTCCAAGAACACAGACTGAAAACCAATCCATCAAACGAAAGAACACAAGGGGCTTATTCACTTGATAATTAAGCTGCAAAATTTAAACAAAGCTATCTCATCAAAATTGCTATTCTTGATTTCACAACAATGTAAAAAAAAATAGTGCAGATTTCTGATACTTGAATTTAAAAATCCACCCATGATTTCAGATTTTTCCAATCTCTCACTCCAGAACTGTGGTTGCGTTCTGGATCATGCAACATGCCACACACCTTGGAAGCTAAATATGGATATTTCAAAATCAAATGCTGATCTTCAACACCAAGCGAACTGGGATTCCCCTTACCTCCAAAATCACTCTTCAGACAAAAAGTACTGTCTGCGATAGAGTCAGAATCGCTTGTTTCTTAGTAATCACATCCCTGCCCCACCACCCCACTTCATTTTGTTAGGTAAAAGCAGGGTTTTCTAAGCTTGCTAAATAATCTTTAGAGCAAAATTTTTCCTTTTCATAATTTTATCTGATTAAAATATGAGCAGCTAAACAGAGATTCAGGATGGTTTACTTGATAGAAACTTACCATAATTAAAATGTAATATAAGTTAGGTGCACTTGTCACAGGAGACTTTGGTTTACAGAAATAGTATATATATCAAAGATAAGCTGACCCAATAAAAGAATGAAAATCCCATCCCATCCACATGATCTGAGTAGCTATAAAAATGCAGTATTTCCATTTAAGATGCAAAGTAAATCCAAAATACCCGATCATATTCATTCAAGATAAAAAATTAAGATTTTTTTTAAAGTCTCTTAAAAACAGGGAGCCCCTGAATGCATCTTATTGTAGCAAATAAGCTACTAAGTTCAGAATAAATGGTTGCATTAAGAATTTGACAACCAAAATTAGATAGCTGTATTCCATGGAATTCATGCTTGAAAAATATAAAAAAAGACTCACTTAGGCTAGGTTGAAACATATAATGCTTTTAAAATATAATGCTTTGCTATAGAAAAATGTAATTAAACATGTAAATGGCTTAATTTTTTAAAGATTCTTTTATAGCCAATTGTTTACAAAGGTAGAATAATTCAAAATAATTTTATTTTTTTTTTACAAAGAGCAAGTACAGGAGCTGTTCAAAATCATGTATTCAACCAAAATGAAATGTGACTTGTACCGACTGCTGAAGTTGTCTTGATGTTTGATAGAGTTGAAATCTGTGAAGCGATTTGAATAGATTACCTTTTATAAAAATAGTAGTAGTCTTTAAGTGTAGAATACTGCCTAACTCTGGAAATGTAGGAAAAGTCAGCATTCTTTAGGTTCAAGATATTAATTTTAAATAGCAGCTGAATGTGGCCTCATGGCAAAGCATAAAGACCTTTTTTTCCTTGAAAAGGAATTTCAGAATTGTCCTTTCCCCTCACAGTATCCTAAAAAAATTTTTTTTAAAAAGGGGGGTGCATTTTCCCGTATGTCAGCGTTCCTTGAAACTCTGCTGAAAGGAGGCTGTCAGTCAGGGGTATAAATAGAGTCCTGGGTAAATCCTTTAAGTTGTCATTCCACAGCAAATCCACATGTTTCTTCAATGGCTGTTAGCAGCTTTTCATATAACTTTTCATAGCTTTCATAGGGCGGAATGTCTATTCGATTGAAGCTGTAAATAAGCAAATTAGATTTTACACAGTTCATTCAAAACAGGTCAACTGGCCTAGCAAGTGTATACTAATTAGTTTACCCTAATACAGCCACATTACTCTTTGTGTCACATAGAAAATGACAAGAAAAAGGTTATATTTCTCTCAAGTAGAGATTATTGCTTTGGGGTTTTCCTACCAATTTCTGGATAATCTTAATTCACTTAAAAGGAATGATAAGCAACTCTTTTAAGGGCCCATTTAGTAATAAGAACAACAAACGAAATGTCAAATCTGTTTGGAACTAACAGCTACGTACATGGAATGAGTGAAAAAAGCTACAGAAATAACTTACCAAGTGTGGGCTTTTGGCAGGTTGTTAGTGCAGGCATCAATCTGGTGTATGGTAAAGAGTCGTGGGCCTGCAGCACCTGCAAAAGAAGCAAATGTGGGTCAGACCACTGTGGGTGCACGTATTAGTCTCCAGAATCTCAGGATAAAACTGGTATATAAACCACAGGGTTGAGGGATAGGAGGGTACTAGTGACTCCATATAAGCTGCCAAAGGGCAGCAGGAAAAGAGTCTGGGTTTTAAAAGCTGGAATTGACCTTGGATAAGGCTGGATTCCTTAATCTGCTACCATTTCAATTTGAGAAAAAGTTCAGGGTTGAAATCCTTTGCCAACTTCTATCTTCTACAGAAAATCAGTGTCCCAAAAAAGAAGTAAATGGGCAAATCCAAGACCCAGTACATATATACACATTCAAAAAGATGACAACCTAATGCAAATTTAAGTTTCACAACTCAAACTTCACTGAGAGCAAAAGATTAGCAGTCTGTAGAATAAATTTCAGGTAACATAAAGCACCCCATACAAATGTTTGTAGAAATACAACTTCACTTTATTCATCTGGGTAGTCTGATAATGATGAGTTCTCCAAATAGGGAATGCAAGCATGACTAAAGTATGCTTTCCAATGGATTTCTGATATATGGACTGTGGGCAACACTGTTGAATTATGTACCAGTCTTGCTTCGTATACCCTCAGTCATCACCAGCAGCAGCAGTTTTAAAAATAAAGAGCTTCAGAGGTAAAGGAAGCAACTGCTACCCAGTGAGGCAACACGATCACAAGCAATATACCAACTCCTCCCAAAATTAAACAGCTATTCCATGGACAACAATTCTTAAAAATGGAATATGGCTGTAAAATGGTCTGATGCCATGCATTAATTAAAGTGCTCTGACCAAACAAATGACTTCCACGACTCATGCTGCCTCCTTCTATTAAAAGAATAAAAAAGTAGAGGGGAGAGGCATCCCAAGTGGGTAAATGTTTGCCAGGTTGAGATGTGAACATGGAAGCAGACAGACTTCCCCTACAGGAATGTGCAACAGAATGTAAAAGCAAGGTGACCAGAAAAGAAAAGGCAGAGCATCAACACATACGGTCTCTAACATGCGGCGCTCACTACAATCACAGAGAACCCAGCAGAAAAGGCTCTTGGGAAGGAACAAAGGAAAGGAAGGAGAAGAAGGTATCAAGACATGAGAGTTACAGATAAGAACTAGAGTGAAAAGAGAATATGTAAGCACATGTTTGTACACCATCTATGTACACCAAATACTGACCCCCTGCCCCCAGTTATTAGAGGCCACATCGCCTGTCCCTCTGGCTTTCTTACCTTGTAAAGCTTTGAAGCCCTGCAGAGGGACTCGGGATGAGCCTGTCACAAACTGCAGTAACCGTGCTCGTCGTTCTTCATCAAAAAACTCCACAGCCTTCCAAAACCACTTGACGACATTGCTGTCTGGTGTACAGTGTTTTAACCGGGTGTTTACCTTCCAGTCATTAACATCTATCTTTCCAAGTCCACAAATAATGAGCTGTTAAAGTATTGCACAAATAATGAGCCAATGGAAACCCAACCTAAGCCAAAAATTCCTTAAAATAGAACTGTAGATTTGCAGTGTTGGCTTTCATATGGTGTTCTTAATCAAGGGTAGACATGAGAACCATCTGGAAAGTTTTTCAAAATATACACACTAGGTCCTATGCTCAGAGATTTTAATTCTGTGAATCTGGGGTGAATTAGGATCCGTATTTTTTAAAAGTTCCATGAGTACCTACTCACTGCAGGTCCCCTACCCAGCATCTGAGAACCACCACTGTGATGGACATAAGATGAAAAGTTCCATAACTTCACAGAATTCTAAAAAAAAATTTTAATGGACAGAAACTAGACTCAGAGTAAATACAGTTTATATGTGCCTTCCTTAAGACTTGCATCTATTATTCGGGTTTCAACACTTATTAGCTTTGGGATTCTGGGCAGTTCAGTTCACTTCCCTTGGCCACAGTCTCCTCTGCTGTAATATGGCAGTAACTTCTGTTTCGTTACATCCTGCGAAAGCAACCAACACAAGAACTCAACAGCACAGGAACTCAAGAAGTTGTGTTGAATAAGTGATACAATCTGCTTAAAGTTGGACCAAAGTATGAAATATATGAATGCATTGATAATAGAGCTCTGCTTGGCATCCTGATGCAGGCTCAGTATAGATGAGGTATATCAAAATCACTTTGATATTATTAATACTCACACCTCCCTAGGGTCCAAGACTGACTCATCCTACTGATGTGTTTATAACACTGAATTATGACAGTGTGTAGTGTAAAACATAATGTAACCTGCAAATCCTATATTTCATAATTATATTAACCTAGTCTAACACTAAAATAAATTATATACATATATTTTTGTAAAAAGCCTAACTTCATTAGCAGTACAAAGTATATAATAAACCCTAACGTTACTGAATAAAACCTGCAACAGAGCTTCTGTAGCGTCTGAAAAAGTGACTGGCCACTGCCACCCTAACAGGTAGCAGGTGTCCAAGCAGGGTTACAGAAGTACCCATGACCACAGACGATACCTCCCTAAGTTCTTTTCTTTAGAGGAGTGGTAATTTTAAAGCCAAATTCCTTATTCATTGTATGAACAGATAAAAATGCATCGTATTTCAACTTTACTGCCATTCCTGCTATGTTTTCTTCCTCCTTCTGACTACTTCCTTCTGGTCATTTCACTACAGAATAGTCCAATCAAAAAGGGAATGGGGACGGTAGTGAGTCAAGCCAATCTTTTTAAACTTGTTTGCTAACAGGTCTGTTAACAGATTTAGTTAGAAAGGATGCTGAAGTTAATGAATAAAAAATCATGTTTTAAATTATGTATCGACTTCAAATATTTATGCTATCCCTAGCCACTAATTAAATTTGGAACCTCAGGTAAAATAAAACCTCATTGTTTTTTCAAAGTAGTTCAGTAGAAACTGAGATGCATTTGTTAAAAGGTCTTAATTATAACACCAACCCTATGGTGCTTTAAGGACTAGTTTTAGAATAAAAAATGGTTAACTGTTTATTATAGTTACTATTAGTAACGAATGTTTCCAAGGAGACTGAGGTTGTTGAGACAGAGTTTAACCTAAGTGTTTCAATTATTTCCTCTGTTTTTGTCTATCAACCTGCTTTCTTACAAAGCTTAATGTAAATCCAATTAAGCCTAGGCTTTTATTCCAAATAAATGTCAGTATGGTGGAGACCAATTAATAAAGCTTTATTTAACTAAATCAATACCCACTTAACTAGGGAATAGAAAACAACACTGGAAGAATGTACATAGAAGACATGAAATCTATTAAACGCATGAACGGAAAATATGGAAAAATAAATTAAGAATGGTCACAATATAAGAGAGACTGGTTACTTGTAGAATTTCCAAAACATGAAAGGCTTTTCCAAAAGCAGGAAAGACTTTTCCTGTGAATTAGAATTCTCACAGCATCACATCATAAAATTTCAAAAGCACCAGAAACACAGCTTTCCTCTAAAACTAAGTAACAGAAAATTCCCAAACTTTCTTTGTTATACTAGATGATGTCATGACATTAATACACTGACCTCTAACTCCTTCTCATCAAATGTCTTCAGCAGATGCTGTGGAATTACTTCATTAAATCCTTTCTGCAGGGCCAGGAATTGTGCCTCAATTCCTCGTAAAAATCTCCAGTTCACATAGAGTCTGGAAACATCGGACAGGGGTTTCATATGATCAAATACATTCAGGTTTGGTAATTATTATGAATCTCTAGTACTTTAGCAACATTGCACTTTACAAGCATCTAGCATTAAGAATTTAGCCTAAAATCTAAAAGAATCTCAGATTACTGAAGGTATAGACGGATCCTGAGCTGTGAGGCAGTTCACCATAAATTACAAAGCGGTAACCTTCCACTAACAAAAGCAGCATCAATACAGCAACTCTTCACATCAGAAAAAGGCCTATTAAACTGGAAGTTGGCTAGACAGTAGATGAGTCTGAAGTTACAATCAGAATGAAATGTCTCTCAACTTCTAGCATGCACGCCGATAACCAGAAAGAACCCATTCAACCAAAAATGACTCTCTTTCTGGTTTCACTTGAAAATATAATCTGAATGTGTTGGGTGTTTTCTTTATATTTTGTGGGTTGTATATGGGGGAAGAAGTGGTAAAGAGAATCCCCATATCCAAAATGAGAAGAAACAGTAAAAGCCAATAGCAAGCACTTTTTGACTAAATACTCATTTTTCCCTATAAGCTTTAAAAGCCCTGGAAGATGTAATTTTAGCAACAAATGTACACTAAACTACATCTCTTGCGTAGCTCTACTTATGCCTTTGACTTGGACTTATAATTTATACATGAATTGGTTTTTTTTTAATCTATCTTCCCAGGAAAACCTCTCCATCTCACAAATCTCAGAACTACTCATACTCCCAATCTGCCAGTATTTCCTTTTCCAAACTTGGAAAAATAGTTCTCTACTTTAAGAAATAAGTTACTTAATATTAATGACATCCTTTGGGGGACCTCATTGTTTGTTTGTTTAAGGGGACAGCAAAACTGCACACCTGTAAAAGTTTTTGTCATTTTTAAAATTTCAAACCTATTTTTTAAACTCTTTATTTATTTATTTTTGGCTGTGTTGGGTCTTCGTTGCTGCGCGCAGTCTTTCTCTAGCTGTGGCGAGCAGGGGCTACTCTTCATTGCAATGCGCAGGCTTCTCATTGCAGTGGCTTCTCTTGTTGTGGAGCACGGGCTCTAGGCATGTGGGCTTCAGTAGTTGCAGCATGCGGGCTCAGTAGTTGTGGCTCATGGGCTCTAGAGCACAGGCTCAGTAGTTGTGGCATGTGGGCTTAGTTGCTCCGTGGCATGTGGGATCTTCCTGGACCAGGGCTCGAACCCATGTCCCCCGCATTGGCAGGCGGATTCTTAACCACTGCACCACCAGGAAAGTCCCTCAAAACTGTATTTGGTAAGGGAAAATTACGGTGTGCTATAAACATGACTGAATCCTAGAAACTGAGCAGCCCACACTAGGTCCTGGAAGTGAGACACTACTGAAATTCAGGAAATTCCCATTCATTCTTCTTTATTTTTTTATTTTTATTTTTTTGGGGCTGTGTTGCACAACACGGGGGATCTTAGTTCCCTGACCAGGGATCGAACCCCAAACCTGCACCCCCTGCAGTGGAACTGCAGAGTCCCAACCACTGGACCACCGGGGAAGTTCCGCATTCTTCTTTTTTTAATTAGAAATATAATACATGTATATTATTAAAAGAAAAATTATATTTAAAAAATCAAATATTAATGGGGCTTCCCTGGTGGTCCAGTGGTTAAGACTCCACGCTCCCACTGCAGGGGACACGGGTTCAATCCCTGGTCAGGGAACTAAGATCCTGCATGCCGCATGGTGCGGCCTCAAAAAAAAAAAAAAACATTAAATGTGGAGACAGAGTAAAACCTGACAGTCCACTCTTCTGTCCTCTTTCCCTCTCCACTGCCAGGCCCGTCACCTCGACTCCCTCACCCTGGGCAAACATTTTATTTGGTAAGTGGCCTTCCTGAACATCTTCTGAGTATAAAACAGTAAGGACTTTGTTCCTTCTAAGACTTGCCTTTTAAATGACAGCTTATGCAAAGTCTATCTTTCTTTAAATACCCACATAATATTCTGTTTAATGTATTTAATCATCCATTCTCTTTCTAAAAACATTTTAGCAGTTTTCAATTTTTTTACAAGTAGTATTTAGTTAAACATCCTTATTCATATTTCTTTAATCACATATGTGTTTCCAAAGAATAGATTCCTAAAAATGGAGCTGCATATGTGTTTTCATTTTGGTAGCTGTTATCAAATTGTTTTCCAAAAAAGCTATACCAATATTCACAATCTATGAGACTGATGGGCCTCATCTATAAACTAGAAAATTTTAGCCAATAAGACCTGGGGACATATTCTGTACAAAAAAGTATAGCATGAATGCTTCTGTGTATATATGGTGAAGTTCAAACTCCTAAATTTGATTATCATAGTTTAATGTTTAGAAGAACTTTAGATACCATGAACCAAATGCTCTAACTCAACACTTCTAACTTCCTCAATCAACAGGTGATTTCATAAAACTTAAAGAACATTTTCTTGTATTTCTTTTATAAGAAATATATATATTTCTCATATAAATCCACAATGTGCTTATTTATAAATAGGATAAGTCCTAGTAATACAGCACAAAATTGCTTCTGTACAGCTAGCTGTGGTAGCTACGCTACACATGACCCCACGAACCGTGTTTCCTGGTATGTGTGCCTTTGTACAGCCCCTCCTCCACACCAAACCTGGGCTGGCATGTGACTCACTTTAACCAAAAGAATACAGCAGAGGTGATGTTGGCCAGTTCCAGGCTTAGGCCTTAAAAAGATCCAACAACTGCTTTTGTGCCACGCCGTAAGAAGTCTGGCTATTGTGCTAGAGAGAGAGGCCATGGTGAGAGTGAGGGGCCTCTGATACCACATGGGGATAACCAAAGAGCCCAGCCAACAGTGAGAACTAAGCCCCAGATGGTGACCCAGTGTCCATTCCAGCTAGCCCCCAGCCATTCGAGCCACCCTCGGTGAGGCATCAGATATGTGAGTGAAGAGGCCTTCTTAACATTTCCATCCCAGCTGACACCACATGGAGAAGAAGTGTGCTGTCCCTGTTGTCCTCGATATAAATTACTGACCCATGGGATTGTGAGAAATAATAAAATGGTGGTTGTTTTTAAGCCACTAAATTCTGCAGAAGCCTATTTTGTAGCAATAAGTAACACTACCTAAACACATAAATGTTTTTCTGTTCCGCCATTGTAGAACATTAAAACAAGTCTCTGGCTTAAGAACACAGAAGTGTTTACCTGACATACTCTTTTTTATTTTCTTCAGTAACAGGGATACTCTTGCCATTTGGTTTAAGTTCATGCTGAATAATTTCACCATAGGCATTATGTTCGACGCAGAAGGTATGGTCCAAAACACCTGTGATATCATTCTCACTAGGAAGGGAAGACAGGGAGAGACACTTCATTGGAAAATCTAAGATACAGATATTATAGATGTATTAATTGGTGAGACAAATAAAACTAAGGTAGTTTTATGACATGCACACATAGGGTTAGATTCCTTTTACTAGTTCTTATGCCACCATACCTCCTAGTTTTGGGGCAGAAAAGTCAAAGAGCTTTAACCTTCATAAACACCAGGAACATTTTCCTTCCTGAGTAATGAGAAAGCCCTGGAAAGCTGGGGTTTACACAGGGAAAACTCAGTTACGTTTGGCTTTCAGGTAAGAAGCCCTACTTGAGTCTGGGTAACCCAAGTGACTAAACACCTGAGTAGCCCCACTGAGAAAGCTACTCGTGTACTTGGTAAAAATAACCATGGCCAGTGTATCTTCACAAACGAATGACACCCCCAAAAACAGAACTGATTCTTACAAATACCCTTTTTTTTTTTTTTTGCGGTACATGGGCCTCTCACTGTTGTGGCCTCTCCCGTTGTGGAGCACAGGCTCCGGACGCGCAGGCTCAGCGGCCACGGCTCACGGGCCCAGCCGCTCCGCGGCATGTGGGATCTTCCCGGACTGGGGCACAAACCCGTGTACCCTGCATCGGCAGGCGGACTCTCAACCACTGCGCCACCAGGGAAGCCCCACAAATACCCTTTTTAAAGTATGTTTTCAACAGCCACCACTTAAGCAGGAATATCTTATTCTAACACATGCAAGATGGAAACAACTTGCATCGTGTTGAGGAAATCATTATGTGTAAGTACTTTTAAAAATCATTTTTTATATTTCAAAAAAAGTACATCCATTTTGAAACATGTATCTTTTTTAAAAGCTCAGATTCTAACTATAACAAACAAGACTCAATACATACAGTATCCACACTAAACTGTTATGAAGATCTGGATCAACTAACTCCATGTCATCCAAGGTAATGGACTTCCCAAGCAACTGTTTATAAAAAGGCAATGTGAAACCACCATCAATATAATGTCCATGAAACACAGCCATTCCCATTATTCGTCCAACGAAGTGGAAGTATGATAAATGTTCCTGAAATTGAAAAGAGTTTATATAAATACTCAAGGTAAATACTATCCAGGGAATTTTTTAATAAAAATTAAATATTTAAGCAATGGTAATTTTTTAAACAGTAAGTATCAACTTATACTCTAATTTATAACTATTTAAATGGAATAGGTTATCCTATCGAAGCCCAACAATCATTAGGGAGAGTCTCTATAGGGCATGCTTAAGATACTATACTTTGCTATAAAATATTACAGCAGAGCCAATGCCCCTCTCAAAGGGTAGTCACTCTGTAAAGTTTATCCTCAGAAATTAAGTCCAAACTACAGTCCCTCTGCAGCCTCATTAAATCACCTGCAGATCCTGTTCTCTTCCTCTCCTCCCATCTCCTCCTAACCCCCTTATAATCCTGGTTCTGTCATGGGGAAAAAAGCTTTCAATTCTATACCTCCCTCTTCCTTTGACCTAACTAGAAACTGAACTTCAAAACATCATAGATTTAAAAGGACAGATTTCATGTCTAACTTGGACTAGAGTCCTGATTCTGCCAGTTACTAGCTATGTACACTTGGGCAAATTACTTAGCCCCTGTGGAACTAATTCTCCATACCTGGAAAAATGACGGTAATAATAGTATCTAAAAAGGGTCTCTGTGAGTAGTAAAATGAGGTGATGAAGCCCAAGGCACTGGACCTGGCATATGGTAAATGCTCAACAAACGTGAGCTATCATTACTACAGTAGCAGTAATGAGCTCTCCAAGCAGAACCTTCACCTAAAAACCTTCCCTTTATAAAGAATACCCTGCAATGAATCTAACATGCCTACCATGTTTAGACAGATTTGGTCTTCCAGGATATACTGTTTTATTAGTTGGATGTTTGTATTTTCAACTTCTTTTACTTCTTTATTTAATAATCTTTAAGCTAATCTTTAAGCCTCCCTTTTATCTTTAAAAATAATTTTTTTCTTTTTAAAAAGCAATACCTGTTCACTACAAAATATTTAGAAAATATAGACAAGAAAAAAAATGCCCATAGTCTAACACCCAGAGAGAACCACTACCAGTATTGTAGAGCCTTTCAATGTTTACACATATACATGTTTACCAAAATTTGCTTCATACCATTATTCTGTAATCTTCTTTTCACTTAATATATTACAAATACCATCTTTACATGTTATTAACTATTATCCCACAACATCATTTTAGTGGCTGTATAATATAACCTTGTATGGAAAGATAACAGAATATAAAAACAAATTAATAACAGCTGCTAACTCTTGTTGAGTGCTTAATAATATGTAATAGGGTTAATAATGTATAGCACTGTGCTAAATACTTAATGTGCAGGGTCTCATTTAACTGTCACAACCCTTCTCTCAGGTCCAAACTATATTTATTATTATTATTAGCAATGATAAAATTGAGGCTTAAGTCAATGAAGGTCACAAAGCTAGTTAGTAAGGGGACCAGGATATGAACTCATGTCTTTCTAATTCCAGAGTCTATGCTCTTAACCATGTCATTCTGCTTCATGTCATAGTTTAATCAACACCCTCTTAATGGACAGCAATGTTGTTTCCACTTGGGGCTACTACAAACAGTGATGCAGGAAACCTCCCTGTGCCCAAACTGTTACACATATCCACGATCATTTACTTGAGAACATTTTCTAAAAGAGGACTTGCCAAGTCCAAGGATGTGACTTGGACAAAGACAGTAATCCTACGTCATAAACTACACTGACATTTAAAGATAAAAAACATTGTAGGTCATAACTTAATTTGTATCATTATAACCACCAATCATACCGGAT
This sequence comes from Mesoplodon bidens, assembly GCF_964165515.1. Classification (NCBI taxonomy): domain Eukaryota; kingdom Metazoa; phylum Chordata; class Mammalia; order Artiodactyla; family Ziphiidae; genus Mesoplodon; species Mesoplodon bidens. The sequence goes on along the minus strand of NC_138179.1, from coordinate 45,945,535 downwards.
TAACTGCAGAATCAGGATTGATCTGCAATGTATAGATATCATCTCTTGAATACTGGAAGAGGCCGTAGTAAGGATTCAGCATTTCATGTGACAAGAGATACAACCACTCCCTAAACAACAAGATATGCCAAAGGAATGTTTTGTTAGTGAATACATCTTTACTAAGATATGCTATTAATCATGTAAGCAAGAAGTTTTTAATAAAACAAAGCACTAACTGGTTATACAAAATCACATTAGAAAAGTCTACCATGCCCCAAAAGCAAATGAAAATTCTTGTTTTATTGAAGTCACTTCTTACTCAATTTTGGGTAATTTTATGACATTTTAACATCAGAGAATCTAAGGATAATATCCAGAAGTACCAACTACTCATTAGGTGCTGCAGCCCAGTGGTCTGTTACTTTTAATTGTTAAACAAATTTGTAATTCATAATAAGTATAAAATAAAGGGAAGAATATGGTATTATTTCAAAACATCCATGTGGTCCATCTATACCACCCTGGTCCTCTCCAATCATGGCAGATTTATACTAGTTTATACAGATATATAACATTAATTTACTCTTACTTTTGGACAAGGGTATGTTTTATTGTTGATATTGTTTTAGTAAGAAAATTTCATTATCCATCCCCATTATCTTTTTTGTGTAAACCCTAAAATACACCATGATAAAAATGTAAGTGGTGAGAAACTGCAAGGCATTTGGTATAGGTGGGAACACAAGGGCAAGCCTGCATTTTCTGGGTATGTTCCATACCACTTCTTGGTTTCAAGCATACAACGGTGTTTTTAAAACCTCATAATAAACAGTACTATCAACTTAAGCTGATTAAATCATTTATATTTTTCAAAGTATGAAAGACAACTTGTTATTCATCTTGGTGAAACTGAAATAAAATGACTAGTCTAGGCTTTAAGGAGATATCATTCTAGTCTCAACTCCTGTCATTCCTCAGCTAGGAAAGGCACATAAATGATATATTCTTATATTATGGATTAAACAGATGGAATAATATATTTTTAGGAAATGCAGTGAAACACTATTAAAGTAGTTAAAGGAAAATATTTCAAAGTCCTATCATTTGACGGAGTCTAAATCAAATCACTACGTTTAATATTGGGTTAGCCAAAAAGTTCATTCAAGTGAACTTTTGACCAACACAGTACTTGAAAACTCAAGAGATTAAAAAGAAAAAGTGAGGTCTCCACATAAGCAACCTTCCCACTTAATGTGTCCTGTATGTTTTTTATGCATGTATGTGTTTTATGTTTTTTTTTTTTTAATTTATTTTTTTTGCGGTACGCGGGCCTCTCACTGTTGTGGCCTCTCCCATTGTGGAGCACAGGCTCCGGACGCGCAGGCTCAGCGGCCATGGCTCACGGGCCCAGCCGCTCCGTGGCATGTGGGATCTTCCCAGACCGGGGCACGAACCCATGTCCCCTGCATCAGCAGGTGGACTCTGCGCCACCAGGGAAGCCCCATATATGTGTTTTTTAAAAGAAAGTCCAACTTTTGTTTTGTTTTACTAAGTATTTAGAACATGCATAAAAGCAAAACTCTACTTTTGGGTTCTACTATGGGGTAAAGATCAGAAAAAGCAGTTCACTGCCACATCCCAGTTAGTCGCCCAAACCCCCAAAAGTAGTGAGGTTAAGAAATAAACAACAAAAAACTAACTACTTATTTGGCCTATACATATAATTATAGCATTTAGATTCCATCAGCAGATAATTAACAAGTTTTCCCAACAAGCATTCAAAATCTACTTATGAGTAAATCATAAGCATTCCACAGAAACTATCAAGCCTTAAGTATGATGTACAAGTGATAAATGCTAAAAATCCAAACTAAAGAAACTATCCATTTGCAGGTAAAAAGGTCACAGAATGAAAGTATGTCTACAGGTGAAAACAAGTAATGCCAAATAACGATTATGGGGCTTGGTGGAAACACAAATTTAATTTAGGCTGGATTTAGATTAAGGGAAGCAGAATTATCATAACGGTCCTTAAAATGTTTTAATACAGAAGCTATGTTTCTGCTACACTTACATAAAGTGAATTCTCACACCTGTAAAAAAAAATACTTGATGTTTCAATGTAGCAGAAACGTTGTAGCTTCTGTACTGAAACATTCTAAGGACCACTTATGATATACACACTTACTTACAGACACAAACATTCCTTTAACAAGGTTAAAAAGCATGGCAGTGTAAGCAAAGGGAAACAGTATTCAGTTTAGAATATGTCATTAAAATCTCAAGATTGTTACTGACAATGTAAAGCAGAGGGAATAACATGTACTGAAGGAGAGAAATGGAGAAAAGATCGGGCCTGCAGACCCCACCAACAATCCATATAGGGTTGCAGCTAGTTTTCAGAGAAAGTCTCATTGGACTACATGATCCATTCGGGAGTTCACAAACACTCTTCTGGTAGCAGTATTATCCTAACCTAATTATGAATGTATCTACTAGGGTACCCTCTGTATTGCAAACATGAGGGAATATTATGCTAGAAAATAAATATCAATGAGAAAGTCACACCACAGGGAGTATCTTAAATTTGTAAATATAATATATAAGGATCCATATGTCATTTACTGGTGAGCAAGGCTTTACCTGGCAACCCCTCCGTAGTCAAGCCCTTCTTCTCCACGAAATTTTATCATTAATCGCTTCCAGAGATCTTTCGGTCTCATTTTCATGACTTGTCGATATGATTCCTGAAAAAATGTTTAATATACTATTATTACTAGGTGCTTTTAACCTGTTACTTAAACTCTCCCTCCATTCCACCTACAAAACATGTTTATTTAAATAAGGTAGAATTTGTTCAACAATCAAATCAATGGATAAACTCCAAGTGTTTGAAACCTCATGGAACTTCTGAAAACAAAATGGATATAGCTTAATACTGTACTACTGAAACCAATTCCTTTGATAAATATTATATTAAAAGCCTACTAAATGCAAAGCTCCATATTTAAGTCCAATGAACCACAGCAATGATTCCACTCACATTAAAAAACAGAATCTGATAGAAGTACCACTTTTTTTAAAGTTAGTTGACCTAATTCTAGGCCACAGACACCAGTAGAAAGTAAAGGTAAGAAAAAGAAAGTTTCAAAGAACATTAAAAAATCATTAATGTGATCTTCACTGAACAGACAACTTTCTATTAATTTAAAAATACAAATGACTGACTACAAACAAGGTCAGAATGGTCCTGAGAGAAAAAAGTTCATCCTTTGGGAGAGGGATTATAAAGTTCCCAAACATCTTTTGCCCCAGAACACTCTAATAAGAGGGAAACCCCTGCCTTGGACCTCTGCCATTTATTATGTAACAACTTTGAAGTTGCTATTAAAGCTATAAATCCAAAGAGAAAAGGATATACTAGAAAGGAAGATTTTCAATAAATTAAGGAAGTAGTTCAACAGTAATGATTTTTTAAGAGTCCCTAACCTCTTAGAAGAATTAGAAAATAAGGGATGGAAAGTATCTGTGGTCTTTTAAAATTCATTAACAAATAAGTATCTGCAACTGCAAGGACCAAGCTGCCCCAATCAGAACATCTCACACTTCATCCCATTTAAATGTTTACCTTATGTATTAAATCTCTCCAATATTATTGCCCTTATTCCCACAACTAAAAAGGACATTAATGAAAATTCTCCCATTCTAAAGAGATATGAGTCCCCCAAAATATACTTGGAAAACAGAGTACATCACTGAATTAATTTTTCTCTACTTTAAAACAAGACTTCCAAGTTTACCTCAAAAATCTCTTCCCTGGAAACCTCAATGCGGCAATGGCCAGCCTGAGGCTGTTGCTGGGAAAGTTCTTGCCGCAAAATTTTTAGTTTCTGAACCAGGTCTCGTTTGTACCGTGGGACTGTCAGACACTCTGTGTCATCAGGGCACAACGATACCACCTGCTGTTGCTGGTCTTTCAATTGGTTCTGCCGACTAAAAGTAAACAAATATTATTGAAGTATTTTAAACAAGAGAGATTGCAATTACTCATTTAAAATAGCATCCTACGCTAAACCAAGTCTACCTATAGCATTTCTAGGCCTTATTATATTCTTAGCTTGACATTTTTGACAACAATAAACTAGCTCCAAAGTTTACTTCTTGGAACTTACGGAAGTGGATAACAGAGTTTTATTCAAAAAACTTTTATACAGCTGCTGAGAACAACTTTCTCAAATACCGTTTCCATTTTCTTCTACGTAGTTTACCATCTCTCCCTTTAAAATTCAGGCATAGGCCAAACCCTGTGCCTGTTATCTAGAGTCTGTCTCTCTGGAAGAGACAGTTTGAACTGGCAGCTTGGCAGGGACCCCTTCTCCTATGCACGCTACAGTCTAGACCACAAGAATGTGGGAGGTCACAGCAAGTTACTGGCACAGAGAAATGAGCACTTTACAAACAAGTCTAAACGCTTTATAAAGTGTCTACTTTTCTTTCTTTTCTTTCGGCCACGCTGCACAGCATGCGGGATCTTAGTTCCCCGACCAGGGATTGAAGCCGTGCCCCATGCAATGGAAGTGTGGAGTCTTAACCACTGGACCACCAGGGAAGTCCCTACTTGTCTTTTTATTGTGGTAAAATATACGTAGCATAAAATTTACCATTTAACCATTTTTAAGTATTATAGTCAGTGGCATTCAGTACAATCACATTGTCTGTTGTGCTAAACTGACTTCTAACTGCACATATATGGTTTACCACAAATACACTAAAATAATCTCCCAAGTACAGCAGAAATATAATAATAATTTTAAAGGCACATTGCCTAGAGATATTTTTATTCTCCTGGCAAAAATAATATAAGTTGCATCTGAGAATTTTTAAAAAGAATCTTACGCTATAATGAACTAGTTAATTCCAATAAACCATCAGGAAATAAAAAGTCAGATAATTCACTATCGATATCTATGCAAACATTGAGTGACTCAGTTGGAATATAATTTTTTTTTTTTTTGGCTGCATTGGGTCTCCGCTGCTGCGCACAAGGCTTTCTCTAGTTGTGGCGAGTGGGGACTACTCTTTGCTGCCGCACGCAGGCTTCTCATTGCAGTGGCTTCTCTTGTTGTGGAGCACAGGCTTTAGGCACGCAGGCTTCAGTAGTTGTGGCATGCGGGCGCTAGAGCGCAGGCTCAGTAGTCGTGGCACACAGGCTTAGTTACTCCGTGGCATGTGGGGTCCTCCTGGACCAGGGCTCGAACCCGTGTCCCCTGCATTGGCAGGTGGACCCTCAACCACTGCGCTACTAGGGAAGTCCCTGGGATTTAATTTTACACACAACAGACACAAGAGTACAATCTCCTAACCTAAAGATAAAGGGCAATGGTAGCTATGAGAAAATAAACAAAAATAACTTTCAGTTCTCTAACAAATCACCCAAACTTACTTTACGTTCAGTGATTCTTATGTACCAGGCCAAATTTTATACCTAGAACGTGTAACTATCCAGAGAAAATGCAGCTTTGATGAAAATTACAAATCACCATTTACTACTCTCATAAAACATTGTAATAAAGGTGTTTTTTAATACACACACATATATAAATCAAAACAGAATATATTAAAAATACTCTCTAAACAACTGTATTAATCCTATCCAAAAACAAAAAAACCAAGAACAAAAAAAACTTGGGTATACCAACTTAAAGATACAAAACTTTAATTCAAAGTGGATCACAGACCTCAATGTAAAACCTAAAGCCGTAAAACTTCTGAAACACTAGAAAAGTTTTATGACTCGTGTTATGCAAAAATTTCTTAAATATGATCCCCAAAACACAATTCATAAAAGAAAAAATGGATAAAATGAACTTCATTGAAATTTCAAAGAAACCTTATGCTCTTCAAAAGACACTGTTAAGAAAATGAAAAGACAAGTCATGGTCTAGGAGAAAGTCTTTCTAAAGCATATAGCTGACATAAAACTTGTATTTCAAATATCTAAAGAATTCTCAAAACTCAAAAGTCAAAAAAAACAAACAACTCAGTTTTTTTAAAAAAGGGGGCAAAAAATTTCACCAAAGAAGATATACAGATGGAAATAAGCACATGAAAAGATGCTCAACATCATTAGTCATTAGAGAAATGCAAATTAAAACAATAATGAAGGACTTCCTTGGTGGCACAGTGGTTAAGAATCCACCTGCCAATGCAGGGGACACGGGTTTGATCCCTGGTCTGGGAAGATCCCACATGCCGCGGAGCAACTAAGCCCGTGCGCCACAACTACTGAGCCTGCGCTCTAGAGCCCGCGAGCCACAACTACTGAGCCCACGTGCATCAACTACTGAAGCCCACACGCCCTAGGGCTCACGTGCCGCAACTACTGAAGCCCGCGTGCCTAGAGCCCATGCTCTGCAACAAGAGAAGCCACCGCAATGAAGCCCACGCACCACAACAAAGAGTAGCCCCTGCTTGCCGCAACCAGAGAAAGCCTGTCAACGTAGACCCAACACAGACTGCCCCACCCCAAAAAACAAAATGAGGTAACACTACACATCTTTTAGAATGTCCAAAATTAAGATTAACCATACCAAGTGTTAGCAAGAGCAACTACAACTCTCATACACTGCTAGTGGGAAAGTCAAATGGTACAATCACTTCAAAAAGAAAGCTGGCAGTTTAAAAAGTTAAACATAAGAGCCTATCATATTATGCAGCCTGGGTATTTATTTATCAAAGAGAAGTGAGAGCATATGTCCACACAAAGACTTAAACATAAATGTTCCGGGACTTCCCTGGCGATCCAGTGGTTAAGACTCTGCACTTCCAATGCAGGGGGCACGGGTTCGATCCCTGGTCGGGGAACTAAGATCCCACATGCCACACCGTGTGGCCAAAAATAAAAAAAACCCACACGAATATTCGTAACAGTTTAGTCATGGCCCAAACTGAAACAATCCAAATGTTCATCAACAGGTAAACAAATAAACTGAGGTCTATCCATACAATGGAATACCACCCAGCAATGAAAAGAAGTGAACTATACAGACAACAACAGAGATGAATCTCAAATAATTAGGCTGGGTAAAAGAAACCAAGAAAAGAGTACATACCGTATGAATCCACTCATCTAAAACTCTAAAAATTGCAAATGTATGGCGACAGAAAAAGCAAATCAATGGTTGGCTGAAGATGGGGTGTGGATTGAACTGTGTCCAAAATAATACGTTGAAGTCCTAAGCCTTGGCACCTGTGAGTGTGACCTTATTTGGAAATAGGGTCTTTGCAGATGTGATCAAGTTAAATGAGGTCACACTGGATTAGGGTGGCCCTAAATCCAATAAATTGGTATCCTTATAAGAAGAGGTAAATTTCGACCCAGACATACAGGAAAGAAAGTGTGGCATAATAAGAAATATACTTTGGTCTCTGTCCCCAGTTCTTGACACAGAACTCCTAAAATGCTTGAAATTTCCTGAGTGACACAGGTGACAGGAGTGTATTCTGTTCTAATATTTGGTCTTTGTCCCCAGTACAAGACACAGAAGCTCCTGAATCCCTTTGAATTTCCTGGGTATCGGAGCATTTTTTGTTTCAGTGAGGTGACTTGCTAGGTCCCTATATAATTTCAGGTTGGGGGCTGGTCGCCAGAAAGACCAAGGCTTGATTAGAAGCCTAGAACTTCCAGGCACATCCCCCCAACCTCTGGGGAAGGGGAGAGGAACTGGAGATTGAGTTAATAATCGATCACTCCTGTGTGATAATAACTCCATAACAACGCCTAAACAACAGTGTTCAGAAAGCTTCTGGATGGTGAGCACACTGAGGGTGCTCGGAGGATGAAGTGCTTGGAGAGGGCGTGGACGCACTATGCAGCCCCTGCCCCATACCTTGTCTTGTGCCTCTCTTCCATGTGGCTGTTCCTGAGTTGCATCCTTTGTAATAAACTGGTAATAGTAAAGAAATAATTTCCCTGAGTTCTGTGAGCCTTTCTAGAAAATTATTGAACCCAAGGAGAGAGTCATGAGAACTCGATTTATAGCCAGTTGGCAAGAAATACGGGAGGCCTGGGACTTATAAATGGCATCAGAAGTGAGAACAGTCTTATGAGACTGAGCCCTTAACCTGTGAGGCCTGATACTAACTGCAGGTGGTATTAGACTGAATTCAGGTGCTGTACACCTCGTTGGTGTCCGCGACGTGGAGAACTGGAATATTTGAGGGAAAAAACCCACACACTTGGTGGCAGAAGTTTTGTGGATAAAATAGATCATAGAAGGCCACGTGAAGACAAAGGTAAACACTGGGATAATGTGTCCACAAGTCAAGGAACAGTAAAGTTTCTGGCAACCACCAGAAGCTAGGAGAGAGGCATGGAACAGATTTTCCTTCAGAGACACCGGAAGGAACCAACCCTTCTAACAACTTGATTCTGAATTCTAGCCTCCAGAACTGTAAAAGAATAAATTTCTATTGTTATAAACCACCCAGTGTGTGATATTTTGTTACGGCAGCCTTAGGAAACTAGGGAAGGGATGGGAGGAGGGATTACCAACAGGCTACAAAGAGGCAGGAGGAGACTTTCAGGGGTCATGGATATGTTCACTATCTCCATTATGGTGATGGTTTCACAGGTATATAACGTGTCAAAACTTAAACTGTACACTTCAAATATGTACAATTTCTTGTGTGTCAATAAAATTTTAGTAAAGCTGAATTTTTTTTAAACCCATAGTTCGTCAAAAAGTCTACATTAATAAATGCTGGAGAGAGTGTGAAGAAAAGGGAACCCTCCTACACTGTTCGTGGGAATGTAAATTGGTGTAGCCACTATGGAAAACAGTATGGAGGGTCCTGAAAAAACTAAAAATGGAGCTATCATATGATCTAGCAATCCCACTCCTGGGCATATATCTGGAAAATATGAAAACTCTAATTTGAAAAGATACATTCACCCCAATGTTCACAGCAGCACTATTTATAACAGTCAAGACATGGAAGCAACCCAAGTATACACACACATACACACACACACACACACACACTCTCTCTAAAATATCACTCAGCCATAAAAACAGAATGAAATATTGCCATTTGCAGCAACATGGATGGACCTAGAGATTATCATACTAAGTGTAGTAAGCCAGAGAGAGAAAGACAAATATTATATGATATCACTTATATGTGGAATCTAAAAAATAATACAAATGAATCTATATACAAAACAGAAACAGACTCACAGATGTAGGAAACAAACTTATGGTTACCAAAGGGGAAAGGGAGGGTGGGGAGGGATAAATTAGTAGTATGGGATTAACAGATACAAACTAATATACATAAAATACATAAGTAACAAGGATTTACTATAGAACACAGGGAACTACATTCAATATCTTGTAATAAACTATAATGTAAAATAATCTGAAATATATATATATTACATATATATATATAGCAAACTGAATCACTGCTATATACCTGAAACTGACACAGTATTGTAAATCAACTGTACTTTAATAATTAAAAAAAAAAACCAGGGTACATCAAGCCCATTCACAAAGACTTGTAAGAATGACTAAGTCCTGCAAATGGGAAAGAAGCCTTAAAAGGCACAAAACTGACACATCAGAAAATCATCTGGGATAGATTCAGCTATCCTAGAGCTATTTCTGATGCACTCAAGGAAAAAAATCCATCCACCCCATAAAGTAGCCTGTCTCTGCAGGTGTGCTACGGTGCACCTCTGATACATATCCTTTTCCTAACATTTCAGGACAGGTTCCTACTTAAGCACAGTGGGATTAAAATACCCAAACATGAGAGTAGAATTTGTCATATTCTTATATAAAATTATGTTCAACAAGTGATTTATAATTGAAGAGAGCAGACATTCTATCACATTTATTACAAAAAGCATCTATCGGTCTTCTCTTGTTCAGACTCGCATTTGAACATGTATTGTTTCAAAAACTTACTTTAAAACTAAATGCAAGTTAGCAGAGAGCCGAGGATCTGTAAACTGTGTTGTTCTGTTGTTATGGTCAACGAAATACACTCTGCCTGTTGCTGTATTCCGGATCTCCCATCCAGGAGGCAATGGACCAAGCTCTTCACAATTGATGTTGCTAAGATCCCTGCAAAAACAAATATAAAATAAAAAATACCTCACTGCTGGGCCTGCTGAGCCAAGCAAGTGTAAATGACACAGAACAATTCCATGAAGTCTTGAGAAAATGTATTGTTTCAGAAACTTGAGACATTCAGCTGGAATCTTTAATTCCCAATGGTTTAACAAACTTGCATATTCAAAACCCAATCCATAGATGGCTCAGAAACTTATCACACAGCCTACATTTTTAGTCAGTTCATTCCTGGGCTTTAATGTAATTCAGGTTTTAAATTAATATAAAAGCAATCACAACATTTGCCAACATAAACTGTACTTCAGTACTTGTCTGACAAAATATTGTTTTTCAAATGTCAGTGATATAAGGAATTAAATGTTTTCTAAAATTTCCCTTCAATTATTTCTTTCTTTACTACACCATAAAATTTGTGTAAATGTTCATTCCATGATTAATTTTAAGCTCTTCAACAAAGCAAAACTGGAAATGTTATTGAAATGTGATCCTGAAAATAACCACAGTATATATTTTAAAGGATAACTACTCCATTTTGAATTCTGAAAGATATAAAGCTACGAATGAAGAACCTGTTTAAGACACCTTAGGAAGAATGTTCTAAGGTTTACTGCTACAATAAAAAAAGCAAAAAGACTTTTTGCTTTTTGGAGCAAAGACCACTGTTATTATATCATGCATTATTAAAATACTATTATATATGATAAAGATTTATAGAACCTTAAAGAATGAAATAAAAGCAGCATGTCTAATATAAATTTAAACTGTAACCAATAATTACAATGACAAATCTCATCAAAATTATGTTTTCAAAGTTAAACTAGAAAAAAAGTTTTCCTGAAATAACCTCTTCTTAGTCATAGTGCAAACGTAATGATGGGCACCCAGAGATTTGTTGGAACAAGGATTTTTAACTTGTGCTTATAGGTGCCCCAGAGATTCTTCTGCTACAGAACTAAAGATTGGAAAGAACACGCTATTCTGAGACACTGCTAGTCTCAAAAGAGGCAAAAGGGGAAAAGTTCCAAGAATCCTCCTCAAATTTTTTTTAAGTGAATTAAACTGGAGCTGGTGGTACCTGAGTGGCAGACAGGCAGAGTGGGGGGGTACCAGAGGGTAGTGGTTAATTGGGAAACTCAGCCTCAGGCCAGCAGCAAGGTTGGAAAAGGAAATCTGGAACTTCCCCACGGAGAACTCAAAGGGAAGATGAAGTGATTCCAGGAAAAATTCCTAAATTCTCACTTTAGGTCCACAGAACTCCAACCAATTAAAATCAAACTCACAATCAAAGATCACCAAACACTTCAGAAAGGAATTCATGATGACTGAGTCAGTAGAAACAAAACCACGGAATTAGTTCCCCAAGTACTGTCAGAGATCAAAAAGAATAGCTATGATATGAAATGTTTAAAACAAATAATAAAAGGGAACAATTACAAAGACAAACTATTCCTGAGAGATTATTAAGAATGAACAGATAGATTTTTTTTAAATGGAATTTTTAGAAATGAAAAACAATTATCATTCTTTGTAATCAAAGAATGAATAATGCTTTTGATGTAATGCAGAATTTCACTTTATATCATTTTATTTAGAATTTTATAAATTTATAGTCATACATGGGAGGGCTCTAAAGAATTGATGAGAAGCAGAAAACTGGAAACACTCTTTATGTGGAACTGGGAAATGATTAAAGGAAAATGGTATGTTATACAGCCATAAAAAGTAATACAGATCTGTATTTTAAGACTACATAGTCAGTATGCAATATAGTGAATAACAAAGCATTAATCATTATTTTAAAGAGAAATACAAAACATTCTAAAATGGTACTTCTCAGATAAATCTAAGTTTACTGGATATCTTTACATAAAGTTAGTTTTAAAGTGTCTGAGTGACACTATTTTATAAATGTCTTTGATTGAACAGTGATGATATTTGAATAGAATCTAAATATTTATAGTCTGCTTTGATAAAAGATCCTCCATACAAAAGACATATTCACTAAAGGATCCCCCAAAACAAAATATATTTTAAGATAACAATTTGGAGCATAGAGACTAAAGAAAAGAAATATAATCCAAAGCGTTATTTCATAAAGTCATTATTCAATACTCAATACTCAATATTCTTAAATCTTTATAGAAACCCCTTATTCATTAACGAAAAACCAACATTGTTTCCTTAGGAGTAAGAACACACTGCCCACTGGGGTGCCAAAATCTCTCTGTTTCAACTTCCGACACCAGCTTACACACCACTCTTTCAAAAGGCAGCTCAAGATCAGCTTTCACACTGTTGTAAATCATTCAGTTTTTTTTAAAAATCATTTTTCTTCTAAACATTTCCTTCCAATGATTTTAAATTATGTTATAGAAAAGTTCGTTACTGACCTTCAACCTGATAAACAGAACCCAAGACACTTCTTTTCATAATTTACATATCAAGACTCTTATTTCTAAAAGTTAGGCACTTAGATTTTTTTCAGTGAGCTTATTAATAAAACAAAAATTTCCTCCCCACTATTTTTTTTTAAATCAACAGCTTATATCATGAAGACACAGAAATGGCAACCTTGATACAATAATGAATGATAACACATTTCCTTGGCTGCCACCCTCAGAAGATTCTGATTAAGCTCTATCACAAAGTAAAACATTTTGGGAATTCCCTGGCGGTCCAGTGGTTAAGACTCGGTGCTTTCACTGCCGGGGCCCAGGTTCAATCCCTGGTCAGGGAACTAAGATCCCATAAGCCGCAAAGCGCGACCAAAAGAAAAAAAGGAAAACATTTTCATTACAATAGCTTTATTTATAAATAAACAGAGTATCAAAGCAATCCAAAATCAGCTAGTCACATCTGTTTTTAATTCAAAAACATGATTCTAGACAAGTAGATCTCTCAGTACAAACTTTAGGCAGAAAAAGATCTCTTGACCCTCCATAGGACTTTTTTTTTTTTTTTGAAGAGAGGAATGCTGCCCTTAATATATAAAATATCCTCATCCAACAAAGGTATATGTATAGCTTACAAAGTTGATTTAGAATTTCACTTAGAACTCAACCTTTTTTTGCAGCTTCAACTGGACTACTTGGCACTCTCCATCTGTTCAGTAGAAAATAATTCAAAATAGCTAGTGGTTTAAAATGTATTATTTGATACTAAAATGTACCAGAAACTGTGTTAAACTACTAAATTGATTTTGTGTCATTCCATCTTCTTAAAGTTAAAAGCTGACATTTTGGTTAGTAAATGCATTCAACAAGGCCTGCAATTCAAACATACAAGTTTTGGCATTTAAAATTAATTTATGTTAACTGGGTTATTCCTTTTCTACATTAAAATGAAACATGAAGACTGAATACACTTATATAAAGTTAAAATAAACAAACCTTTTTTAAAAAAGCCTAACCAGAAATAAAAATATCAATTTACTACCCTTAAAAAAAGGGTATGTATGTTTTTGTAAGGGTATGTATGTTTTCCCCAGGTCAATTTTCGAATTCCTACAAGACCCACATTTTTGCCTCGATTTTTTTAAGGGGGAAGGGGAGAGGAACTAGAGACTGGTTGGGTGGTACAGCACTGGGGTAGGGTTGCAGAGAAGTAAGTAGGACTTTCTACTAAATGTCAAACTGAAAATATGATCAGAAAGAGCCAAACTTTTACATCATCTATTTTAAGAAGTTAAAGATTAAATAAATAAATCCTAGGTGAAATGGGTATTCAGTGGTATGAAGGGTATTTAGAATATGTTCTTACCTAGGCACTCTTGGATCATGCCATGTGCTCACACCAGTCTGAGTATGTAAGAAATACACCTGACCTTGTTGTGTTGTCCTCTGTTCTGTAAAATTAAGAAACACTAATAATAAAAACATATTCAGAATGTACAAATCAAAAACAGCTATAAACACTAGGATGATATTATATTAATAGGTAAACTCTCCAAATTACCAATCTATTTCATTACAAAAGAACGGCTTTACAAATCACTTGTTCTGAACTCAGAACAGATTTTCTCCTGGAAACAGTCTTATAAATGGTGGTGAGGGTCACAGCCCAGCTATTTAAAAGCCAACTACACTTATAATGTGGCTCAAATATTAAACATGTTGCAATGGAAAACAGAAAACAAGATTGTCACAGAACCAATAATTAAATAAAACAAACATGAAGAAATTATCTTTTATTTGTCTTAAATGTGGAGCCTAAGGGAAACAGAAGGGCTCAGAGAAAGAGGCTAACCAACTCTGGGGAGATTCTCAGGGATCTGCAGAAACTTTCAAAGAGTTTGCAGGCTGGTAATGCTTTTTAAATTATGCCTAATTTTATATCAAGACTTATGTTTTTTCTTTCCTTGAGAGAGGTGTATTCTCAAGACTACATTTGGACTCAAACAGTAGCAAAAAAGATGGAATATAGAAGAGACACCTAAAAGAGACAGTCTAAAAGAAGCAATTATGAAAAAATAATCAAGTTAGGAGCAGGAAGACTAAAGAGCACATATGCCTACTGGGGAAAAAAAAGCCACAGGTAAAATTAAGTCAAAGCCCTTAGGGAGAGAGTGAGGAGGCCAGGGCAAAGAGAAGGAATCTGTGAAAGGGTTTCTTCAGTGGTGGTCTTTATTTACTTATGTTTTCAAGCAACAGAACTACCTTTTTTTTTTTTAAAGAAAATCTAACGAAAAATTCCAATATATGAAACAATAAAACTATTGCTAATATATATTAGTATAAATTTGTTTATAAACCTGTAATAAAAATCAATTTAAACTTTTAAAATTATAAATGTAAAAATGTTTAAAACTGGTTCTAGATGACAGCTGCAATAATTTCAGCCTTGATACCCACTTTACTCCTATGTTTTTGGTTGTACAAAAAAAAATTTTTAATCCAAATCACACAAATATTGTAAAAGTATAAAGTATAACCACCCCCACTCCAAACCACTTGCCTTATAATCTCAATTAAAAAGAATGCCAGGAGATACTTGATTCTAAGGTCTGGACATTAATAATAACAGCTAAATTTTAACTTCTCATGAAATTTCATTTATTTCTTGCAACAAATCTACATGGTTGGTAATAATATTTTCCCCACTTTATAGTACAGAAGATAAAACTGAGGCTCAAACAGGTTAATGTGCCCAGCGTCACACAACTAATATATAGCAAAGCCAGGATATGAACCCAGCTGTTTCCCAAGCCCATGCTCTAACCACTGTCTTTTAAGTTAACCTGTGTGGCCTAGCTCAATTAATGGAAAAATTGGGTTTTTTAAAAAATTAAATAGTTAAAATACTTTAAAAATAAAGTAAGAATGATGCATTTGTGTAAGTTTAAAGAACATTCTGGAGTAAAAATAAAATACAAGTTAGATCAGGCAATTCCCAATGTTGGTCACTAGGTGTCATCATCAGCCCAGAACTGTTTATCTAGAGGCTGTGGAAAGGGCAAGGATGTTAAGTAACTTGGTTAAGCTTTTAGCAAGAGAGGAGAGAACAGCTGAGGTCATACTGCAAGAGTTTAGGAAGTTCTGTATTCAACTATGAGAAGATTCATGTCATCTTTCACATGGAATTCTAAAACTTAGGGAACTATAGAAGATTATAGTACTTTTACACAAACACAGAAGTGACTAAATCATTTACAATAACCCAATCACTCAGATAACACAAAATTATAGACAATACAAATACAATATATAAATACCATCAGAAATATGCTTTTTAAATTATTTCTAAATATGCACGTCTATAAAATTACAAGTCTGACTTCAGATTGCCATTATCAAGAAAAACACCGTCTCACTTTTTACAGTGCCTGTTTACAAAGCAGTCTCACATTGTTTCATATGCTTCTCACAATACCTTTGTGAAAAGGAGAGGTATCATTCATCTCATTTCATTGTAACTGGGCAAAAAGGTTAAGGTTAAACGACTGGCCCAAAGTCAAAGTGGTGTTAGTCTTCTACCACTTCAAAGACTTTTCAAAGTTGGGGCGTTTTACATTTACTTTGATTTTCATGCAGAATTCCTAAACCCAGATTAATAACTTCTTTAAAAGTTGATTTTCTGGCTTCTTAGCAAGCTGAAATCAGTAAAACACACTTTATTTTTCCTCTGCTAGTTGTCATACCATAGCCTTCTGGTAGGTCTGGAGGAGTATGTAAATGTGTCCTGCTCATGTAATTTCTATGTCGTTGTGACCTGACTCTCCTCTCTGCCAGTCTGGGATCTGAAGACTGTCCAGATGTTGCACCGTTTGTTCCACTAATTGGAGTGTTCTCATCAACAAAACAGCTAAGAGGTCTGCCAGGACTAGAATATTCAGATGCTGGTCTATCGAAAAGTAACAAGGAAAAAGAGTTACTCAACTCAGATACCAAAAGCAGAATTTTATAGACAATGTATGTACAGCAATAACAATCACTTGTAAGAAAATGGAATGATTAATACAAATATAATGACTCAAGAACTCTCAATAAAAGCAAACCCAAAGCCTCAAAGCACCAAAGAAACCCAGGTGATAAGCAGATTATCAATTATGTATTCAAATCACTTTATATTGATTTTAATTACATTTCATATGAAATCCGCATATATTTGTAGATGTGAGTATGAGCTCACCAAGCCTTACTTGGCTTAGCCACAGGCAACCTCAGACTTGCGTCCCCACCATTCTCCCACTCTGCCTCTGCCACACTGACATTCTTCCTCCTCCTTAAGCCTGCCATGGTCGTTCTACCTTTAGTGCTGGAGAGTAGCCAGCCCTTCCTTCTACCTAGAGTGATTTTTTCTCCTATTTTCCCTAGGCCAGACTCCTTTTTGTCATTCAAATCTTAGCTTAAGCTTAAATGTTGCCTCTAAGAGGTCGTTCCTGACCTTCAGATCTAAAGTAGTCACCCAGGCATTTGACAGTACCTCACCTTACTTCCTCAGCATGGCAGTAACTTCTGATATTTTTCTCATTTGCATCCTTGTTTTCGTCTGTCTTCCCCCACTAGAATATTTACTGAGAGAAGAAAGTCTGCCTAGTTTGTTCCCCACCATATATATTCCCTGCACCTATAGTAGTGCTCAGCATATATTTAAGAGTAGTAGTTCAATAAATATTGAGTGAATAAAGGAAAGATAGTCTGTCTCTTCAAAGAGCTTACAGCCTCTTGTAGGTCATCCAAACTAAGAGGATAATCAAGAGTTAATTTTTTTTTTTTTGCGGTACGCGGGCCTCTCACTGTTGTGGCCTCTCCCACTGAGGAGCACAGGCTCCGGACGCGCAGGCTCAGCGGCCATGGCTCAAGGGCCCAGCCGCTCCGCGGCATGTGGGATCTTCCCGGACCGGGGCACGAACCACTGTCCCCTGCATCGGCAGGCGGACCCTCAACCACTGCGCCACCAGGGAAGCCCAAGAGTTAATTTTTAAACTAACATTTACAACTCAATTGACTTTATTCATGTGGAAATTAAAGTCAATTTTATCAGTTAAATGAGAAGGAAATAGACTTCACTAAAGCACTGACACAAGTACACATTTATTTACACTCAAATATGATAAAAATAGGTTCTTTGACTTCCATATAATCCTTGGCAGTTTAATACTAGAAATCAACTCTCAAATAAGCACTTTTTAAAATGGCAACATAAGCTAAGCTTTCATCTGAGAATCACAGTATAATAGAGAAAACTTTGTGGTTCAATGAGTTAAGCAATTAATCCCCAATAAATAAAAGTATAGCTAATGAGAAGCATTTGATGTTCTATGTCTGGTGCCAGTCCTGCTCAGGGAAAAAAAAAAAAAAAGTAGAAGGAGCAAAACAAACACTGAGTAGAGGTGGCAAATAAACTTTTTTCTTATTCTGAAAAAAAAAGGAAATCCAGCCACTTATCCTATTCATTTTCAGTTACTTAGAGCTTTCCTTGAAGCTTTCAAAACTTATCTTGCATCCCCATGTCTTTACACATTAAGCTCCAGGAAGGCCTTTCTGCCTTATTCATGGTTATAGCCCAAATGCTGAGCACAGTGCCTGGCATATAACAATTTGGTGAACTGAATGATAGCTGTTACCACTACCCTGAACACTTTTTATCACCTTCCCCTTACCTGGCTAAAATTCTCATATTCTTCAGGATTTAGTTCAGAGACTCTCCTCCTTCAGAGTTTTCCTTTGCAAGTTCTACCATCTTGCCCCCAACTCTAAGTCAGGTGCCCCTCCATATGGTCTCAGAGCATCTGGTTCTTATCTTGGTCAAAGACCTTACTGGACACAATATAATCATCCCCCGACTTTATTGAATAAATGGAGATCCTGTATACATATTTTGTTACAGCCGTTCAATAATGGACTCAAAAAAAATTTTTAAGAGTCCTAGAAATAAGATGACTTCTCAATGTATTCATTTAACTCATCTAATAAATATTCATTGAACGCCATCACAGGCCATGGAGCTACAATAACAGGATGACCTGCTAAGCAATCTTTATTAAAAATAATAATGGCATTTGCTATAAGATCTACTGATCTAGAGCAGTTTAAACCAAGAAAGGAAATCTGGTAAAACTGACAGATAAACAGATAGGGGACTTCAGGAGGGCAAACAGCATAGACCATGGGAAGATACTTGTATGTTCTTACCGTGTTGGGCGTTCCCATTGAGTAGTTCTTGTTATGTGGTTTAGGTACTGGATTCTTCCAGAGGCAGTTCGCCTTTCTTCCCAGCTTAAATAAAAATATTGAGAGATAAAGCAGTAATAGGAAGCCAGACATGGAATGTTTCTGGAACAAGCCAGGAAGACATTTGCTGTTATGAATCAGGAATGACAAATTGAAAAAGCAATACACAGAATATAGGAATTATCTCAACTTATTTTAGAACTGTACAATATGTCTTCTAGAATTCTGAAGCTTTTAAAATATTTATACTGAGGTGTGACTAATATTTTCCATCAGCCAAACTGAGAATTTTTCAATGATGTCAACAATGCTCAATTAAATTATACTAATTTCTCCAGAACTTAGTGGGGGGAAAAAGGCCATACTAAAAATAAAAATTATACATAATTTTTAAAAATTAAATTTAACTAGAAAAGTATATAAAAGCTTTTTAAAGCATTTAGCCTACCCAAACTAACTTTTTTAATCTTCATATTTTTATTTTCTCTTACACATTTTCTACTAAAAGTTATGAATTTTTTTAAGTATAGTTGACATACAATATTATATTAGTTTCAGGTATACAACATAGTAGTTTGACATCTATACACTACAAAATGATCACCAAGTCTAGGAACCATCTGTCACCATACAAAGTTATTACAATATGGACTATATTCCCTATGCTGTACATCACATCCCTGTGACTTACTTATTTTATGACTGAAAGTTTGTACCTCTTAATCCCCTTCACCTATTTCATCAATTTCCCCTCCTCTCCCTCCCCTCTGGCAAACCAATACAGAGTTTGTTCTTTGTATCTATGAGTCTGTTTCTGTTTTGTTTGTTTGTTTGCTTTGTTTTTTAGATTCCACATATAAGTGAAATCATATGATATCTGTCTTTGTCTGACTTATTTCATTTAGCATAATACTCTCTAGATCCATCCATGTTGTTGCAAATGACAAGATCTCATTCTTTTTTTATGGCTGAGCAATATTCGTGTGTGTGTGTGTGTGTGTGTGTAATACATCTTCTTTATCCATTCATCTATTAATGGACACTTTGGCTGCTTCCATATCTTATCTATCTTCCATATCTTATCTATTGTAAATAATCCTACAATGAACAAAGGGGTGCATATACCTCTTTGAATTAGTGTTTTCATTTTCTTAGGATACATACCCAGAAGTGGGATAGCTGGATCATATGGTAATTCCGTTTTTAACTTTCTGAAGAACCTCCCTACCATTTTCCACAGTGGCTGTACTGATTATATTCCCACCTACACTGTACAAGCGCTCCTTTTTCTCCACAACCTCACCAACACGGGCTATTTCTCAAACTAATTTTTTAAAAAGCAATTATGCCACTTCTTCTTCAATATCTTATTAATTCATATAACAAAAATATTAGGCAAGTGACTATAGTTAATATTCCACCAAACCACTGGCAGAGGTTTGGAGGCCTTAAACAATAGAAAATAAAAAGATGCTAAATAGGTTTTTTCCCCTGTGATTACAATTATAGTACAATAATGTACAACAAATTTAGAATAAGCCGTACAACTGTTGTAATCTCTCAGTACTGACTAGTTATTTCATCCTAAACTTCCCCTTCAAAAGTACCATAATCCACCTCAAATCCATAAAAATTAACAGATATATCAAGAAGCTAAAATGATCCATAAACAGACAAATTATAGCAATTTTTAACAGCTTATACAAAATGAGCAAATACCATAGCTTGGATTTGAAATTTCATGTCAAAAATAACTTAAAACTCAACCAATTATACACTTAAAATGGATATAGTTTATTGTATGTAAACTATACCTCATTGAAGTTAATTAAAAATACTTTGAAAATTAAAAATAAAATCGGTAAGGTTTCAGAACTAGTATGAAACAAAGATAGAGAGCAATGATAAAAAGCATAAGCTTTGGAATCAAGGCTTAAATCTGTGTTCCAGTTCTGCCAATTCTATGTGGCCTCTGGCAAAATACTTAACCTGAGTCTCAGTTTCGAAGGTCTGTAAAACGCATGAGGGTAATAATAGTAGTAACAGTAGTAGTAATAATAGCTAATTATTTATTAGGCACTTACTCTATGCAAGACATTGTGCTACGTGCTTTACATGAATGATTTCATTTAATCCTCACAAGTATTGATGGCGTATATACTATTATCCTCTTTGATAAATAAATATAAACCAAAGCTTACAAAAGTCAAATAAATTGATTAAACTCATAAAGCTAGTAAACAGAAGAGTAAGGATTGGAACCCAAATGGTCTAATTCCAGAATCACATTATGAGAATTAAATGATCTAATGTATATCATGTAATGATATATATGTAATGATAAATGATATAAAGTGCTTATAACACTATTTGACACTTGCAGGCTCAATAAATGTTACTATGTTATTGTAATTACTATTACACAAATTCTGTATCTTATCCCTCTAAATAGAGCAATGCCTCAGATTCAGCACCTACATGCCTTGTTTTGAATAATTATATCAATCAAAAAAGTTTTCCTTTTGAATATATAATATTTACAGGAGATTTAAATTTGTCAAGAAATTTGATTTGTCTCCTAGTCAAAACTCTTAAAAAAACAAATGTTAACATATCTAATTCATGGCTTATTTTATGAATTTGTTGTGATAAGATCCCTCACTAATTTTCTAAGTACAAGGAAAACCTAGATTTTGGAATTGATCAGCAAATTTCTAAACTTAAATATAAACACCAACTTATTTCTCATTATTTTAGGGATATTATCTAATGGTTTTTGCTTACCCATCTGGTAAATCATTGTCAAACAAACGACTGCAGTCCACAACTTGTCCTCCTGTGCCTATTCGGTCTCTGGACTGAAGACTTACTATTAAACAATAAAAACAATACTAAGAGTCACAGAACTAGAAAGAATTACTGCAATTTAAAATATTTCTCTTTGAAAGACACCTGTCTTAGCTTATTTTAATACTTAAGAATGAACTCTTTAGTTTCTCCTAAATTCTGCAATTTTTTTTTTTTTTTTTTGGCTGTGTCGGGTCTTCGTTGCTGCACGCGGGCTTTCTCTAGTTGCGTCGAGCAGTGGCTACTCTTCATTGCAGTGAGCGGGCTTCTCACTACGGCAGCTTCTCTTGTTGCGGAGCACAGGCTCTAGGCGCACAGGCTTCAGTAGTTGTGGCTCGCGAGCTCTAGAGAGCAGGCTCAGTAGCTGTGGCGCACGGACACAGCTGCTCTACAGCATGTGTGATCTTCCCGGACCAGGGCTCGAACCCATGTCCCCCGCACTGGCAGGCAGATTCTTAACCATTGTGCCACCAGGGAAGCCCCTGCGATTTCTTTGTCCATGAGATTTTTCTCTTTAAGGTTTTCTACACTTTATCATGTTCATGGAGGAGGGTCTAACTCCTTTTTTCCCATCCTAATGGGGCAACGCAAGGCCACTAGTGCACTTAAAAAGAGGTGTAACACATGAAAGGTGTATTCCACATTTTTTAGTTTTTAACTTCCTTCTC
Organism: Mesoplodon bidens; assembly: GCF_964165515.1. Lineage (NCBI taxonomy): Eukaryota > Metazoa > Chordata > Mammalia > Artiodactyla > Ziphiidae > Mesoplodon > Mesoplodon bidens. The sequence continues at coordinate 45,923,224 of NC_138179.1, read as the reverse complement.
AATCTAAGAATGACAGGAATTATGAATAACGCTGTAGTGTAGATACTTCCCTGCGATAACTACAATAGGGCTTTTGTTATGATGCTACTTTGGCAACTCTCTATGAACCTAATTCACTGCCTTGTAAAACTAAGTCCTTCAACTCCTTTCTGTAACTAAAACCTCTCTGATAGGTTCATATAATGCAATCATGTTATTCTAAATTCTGCTCTATAATGCAATGTGGTAAGATTCCAATTGCATGTTACTTCTTTAAGAAGCTTCAAAGGAGCCCACCTCAGTGCCCTACCATTCTAGGTATCTTGATCAAATCTCAATCTATCAATTCTTAAGATAAGTCTCAGGAAATTTTATATAAAGGGGCCAATTCAAGATAACCCCACTAGCCCACTAAATGCCTTATGAGTAAGGTAACAATTTTCCCTTTCTCCAATCAGTGCTATACTACCATTCTATTTTTTTCTATTAGTAAAGATTACTTTAAAACTGCAAAGCATTAAACTGGTTTTTCTTACTCAAAAACCAGTTTGAGAATTACTTTCAGAAAACCTTAGTATCATCTATAAAGTCTATCTCAGTGTTCTACTGTATTTGTATACTTTTAAAGAATTCCTTCCTAAAGGATCAATAGTTCTTCACATTAGGAGCCTGTTTTTTACATTATTTGTATTTTTTTGCTTTTTAAAAAAATTAAGTTGTCCTAGATTCTGCATCCACTATTTGAATAATTTTACATGACTCATTTAATTCATGCCAATACAATGAAGCTACAGTTACTGTACTTTGATTTTAAAGGTATTTAGAGTTTAGGTCAGCTTAAATAAAGCCAAAATTCACATAACTTTCAATTCCACACTTACCTACTATCTGTCCTCTAACTGTATCATTGTCATTTGGCCCAAGTTTGCATAGATCCAACCTCTGATCTATTTCAAATCAACAACAGCAAAAGGCAAAAAATAAGTTGGTATCAGAGATTCTCACATCTACAGAGTGACAGTAAATTTCTACAATCCACTGGAAATCAGACCAATCATTTAAAGAATTAATCAAGTTTTAATGATGAGACAAATGTTTAAAATTCTCTAACTGCATACATAATATTAGTATAAATGTCTCAACAAAAGTTTTGACAAATTCAGATTTCAAAAACCATAAGGCCCTGGTGCCAACATGCAGTATTTTCTCTCCAAAGATTTCAGAACACTTCAGTCTAAGTCTTAGCTTGCCACTTAATAGTTTTGTTCTTAAGCAATTTATCCCCAAGTCTTGATTTTCTCGTGTATAATTGTAGTACTTACCTCCTATTAAGGATTAAATCAGATGGTTATGTAAAACTCTTAGCACAGTACCTGGCACATAAGTGTCCAATAAATGTTAGTTGTTGTCATTGTTAGTGTTTATCTAACCATTTCACATAACTCCCACACACACAAAGTAAGTATTAATAAGAAGCCAAGTATAAACTAACATAAGGGTTTGAGTTCTGGTACTAACTCATTTAGAAGCAGCTCACTTCTCTCATGCCTCATCTATAAAACAGATATAACACTGGCCTGGTTAGTTACAGTAAGGAACAATGTCACCCACTGCATGTTGGTTTTACTTTGATTACAGCACTTATAACTGAATTCTCTTTATAGCTGTATGCCATCTGGCTACTTAAGTAAATCACGAATTGATAAAAGGAGAAGACCATATCTTAAGTTTTTATATTCTCCACTCCAACCTGATAGAATGGAACTATATCAGGTGCTTAATAAATTAAATATTACTATACATCAAAAAGGTCATATAAATTACTGCAATGAAACATTCACAAGCAGCAGAAAGAAAATCTGTGCCCCACCTGGTTTATTTTTCCCTTTGCAAAATAAATGGACAATAATAAGACAGCTATACAGTGGACTTGTGCAGAGCAATGCCTCTTCTGTTCAGTCCTTCTAATGTGTCCTGCTCCCTCTGCCAGCAGGCCTTTGCCCTTGCTTCTCAGAGGACAGGATTCATGCCTTTTCCACCTTTCTATCACTGGGGTTTTGAACACTACCTGACACTTAAAAGGTTCAATAAATGTGGGCTAAATTGAACCAGAAATAAGGTCATACATACAACAAGTCTTCAGTTTGCCTGATGCATTGGGTTAGAATAACATGGTTCATTTTGTTTGTTTGTTTTTTGGGGTTTTTTGGCTGCACTGTACAGCATGTGGGATCTTAGTTCCCTGACCAGGGATCAAACCCATGCCCCCTGCATTGGAAGGCAGAGTCTTAACCACTAGACCACTGGGGAAGTCCCAAAAATGGTTCGTTTTTTATATGCTAGACCTTTTCCAATCCCAACATCTTCTACCTCCTGTTGGTCACCCTGTCAACCCAGAAATATAAGAAATTCTCAGGTGCCTTTAAATTCCCCTCAGAACTTCTAGCTCAATTTTCTCCTTTTTAATTTTTAACAGTAATATTTTTATAACTGGGTTGTGGTATCACACTACATTAAAAGGGATCATCTCTTAATATTATATATCTAACATTCAAAGCTAAATTCAAACTATTTTTATTTATTAATTTCATTAGCTGGAGTCTATGTGAATTTTTGCTTAGAATAGGCATCTGGACTACAATCCCATGACAACAGCTAGCAATATTTTTTATATTATATAAAAAAGAATTCTGTAAAAAAAGAAAAAAATTTTCTGTTGAAACAGATGTTTCCATCTATGTCCCAATGGAATAGCCCCCAAAAGATGCTCTGTCATCTGGTTACATGAATTACACATACACTAACAAGTCAACTTGTCAACCCAATATAGAAATTGCTTCTAATGTCTTGATCTTGGTCTAATCTTGTAAATGACCAGTTTGGTGAAAAATTAAGCTACAGTTAAGCAGTTAATACAGCCGTCTTACACTCAAAATAATGTCTTACCTTTATAACTTTTAATTTTTCAGAGCAGTTTTATATGTCATTTTTATTCACTAATAATTCCCCTTTAACTGTTACATTAAACACTCCAATGACCTAAATAAAACTCCCTTTATCTCACAAATGCACCTAAACCAGAGATGAGTGCTAAGTAATAAAAAAGACATTTAATACTTTGACACCTTTTTACTTTTTTTTTTTTTTGCCGCGTCACACTGCATGGCTTGTGGAATTTTAGTTCCCTGACCAGGAACTGAACCCGGGCCCGAGGCAGTGAGAGTACAGACTCCTAAACCACTGGACTGCCAGGGAATTCCCTCTTTTTATTTTTCTGGATATCGGTCATTTCTTAGCACTTACAAATTCACTGGATACTAAGTATCAGCTCTGATTCATTTCTAGGTTTCACATATTTAAAATGTTTCATTCTTTTTAAAAAGTCAACAAAGTAAATTTAGACCAGGAATTTTTACCAATGTTTCAAACACACACAGGAAATTAAGTTTTTGGACCCCTGCCTCCCCCATCAAAAAATATACATACATATATATATTTAAATATGTATATTTAAATTTTTAAAAGCACTAGTATGTACTCACAACCAGTGTCTTTGAGGCGGTTGATGGCATTGGAAAGAAGACGAACACAACCAAGAAATCCAGCACCTTGTTTTTTATGGATCTTCTTGTGATTCCATACACTTATCGTAACTGAATCAGACTTTCCAATATACCTATATAAAACAAAATGACTGCATGAGTAACTTGGCAATTATGAGTAGTTAGGATAAAATTTTTCTTTTGTTTTTGTAGTCTAAAGTCACAAATGTTTGAGTATAGCTAGATAACGCAAAATATGTTTGAATTCAGTCTATCCACAGGACTGAATTTAAATTTTTTTTTAATTCTAAAGTAAAATCTAAAAAGAATTTTTAATATATTCTTTATCATACCTGCCACTCTCAGGCTGAGTAACAATTTTTGTTAGTAAAAAAAAAAAACAAACCTATTTTAGTAGCTAGTGTCAAATAACCCTATGGAAGTTTATGATTATTTCTTTCCAAAAACAAAAATCTTAGAAAAACTTTTATCACAGTCACACTTTAAATACACTTCAATGACATGACCTAGTACCTCAGCGAATACTCAGTTCATTTTCAAGAGGCATTGTCAAGGCTGACAGACCAAAAATCTGACATACCTGTTATGTTTTAAAATGCTGTAGAACAAAAGCTGATTGTAACGCTTTTCCCCTGCTTCTCTCCTGTATGCAGGCCTTGAGCGAGCAGGACTCTTGCAGATTTCACTTCACTGCCTGCAGACAAGCAGAGCAGGGAAAAGCGTTACTATTACTTGTCTGTGCATATACCTGTAAGTATGGAGAAGCTCTACCACAGCCAATTGTTAACATGGTGTCATCCCATGCGAAAATATAATAAAATAACATAATTATATCAGTAGAACCCTAAATTTCAATGACTCTAAGAGGTCAAATTTTTGGTCCAGCAACCTTGACCTTAAACTGTCATTCAATAAAGCAGTAATATCAGAAAAATTCACCTGGTATATAAAAAAGCCTAGACCACTTAAGTAAGGACTAAAACTTTTTTTAAATAAATTTATTTATTTATTCATTTATTTAATTTTTGGCTGCATTGGGTCTTCGCTGCTGCACGCGGGCTTTCTCTAGTTGCAGCGAGCGGGGGCTACTCTGTGGCGGGGCGCAGGCTTCTCATTGTGGTGGCTTCTCACGGGCTTCAGTAGTTGTGGCTCGCGGGCTCTAGAGCACAGGCTCAGTAGTTGTGGTGCACGGGCTTAGTTGCTCCGCGGCATGTGGGATCTTCCCGGACCAGGGCTCGAACTCCTGTGCCCTGCATTGGCAGGCGGATTCTTAACCACTGCGCCACCAGGGAAGCCCTAAAACTTTTAAATGAGTAACATGAAAGGCACACTTGAGGCCCTGAATCCAGCTGTGTTAAAGCATGCCTACCCTTCTAGACTTTTAATTATGCAAGCTAATACTTTTTTTTAATTTAATTTTTATTTTATATTGGAGTATAGTTGATTTACAATGTTGTGTTAGTTTCAGGTGTACAGCAAAGTGATTCAGTTATACATATACATATATCTATTCTTTTTCAGATTCTTTTCCCATATAGGTTATTACAGAATATTGAGTAGAGTTCCCTATGCTACACAGTAGGTCCTTGTTGATTATTTTATATATAGTAGTGTGTATATGTTTAATTATGCAAGCTAATACTTTTCAAAAATTAAGCCAATTTGAATTTCATTTCTGTTGCTTGCAAATGAAAAAATCTGGACTAAAATAACATTCAGTATGCATGTATCAATTTTCAAATAGACCTAAACAGACTTAACTTGGCAAGTATGTACCTGCATGATATGTAAAACTTCTAGAATCAGAATCAAGTATTAACCAGCTAAATTGCCCCAAACCAAACATTAAAAAATCACACTAAATCAGTTTCCCAACTGATAAGCCTGATACACAGGTATGCTAAAATATTTGTTCCCTGAGGCCTTAGAGCAGCCCACCCACCACTGGCTTAAGCATCCTTTTGGGAGGCTAGATGTCAAAGCCCAGAGAGACCTTGGGAACATACACTGAAGACAAGGGAGCTTCTGTCAGCCTGTATCCTTGAATGACTGTGTGACAGTGTCTTGCTTCCCTGCCAAATGGACCTTATATACAAAATATACTTCTATTGTATTAAACCACTGAAAATGTGGGGTTGTCTATTATATCAGTCTATTATATCTAACCAACACAAGGGACAAATTATAAAGGGCCTTGTCAGCCAGAGTATGAACTCTGGCTTTTACTCTAAGTAAGACAGGAAGCCAATGGGGGATGTGGAACAGGAGAGTAACCAGATTTGATATACGTTTTGACAGGATCATTCTAGCTGCTGTGTTGAGAAAGACTGTAGCAGCAGCAAAGCTAGAAAAGCAAGGACTCTAAGGAGGGGGTCCACAGGAAAACCACAGCCTGTGAGCCAAATCCAGCAAAGCACAGGGTTTAGTACAATTTCACTTTTTTTCCCCCAAGGAAAAATTTTTTTTAAGTTTGAAGGCCATATTAAAAATACTTACAATGTCTGTATCTCTCCATTCACATTATCACTTCTCTAACAAAAAGCTATTTTCTATTTGACGGCTTCCTTCATAATCTTGGAACTAGTTTCTTTGCCATTCTTGGCTCCCTCTAGGCCATTCTTCACATTACAGCCGAAGTGTCCACTCTTGGATATAAATCTGATAATAGCATTTCCCCACTCAAAACACTTTCATTGCTCCCTATTGCTTTTAAGAGAGTATTCACACTTATTAATAGGCTTTCAAGGACCTTCATGAGCTGGCTCCTGCTTGCCTCTCACTGTTTGTCTTTTACCACACTCCCCTTACCTTACATGTGAACTTACCAATGCTGCCTCTCTGAACTGTTTTCAGAATCACGTTGTCTTTCACCTCTGGGTCTTCACACAGACAGCTTTTGCTTAGAGTCTTCCCACCTTCTCCGTCCTCAAGTTAACTCCTATTTAAGATCTAAGCCTAAATGCCACTTTTTCTAGGAGGCTCTCCCCAGCTCCTAAATCTGTGTCAAGGAGTTCTATATATTTCCACAGCACCCTATACATATTCTCATCACACTGTTTATACTTTCCTATTTCTTGTCCTTATATACCAGGTGGCTGTAAGCTTGGAGGACTATGTCTTGTTCACTGTTGTAGCTGGGTCCCTGGCTGAATTTAGATCTGACTGAAGCTAAAAGAAATGGCTTTAGGGCTTCCCTGGTGGCGCAGTGGTTGAGAGTCCGCCTGCCGATGCAGGGGACACGGGTTCGTGCCCCGGTCTGGGAAGATCCCACATGCCGTGGAGTGGCTAGGCCCATGAGCCATGGCCGCTGAGCCTGCGCATCCGGAGCCTGTGCTCCACAACGGGAGGCCACAACAGTGAGAGGCCCGCGTACCGCAAAAAAAAATAAAAAATAAAAATAAAAATAAAGAAATGGCTTTAAATAATCTGATCAAGGGAATTCCCTGGTGGTCCAATGGTTAGGACTCTGTGCTGCCACTGCAGGGGGCACGGGTTCGATCCCTGGTCAGGGAACTAACATCCCACAAGCTGCACAGCACGGTCAAAAAAAGAAAAGAAAAGAAAGAGTCTGATTAAGAACTCAAAAGCTTAGCTACACAGATAGTAGGTAAAGACAAGTGGAACATTTGGAAGAAAAGCTGATGTTGATGAAGCATGAAATAGAATGACTGTGAAGCTTAAAAGGCTAAACACTTGGAAAGTCAGGATATCAGGACATTTAACATGTTTATAACCTGGGAGATGTTCACAAAATGGTAGAAGTTTAGAGAGCATATGATAACTGAATTAGCAACCTGTAGGAAACTGAAACCTAAGCCTGCAAGGAGCAATAGACTCCCCGAAACAAGATTATTACTGCCACCAAGCCCCGAAATATTCCCAAACTGTAAGCCCAATATACTCCGATGGTGATGATGAGACTGAAACAGAATAATAAGTCAAAGTATTTAAAAGGAATGGAAAGTGTAAATCAACTACACCTCAATTAAAAAAATAAAATAAATAAAAGGAATGGAAAGACCTCCTGAATCCTTTCCCCAACCTAATTCATCCTCAAAACCTGGCAGCACTCAGGGACACTAGGCACAGCTGAGGGAGGAGGTGAAATTCTGTAATAAAAACAGGGTATTAAGAAGAGGTTAATCTAGTGAATGGAGAGACCTCCTAGCATCCCTATGCCGTTCAGATCCATGAACACAAGCATCCAAGAATACAGCCCCCAGGAAGGAGAGGGAGAATTCTGTGCAGAAAATGTCACAGTTACTCCTGATTACCCTACCAAGCTGATCAGCTCTACCCATGGGTAGAGAGTTTCCAATCAACATTTAAGTGCCTCCCCTTAAATATAAAAAGACAGAAATCCAAACCAAACTAACAGAAAAAAAAGGAAATCTGAGAAAAGGGAGGCAATACAACAGAAAAAAACTACAATTATAATACTTCTCTCATCAGAGAAGATATTGCGTCTAGGTTAGAGTAAGTTATGAAAAAGGAACAGTCAGAAAGCAAAATGATATTGGAAATTTAAAATTTGAGAGCAGAAATTACAATAAATAGGAATGCTAGAAAACAAAGTTGGGAAAACAGCCCAAATATTTCATGGTAGTTTTTAATTTTTTACTAGAACAAAAATTTTTTATTATAACTTTTTTTTTAACTAAGATATAATATGAGAGAAGAAAGATAGGACAACTAAATGATGATCAATTCAGGAGGGATAACATCCAAATAACAGGAGTTCTCGAAAAAGTAAAAGAGAGAAAGAAATACAATGGAGAACAGGAAATCATCTATAGATGATTAAATAAATAGAAAAGTTTCTCATAACTAATGAGCTTAAGTATCCAGATTAAAGTCACAGTCAGTAGCTAGTACTATATTTCAGATATACCAAGTCCATCGTTAAAAAATTTAAAATCAGGCATAAACAGCATACCCTGAAATCTTCCAGTGGAAAACAACAATCATGAAGGACCAAAATCAGGATGCCATCAGCAATACTCTAAACTTGCGCTGTCCAAAATGGTAGTCACAAGGCACATGCAGCTACTGAGTACCTGAAATATAGCTAGCTCAAATTGAGGCACTCTGTTAATGCAAAACAAACTCCTGATTTCAAAGACTTCGTTGTTTTTTGTTTTTTGTTTTTTAAAGGCCACACCACGCAGCATGCGAGATAGTTCCCCGACAAGGGATTGAACCTGTGCCCCTTTAGTGGAAGCGTGGAGCCTTAACCACTGGACTGCCAGGGAAGTCCCTCAAAGACTTTGTATAAAATAAACAAACAAATCGATTATTTTATTTTGATATCGTGTTGAAATGAAGATATTTTAGATAAATAAAACATATATTAAGTTTAATTTCATCTGTTTCTTTTTACTTTTTTTAATGTGGCTACTAGAAAATTTAAAATTACAGATAAGCTCCCATTTGTGGCTCACATTGTATTTCTATTCAGCAGTGCTGATCTAGACATAGAAGACAGTGGAGTAATGTATTCAAAATTTGAAGGGAAAGTGATGTCTCACCTACAAGTCTATACTCAGACAAACTATCAACCAAGTAAGAAGACAAAATATATCTTCAGACAAAATCTCAAAGAAATTTTCCCCATCTTTGTACTCTTCCTCAAGATAACAAGGGAAGACATACTTCACCAAAACAGGGAAGTAGGGGCTTCTCTGGTGGCGCAGCAGTTGAGAATCTGCCTGCTAATGCAGGGCACACAGGTTCGAGCCCTGGTATGGGAGGATCCCACATGCCGCGGAGCAACTAGGCCCGTGAGCCACAACTACTGGGCCTGCACGTCTGGAGCCTGTGCTCCGCAACAAGAGAGGTCACGATAGTGAGAGGCCCGCGTACCACGATGAAGAGTGGCCCCCGCTTGCCACAACTAGAGAAAGCCCTCGCACAGAAACGAAGACCCAACACAGCAAAAATTAATTAATTAATTAATAAACTCCTACCCCCAACATCTAAAAAAAAAAAAAACAGGGAAGTAAACAGAAAAATAGGAAGTCATTGGACTTAAAAGAGAGAAACGAAATTCCCAACATAATGATAAAGGCAAGTTCCAGGACAACCGTGCAGAAGGTCTTAGAGAACTACCAGTCCAGACTGAAGTAAAGCATAGAAGCTCTAGGAGGGCTATCTCCAAGAAGAAAACAAAGCCAATAGACTATCTCATGTGGTGAACATAAATAAGCAGAGGAGACGTTCAGTACTGTAAGAGAGTTTGTGAATTTCTTAATGAGATGGAAAACTAAAATGGCAAAGTTAGACAGTTATTAACTTCATAAAAACAGAAGTTGTCAAGAAAGAAAATGTAATCACTGCACACCATGTGACTCAGTTATGAATATTTACATGATCATAATAGCATAAACACAGAACAATGATGTAACCGAAAAGGTTCAAATAACTATACAGGAGGACTGGGAGAAGGAAAGGGTCATGAGGATGTTGTAGGAATGGGATGAGAGATATCAGCTGTAAACGCTAAATCATTTTCTATGGTAGAAAATGTAAAAATAATACCTAACATGAAATAAATATATATTTATATTAAATGCTATAAATAAGCATGATATCTAGAAGCAGAAGAAAATTCTAGAACAAACAGCCAAAGTTACTGGAAACAGTTACCCTGAGAATTGGAATCAGGAATAAGAATGGGACAGTGAGGGGCTTCCCTGGTGGCGCAGTGGTTGAGAGTCCGCCTGCGGATGCAGGGGACACGGGTTCGTGCCCCGGTCTGGGAGGATCCCACGTGCCACGGAGCGGCTGGGCCCGTGAGCCATGGCCGCTGGGCCTGCGCGTCCGGAGCCTGTGCTCCGCAACGGGAGAGGCCACAGCAGTGAGAGGCCCGCATACCGCAAAAAAAAAAAAAAAAAAAAAAAAAGAATGGGACAGTGAACTGCATTTTCCCATTAAAAGACCTACAGTATCATCTGCTTTTTTAAAAACAGTACATATGCTACTATGATTAAAACAAAATTTAGAAGAAACCATCCATATAAGAAACAAAAAGAATGCCTATGAGTGTACTCCAATTATGATTTCTGATTTATACTTATAACTGACCTAAAGTGAATTAATACCTTTATTTGACTGAAAAAAAGGTGTGTGGGGCGGGTTGCTGTATACTGTGTATCCATTTTGTTCTTCATGGGCTTATTAAGCATAGCTCACCTTCCAAAACCAGCTATCAATAAGCCAAAGGACTTTCAGACTAGGTTTTGCATCCCTCTGTGAGGACCAAATTACACCACAGATCAAACTCAGATCATATTCAGTGATTCTTTTCAAAGACTATATCAAATAACAGTGATTCCATGTTTCATTTCAAATAAATCGTTTAAACCTACAGGTCATAATGCTGATTCCATTTTGGATCAAGTGTATTCTTCACAGTATCTGTAGAATGGCACTGCCCAGATCCATCAACCACCACCTTAGCAAATGGATCAGGAAGCCCTGTGGGAAAAAAAGAGAGGGTTCTTTTTTAATTAAAGAATATTTTGACATGGAAGATTAATTAAAGATTAATATTTGCTACAAAACGAAAGATTATTCCATTCTTCATAAAAAGTTTAATGATAAGCTATAAATGAAAAGTGGTCCATTTTAAAACTAAGATTAAAGTTAATTCTACATTAAATATCAAAAACTACATTTTTTCTTGCTCCTATCTCAAAACACGCTCAGCTTAAACTACCAAAGTCTAGAGATTTCTTTATAATGTACAAGTTATCATAGATCTTTACCAGCCCTTTAACCCCAGAAAGGTGAATGCTTAAAACATCCCTGGCTCTCTAAGAGCTTTCCCACAGTCTCCCTTAGTAGCTCATTTAAAGGAAAAAGCTTATTAAAGTTTTCACACAGTAACACAGGCTACAGAGATATCAAATTAGCCAAAAAATTTTAATGATTAACTATCATAAGTGATGAGAAACTGAAACAAAAAATTTAATACCCTGCCTTAAAAGAGCGTACTATCTAATTGGGAAAATTAAAACACCATACATTAAAAACAAAAAAACAAAAAAAACTCCTGAGAATAAACAAGTTTTTGACCATACTGATTATAAAGAAAGCACTTTTAATACTACGTCAGGCACTATTCTAAATGCTTTACATATGTTAAATCTCTTAATCTTCAAAATTACCCCATGGGGTAAATACTACTATTCTATTTTACTGATGAGGAAACTGAGGCACAAAGGGCTTAATTAACTAGCCTGAGGTCACCCAGTAGTAAGTGGCAGAGGCAGGGTCCAAAGTTTAGATTCTAAACCCATGCACGCACAGTCTGGTTCTTGATTTCATGCACTTAACCACTATGCTGTATCACACCTCTCATTTACTATGTAGTTCAACAGTGAGTACAAGAGCTCAGAAAAGCAGGAGAACAAGTTGAGTGTGAACAATAGCAAAAGGCTTTCTTCTCCCACCCCCTTTTTGAGGGGATGGGACTCATCTGGGCTTTAAAGGACAAACAGGAGGCTTTCCAAGGAGGGTATAACAATATTTGAAGGACTTTGAGGGGTTTAATCAAAGCATTTGTGCTAAGGTGTAAAAGTAAATACCGTTGGAGAGATAAGACGGATCCAGTAAGAGAGCCTTAAAAGTCAGAAAATAAAGGCTTGGAATGACTGAGGTAGAGAACAGGGAGTCACTTTAGATTCTTGAGCATGGCTGTAAATACACTGTCATATTTGTCTACTAGTGGTATTCAGAGAAGGAAAGATTAAAGGTACAGAGAAGCTGTTGTAAGCTTCATACAGTAGGATGAAGAACAGTAGGATGAGTAGAATTTTAAAAGTCAGGGGACGAAGGTGGAACTAAATAAAATGTTGGAGACCACAACAACAGTTTAGATGTGAGACATACTGAGATACTGTAAATTTCCTAGCGACAGCTGAAGACACTAAAACGAAATGTTGGTTAAGTGTTGATAATTGCAGAAATTTTGTACCTTGATATATCTATGCTAATTTTTTAAGTCAAGATACTAATCTGCCAAGATTTAAGGCCAGACAGAAATCACCTAGCCAGTTTCCCAATTCTATGATTCTGTGATCTGTCAACTTCAAATAAGTAAGAAAAGACTAATATTTAAGAGTATTGGGCTTCCCTGGTGGCGCAGTGGTTAAGAATCCGCCTGCCAATGCAGGGGACACAGGTTCAAGCCCTGGTCTGGGAAGATCCCACATGCCACAGAGCAACTAAGCCTGTGCGCCACAACTACTGAGCCTGAGCTCTAGAGCCCACATGCCACAACTACTAAAGCCGCGTGCCTAGAGCCCATGCTCCGCAACAAGAGAAGCCACTGCAATGAGAAGCCTGCGCACTGCAATGAAGAGTAGCCCTCGCTCACCGCAAGTAGAGAAAGCCCGAGTGCAGCAACGAAGACCCAAAGCAGCCAAAAATAAATAAATAAAATAAATTTATTTTAAAAAAAAAAAAGAGTATTAAGTATTCAAGAAAAAACCTGGCAAGTTAGCGTAGCAATCTATTTAACTATATTGTTTAACTAAGTTTAGCACTATTCATATTAGTATTTCAATAATACCTAACCATTTGTAGACGTGTCTAATGGAAGAATACTTTCCCCTCTACCTTCAGTAACATTAAGTATTTTTCTCCTGGGAGGAATCCATTTTATCTTGTTCTTTTGATTCTACCATCTAAACAAATAAACAGATAAATGTATGTCTGCAAGCAAAAACAAACAAAAATCACATTTCTAGCTTTCCCTTTAGATGATGCTTAACTAGTTAAAGAATTAGAACTGAGAAAAACAACATTTTCCACACAGAAGTCACTCGGTGTGGCTTCCAGATCCTTATTTAAGTATGAAAGTCTAAGTCCCATCCTCCTATGTTTCCCTGTGTTAAATAATACAAAATACAAGCTCTATTCCCTAACAAAAAAAATACCTAGGTTTCAACTTACCTGATTATATTATTCTACAAGAATTTAACTTGAGAGCCAAGTTCTTCCAGTGTAGTCAAAGATATCAAGTTTTCAGAAGTTAGTGAGACCTCTAGCGGTAAATATGAAGTGGCTAAAGTATTTTCTGTATTTTTAAAAATTTCTCAATTCTCCCCATCATTTCTGAGTCATATAAAATAGCTAAAGCTCAGGAACTTACTCACTACACTAACGCGCTTAATGAGCTGCAAATAATGAAACAAAAATTTCAACTTAAGAGTTACTTACCAGAGAAAACAAAGCTTTATTTTTGATTGGGGAAGAAAAAATACATTCAACCAACCATGTTGCAGCTCACTGACTTCAATTTGGCCCCTATACAAACCTTAACAAAGTACCTTACACACAAAGCTTTTACTTAAACGTTGCATAAAAGACAGAAAGAATTTGATACTAATAAAAACATTCTTTTAAAAACACAGATAACGGATAAATGGATAGATAGGTGATAAAGTTAATGGCAGAATCTAGATGATGGGTATTCACTGTAAAATTCCTTATATGTTGCTATGTGTCTGAAATTCTTCCTGCCAAAATTTTGGGGGAAGGGGGATGTACTGTACTTTTATTTTTAAAAGCCAGTAAGTTTGAAAATAGTTCCAAAAAATGAGTTAGCAAAACTTTTCTCAGCAAAGGTAGATACCCTGGAATAAATAGTATTATCTCAAATTATACAAATTCCAAAAGACAACACATGGCACTGCATTTTTTCCTATAGTTAAATATATTTATATATACACACATATATATAGTCAGCCTATAGTCATGCTTCATATTAAAATTTACATTTCCCATTCAACACGATTTAAACTGATTTACAAGCAAAAACAACTATATTACAGTATCAGTAAGTGCATTCTGATCAATAAACGCACACTCTCACTCAAATTTAATTAAGAGATTTAGGAACTATTATTTAACTCTTTCTCTGAAATTAATGTGGGCAACCCTCAACTTATAAACAGATCAAAAATAAATATAAATCTATCACAGCAGGAGGACCTCCGCCACTGTGAACCTGCGGGATATTCCATCCTTGGCTGAGTCCCTTCTGAAGGCCTCAGGATTGGCTTTCCTGTTTTCCTTTCCAGGGTCATCAAGTGTTTTTTCCATTCTGGGTTTTAAAGATAATCACACAATTTCCCCTAGTTTTCTTATCCCTGAAGCAAGCTCACAACTCAAGAATTTTTATCAATTTTTTTTACTGCTTACAACAATAAAAAAGGGGAAGATTTCCTTCTTTTTTTCACATACAACTTAAGGATAAAGATCATATAACTGATAATAATCGGCTCTCAGGGGCTTACAGAGAATTAGAGTAAGATTCCTCTAGATTTCCTAGGAAAACTGAGACAAGGATATCTGATATTTTATTGGAGAAGGTGTGTCTTGGGACTCTAGGGGAAGGAAAAGAATTTGGGAAGGAAGGCTAGGAGACAAAACTGAAGAGTTTGTCTTTAAAACCAGACCAGTTGTCCTGGGGGGTATAAAAGAAGCTCTAAGAGTGTGCACTACTCACTTCCCTCCCTCTTCTCCTTGTCTCCTGCCTATCCAATCCCATTGGCCACTTTGCAGTCCCACTAGGATAAATCCTACCTTGGATCAACCTTAAGGAGGGTAAAAGGAGTACACATTGGTTATTAGGTTATTAGCAACAGGGATGAGGTGGGTAGTTCAGCAGCAGCCTGTGAAGATAACATTAATTGGTGGCAGCAAGGAGAGAGGTCACTGGCCTCTCCTCCTGCGACATGCTATGGGGTAGAAGGCACATGGTACATAAACTGGACTGCTTAATTATGTCTCAGATTATCCTATTTAATTGCTTTCCCATATAAGCATAATTTTTCAATTACATAGTTTACGCTATTTTATAAACTTTAATTCAGGTTCTACTCTAGGAAGACTGTAAGTAATAAAATTTCAAGTGGAATGAAATAAGTATGATTTAAAAATATATCAAGAGCTTATTACTTCTTTTAATCAAACACTTGAAAATTAACTAAGTCAGATATTAAATTAGACAGCATACATAGCCAGTTTTTGCTGGCTGACAGGACCTGAATCTAAAAATCTAATGAACTTCTCTATATCTAACTTCAAATATTTTTATTTATCAAATTTTGCTGGCTTAAAACGTATGGACACCAAGGGGAGAAACTGGCGGGGCGGGGTGGTGGTGGTGTGATGAACTGGGAGATTGGGACTGACATATATACACTAATATGTATAAAATAGATAACTAATAAGAACCTGCTGTATAAAAAAATAAATTAAATTAAATGCAAAAATTCAAAAAAAATTTTTGCTGGCTTGGACTCTTTTGTGTGTGTGTGTTTTTTTTTTTTTTTTTTTACTGAAAAGCACATCTTTTTAAAATATATTTATTTATTTATGGCTGCTTTGGGTCCTTGTTGCTGCACGCGGGCTTTCTCTAGTTGCGTTGAGCAGGGTCTACTCTTTGTTGCGGTGCACCAGCTTCTCATTGTGGTGGCTTCTCTTGTTGCGGAGCATGGACTCTAGGCACATGGGCTTCAGTAGTTGTGGCATGCTGGCTCAGTAGTTGTGGCTCGCAAGGGCTCTAGAGCACAGGCTCAGTAGTTGTGGCGCATGGGCTTAGTTGCTCCACTGCATGTGGGATCTTCCCAGGCCAGGGATCAAACCCATGACCACCACAATGGTAAGCGGATTCTTAACCACTGAGCCACCAGGGAAGTCCAAAAATTATATCATTTTTACAAAATAATTTAAAGCGAATGTGAAGTATAATATTATAGGGTATACACACACACGTGAAGGGTACTTCCCAATCTTCCCTCACAAAACTTAATCCTAAATAAAGCCACAAAACTTTCCACAACAGATTGGCAAAGAGACTGCAGATATGGGAACTAAATGTCTGTTTTGGAGTCTGAGACATAAGAGATTCTACGATCAAATGTGGCAGAGATTTCTTTCCTATACTCCGGAAATTCCAAGCAGGCTAAATGACTTCTCTGCCTTCCAATGACTCCTGAATGCATGGGTAAAATTTCCTATAAAATGTTAGGGGAAAAAGTGTTTACGAAATAATCTCAAACCTTTTCTAGAAATCTAGTAGTATGCACACCTTCAATATACATTACATTCGTCTGCATATACACACCTACACACACGTTTCACACAAATATGGGGGGGCGGTGGATAAAGGGAAAGGGGCTAAGGAACACAAAGTCATCTTTAAAACATGTGATGCCAAAAGCCTCTGAATCAAAGAATTCATAAAACAACACTGAGTATATTTCTGAATAGAGAAATCCCTAAACCAGACAATTCTGAAAAGGCTTTCCAAAGAATCTACACACAACATACAAGATTTAAAGTTAATTTACTTACGGAAAAAATCCTTTTTCACCAAGTTTTTTGCACAGAGTACTGTAAAGGAAACAAAAAATACATGGGAAGAATTAAAATGGTGAGACTGCATTGTCAAAGCTTCATTTTGAAACACTGAAAATACCAGTGAATAATAATTAAACACTAACTATAGCAAGGTATGAAATATGATCACAATCTTTGATTAAAGACTAGCAAAGGACAGTTGAACCAGTGGTGGCAACTTTAGCAATGATCACCAGTAACAGCTGAGGGCAAGAAAGTTTATAAATCTGGTATTCTAATAAAGAACCACTTCCTGTCTTCCATCAAGATCTAGTCTCAGAGTAGCTTGGTGGCAAGGGAAAAATATAGTTTTAAGGAGGAAATATGTAAACTGGCGGTTTTATATATATATATTTTTTTAACGGTAAAATAATTTTATACTGAAGAGGATCACAAGAAAACAAAGCTTAATTGATACTGGTGACATTTTTTTTTAAATGACATTCTGTTATTTACTCTCCATCTAAACTCCACAGAAACATCGGCTCAATGACAAGAGAGATCTACTATACCTTCCAAAAATTAAGTTAATATATTGAGATAGCTATCCCAAATCCACATTCTCTGGATTACCTTGCATTAAATTATCACTTACCCAGTAATGGCTGCACAACCTTGTGAATATATTAAAACCATTGAATTGCGTGCTTTAGAGGGATGAATTTTACAGTATGTGAATTGCATGTCAATTTAAAAATCACTGTTTATACAGTCATTAACTTCGTTAATCCAAACTTGTTACAAGGGAAGGGAAACCACCAATTTCCAAATATTCATATTTTAATTTATAAAATATCTATGAAAGTAATGTTGGGTTAACTTCTACCCACTTCTACTCACAGTTTAAATGGTCTGTTCAATTAGTTACACTTACTGGAAGTTTAGTATAAAAATTCATTCAACATAAACCTTGGGAACAAGTCTAAATATAACTAATCACTTGAAAAGTTCAAATAAAAATCATTTTGAACACAGATGCCATCAGTAAATGAATAGAATTATGAAGTAAGCACAAGATACTGATTTACTAGTCAGAGTCTCTTAGGCCTTGTCATAGTTTAAAAACATAAAAACTCTGGGCTTCCCTGGTGGCGCAGTGGCTGAGAGTCCGCCTGCCGATGCAGGGGACACGGTTCGTGCCCCGGTCTGGGAGGATCCCACATGCCGCGGAGCGGCTGGGACCGTGAGCCATGGCCGCTGAGCCTGCGTGTCCGGAGCCTGTGCTCCGCAATGGTAGAGGCCACAACAGTGAGAGGCCCGCGTACCACACACACACACACACACACAAAAAATAATAATAATAATAATAAAAACATAAAAACTCAATCATGAAAGCTAAGGCTATAACTCGGAGTACCAAATCAGAAACTTGATTTAGAAGAACTCTTCCCTAGGGACTTCTCTGGCGGTCCAGTAGTTAAGACTTTGTGCTTCCACTGCAGGGGACACAGGTTCAATCCCTGGTTGGGGAACTAAGATCCCGCATGCCGTGCAGTGTGGCCAAAAAAAAAAAAAAAAAAAAAAGACAGAAAACCAAGAGGGTGGGTGCTGTTGTCAAATAGAACCTGGAATTGGATCTGATTAAACGTTTTTTTAAAAAAAGAAGAACTCCTCTCTAAACTTTTATTATCATCATATAAACTGAACAGAACAGTCAGGATCAATACATATACAACACATACATAAATCCAAATTATAATCTCCAGTATTGATGAGGCATTCATAATTTTTAACCACCATCCTAAGATTCAAGATGTAAAATAAATGCACACCCTACTTAAAAGAAATAGAAAATATATGGGAAGTCCTCCAACTTCTTGTCACTAAACCTACAAACGTACTGTTTCAACACTCATTCTTTTTTTCTTCCTTCCACTTGCAATGTCTACTCTCCTAACACCAACCTTCTGCCTGTACTCTGGATCTCATACCCAACCCACCACTTCCTCAAGAACTTGTCCCACCACTTCCTCTACCGATTGCCTCATCAGTATTTAAAAATATTCAAGTCTTGCCCATGCCTCCCCACTCCAGCCACCATCCTACCTCTTTTCCTTCATAATGAAACTACTTTAAAACACTGTCTACACTTTGTGACTTCACTTCTTTATATCCACTAATGCCTCAATCCACTGCAATTTGGCTTCCACTCTCACCATTGCCCCTATACTGCTTCTCCAAAGCCCTGGGGACCTAATTAATAAATGCATCCAATGGACACTTTTCATTCTTTATCACACTTGACCCCTGAGGGGTATTTGCCACTACTGACTACTCCCGCTTCTAAAACCCCTCTCTTCTTTTGGTTTCTGTTTAACACCACATTCACCTGGTTTTACAGCAAGCATAAAATTCATTCAGAGTCTTTTCTGCCAGATCTTTTTCCTTTGCTCCACCCATGAAACTTGAGGTTCTTCAGGGCTTTACTTTAGGTCCTCTTTTACTCTATAAACCAAGGAGCACAGATATCCATCCTGTAAACCTCAGAATTATATGTAAACTGCTAATATGCTCAACAAAATATTAGCAAACTGAAACCACATGATCAAGTTGGATTCATCCCAGGATCACAAGGATGGTTCAACATATGAAAATCAATCAATGTGATACACTACATCACCAAAAGACAAAAAAAACACATGATCATCTTAATAGGTGCAGAAAAAACATTTGATAGAATTCAACATCCATTCATGATAAAAACAGCAGAGGGAACATATCTCAACATCATAAAAGCTATTTATGACAAAACCACAGCCAACATAATACCCAATGGTGAAAAGCTGAAAGACTTCCTGCTAAAATCTGGAACAAGACAAGGATGCCCACTCTCACCACTTCAATTCAACAGAGGATTGGTGCAGATGACATGATACTAGATATAGAAAACTCTAAAGACTCACACAAAAACCACTAGAACTGATAAACTCAGCAAGGTAGCAGGATGCAAGATTAACATACAGAAATCTGTTGCATTTCTTTATACTAACAAAGAAATATCAGAAAAGGCAAGTAAAAAAAATATTCCCTTTAAAATTGCATCAAAAAAAAAAAAACCTTGGTAATAAACCTGACCAAGGAGGTGAAAGACTTATATGCTGAGAACTATAAAACACTGATAAAGGAAATTGAAGACGATTCAAAGAAATGGAAAGATATCCCATGGTCTTGGACTGGAAGAACTAACACTGTTAAAATGGCCATACTACTCAAGGCAATCTACGATTTAATGTTATCCTTATCAAATTACCCATAACATTTTTCACAGAACTAGAACAAATAATCCTAAAATTTATATAGAACCGTAAAAGACCCAGAATTGCCAAAGCAATCCTAAGGCATAACGCTCCCAGACTTCAGACAATACTACAAAGCTATAGTAATCAAAACAGTGCAGTATTGGCCCAAAAACAGACATATGGATCAATGGAACAGAATAGAGAGCCCTGAAATAAACCCACAAACCTATGTTCAATTACTCGTCAACAAAGAAGGCAAGAATATACAATGGAGAAAACACCAGCAAGCGGTGTTGGGAAAACTGGACAGCCAAATGTAAATCAATGAAGTTAGAACACTCCCTCACACCATACACAAAAATAAACTTAAAATGGCTTAAAGGGCTTCCCTGGTGGCGCAGTGGTTGAGAGCCTGCCTGCTGATGCAGGGGACATGGGTTCGTGCCCCGGTCTGGGAGGATCCCACATGCCGCGGAGCGGCTAGGCCAGTGAGCCATGGCCGCTGGGCCTGCGTGTCTGGAGCCTGTGCTCCACAACGGGAGAGGCCACAACAGTGAGAGGCCCACATAACGCAAAAAAAAAGAAAAAAAATGGCTTAAAATTTAAATATAAGACACAACACCATAAAACTCCTAGAAGAGAACAACAAAGGCAAAGCATTCTCTGACATAAATCATACCAATGTTTTATTAGGTCAGTCTCCAAGACAACAGAAATAAAAGCAAAAATAAACAAATGGGACCTAATCAAATTTATAAGCTTTTACACAGCAAAGGAAATCATAAACAAAACAAAAAGACAATCTACGGAATAGGAGAAAATATTTGCTAACGATGCAGCTGACAGGGGCTTAATTTCCAAAATATACAAACAGCTCATACAACTCAATAACAAAAAATCAAACAACCTAATCAAAAAATGGGCAGAGGGCTTCCCTGGTGGCGCAGTGGTTGAGAGTCCGCCTGCCGATGCAGAGGACACAGGTTCCTGCCCCGGTCTGGGAAGATCCCACATGCCACGGAGTGGCTGGGCCTGTGAACCATGGCCACTGAGCCTGCGCATCCGGAGCCTGTGCTCCACAACGGGAGAAGCCACAACAGTGAGAGGCCCGTGTACCGCAAAAAAAAAAAAAAAAAAAAAAAAAAAGGGCAGTAATCTAAATAGACATTTCTCCAAAGAAGACATACACATGGCCAACAGATATATGGAAAGATGTTCAACATCATTAATTATTAGAGAAATGAAAATCAAAACTACAATGAGGCATCATATCACACTGGTCAAAATGGCCATCACTAAAAAGTCTACAAATAACAAATGCTGGAGAGGGTGTGGAGAAAAGGGGACTCTCCTACACTACTGGTGGGAATGTAAGTTGGTGCAGGTACTATGGGAAACAGTACGGAGATTCCTCAAAAAACTTATTATCTGCCATATGATTCAGCAATTCCACACCTGGGCATGTATCTGGAGAAAACTAATGAGAAAAGATACATTTACCCCAGTGTTCATAGCACTATTTACAACAGCCAAGACATGGAAGCAACCTAAATGTCCATCAACAGATAAATGGATAAAAAAGAAGTGATAGAGCAGAAGCAAGAAGAACTACAATCCTGCAGCCTCTGGAACAAAAACCACATTCACAGAAAGATATACAAAATGAAAAGGCAGAGGACTATGTACCACATGAAGGAACAAGATAAAACCCCAGAAAAACAACTAAACAAAGTGGAGATAGGCAACCTTCCAGAAAAAGAATTCAGAATAGTGATAGTGAAGATGATCCAGGACCTCAGAAAAAGAATGGAGGCAAAGATCGAGAAGATGCAAGAAATGTTTAACAAAGACCAAGAAGAATTAAAGAACAAACACCTAGAAGAATTAAAGAACAAACAGAGATGAACAATACAATAATTGAAATGAAAAATATACTAGAAGGAATCAATAGCAGAGTAACTGAGGCAGAAGAATGGATAACTGACCTGGAAGACAGAATGGTGGAATTCACTGCTGAGAAACAGAATAAAGAAAACAGAATGAAAAGAAAAGAAGACAGCCTAAGAGACCACTGGGACAACATTAAATGCAACAACATTCACAATATAGGGGTCCCAGAAGGAGAAGAGAAAGAGGAAGGACCTGAGAAAATACTTGAAGAGATTATAGTCAAAAACTTCCCTAACATGGGAAAGGAAATAGCCACCCAAGTCCAGGAAGTGCAGAGAGTCCCAGGCAGGATAAACCCAAGGAGGAACATGCCAAGACACATAGTAATCAAACTGACAATATTTAAAGACAAAGAAAAATTATTGAAAGCAACAAGGGAAAAATGACAAGTAACATACAAGGGAACTCCCATAAGGTTAACAGCTGATTTCTTGGCAGAAACTCTACAAGCCAGAAGGGAGTGGCATGATATATTTAAAGTGATGAAAGGGAAGAACCTACAACCAAGATTACTCTACCCAGCAAGGATCTCATTCAGATTCGACAGAAAAATCAAAAGCTTTACAGAAAAGCAAAAGCTAAGAGAATTCAGCACCCCCAAACCAGCTCTACAACAAATGTTAAAGGAACTTCTCTAAGTGGGAAACACAAGAGGAGAAAAGGACCTACAAAAACAAACCCATAACAATTAAGAAAATGGTAATAGGAACATACATATCGATAATTACCTTAAACGTGAATGGATTAAATGCTCCAACCAAAAGACACAGACTGGCTGAATGGATACAAAAACAAGACCCATATATGCTGTCTACAAGAGACCCACTTCAGACCTAGGAACACACACAGACTGAAAGTGAGGGGATGGAAAAAGATATTCCATGCAAATGGAAATCAAAAGAAAGCTGGAGTAGCAATACCCATATCAGATAAAATAGACTTTAAAATAAAGAATGTTACAAGAGACAAGGAAGGACACTACATAATGATCAAGGATCAATCCAAGAAGAAGATATAACAATTATAAATATATATGCACCCAACACAGGAGCACCTCAACACATAAGGCAACTGCTAACAGCTATAAAAGAGGAAATCGACAGTAACACAATAATAGTGGGGGACTTTAACACCTCACTTACACCAATGGACAGATCATCCAGACAGAAAATTAATAAGGAAACTCAAGGTTTAAATGACACAACAGACTAGATAGATTTAATTGATATTTATAGGACATTCCATCCAAAAGCAGATTACACTTTCTTCTCAAGTGCACATGGAACATTCTCCAGGACAGATCACATCCTGGGTCACAAATCAAGCCTCAGTAAACTTAAGAAAATTGAAATCACATCAAGCATCTTTTCTGACCACAACACTAAGAGATTAGAAATCAGTCACAGGGAAAACAACATACAAAACACAAACATATGGAGGCTAAACAATACGTTACTAAATAACAAAGAGATCACTGAAGAAATCAAAGAGGAAATAAAAAAATACCTAGAGACAAATTACAACAAAAACACAATGATCCAAAACCTATGGGATGCAGCAAAAGCAGTTCTAAGAGGGAAGTTTATAGCAATACAAGCCTACCTCAAGAAACAAGAAAAATCTCAAATAAACAATCTAACTTTACACCTAAAGGAACTAAAGAAAACAAACAAAACCCGAAGTTAGTAGAAGGAAAGAAATCATAAAGATCAGAGCAGAAATAAATGAAATAGAAACAAAGAAAACAATAGCAAAGATCAATAAAAGTAAAAGCTGGTTCTTTGGGAAGATAAACAAAATTGATAAACCATTAGCCAGACTCATCAAGAAAAAGAGGGAGAGGACATATATCAATAAAATTAGAAATGAAAACAGAAAAGTTACAACAGACACCACAGAAATACAAAGCATCCTAAGAGACTACTACAAGCAACTTTATGCCAATAAAATGGACAACCTGGAAGAAATGGACAAATTCTTAGAAAGGTATAAACTTCCAAGACTGAACCAGGAAGAAATAGAAAATATGAACAGACCAAGCACAAGGAAATTGAAACTGTGATTTAAAATCTTCCAACAAACAAAAGTCCAGGACCAGATGGCTTCACAGATGAATTCTATCAAACATTCAGAGAAGAGCTAACACCCATCCTTCTCAAACTCTTCCAAAAAATTGCAGAGGAAGGAACACTCCCAAACTCATTCTATGAGGTCACCATCACCCTGATACCAAAACCAGACAAAGATACTACAAAAAAAAAAGATAATTACAGACCAATATCACTGATGAATATAGATGCAAAAATCCTCAACAAAATACTAGCAATTAGAATCCAACAACACGGGCTTCCCTGCTGGTGCAGTGGTTAAGAACTCACCTGCCAATGCAGGGGACACGGGTTTGAGCCCTGGTCCAGGAAGATCCCACATGCTGCGGAGCAACTAAGTCCAGGAGCCACAACTACTGAGCCTGCGTGGCACACCTACCGAAGCCCGTGCACCTAGAGCCCGTGCTCCGCAATGAGAAGCCACCACAATGAGAAACCCGCACAGTGCAATGAAGAGTAGCCCCCGTTCGCCGCAACTAGAGAAAGCCTGCGCACAGCAACGAAGACCCAACGAAGCCAAAGATAAATAAAATAAATAAATTAATTTTTTAAAAAAAGAATACAACAACACACTAAAAGGATCATACACCATGATCAAGTGGGGTTTATCCCAGGGATGCAAGGATTCTTCAATGCACGCAAATCAATCAACGTGATACACCATATTAACAAACTGAAGAATAAAAACCATATGATCGGGGCTTCCCTGGTGGTGCAGTGGTTGAGAGTCTGCCTGCCGATGCAGGGGACATGGGTTCATGCCCCGGTCTGGGAAGGTCCCACATGCCGCGGAGCGGCTAGGCCCGTGAGCCATGGCCACTGACTGAGCCTGCGCGTCCAGAGCCTACGCTCTGCAACAGGAGAGGCCACAACAGTGAGAGGCCCACGTACCGTAAAAAAAAACAAAAAACCATATGATCATCTCAATAGATATAGAAAAAGCTTTTGACAAAATTCAACACCCATTTATGATAAAAACTCTCCAGAAAGTGGGCATAGAGGGAACCTACCTCAACATAATAAAGGCTATATATGACAAACCCATAGCAAACATCATTCTCAATGGTGAAAAACTGAACGCATTCCCTCTAAGATCAAGAATAAGACAAGGATGTCCACTCTCAAAACTATTATTCAACATAGTTTTGGAAGTCCTAGTCATGGCAATCAGAGAAGAAAAAGAAATAAAAGGAATACAAACTGGAAAAGAAGACGTAAAACTGTCACTGTTTGCAGATGACATGATACTATACATAGAGAATCCTAAGGATGCCACCAGAAAACTACTAGAGCTAATCAATGAATTTGGTAAAGTTGCAGGATACAAAATTAATGCACAGAAATCTCTTGCATTCCTACACACTAATGGTGAAAAATCTGAAAGAGAAATTAAGCAAACACTCCCATTTACCACAGCAACAAAAAGAATAAAATACCTAGGAATAGACCTACCTAGGGAGACAAAAGACCTGTATGCAGAAAACTATACGACACTGATGAAAGAAATTAAAGATGATACAAACAGATGGAGAGATATACCATGTTCTTGGATTGGAAGAATCAATATTGTGAAAATGACTCTACTACCCAAAGCAATCTACAGATTCAATGCAATCCCTATCAAATTATCAATGGCATTTTTTACAGAACTAGAACAAAAAATCTTAAAATCTGTATGGAGACACAAAAGACCCCAAAGAGCCAAGCAATCTTGAAGGAAAAAAACGGAGCTAGAGGAATCAGACTCCCTGACTTCAGCTATACTACAAGGCTACAGTAATCAAGCCAATATCTGGCATCAAGACAGTATCTGGCACAAAAACAGAAATATAGATCAATGGAACATGACAGAAAGCCCAGAGATAAACCCACGCACCTATGGTCAACTAATCTATGACAAAGGAGGCAAGGATATACAATGGAGAAAAGATGGTCTCTTCAACAAGTGGTGCTGGGGAAACTGAACAGCTACACGTAAAAGAATGAAAGTAGAATACTCCCTAATACCATACACAAAAATAAACTCAAAATGGATTAGAGACCTAAATGTAAAACCGGACACTATAAAACTCTTAGAGGAGGGCTTCCCTGGTGGCGCAGTGGTTGAGAGTCCGCCTGCCGATGCAGGGGACGCGGGTTCGTGCCCTGGTCCGGGAGGATCCCACATGCCGCGGAGCAGCTGGGCCCGTGAGCCATGGCCGCTGAGCCTGTACGTCCGGAAGCTGTGCTCTGCAACGGGAGAGGCCACAGCAGTGAGAGGCCCGCGTACCACAAAAAAAAAAAAAAAAAAAAAACTCTTAGAGGAAAACATAGGAAGAACACTCTTTGACATAAATCACAGCAAGATTTTTTGATCCACCTCCTAGAGTAATGGAAATAAAAACAAAAATGAACAAATGGGGCCTAATGAAAGTTTAAAGCATTTGCACAGCAAATGAAACCATAAACAAGACGAAAAGACAACCCTCAGAATGGGAGAAAATATTTGCAAACGAATCAACGGACAAAGGATTAATCTCTAAAATATATAAACAGCTCATACAGCTCAATATTAAAAAAACAAACAACCCAATCCAAAAATGGGCAGAAGATCTAAATAGACATTTCTCCAAAGAAGACATACAGATGGCCAAGAAGCACATGAAAAGCTGCTCAACGTCACTAATTATTAGAGAAATGCAAATCAAAACTACAGTGAGGTATCACCTCACACCAGTCAGAATGGGCATCATCAGAAAATCTACTAACAACAAATGCTGGAGAGGGTGTGGAGAAAAGGGAACCCTCTTGCACTGTTGGTGGGAATGTAAATTGATACAGCCACTATGGAGAACAGTATGGATGTTCCTTAAAAAAACTAAAAATAGAATTACCATATGACCCAGCAATCCCACTACTGGGCATATACCCAGAGAAAACCATAATTCAAAAAGACACATGCATCCCAATGTTCATTGCAGCACTATTTACAATAGCCAGGTCATGGAAGCAACCTAAATGCCCATTGACAGATGAGGATAAAGAAGATGTGGTACATATATATAATGGAATATTACTCAGCCATAAAAAGGAACGAAATTGGGTCATTTGTAGAGACGTGGATGGATCTAGAGACTGTTATACAGAGTGAAGTAAGTCAGAAAGAGAAAAACAAATATCGTATATTAATGCATATATGTGGAAGCTAGAAAAATGGTACAGATGAACCAGTTTTCAGGGCAGAAATAGAGACACAGATGTAAAGAACAAATGTATGGACACCAAGGGGGGAAAGTGGTGGGGGGGGTGGGGGGGTGGGGGAGTGGGGGGATGATTGGGAGATTGGGATTGACATATATACACTAATATGTACAAAATGGATAACTAATAAGAACCTGCTGTATAAAAATAAATAAATACGAAATTTAAAAAATAAAAAATTCTTTTAATAAAAAATAAATTTAATTAATTAATTTTAAAAAGAAAGAAAAAAGATGTGATACACACACACACACACACACACACTCTGGAATACTACTCGGCCATAAAAAAGAATGAAATAAGGCCATTTGCAACTACATGGATGGACTTAGAGATTATCATATTAAGTGAAGTAAAGCAGAAAGACAAATACCATATGCTATCACTTATATGTGGAATCTAAAATATGATACAGGGACCTCCTTGGTGGCACAGTGGTTAAGACTCTGCACTCCCAACGCAGGGGGCCTGGGTTCGATCCCTGGTCAAGGAACTAGATCCCACATGCATGCCGCAATTAAGAGTTCGCAAGCCACAACTAAGGAGCCGAGAGCCACAACTTAGGAGCCTGCTGCAACTAAGACCTAGCACAACCAAATAAAGAAATAAATATTTTTTAAAAAATAAAATATAATACAAATGAACTTATTTATAAAACAGAAACAGACTCACAGACATAGAAAACAAACTTATGGTTACCAAAAGAGAAAGGCGGTGGGGAGGGATAAATTAGGAGTTTGGGATTAGCAGATACAAACTACTATATATAAAACAGATAAACAAGGTCCTACTGTATAGCACAGGGGACTATATTCAATATCCTGTAATAAACCATAGTGGGAAAGAAAAACAAAATAAAAACAAAAACTGTTATATGCATGTGTACTTTTCTGGGGAGAAAGTTCACAGTTTAACAGTTTGACAAAGCTCCTCCTCCCGTCTTGAAAAATAAATTTGAAGAGCCACTTTTCCATACATTCTCCCTGGTCTTTACTATTTTGATGAAACCTCAATCTATAAACCCAACCCTTAGCTCTTTGTTGAACTCCAGGTCCACACAGGCACACTAAATATGCCCTCAAATTAAAATCACCATCCCACCCCCCTTTCCTCAAACTCCTTCTCCAGTTTACTTTCAATAAATATCCTTGCTTTCTACTCCACTGCCCTAGTCACAAACTTCCACAGCAACCTTCACTACTCCTCCCCCTCCCCACCTCCTGGCAATTACCAATTCTAATCAACTCTGCCTCTGAAATATCCTTTGTCTGTCCACTTCTCCCTATTACCAGTGTCATCACCCTAGTCCAGGCCACCATCAACTACTGTTTAGGTCATTACAACAGCCTCCCCATCAGTCCCCTGCCTTAAGCCTCAACTGCCTCCAATCAGCTCTCCACACTGGACCTAAAGTGATCTTTTTTTTTTTTTCTTCGGTACGAGGGCCTCTCACTGCTGTGGCCTCTCCCGTTGCGGAGCACAGGCTCCGGAAGCACAGCCTCAGTGGCCATGGCTCACGGGCCCAGCCGCTCCGCGGCATGTGGGATCCTTCCGGACCAGGGCACAAACCCGTGTCCCCTGCATCGGCAGGCGGACTCTCAACCACTGCGCCACCAGGGAAGCCCCTAAAGTGATCTTTCTAAAAATATAATTTAATTCCTTCCATCCATTTCCCCTCCTAATAACATTCCAAAACATGCTTAAAACATTCCTCAAAACAATCTTTCCACCTGTGCTCTGGATCGCATACCCAACCTACCACTTTCTCAGGAAACTTGTCCCTCTTGTCTCCTCTACTGACCTCCATCCTCAGAACATTGCCAAGGTCTTGCCCAAAACCTATTTGGTTTAAAAACCCATCAGGCCCTGGCTCCTGCTTACCTCTCTGACCTCATCTTCCATCACCACCCCTCCCCTCCAAGAATCCAAGTCCAAGATCCAGCCACACTAAACCTTCACTTTCTCAAATACATTCCATCTCTCACCCACAGCCTTCACGTGCCATTCCCTCCGCCTGAAACATTTTTCCCAGGCTTCTTCACCTACTCATCTTTTAGGTCTCAAAAGGGAAGGAAGCTTTTTAGAACGTGTTTCTCTCAACCTTCTGCCCACTTGTATTTTCACAGAAGCCCATACTTATCACCGGCACTCATTACACTTTATTGTAAGTTTTTAAGTTTAGAATGTTGCTTATAACTACAAAGGTGGTAAACTCTATCCAGCATAAATCATGTCTGCGGCATGTGGGATCTTCCTGCACCAAGCAAACACTGAGCCAGGCGTTTGATGGGCACTCAGTAAAATGCTAAATGAATAAAACAAACTCCAAAATAATCTAAAATAATTTCATTGAAAGGGTGACTTTTTATACTATGTGACAGATTACCAATCTGCAAGTAATCATAATTTTGACTTAATGAAATCTCATTGTTATCATTTCCCTGTAGTTAAAACATACTCATCAGGTCATGTTTGACAAATTTTCTTTTAATCACAAATAAGATGTTGCTAATATATGATGAAGTTTTAAAGAGTAACTGTAAAAATCGAGAGAAGAATGAACTATAAAGTCGGGTTCAAAGTTTATAAAGAGAAATTTTAGCAACCCTGAGACTAAGGAAGATAACAGAGAAACAAGACTAATTTAAAACAAAGAAATATCAAGATTGGTCAGACTGCTAACTTTAACACTAGATCTCAAAAGCTCCAGACAGTCTTTTTATTATTTATACCCTAGAAGCAAAAACTCGTACTTGTAAATTTTAAAAGGAAATTGTCAAGCACCATTTGAGATTTTGGTTAATTTGTTTACATAAATAAATTTTTACCCCTTGGAGTCTTCACTGTTCTTTTTCTTGGGAATGTACTCTGGGCACTAGAACCACAGCCCACCGCTCTTTCTGTCCTTGGTACCAATTATAAGAGCTCAGTAAATGCTCAATGAATTAATGAATTTCACTAGGACAAACTCCTATTTGTCACCATAACAAATTCTCAGCTAAGGAGGTATATATCAGAATCTCCTGAGGAATGTATGTATAATGTTATAATGTGATTTTTATATTTGTAGTATAAATTTACATTTATATTTGCATGAATTTATATTTGTAAATCTATCATTTTTTGTAACAGAAACTATAGAAAGTTGAGCCAAGATTGGGAATCGTGGCGCTTGGGAAGGGTAGCCGTGCAGAACTTTCATTTTTGTTTTCTAAATGATTATTACAGGAGAGAGGTAAAAAATAATGTTGACAAACACTAAATTACTGGAAGGGACTAGCAGGAGAGAAACCCTGTAAGGGGGGGTGGGGCCAGAACAAAGGCTAAGAAGTGTAGACTTTCTCCTAGACAGCTATCAATATTTCAAAGTTTTTAATGTTTAGTAAGTTTTCTATTGAAATAATTTATAAAGAAAGGTGCAGAATTCTTAAGAATATAATTCAATCACCTTCCACTAATTTCTGTACTAAAACAAAACATTATACTGGACTCCAGATATTTATCATCACTGATAACTACAAATGTGGCATTATACCAGCACAGTACCATTACTTCAAATTCCATTAGGGACCATGTCTCACACAGCCTGTAGATCTGCACTAGATTAATTTTACTAGACTAATTTGATGATGTTACTACCCTTCTCAAATTCCTTCAAAGCATTTCTCATTCTTATGTCTACACTCCCAAAACCTAAAACCTGTTCTAGCTATTCTACTCTTCAGCAGATAGATGGGTTTGAAATAGATAGAGGAGGTAATCAAAATAAGGCAAGATCAGCCTTGCTGGTATACTGGTAACTTCCTCTCTATTTCACACACAAGGAGATGTGACCATCTTTTTTTTTTTAATAATTAAATTTATTTACTTATTTATTTATTTATGTGACTATCTTTTTTTTAATGTATTTATTTATTTATTTATTTATTCATTCATTCATTCATTCTTGACTGTGCTGGGTCTTCAATCCTGCACACAGGCTTTCTCTAATTGCGGCAAGCAGGGACTACTCTTCATTGCGGTGCGTGGGCTTCTCATTGCAGTGGCTTCTCTTGTTGCGCGGCACGGGCTCTAGGTGCACAGGCTTCAGTAGTTGTGGCTCACAGGCTTCAGCAGTTGTGGCTCATGGGCTCTAAAGCGTAGGCTCAGTAGTTGTGGCGCACGGGCTTAGTTGCTCCGCTGCATGTGGGATCCTCCCACACCAGGGGCTCAAACCTGTGAACCCTGCATTGGCAGACAGATTCTTAACCACTGCACCCACCAGGGAAGTCCCCAGACGTGACCACATTGAGATGCTTAATGAGAAGGGAGCACTCCTTCACTCTTTCATTAACATTTCCTGAACACCCACTTTGTGCCAAGTGCAATGATAGATTCTGCAGATACAAAGATAAGTAAGACACAGTCCTTTGCCCTCAGAGCTTGCAGGTCAGGTATAATATCATGCCATAAGTGCTTTTTGTTGTTTTCTCAAGAAATTTTTTTAAATTTCATAAAAATCCCCTTTAGTATATTTTATTTGAGGCAGTGATTGGAAGAAACTATTTGCAGAAGTGCAGATGCAATAAATATTATCATTTCATTTAAGCTGATAATTTCTTTTTCTGGTTGGAAAAGAGCTATCTATATGCAACACGCCATCTAATAATATCAGAGTATAAATCCCAGCTGCAGAAATAGAATGCTATTGCTGCTCTGAGTTGTACTCATAATGAATGGCTGCCTATGCTAAATGTGAATAAAACTCCCAACTGCTCAGTATCTTCTTGCCAAAAATTCCCTTTCCTCCTCCAGATTGGAGTTGCATTCCAATTACACTGCTGATCGGAATGAGGCTGCTTGAAAGAAAGAAAAAAACCACTCAGACATCCCATTTTCCTTCACCCGACAAAAACAGATTTTATAATATAGTACTGTTCCTGCAAGTTGTACTGATTCTTTTTCAACAGAGTAGATTACCCTGAACTTATATTAACATTGTAAAATAAAACTGAAGTTGAGGACAGCATTCCTAAACAAATTCCAACAGGATGGCCTAGTGCTTTAAAAATGTCTACAATATACACCCTTCCTGATCACGGGCACATGACAACAATTTAGATCTTTCTGTTCCAAGAAACAACCTCTATCTCAACTCATAAACACAAAATTTAAGTTCTACTGACAACATGTACACAATATAATTCTTTTATGTGTTTCCGTTATTGTTGCTTGAAACAGGAGCACTACACAAAGATTCATATTCAAGAGCGTTATTACCCCAAAAAAGCATTACTACAAAATTCTGTACTTATCAGAAATATCAGATATAACCTTATTTACACAATAATGAAATAGTTAAGGATGACAAATAGCATGAGCAAATATTACACAGCCATTAAAATTATGTAAATAGGGCTTCCCTGGTGGCGCAGTGGTTGAGAGTACACCTGCCGGTGCAGGGGGCATGGGTTCGTGCCGGTCCAGGAGGATCCCGCGTGCTGCGGAGCATCTGGGTCCGTGAGCCATGGCCGCTGGGCCTGCACGTCCGGAGCCTGTGCTCCGCAGTGGGAGAGGCCACAGCAGTGAGAGGCCCACGTACCGCAAAAAAAAAAATTATGTAAATATTTATTGGTAAGAAAATATTTCTTCATATGTTGTTAAGAGTAAAAGTCCATTTATTAAATAGTACATTAAATAAAAAGGAATTTTAGTAAGGAATATAAAAAGACTGGATAACATTTATTGACCATTTACTATGTGCAAGTGTATACCAACCGCTCTGTGAAGTTAAGTAGTACCATTACCTACATTTTACTTTTTTTTTTTTTGGCCACGCAGCATGTGGGATCTTAGTTCCCCAACCAGGGATTGAACCCGTGCCCCCTGCAGTGGAAGTGAGGAGTCTTAACCACTGAACCACCAGGGAAATCCTTACCTACATTTTAGAGATAAAGAAATTGAGGTTCACACATAAAAGACTTGCCAAAGATTACACTGTAAGTGCTAAAGTGGAGTCTAATCACAGAATCCAAACTCTTAACCACCATATATAGAATTGAACATAGTCTGTCAGGTTAGCTCCTCCTTTTTAAAGGAACTTAACCCGCTAAAGCAATTACTGGTGAAACAGATTCACAAAAACGGCTAATAGAAACCCAGGTTGCACAAGGACCTCCTCCAAAAGATGAGCAATTTCTCTCTTTCAATAGATTATAGTTTACCTCTACAATCATATTAAACCTGCTTTTAACTAAATATCTTGTTACAGTGCCGTTTAATCAAGGAATTTTAGGCAATCAGTTTCATGCATGTTACAAAACAAACTGGCCTCTAAGTTTAGCTTCACGTATTTAGTATCTGGCAGGTAGTTAATTTATTAATAATTAGTATATAGATGATGTATTAAAAGATACAGGTTCTACCAAATGAGGTAAATACTCTTATCAAAAAAAAGTCACCATTTAAATATTTCATCAAAGGCAAAACTGTTTCTCAAGTTAACCAAATGAAAATGACCCTTCCAGTTCACTCATATCAAACAACTTTTAAGTAACTACTTTTTTTTTTTTCACCTCGCAAGTTCTTACTTATTATGGCAGGTGAGCATGCAGCCAAATCATATAATA
The DNA here is from genome assembly GCF_964165515.1 of Mesoplodon bidens. Taxonomy (NCBI): domain Eukaryota; kingdom Metazoa; phylum Chordata; class Mammalia; order Artiodactyla; family Ziphiidae; genus Mesoplodon; species Mesoplodon bidens. The sequence goes on along the minus strand of NC_138179.1, from coordinate 45,889,124 downwards.
ACCATAAAAAATATATATATATACATATTCATAGATATATATATATATATCTACTTTCAAAACAAGGGCAAGGGGCTTCCCTGGTGGCGCAGTGGTTGGGAGTCCGCCTGCCGATGCAGGGGACGCGGGTTCGTGCCCCGGTCTGGGAGGATCCCACGTGCCGCGGAGCGGCTGGGCCCGTGGGCCATGGCTGCTGAGCCTGCGCGTCCGGAGCCTGTGCTCTGCAAGGGGAGAGGCCACGACAGTGAGAGGCCCGCCTACCGCAAAAAAAAAAAAAAAAAAAAAAAAACAAGGGCAAACACAGACAAACTTTGATTCTAACCAAATACTTCATGAAAATTTACATTTCATGAAATGTAACTACTTTTTTTTAACATCTTTATTGGAGTATAATTGCTTTACAATGTTGTGTTAGTTTCTGCTTTATAACAAAGTGAATCAGCTATAAGTGTATATATATCCCCATATCCCCTACCTCTTGCGTCTCCCTCCCACCCTCTCTATCCCACCCCTCTAGGTGGTCACAAAGCACCGAGCTGATCCTATGCGATGCAGCTGCTTCCCACTAGCTACTTTACATTTGGTAGTGTATACATGTCCATGCCACTCTCTTACTTCGTCCCAGCTTACCCTTCCCCCTCCCCATGTCCTCAGGTCCATTCTCTACGTCTGCATCTTTATTCCTGTCCTGCCCCTAGGTTCATCAGAACCATTTTTTTTTTAGATTCCATATATATGCATGTTAACTACTTTTTAAAAATTTTTTCAAACATATGAAGATTTTACTCAAAAAAATTTCCCAAACAAGTATACTTTTTAACTGAATAAAGCTGAAACAAGATTAGGGTGTACAAATAAGTTTTAAAAAAATTAAGTGCAAACTTTTTCAACACAAAAACAATGATCTACTTTGACATAATAAGGACAGATATTATTTCTTCTAGCCACAACTGTAAATATTTACCTTATAGTGATCAGAGGTAACTTTAAAATAAAGCTTCTCTTATAAACATAATAATCAAGTTCTGGCATAAGTTCACACGCTTTAAAAAAAAAAAAGGTTCTGCTAAAGCCAAGCAACATATTCAGCATGAAATAAATGTAAAGCATGTAGTCTAGGTACTTGGCATGTAGCAGGCAAACTATAGAAGCTGTTATTGTAAGAAACTATCTAAAAGCATTTCTGCTATCTTAAATCAAAATTTCCTTGAATTCATTTCTCCAATTTGGGGATGAAAATACATAAAAGTACTACCCTTCATTCATAAGGATGGTAAATTCACTATGACTTAAGGACCTCCAATGCAGTTTGCAGACTGAACATTATCAGGCTAGTGCTACTGGAGACAGCCACTGCCCCTTCCTCACTGGACACCTTCATTCAAACAGACCCATTTCCTAACTGGTGGCTGCTCAAGAGATTGATTTAGTATATCTAAACCATACAATAATTTACTTTCTTCATCAAAACACCAAGAGAAGGAAACCTTAGTATAAAATTCAAGAATATAGTTGCAATGAAGCCTTAACACTATTCTACACCTAGGGGAAAAGTTACCTCACTTTCTGGCCACTCCCAGGTTTCTCTCCTTTACCCTCTTTTTCTAGAGACATTCACAGAGACAGCATACTATAGTGTTAAGCTATAAGCACTATATAAAGCTAAACACTTAAAAGTCAGAATGCCTGTGTTTGAACCAGGTGCTGTCACTTATTAACTTGTGACCCTGCACAACTACTTAATGCCTCTTTACCTCAGATATCTCATCTGTTACAATGAGGAATACTAGGAGCCACCTCATAGTGTTGTTTTAAAGATTAAATAAATTGAAACACATAAAACACCTGGAACAGTACCTGGAACAGTACCTGGTATACAGCAAGTGCTCAATAAATATTAGCTATTATTATTCTTTCTACTCTAAAATTTCAAATAAAATTAATCCATCAGGTTGCAAGTACCTTAAGCAGCAAGAAAGGGATCTTCTCACAACCTGGTGAGAAGCCTGTCTTAGTTCAGGCTGCTGTAATAAATAACATAGACTGGGTGGCTTAAACAACATTTATTTTTCACAGTTCTGAGGCTGGCAAGTCCAAGATCAAGATACAGGCAAATTCAATGTCTGGTGAGGATCCCCTTCCTGTTTTGCAGCCACCTTCTTGCTGTATCCTCACATTGCCAAAAGAAGTATCATCTCTCTTGAAGGGCACTAATCCCAATCATGAAGGCTCCACCTTCATGACACAATTACCTCCCAAAGGCCCCACCTTCTTATACCATCACACTGGGGATTAGGGTTTCTTTTTTTTTTTTTTTTGGTTTGTATGATCTTAGTTCCCCAACCAGGGATCAAACCCGTGCCCCCAGCAGTGGAAGTGCAGAGTCCTAACCACTGCACCACCAGGGAATTCCCAGGTTAGGGTTTCAACATATGAAATATGGGGGGACACAGACACAAATATTCAGTCAATAAGAAAGTTTATGTACCTAGTAAGCTTTTGGTAAATACTGATGAGTCTCAATCTGTATGTCTAGCCTCACTCCTCTCTCAAAATCCAAGCCCACATTTCAACTGCCTACCACACATACCCAATTGGATACCTTACCAGCCCTTGAAATTATCTTTATTCAAAATGAAATTAATCAGCTTCCCTACTGAACCAGCTCTTTTTCCTTTTGACCTCCCTAGTTCTGTGAACTGCACCACGTGCTTGCAATCATCCAGAAAGCAAATGTCTTTCTTATCTCTCCCTCTCCCTGAACACCTAAAGTAGTTGCCAGATTATATCAGGTATCATATATCTCTCTGCCTATTTCCATTTACAGTATTCACATTTAAATAATATATCTACAGCATTGTATAATGTGCCCCCCAAATTTGTGCACAGAGTCTTTTGCTTGGCCCTTAAAAGTTTGGAAGTTATGTTCTAAAATCCACAGAAAGGGAAACTACAATTCAAAAGTTGTGGCCCGTTCTAACCTGTCACCTAGTAAATGAGCTTAGGTTATTTTGAATCTAGGTTCCATCTTTTTCTATAGATTCCTCACTCAGAGGCTGTCATGATCCCTTCTTTCTCTCTCATTAACCCCTACATTGAAAATATCATCCTCTTTGTCCCCTCAAATAAGCCCAGGACTTTTCTGCCTTTGCCTTTATTCAAAATGCTCTCCTCACCCCAAGTGCTATTATTCTAACTACTGGGAATTTTTTCCCCCCTTTGGTGTACCATGCGACATGTAGGATCTTAGTTCCCCAACGAGGGATCTAACCCGCGCCCCCTGCACTGGAAGCACAGAGTCTTAACCACTGGAACGCCAGGGAAGTCCCTATTCTAACTACTGACCCTCAAAATCTTATCCATTCATCAAATTTCAACTCCAGGTGAAAACTTTTCTGGTTTCTCCTTCTTTCTCACAATCTGATTTTGATCTCTCCCTTCCTGTGCACTTCCAATACTGGCTCTAGTTGTTTTGTATGTTCCTTCTCATTTTGCTTGTATTAAACATACTCACACGATGTCTAACCCTTCCCTTTATGTCCCATTAAGCTGTAAATTTCTTGAAGACAAAGTTTGGCTTATTTTTCTCTCTCCTACAGTTTATTATATTATATGCACTCAAATACTTGCTGAATCAATGAAAATCCTCCAAAAACCACTGACAAGGTATAAGGATGAGCAAACTAAAAGGTAAATAATAAAACAAACTCACTCCTTGATTCCTTGAGCCTAATTTTTGTTCAAAAAATCTTTTTAAGTCAGGATGGCTTCCTCAACTATTTGTAAGCACTCTGTTTTACCAGAGGACCCAACTACCTACTGGAGCCCTTTCCTAATAACAGATCTCATTGAGCTTTCTCTCTCATACACAATAAAAAGGTATACTGTCACATGATATTATCCAAATTTATTACCTATTTTTAGAACAGTGCAAATAAGGATAAGCTCCCAGGTCTTCTGCATTCTTCCAGGCTCTAAAAACTGTAGTCACTCAAGTACCTGATGACCTACTCTAACAGAGTAAAGTGCCAAAGATATTTAGTTTCCCAAATAGGCTCCGTCTGTAAACACAGGCCACCAGCATAAATAAGAAAGAAGACTGCAACTATAAAAAGCACTGTAATTATAAGAAAATAATTCTTTATAACTTCATGTTTTTGAAATATTTCCAAGGTTGACTGGGAATTACTAAATTTAATAAACTTTTATTTTAGAATAATCTGATTTACAGAAAAATTGTAAAGATAGTCCAGTATTCTTATACATTCCACACCCATTTATCCTATTATTAACATTTTACATTAGTATATTTCTCACAATTTAATGAACCAATATTGACACATTATTAAGTAAGTTCACATTTTATTCAGATTTCCTTAGTTTTCACATAATGTCTTTTATCTGTCCCAAGATCCCACCGAGGGTCCCATATTTCATTTAGTCATCATGTCTCCTTAGGCTCCTCTTGGACGTGACAGTGTCTCAGACTTTGTTACTGTTATTCATGACCTTGACAGTTTTGAGGAACACTGGTCAGGTAGTTTGTAGAATGCCCCTCTACTGAATTTGTCTGATTTCTCATGATTATTCTGGGCTTAAGTGTTGTTGGGAGGAAGACCACAAAGGTAAAGGTCTCATTCTCATAACATCATATCAAGGGTGTATATTATCAGCATGAGTTATCACTGTTGATATTAACCTTGACCTGGCTGAAGTAATGTTTGTAAGGTTTCTCCACTGTAAAGGTACTCTTTTATCCTCCTTTCCATACTGTACTCTTCGGAGGAAATCACTATGTGCAGCCCACACTTAAGGACCAGGGAGTTATTCTCCCCCTCCTTAACAGTGGAATATCTACATAAATTATTTGTAATTCTGCATAGGAAATGTATCTATCCTCCTCCATTTACTTATGTATCATATATGAGTATGGACTCATAAATATTTATTTTATATGCTGGGTTATAATCCAATACTACTTTATTTTCTTGTTCAAATTGCACCAGCTTCAGCCATTAGGAGCTCTTTCAGTTGGTTCCTGTGATCCTTTGACATACCCACATCACTGAGGTGAGAAGGGGCACACTTCTGTACTTTCTGACACTAGAAAATGCTCTAGGCTCGTCTTGTATGTTCCCTGCCCCAGCCCTAGAATTGGTCATTTCTCCAAGGAGCCCTGGGATTATCACATTTAAACATCAATAAAGACCAACGTTTTTCAAATATAAAAAATTAAGTTAGTTAAGCTAACTAACCCTTCAGTTCCTAAGGTCTTCCCCTACTCCATGAGGCTAAGAACTTGTTTTTGATCTCCATTGCATCCCCGGAGCTTAGAAAACCATGCACAAAGTACACATTCAATAACTACTAAAAATACTGAAATCTTAGAAATTCTGAAGCTCCACAAGAGGGCTCAGGATTGAGCCACAATATAACTCACCATTCCAATGGAATCTGACTAGATTTGTCATGTTTAGACTCCTGTTCTAACAGCAGTCTCTCTAATTCACTGCATTGTCTTACAGTAAACAAAAGGCTTCCTTTTTCCACTGCTCCTCCCTCTTATTCCACGGCAAGGCCAAAGATTGTTAAGTATTCCCCAGCAAAATTTCCAATGCAAAGGACTAATGCATTTCCTAGATTCTTTCTGTAATGGCATACTGCAATTTACATCATCCTGTACAAATTCTATTCAAATGATCATTTTAACTTTCTATGTAGAGTTTAAATGAAAGGCATAATGCCAAATCCTTATCAACACTGGCAGCAGAAGAAAAACTGACAAAGAAAGTACCAAAAATCTACTGATACCTGTTTACACAAACACCTCAAACACCAAGTAGGTATGTATGTAAAATAAAGCGTCTGAAACCTACCAATATCTTTTTATAAATCTGTAATATGTAAAAGGAAAAAGCATAAGCTAGGGCTTCCCTGGTGGCGCAGTGGTTGAGAATCTGCCTGCCAATGCAGGGGACACGGGTTCGAGCCTTGGTCTGGGAAGATCCCACATGCCGCAGAGCGACTAGGCCCATGAGCCACAACTGCTGAGCCTTAGCGTCTGGAGCCTGTGCTCCGCAACAAGAGAGGCCACGACAGTGAGAGGCCCGCACACCACGATGAAGAGTGGCCCCCGCTTGCCGCAACTAGAGAAAGCCCTTGCACAGAAACGAAGACCCAACACAGCCAAAAAAATTTTAAAAATTTAAAAAAAATTAAAAAATAAAATAAAATAAAAAATAAAATAAAATAAAGCATAAGCTAAACATATACTGTCTTATGTGTACACAGTTTGATTATAATTTGAATGCATGTTTCCACAGCCTATCCAAACACATGCAAAAATAAGTCAAGATTATAATGGAATGGTCCCACTAGACAACTTTATATCTACAATATAATTACAATATTCACTAAATAGTTTATGATGGCTTATTTTTTAGGAAAAGTTAATGGAGAGAAAAAGAAAACTACTCACTACTAACCAAAATGCAAGTCATGTAGTTCTACTTTAACCGTAACAGGATATCAAAATGCTATTAAATTATATTACCTCAATAAAATGTAATCTATAGCTACAGCATGAGCCATAGAAGAAAAGTGTGATCCTGATCACAGCTGACTGGATGATGAGCAGCCACCATATCCGCAATGATCCATCCAGTCGGATCCTCTCTCCTGTGAAACTAGCATTGGGAGTCAGAGCCACTACAAAGAAGGAAGCATACCACTTAGAAACAGAAGAGTTCTAAATGGCCTGAGGGGGCCACTGGGAACAGCTGTCTAAGTTCCTGAGGCTTTCCATTTCCTGGATCCTGTCTCACTTAAAGCCAGGCTGCACATTCCCCTCAGGTGGGAAAACTGTATCCTCCCAATAATGTCTCTTGGGTTAAGTTAGTCTGAGTGGGTTGTTTTCCTGTTACTTGCAACCAAAACTGGCTTCATTAGAATAAAGGTAATCTACAACACTAACCGAAACACTCTCAAAGCAAAAGGCACTTAACCAAAAGTAAAAATATGTTAAACCCAAAAGTCATTAACATTTTATAAATCAAAATGTTTTCAAATATTAGTTCCAATCTTAAATATCAACAAAACAGTATTTGTGTTAAATAAAACTGCCATGCAGACAAGAACATATGAACATGCTTACAGAATTTTGTATTCAACAGATATCTCTGTTCTAAAATCCTGTCAGCAAATTGACATCAGTGTAGATCATGTAGGTTAGTATAGATTAGGGCCAACATATATAGACTCCCCTCTCTGGGAGTGGGGGTCCCAGGACTAAATTCCCAGGTGACGCTGCTGCTGCTGGTCTCTGTACCACACTTTGAAAACCACAGCCGTAGAGTAGTGTTCTTAACTTTTAGGGGGATGCGATGGTGGTGGTAAAGGGCCACTTTGAAAATCTGATGAAAACATGTACTTACACACACACACACACACACACACACACACACACACACACAGAGGCATTAAAGGGTTTATGGAAACTCAGAAGCTCATCCACATGCTCTTCCAAAGGATTCTAGGTTAAGAAACACATTTAAATAGTAACATAGGGTCCTTACATATCCATGTTTTTCAAGTATACTTTGGAACTTTTACCTAAAGTTTATTTCACACATTCACCTTGATTTTTTAAAGAGCACAGGCTTTTTCATTCAAATTACTAATTAAATAAAGAAGAATCTGTTTTAGAAACCTACCTGAAAACAATTTCATCTTGTCATGAAAAAAAAAGACAAAATCATATCTACAGGGACTTCCCTGGCGGTCCAGTAGTTAAGACTCCACCTTCCAATGCAGGGGGTGTGGTTCGATCCCTGGTTGGGGAGCTAAGATCCCACATGTCTCGCGGCCAAAAAAACCAAAATATAAAATAGAAGCAATACTGTAACAGATTCAATAAAGACTTTAAAAATGGTCCACATCAAAAAAAAAAAAAACTTAAAAAAATTATATCTACAAAATAGACAAAATCTGTATCTAGATTTACTTAAACACAAAAGAAAAACATTTAGGAATAACTAAATTATACATGAAGGACATACCTGTATTCCCTTAAAAAACAAACAACCTTTAGATTACAGCTAAGGTACAAATTCTATGAAAAGTCATTCCAAAAAGCACATTCTCCACTGAAACCTACACATATAATCCACCATACCTGGACAAAGCTGGAGAAACTCATTCTCTGAAAGCTCTCTGGGCCACTGGAAAAATCCAGGTGCATAAGCACTTTTACATATAGTGTAATATTCAGATCGTTTATCCTGCAAGGTCAGAATATTTAGGATTTTTGTTTCAAAGGGTTATTAGGTCTATTATCCTCAAGAGTCTCTATTACAGTGACTAAAATGTGACAGGCACCGTAATAAAATCTGTAAAAAATGAAAAGCCATACTGTTTCATTATTTATAGTTCATAAACGTTTACTTCCATATTTGGAAAATCCTAGATAATGATGTTTTATTTTTAGTAAGGTGTTCTTTTATGGAAATTAAGATGTTATTTTAGGTATGAAACTTTGATATAGTTGAAAAATGGGTATGTTATAGACTGAATGCTTGTGTCCCTCCAAAATTTGTATGTTGAAACCTAATCTCCAATGCAATGGTATCTGGAGGTGGGACCTTGGGAGGTGATCTGGCTCTCTCTGGGTACTCACCTTGGAACTGACCCAGGCCACTGGTGGGAATTTCAGTTGAGAGTCCCAGCTAAGATCCCAGCTGACAGACAGCTGAACTGCCAGAAATATCAGTGAATAAACCTTCAGATAATGTAGGCCCCAGCCCTTGAAACACCCCAGCTGATGCTGAGTGGAACAGACAAGCTGATCCTGCCAAGTCCGGAACAAATTACAAATTCTCGAGCAAACTAAATGTTGTTGTTTCAAGCCACTAAGTTTTGGGGTGGTTTATTGAACATCAACAGATAATTAGAACACCATTAGATGAGTTAAGAACAGATTAAGACTCATGAAAGCAGGCATTTTTCTCTACTAGACCACCTTTCAAAGTCTATACCATACCCAGACCTCTCTCCTAACACCCACACCCTCATATCCAGACAACTACTAAATCTGGTAAACCTTAACCTGGCCACCTCCCCTACTGATGCCAATGTAGCAGCTGAGTGACATAATCTTAACTTGGACATACTACATAGAAAATAGAGGCAGTTAGACATCATAATTCCATACCACATGTATGCTACAGACTACCTCTAGCCAGTCCAATGCTTACCAACCAACAAACCCAGATATCACCAGACAATCAACAACACTCAAAGATCTGGCTCTTCTACTGTGAAACAAAGATAATTCATGGTTTTTGGCTTTAGAGGACCTACCCCATTTCTCCTGCCCTGAAGCCATCCCTCAGGACCTACTTATAGACTCTGGGCTGGATCAGGTTCCATGCTTGGCAATAAAGCTATTTCACTTAGTGCACAATCTCTGGTCTCTTATAGTTGTGCTTTCTTTAACAGTTTGGGGGTCCCACAGAGATCATATGATTGAAACACCCAGTGAAGCTGACAGACCACTGACACTTAAGAACCTACAGAGCCCTGAATTTAGCACATTTTTGGCACCTTCTGATGGTGACTCAGCTGATGTCAGCTCTGAGTTTGTTCGGTCCTGTCTCAAAGGTTCTGTTTATTCTGGCTCAGAGCCATCTGGTTTCTCATGAGTAGAAGTTTGGTCTCTTTCTTGAGTGACACAAACAGAGGGGATCTATTCTATATATATTCTGTTGTTAGTCCACCTATGTCCTGTCAAAGTGATTCCTCAGAAAACTCATGGTTTAGACCAGATTCAAGGACTGCAGGTACTAGACTACTGGGTCTCTCTCAACTGCCTAGTACTCTGTATACATTTGTCTACCAAATGGTAAAACAATCTCCTTCTTGGTATTTGTTGTAGGACTGTCAATTCAAAGAATCAAGTATACGTACATTCATTAAAGTCCAAGTTCATATACACGTCTAATAATACGGCATAATTACACCAAGGATAGTTTATAACTGCAGCAGCCACTTTGGGGAACTTAGGATTTCAGCAAGGGCTTGCCCCCAAGGCAATAGTTTGCCTTCTTAAACTGATACACCAAGACATCTAAATGCCTCAGAAACTCAAAATTAACTTCCTTGAAGGAGTCCCTGGCAAACACTAAAGAAAAGGCAGCTTCTTCTCTGTTCCTGACTTCCTGCCTCCGAAGTTTAGCCTTTATCCCATCTTCCAGAATCCTAATGTACTGACTATTCAGATGAAGACCTCATGCTTCTCTCACAGCTTCTTTATTATCATGGGTTTCCCCTAATATCTTCCTCCCTTAGGTGTCATGGTCCTATCTCCTCCCCTCTTGCTGAGCACCCACACAGTAAAGGACAGACAATCACAATTTCCATCATGGAGTTACCCACCCCACTCTTCAAAAGAAGGTCATACTGTTGCTTTCAAACTTTGGTCAGACAGAATCCCCATGCTCACTGAAAACCAAAGGTTTTCTGAGGAGTTTACTTTTAGACACCTATAACCCTCTGACTTTCCAGAACTTCACAAGCTTATACAGACTATTAGTTTCCTCAACAGAAGGTCAAAGGTGGTTCGAAAAAACTGGTTGGAGTCCTTAATGCAGATCAGAGTACCACAAATCAGAACAAACTTTAAAGAAAGCTAAAGAAACAGGAAAGTATTTGCTTCTGGCCAGTGCAGAAGCATCTTTTACCAAAGTAGATTGGACCAAAATCCAAAATTACAAGCAAAATTATTCATAATCAGAAATTTTAGAAACTTTTAGGAAATACTTTAATATAGACCAGAGGCAGACCACTACAGGATCTCCTGAGCCTTTTAACGGATTAAAACCAGAAATAACCAGATTAGTGAGAAGAATGTCAGTGGATTAGCAAAGAGATTATTTAGATGGATTACAACAGAAAATTGTCAAAGAACTCTAAAAGAATGAAAAGAAATTTAAAAAAAGTCCCCTTCAAATTAAACAACTTACTCGAAGTCTAACATTCCCTCCTATGAACTGTCCAAGGGGGTTTGTTGAATCCATAAAGAGTTCAGGTGCTAGAAAAGTGACTATCCCTTAAAATCTGAGAAAGGAGTTCAACAAGCCAAGTTAGAGATGCATGGTAATGACATATCTCTGAGCATCTCAACAATACCCTATTATACTCTCTGCTGTTACTAGACAAGATCAATTTTCTGTTGAGGAACAGGCCTGCAAATTCCTGGGTACAGGGCTTTCTGTTTCTACCTTAAATTCCTTTCTACTCTTCCTCATAGTACTAAGAGAATAACAGTGGTGGGTATCACCAATAACCCTATTATCTTCCCAGTCTCCCAACGTTTACCAATTTCAATTAGTCTATTAGAAAAGGAAGATACCTTCCTACAGTGTAATCTTTGCTCTGGATAATTTACTAGGTTGAGGATTATTATGTAGGTAGCATCGTCAAATTAAATGCTCTACAGAAAGCATATATATTTTAGAGATCCCAAATGAAAAGTGTACACAAAGCCAAATTGTAGCAGCCCTAGACACCCTTGTTTTCTTGCACATATTGGCCTCTTCTAAACCAGCCTGTACCCTTTGAGCTAAAGATTTTACTGGCACAGGCAGAATATATGGTGCTGACTCTTAAAGAGTTCAAATTGATCCTTACAAAACCATGCTTCAGGTTACTCCAATATCCATTTAAATCTGAAGTGGAATAAATCTCATATTGAGTATTAACTAGAACAAAGACTTAGTGTCTTTTGTCATACTCCCCTATTGCTCCTTCAGAAATCTAATGGAAGAGACTACAGATTTATTCAAGATCTCAGGGCAATCAATAGAATTGTGATCCTCAGACTCCCAGTGGCTCTTAAGCAAACATTTCCCTACGCTCCATTCCTTCCATAAGTAATTTTTTAAATTTTAACTGAAATATAGTTGATTTACAATGTTGTGTTAGTTTCTGATGTACAGCAAAGTGATTCAGTTATACATAATATACATATACATATATATATATATTATTTTTCAGATTCTTTTCCAATACAGGTTATTACAAGATACTGAGTACAGTTCCCTGTGCTACACAGTAGGTTCTTGTTGGTTATCTATTTTATATATAGTAGTGTGGATATGTTAATCCCAAATTCCTAATTTATCCCCCCCGCCATGCTTTGGTAACCATAACTTTGTTTTCTGTGTCTGTGAGTCTATTTCTGTTTTGTAAATAAGTTCATTTGTATTTTTTTAGATTCCATGTATAAGCGATATCATACAATATTTGTCTTTCTCTGACTTACTTCACTTAGTATGATAATCTCTAGGTCCATCCATAAGTAATTTAACAGCACTGTCCACACCAGAAGCCTACTGCTTATTGAAATATACCCTCTCTGCATTTGGTGGCACCCTCTCCACTCACTTGATGGGTCCCACATGTTACGCAATTCTTGTTACTTTTAAGCAACGTCCAGCACTCTGTCAACCATCTTACCTCTCATGAAGTTGATTTTTTTTAAATTTGTGTATCACTCTTCAACTTTGTTCAAAACCGAATCATACAACCCTACCGCCTCTTCAGATGATGGGGAACTACATGACTGTTTAACAGTAACTCAAAAATAAATTAGGCCCAGCTCCGATCCTACAGATAACCCCTTTTGTCAAATCTGATTTCATACTGTTTGTGGAAGGACTTATCTTAAAAATGACAAAGGTATTCCCTGTGCAGGGTACGGTGTTACCATCGAACATGTAGGCACTGAAGCAAGTTCCCTGCTTAATGAAACATGGGGCCCTACCTTCCTATCAAATAATCAAGGAATTCATTTCACTGGAGGAGTTAAACAGAAACTTTGTAATATTCTTCTCTTAACACAGAAACTCCACTGTTAAATTATCCCCAAAGTTTCAGAAAACTTTCATTTTTCCTAACCTAAAGTTTTGCCACTATCAATAATGGCCATGTAATTGTTCCCTCATAGCTGACAAAGACTTTCTCTCTTTATGAAATCATAACAATATGCCCAACAAAACCGGGAGACAACTCCACTAAACTGCTTATGCAAATCTCTCTTACATGCAAATCTCACTAAATACCTGATTTACCTGGTCTTTCACCCAACAAGTACTAAGTTACCTTTCCTCTCTGGAAAGGACCTTACCTAAAGGGACCATTTCAGGACCTCCTGTCAACAGCTACAACAGTCAACTTCGAGGTGCTGATGCATGGGTTTGTGTGTCACAGTGAACACAAGCTACTAATCCAGACCAGTGGATTTCCATGCCCCTGAGTGACCTTAAACCGAGTCTAATTAAACCGAGTCTAATTAAAAGGACTCCAGAAGCAGATGACTCCAAGAAACTTACAATTTGCCCCAGCACCACAGATCAAGCTATTAACTACATATATAGTCAGTTTCTGCACAAGATACTGGAACAAAACACAGAATAATATGTTCTTTTTAAAAAATAATTGTTACAGTATTCTTCTGGTGGCTTAATTCAAATACCAAGTGATAGTTGTTTTCTCTTAGTATAGTGAAACTGACCTTAACTATGTTTAGTTCCTGGTACAGTTAAAACACACATTTACAGGTTAGCTCTCAAAATATGAAGATTAGCTGTAAATCTGACCTCAGTGAACAAGGTGGTTTTAAAAAAGGAGACAATTAATGACAGGAAAGACTAGTCACCTGTGGTGACTGGAGGGAATAATCACCTGCTTTTGCCCCAGGTGGTAAATATAAAGTTAATACAGATTAAGTGATTAGCAAAGATCCTAAAAGAGTTTTTTGTTTTGTTTTGTTTTGTTTTAGGAGAGTGTTATGTCTGCATCAAGTAGAACACCACTTCATTTGAGAGATTATCAGTCAACTGGGAATTTCTAAAAATATACAGTATCATTCAAATTAAATGCCACAAAAGAAAGGAAGCCTCTTACTCTGCAAACGTGCAGAAAACTAATCTACCAAGACACAAGAAATCAGTTCTTGTCACCGCACGCAAACAGGTATAACAGGTTGGTGTAAGCAGTAAGGCAGGAGAAGTGCCTGTTAATACTGTCAGAGCTAAAAGTTTCTATTTAAAGGCTCTAAGACAGTGCTGCCCTCGTGGCACAGTGGTTAAGAATCTGCCTGCCAACGCAGGGGAGACGGGTTTGAGCCCTGGTCCGGGAAGATCCCACATGCCGTGGAGCAACAAAGCCCGTGCGCCACAACTGAGCCTGTGCTCTAGAGTCTGTGAGCCACAACTGCTGAGCCTGCAAGCCACAACTACTGAAGCCCGTGCGCCTAGAGCCTGTGCTCCACAACAAGAGAAGCCACTGCAATGAGAAGCCCGCACACCACAACGTAGGCCCAATGCAGCCAAAAATAAATGAAATAAATTTATTTTTTAAAATAAAATTTATTTTTTAAAATAAAATTTATTTTTTAAAATAAATAAAATATATAGCTTTGAAGTTGAATGTTAACATATATTACAAAAAAAAAAGGCTCTAGGACAACCATCAGAGGAAAGAAAATAGGTGATAGTCCTTCCAGAGTTGAAATAAATTTAGCACAAATCAGTTTTTTAAACTGTCCTTAGAAAACTATAAGAATTACCCGGAGTTTGCCTCTCATCAGCTAAACTGACAACGGACAAGTTTCTTTTGGGGAGAACTTAAAACATCCCCTGAGGCCAGCACTCAACTAACTCTATGGTGTCTTTAAAAAGCAACTACTAGTTAAATGAAGTAGTGAAGTCAAGAAAAGTAAGACAGAAAAGTCTCCATTCATTAAGAGATGGGTTGAAGGAGGACTTTTTAGTATGAGAGGTACATGTGGATATTTAAATTCTGAAAGAAGTGGAAAAGGGTACTTGAGAGGGCAGAATTCCACATCTCAAAAGGAAAATTAATTGGCCTTGACTGATGAGGAGCCCAAGCCCCTATGATCTACTCTTTCACAAAAAGCATTTAACCAATACGCTCCAAAAACAAACAAAAAAACCACCAAAGAAATGTGACAAGATCATAAATTCTACTTTTGAACTCATTTCTCATTTTTACACCATGTTTATTGGGTGTAAAAAAGTACTCACACAATAATAATACTCATTGAGTGCTTACTATTTCTCAGGCACTTACTATTTATAAGCACTTTATATGGATTAGTTCATTAAATTCTCTGGATTAATAATATTATTCTCAGGGGGCTTCCCTGGTGGTGCAGTGGTTGAGAGTCCGCCTGCCGATGCAGGGGACACGGGTTCGTGCCCCGGTCCGGGAAGATCCCACATGCCGCGGAGCGGCTGGGCCCGTGAGCCATGGCCGCTGAGCCTGCGCATCCGGAGCCTGTGCTCTGTAATGGGAGAGGCCACAACAGTGAGAGGCCCGTGTACCGCAAAAAAAAAAAAAAATAAATAAATAATAATAATAATAATAATATTATTATTCTCATTCTACAGAAGACAATGAAGGTTTAGAGAAGATCACCAGTGAAGCTGTACTTTACAATCATATGCCTCTCATTATCTATTAACCACCCTAAGCCTCCCTGTTTAAAAAGGGAAAAAAGGCAACACTTTCAATTTCCCTAAATTTTGACTTGATTAAGTTTTGGCGCATTAATCACCAATTTCTCCATTAGCTCAGACGTCTGAAGGCAGAATGGCCAAAGTATGCTGTGTAATCCACAGCACATGGTTAATAATCCACCAGGCCCCCACACTCTCCTAACATCAACCCTCCCAGGGAACGTCTGCCAAATAAATGAAATGAATCTCCAGTTGACTTACACTCAGTCAGCTGTTGAAAAGAGAAATGGGCAGGAAAAAACCAAACTTCTCTTAATTCAAAACACTCAGCCTATCTGACTGAAAACTTGGTTCTCAATAAAGTTACAAATGCTTCTGTCTCCCCTTTTTTTTTTTAAGCTGAAGGGAAAAGTGGGACAAAACAGAACTGCTTAGGGGAAAAACAAACAAACAAACAAACAAAAGCCTGTTCAAAGGCCTCCAGAGCTCTCTGTCAAGAGATCTGAACAATTTAAGAAGACAGTATAACACAGATCGGAGAGAAAACACCTCTGTGTTCGAATTCAAATTCCCCCATACTTACTAGCTTTGTACCCTTGGACAAATTAATTAACCTCTCTAAGGTCAGTGTTTTCTGATGATGATATGATGGCAATATTTGTACCCACCTACTTCACAGAATTACTTTGAAAATTAAATGACATGATTTAGGTAAAGAATTTTTTCATTCTTGATGTATATTAGGAGCGCCCCCACCAAAAAAAAAAATCAAAGTTCCATAAAGTAAAAACAGTACAAACACTCTCTGGTCACAATTAAGTGTAATCAATGAAATACAATTAAATCCCTTGCTCTTGATTAGAACATTTTACTCAATATCATCAAAGTATTGTCTCTGTTAACTTATGAATTTAATGAAAATCCAATAAAAATACTAACAATCATTTTCTGGGAAAATTGGTAGCTAAGTATACATGAAAATATCACGAAAGAATATTGAGAGGAAAAGCTACGGAGGAAAGGAGAGACCTAGACCTACCAGATACTGAAACAAACTACAAAACCTCTATAATTAAAACCACTAACACATAAATAGACATGGGTATTGGTGCATTAGCAGACTGATGGAAAAGAATAGAAAATCCAAAAATAGCCCCAATTACTTCACTATTTTCTCCATAATATATGTGACACACATCCTTTTACAGAACATACACGAATGAAACATTTGTTTTACATAATTTTTGTCACTGCAGCTATCAACTGATCTCCCCGTAAGAGACTGTCTCATTCATCCTTCCACCCATCCATATAGCCACAGTACCAAGCTCAGAACCTTATTTTTGACTCTGAATAGTGAACAGTGGTAGAATGAATTAACGAATATCCACAGGCAATGAGGATAATTTATCTCAGAATCGACTGATAAATAATGGCAAATTCACCAATTACTGGTGAATATCATCATGTAAAATCTTTTTTGTCAAGGAAGTGTAACTCTCTCAAAGTGAACTCTAAAGTAACTCTCAGAGATTATTTGCAGCTTGCTCTGTTTAACACTAAAAATGACCATCCTCGGGCTTCCCTGGTGGCGCAGTGGCTAAGAATCCGCCTGCCAATGCAGGGGACACAGGTTCGAACCCTGGTCCGGGAAGATCCCACATGCCGTGGAGCAACTAAGCCCATGCGCCACAACAACTGAGCCTGAGCTCTAGAGCCCGCGAGCCACAACTACTGAGCCTGTGTGCCACAAGTACTGAAGCCCGCGCGCCTAGAGCCTGTGCTCCGCAACAAGAGAATCCACCACAATGAGAAGCCCACGCACTGCATCGAAGAGTAGCCCCCGCTCGCCGCAAATAGAGAAAAGCCCACACACAGCAACAAAGACCCAACGCAGCCAAAAATAAAAATAAAATAAATTAAAAAAAATATTTATTAAAAAAAATCACCATCCTCTACAAGATGTTAAAAAAAAAAAAATGACCATCCTCCTGACACAAAAAGACTCACTGGTGCTTTATTCCCAAAATGAGGCCAACAACTTTGATCGTTTATTAAAAGTAAAAGAAAAACTTCGAACTGTCAAGTACAGTTAGCAGAAATACATTTACCACTTTTACATTAAAAATTAGATTAGCGCTAATCTAGAGATTAGACTAACTCTTACTGGGTCCTTTAGGTCTACCCTCAAATGTGGTGATCATTAATCCCAGGGTAGTATCCTTAACCCTAGGTTTTTATGTCATATGTGATTTTATGTCTTCCTTCCTAATTCTTATATTTGTTCTTGTCTTATAAAGTACTGCCTGTGACTTCCAGTTCAATGATGAATAAAAAATGGTAATACTGGACTTTCTGCTCTGATTCCTTATCTTAAAGCAAATAATTCTATCATTAATCATTCAATGTGATTTTTCCTTTAAGAGTTTAGTAGATAATCCATTACCAAGTTAAGGAAGTTTCTTCTAAATTTGCTAACAAGCAATTTTTAACATAAATGGGTACTAAAATTTGTTCCTACATCAATTAAGATGAACATATGCTTTTTCTATTCTGTTAATGTGATCACTTAACATGTTTTCTATAGTTAAATCACCCTTACAATCTTGGGAAAAATCTACTTGGTCAAGATAAATTTTTTGTTATTTTTTTAGTTTCAATTATTTCATATTTTGAGAGGGGTTAAACATGACTAGAATTAGTTACTAATCATTTAAGGACAGAATCTCCCCCAGAGTACCTTCACAGAAAATATGCTCAAAATTGTTGAAGAGTCACAAGTTCTATTTGTATATGTGTAGAATCTCTTGTTCAAGTACATAATGATATGCATATTAAAACAGAAAAGATGTACACCAGAAACAATGTAAATTAACTATACTTCAATAAAAAATAAATTTAAAAAATAAAAGAGAAAGAGCTTTCAGTCCAAAGTGATATGAGATTTCACTTTCTATTTCCTGTTTTTTCACAAAAAACAAGTTTTCTAGGCTTTCTTTTCTCAGAAAAAGGCATAAATTCTCAATGAAATCAACTCTGTGGAAAAAACTTAAAAAAAAAAGCTATACAGATAGAAATTACTGCCCTCTAAGAGTTGAATCATTTCAATATCATCTGACATAATCCAACTATTTAAATTACTGTCCTTATCATTTAAAATTAGGAACAAAAGGAGGCCTGTATGCAACTTTATACTTAGAAGGATGATTTTTTTGTTTGTTTTTTGCGGTACGCGGGCCTCTCACTGTTGTGGCCTCTCCCGTTGCAAAGCACAGGCTCTGGACGCACAGGCTCAGCGGCCATGGCTCACGGGCCCAGCCGCTCCGCGGCATGTGGGATCTTCCCGGACCGGGGCACGAACCCGTGTCCCCTGAATCAGCAGGTGGACTCTCAACCACTGCGCCACCAGGAAGCCCTAGAAGGATGATTTTTAAAAGTCCGTGTCAGGGAATTCCCTGGTGGTCCAGTGGTTAGGACTCCTCGCTTCCACTGCAGGGGGCCCGCGTTCAATCCCTGGTCGAGGAACTAATATCCCACAAGCCGCGCAGCGTGGCAATTAATCAATAAATGTACATGTTATAGTAACAGCAAGAAAATGAAATGAAACTATGATCAGTTAAGATTTATCAAACTTTTCCTAAAAAGTTAAAACCTAGTATAATAATGTCAGTTCCATATAATGCCAGATCTGATCTTTATGCAATATTAAATTTGAATCTCATCACAAAAATTAACCATTTAAAAACTTCTGTATGGCAAAAGTTACCATAAAACAAAGTTAAAAGAGAAATGACAGAAAAAAATAAACATAGAATTTAACAGAGGACTAATATCCAGAACACATAAAGAGCTTCTACAAATCACTTAGAAAATTGTCAGACAAAATAGAAAAATGGTTAAAACAGTATAAACATGGAATTCACAGAAGCAGAAATGGCAAATAAGAATATGAAAATATGATTACCACACTAAGAACCAAAGAGATTAAACTTGAAACAAACATTATGGTAACATTTTTAACCCACTGAACTGGCAAAAATTTTAAAGATCTGTTAAAACTCAGTATTTTCAGGATTATAAAGAAACAGACTTTTTTTTTTTTTCTGTGCATGGCTATGAATGTAAATTAATTCCTCCTTTTTGTAAAGCAATTTTGCAGTATCTGACAACAATCAAAATACAATTCTCCTGGGACTTCCCTGGTGGTCCAGTGGCTAAGACTCCACGCTTCCAATGCAGGGGACCCAGGTTCGATCCCTAGTCAGGGAACTATATCCCACATGCCGCAACTAAGAGCTTGCATGCCACAACTAAAAAAAGATCCCGCATACTGCAACTAAAGATCCCACATGCCACAACTAAAGAACCGGCATGCCACAACGAAGATCCTGAACGCCGCAACTAAGACCTGGCGCAGCCAAATAAATAAATATTTTTAAAAAATACAATTATCCTAACTCAGTAATTCTAGGAATATATTCTGTTGACATACTAAAATATGAACCAAAGGATGCACACACAAGGGAATTCCCTGACGGTCCAGTGGTTAGGGCTCCAGGCTTTCACTGCCGAGGGCCCAGGTTCGATCCCTGGTGGGGGAATTGAGATCCCACAAGCTGCGCGATGCCCGCAAAAAAAAAAAAAAAAAAAAAAAAAGATGCACACACAAGAATATTCACTGGGTAACTATGTAATAGCTAAAAAGAAACAACCTAAATATTCAGCAATAGAAGACAAGTGCCCTCTACTTTTAATTACTGTCAGTATTTTTGCCTACTATTTTATATTATCTATTCTATGGTTAAAAAAGAATAACTTCAAGATAAATTAAGTGAAAAAAGAAAGTGATAGAACACTTGGTACAGTATGATTCTATATCCATGTTTTATTAAGGAAAAAAATACTATGTGTGTATAAGCCAAATGCATAGGGCAAATCTAGAAAACTTATACATACACTAAACTATGAACAGTAGTTACTTCTGGGAAGAGAGTAAGACAAGGTACGAGGAGGAACCTACACTTCTTACTCTATATATTTCTAACTGTTTGAAATTTTTACAGTGAGCATGTAGACTTATAATACTTGTGTAACTGAAAAACAATGAAAATGTTTAACATATACTATTGTACTTTCTGGATTTTTAAATAATTTACATTTCAAAAATCTGCATTATAAAGTAGAGAATATATCTGCAGTTTTTAAAAACAATAAAAGAGCCAAGAGTTACTTATTTTTAATCTAAATTATTATAAGTAACAAATTGTTTCTCCTTTTGTTCTTTGCCTTGTTTGAAAGCCTCTGAATTGAACACAAACTGCCAAATTCCACTTCAAAAGCAGACAATACTTGCAATTTGATTCCATATTAACATTTGTTATAAAATCGGATGGTCACACAAGCATATTTTTGCCACAGGTCCTTATGTGTTTATGTTTTCATTTATTTTATTTATGTATTTAACGTTCAAATACTCCAAGATGATTAGCATAATACTGAAAAATAGAAGGTACTGATTTTTCTGTGATTTTCTGTGATTTTAAGGAAAAAATTACTAGGCAAAACAAAGACACAAGAATACGCAATATTATTAAATTCAACTGCCATTAGTATATAAACATAATTCTCAAAATAATACACACTTCCCCTCAAAAAAAAAAATCAACTACAGTAGGTGGCAACTATAAAGGACACATTATGACAAATTGTAAACACACACACAAGAGTTGTCATAAAACCAACTATCCCATCAAATTCAGATTTCAAACACAGAAAAAGGCACTCATCTCAGAATAATTCCTATAAAACTATTTCAAGTAGATAAGCTTTTGATTATTTGAACAGAGGAAAATTTAAATTATAGAAAAGGGTATCATATTGTGTTTGCACCCCAAAAAGGGAGGGGCTACTTGAACCTCTGTTTCCTTAAAATATAATCTAAATCTAAAGCTATAGAAATTCCATATTTGTGTTTATTTCTTTTTCATACAAATGTATGTGTTTTTAGGGTTCTGAGAAACATGTTTTAAGTTTTTTTCAGTTACTAAAAAAGCTCTAAGTCCAATAATCAGTTGTCCAGTATTTCATGCCAGACAGAAACATCTCAGCACTATTTTGAAAAATGAAAAACATTATGTATACAGTATGGAAGAATTCTGGAAGTACAGATTAGATGTATTTCCTGCCCTTAATAATTTTATAGTCTAGTTGAGAAGCCATGACTAAGAAACATAAAACTATCAAATTAGTGCTAAACAATTAGTGCTAAAATGAACTACCAAAACATTTATAGCCAGCACAAAAGACAGTCTAAAATAGGAAAGTGCAATTAACAGAACAAATATTTGTCAAGCACACAAGTATATGAAGGTACTGTGTGTAGAAAATAAACACCATAACTAAGTTACATCATCTAGCAAGGCAGTTAAGACAAACAAGCATAGCAGAAAGCATTAAGTGCCTTAAGTACAAGGAGTTCTGAGATTTCAGAGGAAAGAACTCAAACTAGCTTCTGAATAATTTGAAGAAGCTGTACAAGGGAGGTATAACTTTGACTGAACTCTAAGGATGGGTATGGTTTTTAACCAGTGACTAGAGAAAGGATAACCCAGGACGAAGAAATAGAGACAAAATTTTAAAATGAAAGGGGCAAGATATATGAGAGGATAAAAAGGAACATTCCAAGTTCTCTAGAACCAAGGGAAAGAATAAGGCTTAAAAGGTAGACTGGGTTAATTATTGGAATGGCTTGAATGACAGGCTAAGAAGTCTGGATCTTACTCTGTCAACAATAAGGAGACATTAAAGGTTTATGAGCAGGAGAAAGACCTGATCAAAGTGAAGCTCTAAGTAACATTAATCTGATAGTGATGTCCAGAATGGGCTGCAGGACGAAGGACTCCAAGCAGAGAAACCATTTGTTTGTCAACTATGGCAACCACCTCAGTCTGATGTAATAAGGACTGGATTATGGTAGTGGAATGAGTAAGAATGGGAAAGGAAGGATAGGTCGAGATATTTCAAAGAAGAAAAAGTAAGGTTTGAGAATTAGGGTTGGAAGGAATAGGGAATTAATTATAAATCTAAAATTCCTCCCTTGTTTGGAAATGTTTATTAACTCCCGACTACCTATTGGATAAAATCCAGACTTAGTCTATCATTTAAGTCACTGTACAATCTGACCTCAGGTGTTCCTTTCTTCCCCTCCCTACCCTACTGTACACCTGACATTTTATATCTTTTGCTTTTTCTCCTTTTTTTTTTTTTTTTGGCCGTACCGCACAGCACGTGGGATCTTAGTTCCTGGACCAGGGATTGAACCCGCGTCCCCTAGAGTGGAAGCACGGAGTCTTAACCACTGGACCCCTAGAGAAGCCCTATATCTTTTGCTTTTGCTCATGCTTCTCTCCACCTGGAGATTAGAACAGTTTAGACCACTGGAATTACTTGGACTGAGAGTGGGACGGAAGAGGTTCCCAAAGAGAATGGGGCAAAACTGTAAGAATCCTCTACTTCAGCAGTTGGCAATTTACAAAGTAGGTGAAACCGGCAACTAATTATATCTGGGGGAGCCACATTAAGAAACTGTTTAGAGACCAGTATGGAGGTTTTTTAAAAAACTAAAACTAGAGCTACCATATGACCCAGCAATCCCACTCCTGGGCATATATCCGGAAAAGAAGAAAACTAATTCGAAAAGATACATGTACCCCAATGTTCATAGCAGCACTATTTACAATAGCCAAGACACAGAAGCACCTAAATGTCCACTGACAGATGAATGAATAAAGAAGATGTGGTATATATATACAGTGGGATACTTCTCAGCCATAAAAAAGAATGAAATAATGCCATTTGCAGCAACATGGATGGACTTAGAGACGATCATACTAAATGAAGTAAGTCAGAGGAAGACAAAGATCATATGATATCACTTACACGTGGAATCTTAAAAAATGATACAAATGAACTTATTCACAAAACAGAAACAGGCAATTCTCTGGCGGTCCAGTGGTTAGGACTCAGCGCTTTCATTCCCAGGCTTACGTTTGATCCCTGGTCGGGGAACTAAGATTCCCACAAGCCACATGACACGGCCAAAAACAAAACAGGAACAGACTCACAGACATAGAAAACAAACGTACGGTTAACAAAGGGGAAGGGGAGAGAGGGATAAATTAGGAGTTTGGGATTATCAGATACACACTACTACATATAAAATAGATAACCAACAAGAACCTACTGTAGAGCACAGGGAAATATACTCAATATCTTGTAATAACCTGTATTGGAAAAGAATCTGAAAAAGAATAATATATAAAGAATGTATAACAATCACTTTGCTGTACACCTGAAACTAACACAACACTGTAAATCAACTACAGTTCAATTTAAAAAGAGAAACTGTTTAGGGAGCAGATAGAAATTAATCATTTCACTGAACAATCTTCTATACAATTTGCCACACATATACATTTAGCTTATTCAATGTTTTTAACTTTTTAAAATCATGCATAAAAGATATAAAAACTGGGTAACAACCTGTTTCAATTCACCTCAAAATCAATCACAATATCAGAACAAGTCCTAACTCTTTTTTTTTTTTTTTTAAATTTTGGCCGCAACTACACAGCTTGCAGGATCTCAGTTGCCTGACCAAGGATTGAACCCAGGCCTGGCAGTGAAAGCGCCGAGTTCTAACCACTAGACGACCAAGAAACTTCCAAATCCTAAGTCTTGTTCTTCATGGCTCAAGCCAAATAACTACCCCAAGGCAACTCTGATCTTTCTCCCCATCACTGTGCAGCGAAGTTTAAAACTAAAAGTTTTAATAGAGAAAAAAGGCAAAGAAAGTCCTTGACTGCATATCAATATAAATTTATTTTTACACTTAGAAAAAGAAAGCAATATCCCTATTAAAACACATTTCTGGGCCATATACTATTAACAAAAGAAAACATTTCAATGTAATTCCAAAATGTAAGGTAATCTCTGAGTAATGACTTATTTTTCTAAATAATTAGTAATTTTTAAAAACTTAGTAATTTTCAAAATTTCTAAAATGTATCTATTATCTTGTAATCAGTTTTGCTTAAACAATGTTACAAACTGACAATAATTTCAACCTTTACAATACACCCTAATGGACTTAAACTGAGGACTGATTATTTAATAAATAAGCTTTGATTTCTCCTTATATGCTTGATACAAATTACACAAAATAAGTCTGTGCCCTGCCCCCAAGGAGGTTTCAGCCTAGTAAGAGACAAGATATAGCATTAAGCTCAGCAGTTGCTCAAGAGACAAGTCACAGAAAGGTACACTAGTCCTTAAGCTTTATTTCCAAAATTAACTAAAAGCTTAGGAATGTGTGTTCTATCCAATTTCCTACATTACTTAAGGCTTCAGTGCTAAAATGCATTCAAACTGACTTCCAAACTACAAGAGTACAAGACCCCGAAACAGCCATTAAGATATTACTAACTAGGGCAGAAAAGGAGATTTATTACATGCTAGAAAAAATTTCAACACAGTAGATAAAGCAACCCAACTTGTCTCCCTAAATACTCATTCTTCAACAATTCCCCTCCCAAAAAAACTATAAAATGTGTGTGTGAGATGCACACTTTAACACTTTATGAATGTTTCTAGAATTTTTATTTTTTCAGTTTTTTCCTTCACAAACAGAAAAGTACAAAAATTTTATTCTTCTAAAGACACAGACCTACTTGAGAATGGACTTGAGGATATGGGGAGGGGGAAGGGTAAGCTGTGACAAAGCGAGAGAGAGGCATGGACATATATATACATTACCAAACATAAGGTAGATAGTGGGAAGCAGCCGCATAGCACAGGGAGATCAGCTCGGTGCTTTGTGACCGCCTGGAGGGGTGGGATAGGGAGGGTGGGAGGGAGGGAGACGCAAGAGGGAAGGGATATGGGAACAGATGTGTATGTATGACTGATTCACTTTGTTATAAAGCAGAAACTAATAAAAATTTATTCTTCATAATGATGACTATTTGAAATGTCTCATTATCTTAGGTTAGTCACATTTTTTATTGATGTACAGTTGCTGTATGTAAGTTACAGGTGTACAATACCACAATTTTTAAAGGTTAAACTCCATTTATAGCTATTATAAAATATGGGCTAGGGCTTCCCTGGTGGCGCAGTGGTTGAGAGTCCGCCTGCCGATGCAGGGGACACGGGTTCGTGCCCCGGTCCGGGAAGATCCCACATGCCGTGGAGCGGCTGGGCCCTATGAGCCATGGCCGCTGAGCCTGCGCATCCGGAGCCTGTGCTTTGCAACGGGAGAGGCCACAACAGTGAGAGGCCCGCGTACCGCAAAAAAAAAAAAAAAAAAAAAAAAAAAGGGCTATACTCCCCTTCAATATATCCTTGAAGCCTATTCTATACATAATATAGTTTGTACCTCTTAATCCCCTATCCCTATGTTGCCTGTCCCCCCGAGGTTAGTCACATCTTAAAACTTTGTGTTTTGGAGAGTTCCCTGGTGGTCTAATGTTAGGATTCAGTGCTTTCACTGCCATGGCGCAGGTTCAATCCGTGTTGGGGAACTGAGATCCTGCAAGCCACGCGGCACGGCCAAAATAAAAAAAATAAATAAATAAAACTCGGTGTTTTAACATAGTTTATCACTCAAGAGAAATTCATATCAGTTCCTAGATTCATCTTAATCGTTACATACAGTGTTCAAGAAATTTAAAAGTTGATCATGTAACAAAAATGAAACTAATTCAGAATTTTGAAGACAGCATGATTTAACAGGAGAATGCACACCAAAACAGGAAAAAGAAGACCACTGTTGAGTAAGTCACTTAACCTCTCTGAGCTTCTTTTTCTGCGATATGAACTTGGACCCTAGGCCGGGTGGGGGCAGGGGGGGATTGTCCACATATACAACCCAGGGGATTCACAGTACCCACCTGGAGCCAATGCACAGACTTCTTAAAGGTCTACATATCCCAGGTTAAGGTAATTTTAGAGCTTGGTTCTCAGCCAGCTCTAAAACTTGAGTGTTTTCTAACAGCAAGTATTTTAGCAATAAAGCCATAAAGTAATTGACAAGCAAAGAAAAATAAAAAATTCTGACAATAAAAGTGATCAATAGGACTAATAAAAGACTACCAAGCTCAGTGAGGTGATTGGACCTAGAGTCTGTCATACAGAGTGAAGTAAGTCAGAAAGAGAAAAACAAATACCGTATGCTAACACACATATATGGAACCAAAAAAAAAAAAAAGGTTCTGGGGGCTTCCCTGGTGGCACAGTGGTTGAGAGTCCGCCTGCCGATGCAGGGGACGCAGGTTCGTGCCCTGGTCCGGGAGGATCCCACGTGCCGCGGAGAGGCTGGGCCCGTGAGCCATGGCTGCTGAGCCTGCGCGTCCGGAGCCTGTGCTCCGCAACGGGAGAGGCCACAACAGTGAGAGGCCCGCGTACCGCAAAAAAAAAAAAAAAAAAAAAAAAAAAGGTTCTGATGAACCTAGGGGCAGGACAGGAATAAAGACGCAGACATGGAGAATGGACTTGAGGACACGGGGAGGTGGAGGGGGAAGGGTAAGCTGGGACGAAGTGAGAGAGGGGCATTGACATATATATACTACTAAATGTAAAATAGCTAGCTAGTGGGAAGCAGCTGCATAGCACAGGGAGATCAGCTCCGTGCTTGTGACAACCTAGAGGGGTGGGATAGGGAGGTTGGGAGGGAAACACAAGAGGGAGGGGATATGGGGATATATGTATACGTACAGCTGATTCACTTTGTTATACAGCAGAAACTAACACAACATTGTAAAGCAATTATACTCCAATAAAGATTTTTTTTTAAAAAAAGACTACCAAGCTCAAAATTCTTTATTTTTTAAAAATTTATTTATTTTTGGCTGAGTTGGGTCTTTGTTGCTGCACGCGGGCTTTCTCTAGTTGTGGCGAGCAGGGGCTACTCTTTGCTGTGGTGTGCAGCCTTCTCATGGCCGTGGCTTCTCTTGTTGCGGAGCAGGGGCTCCAGGCGCACGGGCTCTAGAGCACAGGCTCAGTAGTTGTGTCTCACGGGCTTAGTTGCTCCACGGCATGTGGGATCTTCCCGGACCAGAGCTCGAACCCATCTCCCCTGCATTGGCAGGCAGACTCTTAACCACTGTGCCACCAGGGAAGTCCCTCAAAATTCTTTAAACATGCCATTTCTTCTCTTACCTACAAAACTGTCAAACACTAAAAAATTGATAATGTTCATGATTGGCAATTTTGTTTTGTTTTGTTTTACAAGTTTGGCTTTTGTTCGTTTATAAACAAGAATCTCAACACAGACCCTCTCCCAAGAAAAAATACACAAGACGTTGCACAGACTTTGAGAGTATTTTTCCCCAGGCTTTAGGTTTACTGACTTCCCTTTGACTCTGCCTTTCCCTTTGTGTACAAGGATACAATCACCCATGTATTACTTTTTTTATAGTATGTTCCCTAATTGTGATGGATATATCCTTCTGTAGCTTCCTAAAAAGGGATAAGTAGAAATAATTTTTTCAGATCTGGTATGCCCCAAAATGCCTTTATTCTGCCTTCATACTTGATGAGCAAATAGTTAGATTCTAGGCTAGAAGTCATGTTCCCTCAGAATTCCAAAGGCATTGCTCAACTGTCTTCTCAGTTCTGATATTGCTGTTGAGAGGCCAGTGCCATTTCTAATTCTTCATGTGCAAGTGAAAGTTTAAGGAGTGGTGAGGCCTTCTCTCACCCACCTAGCAACTGATAACTTTCACTGTAGGGTGTCTAGCAGGGTGACCTAGCTGTTTCATTAGGACACTCTAAATATCAGTATTTATTTGTGCTTTTTCTGAGCTGTCCAATATTTTCCAGAGAAGACTTTTTCATAAAGGAGAAAAGATTTAATTGGGTGCTAGTGTTCATGCAGCTGAACAGCACAGGCGGGCTGGGAGTTTCACTATTTAAAATGTTGCCAGTCCCCTCATTTTCAGGTGAGCATTTCTCCCCTACCTTCCACAGTGCCAGGTATCCCTGCCCCTGGAGCCAATCTGGTTAACTCTCTTCACAAAATGTCTTTAACTTTCTGTGAGGGTTGAGGAAGAACACTCACCAGGCTTCCTGGGATAATGTATATATACATATAGAAACTTCCACAGACTTTAAAACATTTCTCGTTTTCAGCCTCACATCTCATCTGTACCCCCAGAGATACTTGGTGCCTCCAATTCCTGAGTCTTTTCTAGAGATCTGTGATATGAACTAGCTGGAATACAGCAAGGATTTGGTACGCCCTCTGCAAATACTTTATATTCTACTTTCTCAGTTAAATTATGTGCTCCAACTACCTTCCATCTTCCTGAAACTTTCTGACATCGTTTATTTGATGTCTCCTCCTCTGTTCTTTCTGTTCTTGTAGGTGTATGCTGTTTTTATCCCTTTACTATCATTGAATGGGGTTTGGGAGAGAACAGAAATAAACATTTGTTCAATCCCTCATGCTTAAAAAGACGGCACAGCTCTTGAATCATTTTTATCTGATGCTAATATACATCTCAGGGTGCATCCAGGTTTTGTAGAGCCTGGAGTTTATACAGTTTGGGGGCCCCACTTTAGAATAATACAAAATTAGGTATGAAAGCAAATATTCAATTTAGAATGAGAAATCATAAATTTTAACAAGCTGACAAATAACACAAACATTATAAAAACCAGAAAATAATACTTTCGTTAATTGACACATCATCCAGAAAGAAACCCCATACCTGGGAAGTCGCTCTCAACTCTCCCCTTCCCGTGTCCCCTGGCAACCATCAATCTACTTTATGTCTTTATAGATTTTCCAACTAGAATCATACAACATGTGACCCTTTGTGTCTAGCTTCTTTCACTCAGCATGTTTCTGAGGTTCATCCATGTTGTAGCATGTATCAATATTAATATTTCATTCCCTTTTATAGCTGAATAATATTCCATTGTATAGATATACCACATTTACCTATTCATCAGTTAATGAACATTTGGGTTGTTTCCACCCAACTACTTTGGCTATTATGAATAATGCTACTATGAACATTTGTGTACAAGTTTTTGTGTGAGCATATGTTTTCAATTCTCTTAGTTATATAGCTAGGAACAGAAATGCTGAGTCATATGGTAATTCCCATGTTTAACTTTTTGAGGAACTACCAAACTTTTGCCACAGTGGCTGAACCATTTTACATTCCCACCAACAATGTATGAAAATCCTTGCCAACACTTGTCATTTTCCCATTTTTTATTATAGCCCTCCTAGTGGGTATGAAACAGTATCTCATTGTGATGTGCATTTCCCTAATGACTTATGATATTGAGCATCTCTTCATTATGCTTATTGGCCAATGGTCTATCTTCTTTGGAGAAGTCTACTCAAATCCTTTGCCCCTTTTTGGGTTTTTTTTGTGTTTTTCTTAATTGAAGTACAGTTGATTTACATTGTTGTGCCAATCTCTGCCATACAGCAAAGTGACTCAGTTTTACACATATATACATTCTTTTCCATTATGGCTTATCCCAGGAGACTGGATACAGTTCCCTGTGCTACACAGTAGGACCTTGCCATTCATCCATTCTAAATGTAATAGCTTACATCTACCAACCCCAAATTCCCAGTCCATCACTCTCCCTCCCTGCCTCCCCCTTGGCAACCACAAGTCTGATCTCTATGTCTGTGAGTCTGTTTCTGTTTAGTAGACAGGTTCATTTGTGCCACATTTTAAATTCCACAGAAGTAATGTCATATGGTATTTCTTTCTTTCTGACTTAATTCACTTAGCATGATAATCTCTAGATCCATCCATGTTGCTGCAAATGGCATTATGTTGCTCTTCTTCATGGCTGAGTAGTATTCCATTGTATATATGTACATCTTTATTATTTTTAATATTTTATTTTTTAATTTATTTGCTTATTTATTTGGCTGTGTCGGGTCTTAGTTGCTGCATGTGCGGGATCTTTAGTTGCGGCATGGGAACTCTTAGTTGCAGCATGTGGGATCTAGCTCCCTGACCAGGGATTGAACCTGGGCCCCCTGCATTGGAAGCGTGGAGTCTTAGCCACTGGACCATCAGGGAAGTCCCCCACATCTTCTTTATTCATTCATCTGTCGATGGACATTCAGGCTGTTCCCATGTTTTGGCTATTGTGAACAGTGCTATGAACACAGGGGTGCATGTATCTTTTTGAATTATAGTTTTGTCTGGGTATATGCCCAGCAGCGGGATTGTTGGATTATTTGGTAATTCTATGTTAAGTTTTCTGAGGAACTTCCATTCTGTTTTCCATAGTCTTTGCCCATTTTTTAATTGGGTTGTCCTTTTGTCATTAAGTTGTAAGAGTTCTTTATATATTCTGGATACTAGACCCTTATCAGATATTATGATTTACAAATATTTTCTCCCATTCTATGAGTTATCTTTTTACCATTTTTTTTTTTGGCTGCACCGCACAGCATGTGGGATCTAAGTTCCCCAACCAGGGATCAAACCCACGCCCCCTGCATTGGGAGCACAGAGTCTTAACCACTGGACCACCAGGGAATTCCCTCTTTTTACTTTCTTGATAGTGTCCTTTGGGGTACAGGTTTTTCATTGTGATGAAGTCCAGTTTGGTTTTTTCTTTGGTTGTTTGTTCTTTGGTGTCATATTTAAGAAATCACTGCCGCTCCAAGGTCTTGTGTTTCCATCTAAAGTTTTTATGGTTTTAGCTGTTATATTTAGGTCTTTCATCTATTTTGAGTTAATTTTTGTGTATGGTGTGAGGTGGCAGTACAACTTCATTCTTTAGCTGTGGATATCCAATTGTTCCAACATCATTTGCTGAAAAGACTAACCTTTCCCCACTGAGTGGCCTTGGCACCCTTGTGGAAAAATCAATGGACCACAGATGTATGAGTTTATTTCTGGACTCTCGATTCTACTCCATTGACCCATATGTCAACCCTTATGCTAGTATCATACTTTCCCATGAGTTTTATAATATCATTTTCTATAGAGATAACAAAAAAATAATTCAGTCTTTTCTCTAGCATAGTTGAACATATTTTTGTTGTTGTTGTAAAACTTAGAAAAGTTTCTTTTAGCACAGGGCCATTATTGGTAATGTCATGTAAACTTTTAAGAAAAGTTGGGGAAAACTACTAACAAGTCTCTTTCATATGAAGCTTTAAGATTCAGAAGAATTTTTCACAAACTGGCCTTTTGGCATCAAATATATACTTCAGGTGCCAGATGCCATGGGACATATTCATATCACTATACCATCTCTACGACTGCATGTTTATGTCACAACGCCAAATGAGTTAACACAATGTGTAGTATTCCTACACACTACCCTCGTACTCAGACGGCTAGCAATACCTTGACTATACACGAAGAGACTGTGAACCACATCAACATATCCTGCTAATGCCCAACTAAATGCATCCCCAAGTCAGTTTCCCCATAGCCAGATGTCCAAAATGCCTACAGCTATTCCAATGCCACCAACATGAGGAGAAGTATGAGAGAAGGGAAATCAATGGAAAAAGAGACGGCAATCTTAACTGACTGTGGTTAAGATATAGTACATTTGCAAATCCTTCATAACGATGTGACAACGTACAGGAAATATTGTTGCTTGATCTGGGCGCTGGTTATACAGGCGTGTTAAGTTTGTGAAAAGTCTTAAGCTGCACACTTATAAGCTTGGCAGTTTTTCTGTATATAAATGTAATATATACTAATAAAACAATTTTTTAA
The DNA here is from genome assembly GCF_964165515.1 of Mesoplodon bidens. Classification (NCBI taxonomy): domain Eukaryota; kingdom Metazoa; phylum Chordata; class Mammalia; order Artiodactyla; family Ziphiidae; genus Mesoplodon; species Mesoplodon bidens. The sequence goes on along the minus strand of NC_138179.1, from coordinate 45,856,804 downwards.
CATCTTTATTCGAGTATAACTGCTTTACAGTGTTATGTTAGTTCCTGCTGTATAACAAAGTGAATCAGCTATATGCATACGTGTATCCCCATATCCCCTCCCTCTTGCATCTCCCTCTCACCCTCCTTATTCCACCCCTTTTAAAGTGACCAAGAACTCATTGCCAGGGTCCCTCCCAGGCCCTCAAATAGGATCCTGAAAGTTAAGCTTCATTAGTTTCACAGTAAACTCACCTCTAAATACCACAAATTGGATTATCAAAAGATGTGGTTTCTAGTACCACCCTGGAGACTTGGGTCTTGCCATCTAGCCATGGACTTAAAGAAGACACACATGACCTCCCTGAGCATGTTATTCACATAAAGTATGGAAGAGGTTAGACTATAAACTCTAAGACATCTATCTAGTAGTTGTTCTTCTAAGAAATATTTACAGAGTACCTCCTAAGTGTTTAGTATTACTCTAGGTAAATGAAACACACAATCTCTGCCCTGCGCAATTTCTCTGTAAATCTAAAATTTAAAGTTTTTAAAGAGACAAACAGGTAAAGAAGTGAATATAAAAATAAGTTATAATAAGTCCTCTGAAGTTAATAATATACTATGATGGGGAATAATAAAGGTAGAAGCTACTTTAGACAGAGTATTTAGGAACTCTTTGAAATGATAAACTGACACAGAAAAAATAATAAGTAGAGAAAGAAGATCCCAGCAACAAAAGTGGGGGGGGGCCTTCAGGTGGGAAAAAGATTGGCCTTTTCAAGAAATCAAAAACACAAGTAATGTTACTAAAGTAAAATGAGCCAAGGAAAGACAGGGACAGATTGTACAGGATCTTGTTCAAATAAAGTCTATTTCATTCAACGTATAATGGAAAACCACTGGAGGGTTTGAAGCAGGAGAGTAAAATTATCCAATTTACATTTTCTTTTTTAATTTATGAAACTGCTCCATGGAGAATAGATTATAAAAGGGTTAAAGAAAAACAATGCAGGGCTTCCCTGGTGGCGCAGTGGTTGAGAGTCCGCCTGCCGGTGCAGGGGACACTGGTTCATGCCCCGGTTGGGGAAGATCCCACATGCCGCGGAGCGGCTAGGCCCGTGAGCCGTGGCCGCTGAGCCTGCGCGTCTGGAGCCTGTGCTCCGCAACGGGAGAGGCCACAACAGTGAGAGGCCCGCGTACCGCAAAAAAAAAAAAAAAGAAAAGAAAAGAGAAACAATGCATACCTGATGGGGGAGCACTAAAACTCTGATTATTAGCTCTGAATTATAATATTTTTTCAATATAAAACTCACTCCAGAGAATTAAAGAATTTAATTCCCATACTTGCATAAATTACTTTATTCAAATAGTATTTATCTGCCTTATTTCTTTTTACCAGTCTGCTTCTGTTTCCATTATCTTTTTTATCCTTTACCAAATAACTTATGGGTTTTAATAACAAATTACCATAACTCTTCTAGAAACTGTTGAAAATTTCTTTTGTTAAGTTCTCTGTAATAAAATTCCTAGAAACTTCAAAGGCAGAACATAAAATAACTCAATTACAAAAGCTGGAAAATAGTATGTATTAGATTAGGATACCAAAGAGCATGGAGTCCAACCAAAAAAACAAAAGAAGTAGCAGTGGTAGCTGCCACCACTGTCACCTATGACAGTTTTTTAAATGGCTGAAAATTCTTTGCCACTGTTTTCATCAAGAGATGCAATCTACGTTCTTTCCCCTTGAATCTAGAAGAACTTGTAAGTAACTTGCTTGTAACCAATAAAATGGAACAAGGACTTCCTAGGCTGAGTCAGAAAAGGAGATTCAGCTTTCGCCTTGTTTCCTGACAATTCCTGCTGGTACCCTGAGCCAGTCATATTAGCAGTGTAACTGCCCTGGAGCTGCCAAAAACTAGCTCGTGCAGTGAAATCACACGGAGAGGCTCGCAGATGACCTGAAGAGAGATAAATGCCCGGCCAGCCCCGAGCTATTCCAATTCCAGCCATCATCTGAATAAAATACATGACAGACCCTGAGCCAAAACCAGCCAGCAGGGACTTTCCTGGTGGTCCACTCGTTAAGAATCCACCTTCCGATGCAGGGGACGTGGGTTTGATCCCTGATCCGGGAACTAAGATCCCACATGCCGTGGGGCAACTAAGCCCACGCACTGCAACTACTGAGCCCGCGTGCCGCAACTACAAAGCCCACGCGCTCTGGAGCCCGGGCGCCACAACTAGAGAGAAGCCCGTGCACCACAATGAAGAACCCACATGCCGCAACGATGATCCTGTGTGCCGCAACTAAGACCCGATGCAGCCCAAAATAAAATTAATTAATTAAAAAAAATTTTTTTTTAAAGCCAGCAGAGCCCTTTCCAAACTCCTAACCCACAGAAATCACGAGAGATAATAAAATTATTGTTTGTGTTTTAGGCCTTTAAGTTTTGGAGTAATTTTTTATGCAGCAATTCTAACAAGTCTTTATAGCAAATATATGATCATTAGTTCAACTTACTGGGGAGAGGGGAAGAATTTGGCTAGCAATAAGGGTGCATTTTTCCATATAGAGACCAGCTTTCTTTTTTTTTATTTTTTAATATTTACTTATTTATTTATTTGGCTGCGCTGAGTCTTTGCAGCATGCAGGATCTTCATTGTGGCATGCAGGGTGTCTTTAGTTGCGGCATGCCAACTCTTAGTTGCGACATGTGGGGTCCAGTTCCCTGACCAGGGATCGAACCCAGGCCCCCTGCACTGGGAATGTGGAGTTCTAGCCACTGGACCACCAGGGAAGTCCCAAGACCAGCTTTCATTTATTTAAGAGATTTGAAAAAGCTATGTAATAACCCAGAGAAAGTCTAATAATAGTTAAGTAAGGCACACTCTTCCTGAAATCAATTTAATTTTATGGACTTATAGCCTCTACAGATTCTTTCCCTGCATCATGATTCACCCATAACAAAAGCAAGTGCATAAATATATTTACCATGCCACTGAGCTCAGCCAAATCAGTCTTGCATTATAATCCTTCTAAATACAGAAGTTATCTATTATGGCCTAAATTAATCCCTGGCCTTTCTTCAACCAAAAGAGTGAGTCAATTATTGCAGAAGCATCAAAACTGCCAAACAAAGCAAAAATTATTAGATTTACTCTTTGAACTAAGAATCACCACACATTACCACTAAGTAGAACAGACCTTTTAAATTATGTATCTCATTCATCTCTTTTTTAAACTTTTATTCATTTAATTAAATATCTAATGAGCACTGTGGGTAGGCAAATACGAGTAAGAGCTAGTTCATAGCTACAGAGGAGTTCACAGTGCTATGGGGAAAACATCAATACAACCAATGAATTTTAAGTCAATATAATAAATGATACAATGAAGTATGCTAACGTATTGTAGGAATATAAATGAGGGTGTTTTGGATATTTCTATTTGCTTCTTCAGATCATTCTCCATCCTTTAACCAGCACTTAAGTGTCCTAGGAGGCTGATGCAATGGACTACAGAAACTGGGCTCCCTTACCCTCCAGCCTCAAATTGGGTTCAGTAAATGAGAAGCAACAGCAAGGGTCTCTGCGTTCCCATGACTACTCGCTCCCTTTCCCTTTCTTGCCCAAAGATGATGCAACTTCCTATCATTGCTAGTCCCTAGGCGCTACACCATTCCTAACTGGATTCCCTTAACCCTGCCCATTCATTCTAAGTAGTCCCCTAACAACATTCTCTTTCACTTTTTGTGAGAATGTTATCTGTTTGTATCAGGACCCTAACTGTTAAGACAGGGGCACCTAACTCAGCCTGGGGAAGTCTGGGAAGACTTCTCAGAAGAGAAAATGCTTCAGCTGTGTTAATAGCCGAGTAGATTGGGCAGGGTGACTAGGTAAGGAAGAAAGTATTGTAACAGAGTCTAAGTAAACAGCACCATCAAAAACTTGGGAGATATAAGAAAATGTGAAAAGAATAGGAAAGAGTGAGGAATTCAGAGTAGTGTAACATGGGCATATGATGGGACACAGGCATGATGGGAAACAATGCTAGAATCAAATCATAAAGAGTTTTTAGATGAAGGTATTTAACAGATCTGGTTTCTATAATAAGTAAATTCAAAGAAAATTCAAAGAACAAAAAGGTGGGCGGGGGGGCAATGGGCCTATACTTTAAAAAAGACTTCAGACATACCAACAAAATACAATGTGTAGACCTTTCCTGCATACTGATTAGAACAAACCAATTATTGAAAAAGGGGGAACAGGACGAGGAAAAGAAGAATTGGAAATGTATCTCTTCATGACATGGATGAGGTTATCTTATTTTCAATTCGTTCATGTGTCTATCAATGAATGTTTATTGAAAATATTTTATTCCTATTTCTCATTTTTATAAATATAAGTGCTAAGAAAACTTATTTTTATGAAAATTATTTTTAATGATCAACTAACAACTTGATCGGGTCCCTAATTTTGTTGAAATTGAAGGGTTGAAACCACGTGACTTGTGAAAAGATGTTAGTCATTGGAGTCACTGCCTTCTCAATAACCTCATCAATATTCTAATTTGTCTCTTAGGTGCCCTGGAAGGCCTCTTACCCCAGGACAATGTACTATTTGGGATGGCCTAGAGATGTGCCTTTCTTTTGTAAAGTGAAAGGAAGAAAATATGAAAAACTGATCAACTTTAGAATCTGGAAATTGAGCTCCCTTAAAAATATCCATGGGCTTTCATTCTTTTATTTCACCCTCATTGTATGTATCACTAACTCTAGCACTGACTGTTCAATTATTTCATCCATCAAGTCTTGTCTCTACTTGTTTACACTGTAGGTTCCCTGAAAGCAAGATCGGGAACCAAATCTCTTCTTGAAATCCCAGAACCTACACCTCAGGGTAAGGTGCATGTTAAGACTCTCAACAAATGATCACTGAATGAATATGTAAATATTTCACCACCATTCCAAGTCCTCTTTCTAGGTAGAGAAAAAAGACTTGAGATAACCAAACTGGAAATCAGAAGAAACTTGAAATATCATCACCAACCCTATTTTAAAGTAAGAAAAAGACTGGTTTACTACCTAAGCTTTCATACCTATCTAAAATAAGAAAAACTCAAAACAACTAGGAAATAGAAAACTAAAATGTACAAGGATTCATATTTTATTACAAAAGATTTCTGGTACAACTAGCCTAATTTCCATGGAATTTGAATAATTGTACCAATTGTTCCCTCAAAAAAATCAGTTGCTATTCTCTTCATAAGATTCAAGAAAAAAATTTCATCAGATAAAAGATTATATTTCGCCTTCACTGGTTTGGAATACTTGTAAAGTCAGGATCTCAACAGTAATTAAATTAGATAACAAATGAGAACAAGTTACAACTATAGAGCTCTGAAAAAATATTAATTTTCTTGGGCTTCCCTGGTGGCGCAGTGGTTGGGAGTCCGCCTGCTGATGCAGGGGACACAGGTTTGTGCCCCTGTCCGGGAGGATCCCACATGCCGCGGAGCGGCTGGGCCTGTGAGCCATGGCCGCTGAGCCTGCACGTCTGGAGCCTGTGCTCCGCAACGGGAGAGGCCGCAACAGTGTGAGGCCCACGTACCGCAAAAAAAAAAAATTAATTTTCTTCCTAACACTGACAGACTAGTTATATATGTGAATTTCTTAGGTGACACTGCAAAAGTAGATCTTTTTGCAGTGACTATCAGACTGATCTTCACTTTGTTGAGAAGTAAATTTTGCAGAGTATGGTAAAGGAGTTCTAGCCATCAAGTCAAATATTAACTTGAATGAATACTTTGGTCCTCTATCTTTATAACTTAACATTGTCAAAATTACTAAGGTACAAACATCAGTTAATTCAGTAATAATGTCAAAAAGAGAGATTCTATTATCTGTTTCAAATGAGGTCCTCTTAAACCATGTAAGCTTTTTTCAATTTCATGAATCATTCTTTAATTCACAAATGTTTACTGAAGATATACTATGTACCAAGTACTGTGTTAGACATGGTATTTTGAGTGCGTCAAATACTATTTTACTATAAAAAGATAGAAGAATCTTTAAAAATATTTTTTCTTCATTCTTCTTCCTTTACAAAATTGAATTTTTTTAAGAAAGCTCTTTCAGGGCTTCCCTGGTGGCGCAGTGGTTAAGAATCCGCCTGCCAATGCAGGGGACACAGGTTCGAGCCCTGGTCTGGGAAGATCCCACATGCCGCGGAGCAACTAAGCCCGTGTGCCACAACTACTGAGCCTGCACTCTGCGAGTGCCACAGAGTCTGCGAGCCACAACTACTGAAGCCCGCACGCCTAGAGCCCGTGCTCTGCAACAAGAGAAGCCACCTCAATGAGAAGCCTGCGCACTGCAAGAAAAGAGTAGCCCCCGCTCTCTCTCAACCAGAGAAAGCCCGCGTACAGCAATGAAGACCGAACACAGCCAAAAATAAATAAACATATAATTTAAAAAAATTAAGATGATAAATTTTAAAAAAAGAAAGCTCTTTCAACCTTATTTATAGTATTAAATTTATATGATTCTGAATAAGCTGACCAAGCAATAAGTTTTCTACTTCACTAGAGAAAGTTGTATATAAAGCCTGATGACATAAGATCATACAAAAAAAAAGTTGAATAAACTACCAATGTTTGCAATTCTAATATAACAAAAATAATTTTTGTATTGCTCCTGTACATGTAACATAGAGTTTATATAAGAAAGTTTATCCTAAAGTATGGATGTGCATTAGAAGCCAGCATCACCTTTGATAGTTTCTGATTCTCCAACTCTATTTCAAGAACTCTTATTTACACTCTGGGTTTCTGTTTTACAGGTCTTTACTCACTGTTGACATCTACCTGTGCAGAAATATCTCCATCTACTGGCAACACATGAAACTACAGGCTATTTTTTAAAGTACCAGCAGAAAGTCATTGAAGACTTGGATCCAAACAGTTCTCCCATTCCAAAATCCTGAGCCATTCAAATTACTCTCCAAAGCTCTTCCACTTCTTACCAAAACTGGATGGAGGGGTTGAGAGAGAATACAATTAACTGTCTAAATGTTTGCTATATCATTTAAAGATAAAAATTATAACAATAGCTAATTTAGGGACTTCCCTGGTGGTCTAGTGAATAAGACTCCACGTTCCCAATGCAGGGGACCCGGGTTCAATCCCTGGTCAGGGAACTAGATCTCATGTGCACACCACAACTAAGAGTTTACGTGCCACAACTAAAGAGCCCACATGCCACAACTAAAGATCCCATGTGCTGCAACTAAGACCAGGCACAGCCAAATAAATAAATTAAATTTTTTTAAATTATAACAATAGCTAATTTAACTATATGAATTCCTTACAACACACTGGTACCCCAAGGTGTACAAAACGTATTTGCCTATTTTATAAGACATGATTTCATTTAAATCAATACCTATATTAATCATTATTAATGTTGCACTTGCTCCTATAAAACAGCATATAATCGGTTATGACTACTTTATTTAAAACACAATCTTTAACGAAATTGAGTTATTTGTAGTGAGGTGGATGGACCTAGAGTCTGTCATACAGAGTGAAGTCAGAAAGAGAAAAATAAATACCGTATGCTAACACAAATATAAGGAATCTTTAAAAAAAAATGGTTCTGATGAACCTAGGGGCAGGACAGGAATAAAGACGCAGAGGTAGAGAATGGACTTGAGGACACGGGGAGGGGGAAGGGTAAGCTGGGACAAAGTGAGAGAGTAACATTGACATATATACACTATTAAATGTAAGATAGCTAGTGGGAAGCAGCCTCATAGCACAGGGAGATCAGCTCAGTGCTTTGAGACCACCTAGAGGGGTGGGATAGGGAGGGTGGGAGGGAGACGCAAGAGGGAGGGGATATGGGGGTATATGTATATGTATAGCTGATTCACTTTGTTATACAGCAGAAACTAACACACCATTCCAAAGCACTTATACTCCAAAAAAGATGTTAAAAAAAAAACACAATCTTTGTACACTACTACAGGTAAAACAGATAACTTATAAGAACCTACTGTATAGCTCAGGGAACTCTACTCAATACTCTGTAGTGACCTATATATGGGGAAAGAATTTAAAAAAGAATGGCTATATGTATAACTGATTCACTTTGCTGTACAGCAGAAACTAACACAACATTGTAAATCAACTATACTCCAATAAAAATTAATTTAAAAATAAAACACAATCTTTGATCAAAAATGTCAAAATACATTAACATAATACTTTACAACTTGAACAGTATTTTTCACATACATTTTTTCTTATCCAGCAGGATCCTAAAATAAATAACTGTCATTTTAAACATGCATTTATAACTAAAAGCATAGGCACCAAGAAAATAAGTGACTTGCTTAAAGGCACAAAGCTTATCAGTGGCATATCTAGGATATGAACCCAAATTTTCTGCCTCCAAGTTCTATACTCTTTCTACAACATCCCAACTGCCTCCAACAATAACAGTAAATAGGTCTACATTACAGATGTCTGCTTTGTGACAGTTCCCAGGAATGCACTGTGGTCAAATAAAAAAGTCATCTTAGATTTTAACAAAATTAAGCTTTTTCCACATACAGATGGCCAACAGGCACATGAAAAGATGCTCAACATCGCTAATCATTAGAGAAATGTGAATCAAAACTACAATGAGGTACCACCTCACATCAGTCAGAATGGTCATCGTTAAAAACGCTACAAATAACAAATACTGGAAAGGATGTGGAGGAAAAGAGAACCCTCCTACGCTGTTAGTGGAGATGTAAATTGGTGCAGCCACTATGGAAAACAGTATGGAGGTTCCTAAAAAAACTAAAAATAGAGTTGCCATATGATCCAGCAATTCCACTCCTGGACATATACCCAGACAAAACTCTAATCCAAAGAAAATACATGCACCCCAGGGTTCACAGCAGCACTATTCACAATAGCCAAGACATGGAGACAACCTAAATGTCCATCAACAGATGAACTGACAAAGATATGGTACATATATACCATGGAATACTATTCAGCCATTAAAATACAATGAAATAATGCCATTTGCAGCAACATGGATTGACCTAGAGATTATCAGTAAGTCAGAAAGAGAAAGACAAATACCATATAATATCACATATATAGAATCTTAAAATGTGACACAGGACTTCCCTGGTGGCCCAGTGGTTAAGAATCCGCCTGCCAAGGCAGGGGACACGGGTGCGAACCCTGGCCCAGGAAGATCCCACGTGCCACAGAGCAACTAAGCCCGTGTGCCACAACTACTGACCCTGTGCTCTAGAGCCCAAGAGTCACAACTGCTGAGCCCGAGTGCCAGAACTACTGAAGCCCGCGCGCCTAGAGCCCGTGCTCCACAACAAGAGAAGCCACCACAATGAGAAGCCCACCACGCACTGCAACGAAGAGTAGCCTCACTCGCTGCAACTAGAGAAAGCCCACGCACAGCAATGAAAACCCAACACAGAAAAAAATTAATTAATTAATTTTTTTTAAATGTGACACAAATGAACGTATCTACCAAATAGAAACAGACTCAGGGACATAGAGAAGAGACTTGTGGTTGCCAAGGGGGAGGGGGTTGAGGGAGGGGTGGAATGGGAGGTTGGAGTTAGCAGATGTAAGCTATTATATAAGGAATGAATAAACAAGGTCCTACTGTACAGCACAGAGAACTATATTCTGCATCCTATGACAATCCATAAAGGAAAAGAATATTTTAAAAAAGAATGTATATATATGTATAACTGAATCACTTTGCTATACAGCAGAAATTAACACAACATTGTAAATCAACTACACCTCAATTAAAAATTAAATTTCTTCCTTCCTTTTGTCTTATAGGAAAAAATGCTCATAATATAAAATATAAGTTTAAGAAAACCATTGGGACTTCGCTGGTGGCACAGTGGATAAGCCTCTGCCATCCCAATGCAGGGGGCCTGGGTGTGATACCTGGTCAGGGAATTAGATCCCACATGAATGCCGCAACTAAGAGTTCATGCATGCCGCAACTAAGGAGCCTACATGCTGCAACTAAGGAGCCAGCGAGCCACAACTAAGGAGCCCACCTGCCACAACTAAGACCCGGCACAACCAAATTAAGTGATTAATTTTTCAAAAATTTAAATTAAAAATAAATAAATAAAATTTAAAAACCATAATCCAACCCACATTTGACAAAACAATTATATCCTTTCTTTTCTATTGCCACATATTAGATATGTTTATTTTTTTTATCCCACCTTTTTCCAAAAATGAGTTGAGGGGGCTGATAGCTGGTAAACAGCAAACGTTGTTAAGTCATGCTTATTGTAATCCACTTTCATCAGTAAGAGACAAAAATAATAATAAACTTTTTAAAGATTCATAATAGAAATGTTGAAAAGAAAAATATTGAGCCCAACCTAGGTTTATTCTGATTTCTTATATCTCCATTCATGGTACTATAGAATTAAAAAAAAATCAATGTCTGACACGTCAAGAAGTTGATAAATATTTGTTGACTAAATAAATGAAACAGGCTCTAAAGCAGGGGTCTCCAACCCCCAGGCCACGGACTGCTAACGGTCTGTTGCCTGTTAGGAACTGGGCAGCACAGCAGGAGGTGAGCGGCAGGCTAGCGAGCAAAGCTTCCATCTGCCACTCCCCATCGCTCACATTACCGCCTGAACCATCCCCTGCCCGTCCATGGAAAAACTGTCTTCCACGAAACCAGTCCCTGGTGGCAAAAAGGTTGGGGACCGCTGCTCTAAAGCATTACAAGATCCTAAAGTATTATGGGGTCCTAAATTAAAGACTCAATTATGCTTACTAAACTATCAAAATGTTTATGAAAAGTTCAATCAATGTTTGAAATCAGAAGACTTAAAACTGCAGTAATAGGAAAGTGTGAATTATAAATAATAAACTTACAAAGAAAAGAATTATAGATGAAAGGAACAGAATAGAGTCCAGAAATAGAACATGTATGTTGTCAACTGATTTTTAGCCAAGGTGCCAAGACAACTCAACGGAGGAAACAAAAGCATTTTAACAAATGGTGCTAGGAAAATTGGATATCCATGTGAAAAAAAAAGAACCTGACCCTTACTTCTCACAGCAAATTTTTAAAAAGTTAAATTTAGGAGGGTCCTACACCAAAATATAAATGCTAATATTATAAATATTGCAGAAGAAAACATAAAAAATTTTTAGAACTGTGGATTAGGAAAAGATTTCTTATATAGGACATAAAAAGCATGAACCATAAAGAAAAAAATTGATAAACGGGGCTTAATCAAAATTCAAAACTTCTGCTCTTTGAGACACTACTGAGGGGGGAAAAAATGCCACAGATTAGGAGAAAATATTTTCAAAACACATATCTGATAAAGGACTTGTATCCAGAATACAAAAAGAATTCTCAAAACTCAATAATAAGAAAACAACCCAATTTTAAAACTATGAGCAAAAGATTTGAACAGATATTCACCAAAGGTACACAGATGATAAATAAGTCCATTAAAAGATGCTTAACACCGTAGGTCAAAGGGAATTAAAATTAAAGCTACACTGAAGTAATCTCTACACACCAATTAGAATGGCTAAAATCAAAGACTGACAACAGCAAGTGCTGAAGTGTTGGTTAGGATTGGGAGCAACTGGAGCTCTCAGACAACACTGGTAGAAATACAAAATGGTACAACTTTGAAAAACAGTTTAGCAGTTGTTGTTTTTTTTAAGTTAAACACATACTTACCATAAGATCCAACAATCCTACATTTACCCAAAAGAAATAAAAACATGTTCACAAAGAGAGGTGTACCCAAATGTTCATAGCAGCTTTATACATAATGGCAAAAAACTGGAAACTCATGTCTGTGGATATTTGTGAATGGATAAAGAAAATGGGAAATGGGCAATATTCCTCAGGAATAAAAGGGACAAACAACTGATACACAACATGGATGGACCTCAAAGGCACTATTCTTTTTTTTTTTTTTTTTTTTTTTTGCAGTATGCAGGCCTCTCACTGTTGTGGCCTCTCCCGTTGCGGAGTACAGGCTCCAGATGCACAGGCCCAGTGGCCATGGCTCACGGGCCCAGCCGCTCCGCAGCATGTGGGATCCTCCCAGACCGGGGCACAAACCCGCGTCCCCTGCATCGGCAGGTGGACTCTCAACCACTGCGCCACCAGGAAAGCCCAAAAGCACTACTCTAAATGAAAACAAGCCTGACTCAGAAGACTACATACTGTATGATCCCATTTACATAAAATTCTAGAAAAGGTAAAACTACTGCAACAGAAAGTAAATCAGTGGTTGCCAAGGACTGGGGATATGAGGAGACTGGCTGTGAAGAGGCAGGAGGAAACTTTTGGGAAAGAAAGAAATGCCATTTGTGCAATCATCTATGTAGGAATTCCTACCTAAAATCAGGATTTATTTTAAATTAAGTTTTATGTCTGCTGTCAATTTTTAGTAAAAAACCAAATGCCAAACTTAAGACACATGTTGATATTTCTTAATTCATATCAAATGCGGTTTTTAAAGTCAGTGCCTTTAGAAACGATTCTAAAACAAACACAAAATTCTTCACTTCGTTCAATTAATTATGTATTAGTGGAAAAATACAAAAGAAAAAAAAATTTTTAATGTTAGCATTCAACTGTAAAAAATGCCAAATACTGATACCTGGAAAACTAGCATTAGTGAAATATTAGTAGGCTTAGTGTTCAGCAAAGTTGCTCTAATCAAGCAAAAATAGATATGACTGCAATCCTAAATACAAGCCAATAACTAAGGTTAGAAAATACAATGGATATGCCACAAATATAAATTAGCTGGAATTACATTAAAACATAGGAAGAGGGCTTCCCTGGTGGCGCAGTGATTGAGAGTCTGCCTGCCGATGCAGGGGAAACGGGTTCGTGCCCCGGTCCGGGAAGATCCCACATGCCGCGGAGCGGCTGGGCCCGTGAGCCATGGCCGCTGAGCCTGTGCGTTCGGAGCCTGTGCTCCGCAACGGGAGGAGAGGCCACAACAGTGACAGGCTCGCGTTCCACAAAAAAAAAAAAAAAAAAAAAAAAAAGGAAGAAAACTATTAAACTATCCTAAGCAATATGAACAAAAGCTTAAATAAACGTAAAAACATAGCATGTTCCTAGGTGGGAAAACTAAATACACTTAAATGACTCCTTTTCCCAAATTAATGCATTCTAATTACAATCCCAAGGAAATTTCTTTTTAAATTTAACAATTTTAATATTCACGTGTAAGAGCAAAGAAGTAAAAACAGCAAAAAAAAATTTCTAGTACAATGAGATTAAACTAAATTATAAAGCTACAATAATGAAGAGTATGGCACCGAACAAGAGATAATCTGACTATTATAACTCATTTGTTAACATAACTAAAAAGATATCACACCACTATAGAAAGGAAAAATTGATTAATAAATAATGATGAGATGACTGAGTAGCAATTTGGGGGGAAACATCTTCCTAAACCATTTTTTAAAATACTAAAATAAAATGTACTTAAATATTTACCAAGCCTCTTGAAGAAAAGGGTTTTTCTAAGTATAGAAATGATAGGAAAAACAAAGGAAAAGTTGGACAAATTTGACTCCTAAAGTAACAAATTTATTCAAAATCATTTTTCTTTCAAAAATGATCAAAATTAAAAGTCAAATAACAGACTGGGGAAAATGTCTGTAACAAATATGACAAAAGATTAGTATCTTTTTTAATTCTCAGGCAGATCACTAAGAAAAACACAAACGGCCTAAGTGGTAACTAGGAAAAGACCAAACAAGGCAACAAAGAGAAATATAATTAGTAAACAGACAGGAAAATATTCAACTTCACAAGAAAATGTTAAATACTATATGCCATGAAGTTAGCGAACATTTTAAAAAACAAGAGCCAATTCTTGTAATAGAATACTAAGAGGGACACATTTATTCAATGCTGCTCTAAACAGGCACAATTCTTTTAGGAAACAGTCTGACGAAAAATTAATGAAGAACCTAAAAAGATCCACACCCTTTAATGCAACAGCACTCTCTCTATGGAAATATCCTAAGAAAACAATCCTTAAAAAAAAAAAATTATCCATACCAAGATGTTTACAAATTATCTATAATAACAGAATTTGGAAATAAACGTTAAAACAAGAAAAAACAATGTTTTTTTTTGAACAATGGTTGTTGTATAGCATTCTCTTAACTGGTTATCCTAAAATCAGTCTTCGTGGTTCCCATTCCAGTCCATCCTTCCTATTGCCCAAAGATTAATGTTTCTAAACATCAAATATATCGAAGCTTAAAATCCTTCAATGGTTCCCACTACCTTAAAAAAAAAAAAATCAAACTTCTTGACAAAATATAACAAGGTCCTAAAATGGGTTGGTCCCTGTCTACAAGCCTCACCGCCTCACCTCTTGCCACTCACATCCAGTGCATCAGCCATAAAAAACACGTATAAAACTACACAGGGCTTCCCTGGTGGCGCAGTGGTTGAGAGTCCGCCTGCCGATGCAGGGGACACGGGTTCGTGCCCTGGTCCGGGAGGATCCCACATGCCGCGGAGCGGCTGGGCCCGTGAGCCATGGCCGCTGAGCCTGTGCGTCCGGAGCCTGTGCTCCACAACGGGAGAGGCCACAACAGTGAGAGGCCCGCATACCGCAAAAAAAAAAAAAAAAAAAAAACTACACAGAATTACTTCTATGTCTCCAGCATTCGTTCAAAATAAAATGCCAAAAGGCTCTTAATGCATGCTGCAACAGGATTCTGCCTTCATGGAGCTTACAGCATAGACAACAAATGCCCTCCATTGAGTTAGGTCTGATGCTAGAGGAAGAACCTCTTAGTCACAGAGGAGAGGTCAACACAGGTCAAGGAAAGATCTGTGGATAAGGGTACCTTGAGTTGAGCCTTAAAAGATAAGCAAGTACCTCAAGGGACAAGGGTAATTCCAAATAAATGAAATTATTTTATTTTCTACACAAAATCCTGTAAGTTTGTAACAGGCTTTCTAGATAGACAGCTTGGGTTCTGACATGTACTTAACCTCTCCGAATTTCTCCTACCTCTTGAAGCTATTATGAGAATTAAAAGTAATAACAGATGTAAACTTAATACAGTGTCTGGCACTTAATAAGCATTCAGTACATGTCCCTCATACAGAAACACATAACAATGTTGATTACAACAGTACATTTCAAGCGTTCAGCTTTCTTAGAGCAAAGAAAGTAACAGTAAACAAAAACAAAGGCAAAGAGAGAAAAAGCAGTAAGAACAGGGTTAAACATGTCACCATACAGCCAGAGTCAAACGGTTCTCTCTACATACCATGATGATATCCTTGTACCACACATTACAACAGCACAATAACTTATATTCATAATGATACTGAATCATAAATAAAACATTAAGTTCTGTTAAGTATGGTCTATTTGAAAGGAGTAGGGCATATTACATCTTTAAAAGCCTTCAAAATCTTTAAAAGACATCAAAAATACCTAAAATTAAAACCTTGCAGGGCTAAAGCATGGATCTTCATTTACCTTGAAAACTTGAGTTATATACTAAATATGCTAAATGACATGCCAGATAAATGACATGTTAGTATGTTGTGATAGTTACAGTTCAACCAACAGGAAAAAGTAGAATCCATGATTAAACACACACACTCTCTCTCTCTCTCTCTCTCTCTTTACTCACCAATGAAAAGCAAACTACATGAAGCACCTAGGCAGGTTCAGCCCCCCGGCCTGAAGGTTTGACTAGAAGAGAGAAACTTAAGAGAAAAGGAAGGAGCTAAGCCACATTGGCTTCCTCCTCAGAAACCAAGAAAAAAAAAATGAACTGGGGACATTCAAATCACTAACACCCCTAGAACAAGTCATTATGGTGTACAGGCACATTCCCACTTAGAAACTGCGAGGTATAATCAAATTGTAATTTTTAAAGCCCTGAATCAATAAAATATGCAGTAAAACAATACTAAGATACCAGCATATCTAAAGTGAGACTTTTAAAGGTAATTTTCCTTTAGCTATAGACAAGGTTAACCTCATTACTGCTTATGGTTTTATAAATTAAGAACATGAGAAGCACTGTACGAAAACATTTAAATTACAAAAAGGTCTGTAATAAACGTTCTGGAGAAGTAATCTGTTATTTCCCCATATCTAAGAATTTTAAATATTAGAAATTATACTAACTGCTTTTTCCAGCCTTTGGTTTTAAAAAACAGTAATATAAAAAATTACCCCCAATTTTTTTTACCATCAAAGAATATCTTCTATCCAAACCATCATAAGAAAAGACTATTCATAAGTATAATGTATACAAAATTTTACATTTTATAATCAATTTGCTCTACAAATACTAGTTGAAATTGATAGCTTTACCATACAGCCCATTTTAATGATCAAGTGTTAATGTGTCATAAAAAATAGAAGTAGCTTGATGGACCAAATCAGATTTTAACCACCAATGACCTGAAGAATCTCAAATTTGAGATTAAATTAGCCCTTCCTTCTTTGCATCAACAAATACTAAACAGTTTGCTAGTTGACTGTGGTCTCAGGAATAACATGTGGAAAAGTTTAATATCTGTTGTGGGCAGAGATCTCATGGTTCAAATATTTCTCCTTCAGTTTGTATGTATGTGTGAGAGAGTGTGTGTGTGTGTATGTATGTGTGTGACAGACAGACACCATGCAAGAGTTGTTTACATCTTTCAGTAAAGGGGCAACTCTACATTAAGGATATAATTGAGTAACTACAATTCATAAGGTACCTGGGAATCAAAGACAGTCTATAAATTTAAAATACTAGTATGGTATTAACTTGAAGCAAAGAACAATTACTTTAAATCAACTTACAGCCCAAGTGTATTGTAAACCAAATAAAAAGTCACTATGGGATCTGTTTTTTTTCTTTAATTTTCCTCTCTTATGGAACCCGAATCTAAATGAACTGTTAAACACTTAGTCTAAAGGTATGCCAAACATTTCTTAAGGTCTTAACAAAGAATCAACTTTTTTTTTTTAAACAAAACGAGGCCTAGGTTAAATATTTTATTTGGCTTCTCAAGATGGACTGAAAAGTTGGGCACCAGCTCCAGACCAATTCCTGGACGCACATCAAACACAGCCCTGTCATTTATCCAGTCAGTCAAAACAATCTTTTCCATCTAACTCTTTAATGTTTATGTCCTAAAAAACTGCTAATTGAATCCAGCTCTTGAAATTTATTTGTTAAAATCTATACCATCTAATCTGTAAATGAACAAAAATGAAAAAATACATGTTAACTTTCCTGGCAAAACAGAAGAGAATCCACCATACGTAACCAAAATGGAGAGGGCGATGTTTTTAATATTTGAATAGTTTTCTCTTAAAATATGACAGAGACAAATTCCCAATGGTTTTAAGAAATTGAGAGTATCTCAAACTGTTTTTACAATTAAGGGGACACAGTGTATTTAAAATTCCTCAGAAAAATCTAAAAATACAAAAGCACTCTACAAATTTAGCCCAGTATTTTTTTGGAGGGATAGGGAATAAGTGTAATCTTTTCTCCTAACTTTACTCGTGAATTTTTATAATGTATCATATTCAGTAAGGAAACCACAGATAAACACTTTAAGATCTGTTGAGTCACACTAAAAACCTCAAACTCATTTTATCTGCAGAAAATCAAAATCCCTGTTTTCTCCCTCATTTTCTTATTGTATATACAGCCTAGAAGGAATTAAGTGGCCACCAGCCTATTTCTGATACTTTTTGCACACCTGGAATCACAGGTTCTTTCCATCATCACTGACACAGGGCTGACTCCCGAGAGGAACAGATAGAGTAGATAAACTCTAAAGCAACAAAGATCCCTTATAAAGGTTTCCATTGCTTAGTAAGAAAATAAGGAAACTGAATGGTGGGAAGTAGGGGAGACAGGCATCTCCCAATCCAGGTTTTCCATTAAGAACCACTCAGTTAATGATTCTTTGCAATCTTCCCTAAGGAAGGTAAAACTGTCATGAAAGTAATATATTTTAAAAACTGCAGCCAACATATACAGTCAGGCTAAATTCTCAAATACCTAATTCACTGCAAGTTTTTATCTCGAAAGTTCAGCCAGTGGACTGGGATGTGACACACAAGCATTCAATTACAAAATTAGTCCATATAAATCTCAAAGTCTAGTGGAAGCAAACATAATTACAGTTTATTCTTACACGCGTACCCACACACACATACACACACAGATTCTCTAAGGAAAGCCACCTTCCTCACCACACAACTGAATATCAACGTGGATAATTAAGAATGAATACTGAAACTAGGATAAGTACACTGGTTTCCATTACACTTTTCAAACCCCAAATAATTTTTCCTTATAATAGGGTAACACGACCATGTAAGAATATCAAAAATGGCACTGTAAGCAAAACGTACCTGTAACGTTAAAGATTTCATGCACTTGGAATCATAAACACTTTGTAAGAAAAGCCTGCTATCTAGCAACCCCTCCAGACATTCTTTTCCATTTAGAAAAGGGAAGGGGAGGAGAGTGGGGAGAGAGAGAAAACTTCGCTTAAAGTCTGTCTGAGTACATACTTAGAAATGGACCCCAAAAATGTGTTTTTAAAGCAGGTCTAGAGTTAGCAGTGAGACACAAGTTCTGCGGCCTACAAGGAACAACCCCAAACACACTACCCTACAATCAAACACTTCCAAAACACAGAGCGTACAATGAGCCTGAGTTGTCGGATCAGGCAGACACACCGGAAAAGTCAACCTCAGTCTCCTTCCCTTTCAAAGCCGTGCGTTTCAGGTGTGTGGCACCGGCTGCCGTGGCTGGCAGCAGAGAGGGAAGGTTCTGCACGCGGGTTACAAGTGGGCGAATAAGTTAACAACCAGGGAACACACACACACACACACACACACGGGTACAAGTGGGCGAATAAGTTAACAACCAGGGAACGAACACACACACACACACACACACGGGTACAAGTGGGCGAATAAGTTAACAACCAGGGAACACACACACACACACACACACACACTCACTCCCGTTAAGCGCTCCATCTTTAAGGAGTGTTTACTGCGCGCAGTCAGCAGCCGGATTCAATAATCCCCGCCACAGGAGCTCCTCATCCCCTCAACGACCCCACCTGGGCATTAGCCCAAGGGCTGCTCCCCGACGCCCCGGGAGAGAACCGTGCTTCTCGACCCAGGCTTTTCGACCTCAAATCCGCCAGGAATTCCAACCGGGGGACACCCCCCCAACAAAAGACACCCGAGTCACCCTTGGCTTTTGTAAGAATTTCCAAACAAGGCAGAGTGGTTTGCAATTACTCTCCCTGAACTAGGCCTTCCCACGTTCCCGACTCTCCACTCACCATTCATCGCGACCCTGGCCCTTCTCAAGGCCACAGGCACCCCCCCCCGCCGGCTCGGCCACACCGCGGCCGCCCCGGCCCGGCTCCTGCCGCCCGCCCAACCCCCTCACCTGTCAGGCGCAGCTTGACGGGCCCGTTCCTCCGGCCCCCGGGGTTAGACATGTCCCCGGCGGCGGGGGCGGCGGCGGGGCTGCGGCCGCGGCGCGGGGCCCGGGGCCGGCGGGCGGCGGGCGGGGCGGGGGCGACGGCGAGGCGCGGCTCAGTCACCACAGCGGCCGGGGCTGGGGCCCGAGCAGCCGGCGCCGCGGCCGCCACGGCCGGAGGGTCCCGGATGTGCCGAGCGTCGTCGCCATGAGCCGCGGAGGGAGCGGGACGCCGAGCTCCCCCCTCCTCCCACTTCTCCTTCCTCGGCCCGGGACGCACAACAAAGCGGCAGCCGCGGCCGGCCGCGCCGCCTCCGCCCGCTCCCGCGCCCCCGCTGCCTCCACGCAGCCGCCTCCGCGTTTCCCTCCTTTCGGCTCGGCAAGGCCCAGGAGCCGACGGGGCCGGCCGGTTGAGGCGGGCGGTGCTCGGCGGCGCCGGAGCAGGACTCGGGGCTCGGCCGCTTCCTCCTCCACCCGCCCTCTTGTCTGAGGGAACCGGGTCTTGGGGCCGCCGCCGCCACTCGTCGGCTCCGGGGGCGGGGAGGAGACGGAGGGGGGCGGGACCGACGGGGGCGGGGCCGGAGGGCGGGGTCTGGGCAGGCGCGCACAGGGTGCCTGGGGCGCTGGGGCGCCAGGCCCGGGTTCGGCCTGGGCGCGTCGGTCTGTGCTGGTGTGTCCTGCTGTCCCATGCAGGAACTTGAGGAAGGAGCGGGCAAAGAAGCAGAGTGGCGGCGCCGAGGTCTGTGGTGCCAGGAGGGCCTAGTGTTCAGCCCGCTTAAGGGAGAGAGCTTTTGTCAGTGCAATGCAGACCGCTTTTATTAGACGCCCACTGCGTGCAGGGCTCTGAGAGGCTGGGGCGAGCAAAGTTATCACCGAATCCGCTGCGCTCCGGATTGAGCGTCGCTGGGGTGAGGGAAGAGACACTATTCCCTTACCGAGGGTTCCAGCAAACCCCCCGGGGTGTTTTGCTCCTGGTATCGTAGTTGCCACCACCATCCAGGACTCACCTGGTGAACGAGATCAGGTTACCGGCCTGCTTGGGCTCCTTTTGCAGCTGTAGCTCAAGGATAGGAGGATAATAATGCCTGCAAGGATAATTAACAAGATAAGCCTTCGAGAGCAATGTATGAAAAGCTCTTCGTACAGTACTGTATTTCGTTATCTCAGGAGGGAAAAAATAGAAAATGAAATAAAAATAAGTGTACCTTACCCTTTGACCCTGAAATCGCACTGTTCGGAATTTATTCTTGATATGACAGTACAGATGTTCTTTGCAAACTTCGGTTAATAACAAAAGGGGGATGAGCTAACAGCCTAATGGCGCATTACATCAACAGCATGGGGTTTAATGCCATTTAAATGGCAATTATGAAGACCATATAATATGGAAGAGTTTACAAATAATCAAGTTTAAAAGCAGAATAAAAAGTTGTATGTATGCATGCAAACGTATGCATGGGGGATTTTTTGTGTGCCTTATTAGTTTTGCTCAAGACTACTACTATTGCAATTTTAAATGTTTAATAAAGTCTGATATATTTTAATCCTAAGTCAGTGTCAGTCATTTCTTTTAATTCATTAGTGATGTCATTTTATTCTCCAGATCAAGTTACCTCCAAGAACATCTCATCAGTCTGGATACAGCCCTACAATTAAAGTGATCCAAAAATTAGATAAAGTTCTGGAAGTTAGACTAGAAATTCAGGGGACGGTGCTAGAAATTCATTCAACAAATACTGAGTGCCTACTATGTGCAAAGCAGTGAACAAGTTCCTTTAGAAATGCTTCTTTGTCCTACAGAAGCTCTGAAGATACACTAATCAATTTCAATAGTTGTGATCACAATTTAAAGGACTAGATGTATAATGGCAATAAAACTTAGCAAACTGATGTATACATACGCATTTGCCTCATTCTAATGGCACCCACTGTTCCCAACCACCCACTAACACAATTTGTAGCTTTGTATTAGGTAACAGAAGTTAGGGTTTCAGAACACAATGGAGGAGCTGTGGAGATTGCCTGTTGTGAAGTTTAAAGCAGTACATTCAAATATGTAAGTGACAGTTCAGAAAAATGTATACATGCTTAATATGCAGAGGAGGATTTGTTTACGCTTGCCTGCATGTAAGTTTAAATCTCATTGTTTAAAAAGAGATTCATATAAGAATACTTTAGGGACTTCTCTGGTGGTGCAGCAGTGGTTAAGAATCCGCTTGCCTATGCAGGGAACACGGGTTCGAGCCCTGGTCCAGGAAGATCCCACATGCCGCGGAGCAACTAAGCCCGTGCACCACAACTACTGAGACTGCGCTCTAGAGACCGCGAGCCGCAACTACTGAGCATGTGTGCCACAACTACTGAAGCCCGCGTGCCTAGAGCCTGTGCTTGGCAACAAGAGAAGCCACCACAATGAGAAGCCCCTGCTCGCCACAGCTAGAGAAAGCCCGCGTGCAGCAACGAAGACCCAACGCAGCCAAAAATAACCAACAAATAAATAAATTAATTAATTAAAAAAAAAAGAATAAAACCATTTATACTATTCAGGAGAGCTAAATTTTCATTGGATTACATTTCAGCGTTAGATGCACAGCATTGCTTCATCATGGCAACACTTTTAGACATATTTTTGAGAAAGAAAGGAGGAATAACAATTCTCAGGAATTCACTCTTTTCTTTCTGCCCAAAATAGAAATCTACTTCTAATGTAAATTTTACTTGCACATGTCTCTAATGGGTATGGGAATTGCAGAAAATCTTTTCAAAGCCTTTTTATTCCCTTATGACTTCTAATTTGCTCTCAGTGGAATTGTGCACCTTTATCGAATCATTGTTTTAGGCATCTTTCTCAAGTATACTAACTCCACCTACTTTATACCAATAAAATATGTCTTTTTCCATAAATGCCATTTAATAGAACCTTGCCAATGAAAATGCTGTAACAACTCGTTAAATAGCTTTTTTGAGCAGAAGTGGTAAACTTTTTCATTAACTTATTTTAATCACTTAAAGTTGCACTCTTTATGATGGAATCCTAGACCAGAGGTGAAAATCTACACAGTTCTAAGAATATCTAAAATCTTTTGTTTAAATATGTTTCTATTTTCCAAGGCTAATGTTAAATTTGATGTGACTTTGCAAGAAAATGCTTACCATCTGTAGTTGGTATTTTTCTTTTGCTCCAGCCGTTAATATATTTTGTACATAGAAGAGTTGTCTCCAGTAATAAAAAATCTGTCAGAGGTAAGGTTATGTTAATAATGGTACTCCTGTGAAGCTATTTTTGTAGTGTAAATTTCAAATTTAATACAGTTTATGTGCCATGGAAAAAGCAAACATCAGGCACTCAGCAGTTTCTACCACTGCTTAAAAATTCA
Organism: Mesoplodon bidens; assembly: GCF_964165515.1. Classification (NCBI taxonomy): domain Eukaryota; kingdom Metazoa; phylum Chordata; class Mammalia; order Artiodactyla; family Ziphiidae; genus Mesoplodon; species Mesoplodon bidens. The sequence continues at coordinate 45,833,873 of NC_138179.1, read as the reverse complement.
ACTTTCTTTAATGTTTAACTGTTATTAATTTGATTTAATATTTAGTTCTAGCTTCCTCCAAATCAGCTTGTAACTGATGAAGCAGCCAAGCACAGCCCCCATATACTTGCTGTTATCAACCTGACTCTCCCTCTCCGACCTCCACTCATTTCCTCTCTGCCTCTGCCTGTCCCAGGTCCTCAAAGTTAGGTTCACTAAAAACCCTCACATGTAGTCCTGTTCTGACATGATTTAGGATTAGGTCACATTCTGAGCTGTTCTCTGTGACCCCTTCCCTCACACCCTCCCAGCACACCTGGTCCCCAGTGATGGAAGTTGTGGTCACATCCGGGCCCTCTCTCTCCAGGTGTGGGCTCCCCCATGCTACTCCCCTCAGCTCTGGCCTTCTCCGCCTCTACCTTGGTGTACTAAGATGGTAGTCCTTACCCACATCCTCTTCTGAGGGAATCTGCCCTCACCCATGGCTCTAACATAGTATCCTAGGCTCCACCCCCAGAGACACGGGTTCAGTAGGTTGGGGTGAGGGCCCTGAATTTATGTTTCTAATGCTGCTGGTGGAGAGAACCCACTTTGAGAACCACTGCCTTAGACTAGGGATGAGCCTGGGTGGCTCCGTTTGTACTAGGTGAGCTTGGCCTCAGCTAACTGAGCCAAAGGTGGATGAGTGACCAAGTGGCAGATCAGATTTTCTCTCCTTGGAACGTGAAATGGGACACTAAGCCACTGAGTTAGTGGTGGGGAGCTGAGCGGAGATGTCCTAGAGTTAGCAGCTGAGGAAGCCATTTTAAGGTTCAATTAGGTAAATAAAAGAGGAAATGAGTGTGTAGAAGGAGACTAACAAAACAGACAAGCAGGGGGCTTCCCTGGTGGTGCAGTGGTTGAGAGTCCACCTGCCGATGCAGGGGACGCGGGTTCGTGCCCCGGTCCGGGAGGATCCCACATGCCGCGGAGCGGCTGGAGCGGCTGGGCCTGTGAGCCATGGCCGCTGAGCCTGCGCATCCGGAGCCTGTGCTCCGCAACGGGAGAGGCCACAACAGTGAGAGGCCCGCAAAAAAAAAAAAAAAAAAAAAAAAAACAGACAAGCAGAGAGAAATGGAGATAAGAGGCTTCATAACTCTAAAGAGGGAAACAAAGAGAGTGATTGACCAGTTTCCTGCCAGTACTCCCAGCCCAGGTGCGACTTCTTACAATTCATTTCCAAGGGATCTCACAGTGCAGAATAATCACCCCATCCCTTACTTAAGCAAGTTTAAGTGGATCCCTCCCCCTTTCATTCACTTTGTCTCTCCTTGGAACACATTTTCCTCTTCAGGCTGTCCTAAACTCTTCCCTAAACACCCTTAGATTCTGCCTTGTTCCTGCCTGTGTTCTCCCCAGAACTGAGTCTCACCTACAACCCAGCCTGTGGCTCGGATCCTACCACCCCAGGGCAGCACTTCTAGGATATAGTGCAGTCTAATACATATGCCTATCGTGCTCTTGAAATATGACTTGTGATGCCCTGCAAGTATAAAATGCACGTTGGATTTTAAAGACTTAGTATGAGGCAAAAAAAAAAGAGAAGGCAAAATATGTTAATCTTTTTTATATTAATGACATATTGAAATGATAATATTTTGGATATCTTGGATTAAATAAAATAAAGTCTTAATTTCCCCATTTCTTTTTGCTTTTTCTAATATGGTTACTGGAAAATTTGAAACTACAAGTGTGACTCACTTTATATTCCTATTGAACAGTGGTGATCTAGAGGATAATGACCATCCCACCCATCTAAACATCTACCCAGAACGTTTGCTACCAGCCAGCTGGATTCCCCACCAGTGTTCTCTGTGCTCTGCCCAGCACCAGACTTTCCCTGCATCACTCTTTAGACCTTATCCTACCCACCCAGCTCTGCAACCAATTTCTATAACTAGGTCAGTACAACAGCAGCTATCTCACCCTAGTGAGTGTGGGACGATCTTGTGCCAGGACCCTCTTTCTGCCCCTACTCCACCTACCTGGGTTTGACCTAAATTGACTATCATACTTTGTGCCTAAGTCTTACGACTGGACAGATCTTATACAGCAGATCATACGTCCAGTAGAGAGATGGGCTAGATGACCTCAGTTACAGGTTGGATTTTTGTCCCCCCAAAAGGTATGTTGCAGTCCTAAACTCCACCCCCTGAACCTGTGAATGTAATCTTATTTGGAAATAGGGCCTTTAATTAAGATGAGGCCATTAGGGTGAGTCCTAATTCAATACGACTGGTATCTTCAAAGAAGAGGAAAATGCTGTTTTAAGTCAGAGACACACAGGAAGAATGCCATGTGATGACAGAGGCAGAGATTGGAGAGTGAAGCTTCAAGCCAAGGAAAGCCAGCGATTGTTGGCCACCACCAGAAGCTGGGCGGAGGCAAGGAAGGGTTCTATCCGTACTGTCAGAGAGAGCATGGCCTTGCCAATTCTGGACTTCTAGCCTTCAGAACGGGGGCAAAATAAATTTCTGTTGTTTTCCGCCACCCAGTTTGTGATACTTTCTCACGAGAGCCCTAGGAAACTAAAACAACCTCTCAATCCCTTCCATACCCAATTATATTATATACAATACAGGTAAAAAGGCACACTGTATAATTGATTTTCATCATTTGTTACATTTACAATAGTGTGCTTTTAAAAAAAATTAACAATCCTGTAAATCTAGGCCGCTTTTATGGACCCATTTTCAAATGTCTTAAGTATACACACTGCCCTATGATATTGTGAATTCTGAGTTACAAGAGAATGTAATTTGAAGGGATTGCATATTTTCCAAAGCCAGTTTGGTGATTTAAGCGTGGAAGTATTACAATGAAATGTTTGGAAAGTTATCTGTACATGGTTTGCTGTAAGCTGATATCATGAAGCAACACATCTTTTCGGGATGAGGTCGTAGCCCCGGCCCCGGGGGAAAGGGAGCGGGCGCATCGCTCAACTGCAACTACTTTGGACAACTGAGCAACACGAGCAGGCTCTAAAAAACAGTCATATCCAATCATCTTCAGAATAAAAACTGTAGTAGCTACAACATAATTCTCTAAGGGTGGGATGGGAGGAGATGTGGAAATATTTGTATGATGCAGTCTTTATGGGTAATGCAGAGAATATGGGCCAGAATGAGATCAACATGGCTCATAAGCCAATGGGTCAATGTCAACCATTGCTTAAAAACCTTCAGTGGCTGCTTGTTGTCTTTGGAATGCAATCCAAACCGCTTTAGTGGTATAAAAGGAATGCTCATGATATAAATATATAAATTTTTTAAAAGCAGAAAACAAAAATATACATGAGGAATGATCCCAATTCCAATTTTTAAATAAATATACATATACATTCATTCATTCAAAATGATATTTACTAAGCATATGATAGCTGTTGAGCACCGTTCTTAAAGCTTGTAATCTAGTGGAGGAAGACAACCAATGAGGAAACAATACATAAAATACAAAGGGTAAGAAGAGAATTATCTGTTGCTCTCTAGAATGCACTTTCAATGTTTAGGTCAAATCAATCACAGTGATTCTCCAAAGTTTTACCAAACATGTTGAGAAACATTTTACCTCTTTCCCACTAAACATAAACTAGGAAGGACAGACACTGCAGGGCCATATTGTGGCCCTCAATGGCAGACACTGTCTGAGATTAGAATCAACACAGAGGAAGAGGGGCCAAGGGATGAAGAGCGTGGAATATGATCTTGATTATCCCATTAAGCCCCTGGATCCAGCCATTCCTAAAGCCATCACATAGTTTGGGTCAGGTCTTCAGTCACTTGCCCACAAGAGTCCTAGCGGATACATTTAGGGAAGCAGAATCTCTGGGATGGAAGCTGTAATCTGCCTGGTTAATAAGGTCTCCAAGTGAATAATCATTGAGGAGGTAAAGAACTGGCTCCAAAACACAGGCCAGCAAACTTTTTCTATAAGGGGCCAGAGAGTAAATATTTCAGGCTTTGCCAACCATAGAGCCCCCTGTGCAACTACTCAACTCTGGTGTTGTAATGCAAGAGCAGCGATGGATGAATGCGTGTAGCTTTGTCCTAAAAAGTCTTTATTTACAAAAGCAAGCGGTGGGCTAGATCTGGCCTACTGTCCGTAGCACTAACCCCTGCTCTAGATCTAAGGCCATAGGTAAAGAGCACAGCGTCATAACTGGGAGGGTCAGTAGAATTCAGTAAAGTGTTTTTCCAAGATCTGTGAAATCTGAAACTATTTAATGGTTGAGGGAAAGCCGCCAATACAATTCTAACAACAGCTAATGGTTATTGGGATTTCCCCGGCAGTACAGTGGTTAGGACTCTGCGCTTGTACTGCAGGGGGCACGGGTTCAATCCCCTGTGGGGGAACTAATATCCTGCATGCCAGGTGGGGCAGTCAAAAAAAAAAAAAAAAAAAGAGCTAATGCTTATTGAGGGCTCACTATGTGCCAGATGCTGTCTTAAAGGATATATCACTCAGGATATGCTTGGATTAGCAAGAAACAGAAAACCTGACCCAGACAAACTTAAATAATAGAGATTTATTATTTCACAAAACAAGTAGCTCTGAGATAGGGTTGATTCCGTAATTGGAGTTTCAGTGGTTTAGTGATACATTCAAGGACCCAGGTTCTTCCCATCTCATGCCTCTGCCTTCCTCAGGGCTTTGGTTTTGCCTTCAAGTAAACATGACCACAAGATGGCTACGACAGTCCCAGGCCTTGTGTCCAGACCAAACAGTCTTCAGAAGAGACAAATCATCCCTTCCTCATCTGCTTCTTAAGAGTGAGGATATCCTTCCCAGAAGCCCCTTCACACTAGCATCTTTCCCTCTCAGCTCTCATCGGTCAGAATTTGATCCTAGCCCACTCTTAAACTAATCATTGGCGAGCAGAATGGAATTTCCAAGATTTAGTTGAGACAAATGAGGAATCACCCCTGATCTAGGCTATGTAGAGAATTCAGAGAACAATGCAGAGGATGTATGAATACCTGAATGGAATCAGAGTTCTGTTAGAAAGGAAATAGGGGGGCCAGGAATAGATATTGGATAAGCAACCACAAGTGATATTATTAAGTGATACTCTTTTCCATGCTTTACAGATAAGAAAATAAGGTTCAGGGACTTCCCTGGTGGCACAGTGGTTAAGAGATTGCTTGCCAATGCATGCCCCTCCTAAGAGGGATTCAGATCCAGGTCTGCAACTACAGTGTCCACGACCTCCATCACCACAATAATGGCTATGGTAGAGCTGAGGATTTTAGGGAAGAATAGGATAGCTCCGAAGATTATCTCAAAATCAAGTAAAATTGAGCCAACTTACTAAACCTGTGATGTAACCAGACCTCCCTAGCAGGGTGAACCACTTAACCTTTGCTGTGTAACAAACCACCTCATAATTCAGTGTGTAAAACCACAATCATTTATTTAGCTCACAATTATATGGGTCAGCAATTTGGACTGGGCTTCTGAGCTCAGCTGGATTCACTCATGCATCTTGGGTCAGCTGCTGGTTAGCTAGCAGATCAACTGGGGACTGGCTGATCTAAGGTGGCCTCAGGTGGGATGGCGTGCCTTTGTTCCACATGGTCTCTCATCCTCCAGCAGGCTAGCTTGGGCTTGTTCACAGGGAGTCTGGGCAGAGTGCCAAGAGGGAGAGTGGAACCATGTAAGGCCTATGGAGTCCTAACTCGGCTCTAGGAAAAGTTACTACTTTATTAGGGACTGAGCTGAAAAAGGATTTTCTTTTCTCATTCCACAGAAAGATTAATGCAATAATCACTTTTGTGCAACATGCCCCATTCCCATAGTTGTAGCTTAGGGAGTGATCAATAGGTTGGCCTATTTCATGGCCAACATCACCTAGGCTTCCAGAGGACAAGGACTCTTAACCAGAGCTGGCAGATGATGCCAAGAAGTGGAACATGGATTTAGTACAGAGAATTAGAAAAGTAGCACCGTGGTCAATAGACTGAGGCTGGAATAAGACAACATGAGGAGAGCATCTGAAAACCAAATGTTAAAACCCCAAGACAGGGCTTCCCTGGTGGCGCAGTGGTTGGGAGTCCGCCTGCCAATACAGGGGGCACGGGTTCGTGCCCCAGTCCAGGAGGATCCCACATGCCACGGAGCGGCTGGGCCCGTGGGCCGTGGCCGCTGAGCCTGCGCGTCCAGAGCCTGTGCTCCGCGGCGGGAGGGGCCGCGGCGGTGAGAGGCCCGCGTATCGCAAAAAAAATAATAATAAATAAAACAAAAAAACCCAAAGACAAAATGATATCCAGTCTTGTGCTCCCACCAAAAGATATTCCATATGGCAATCAAATGTCAAGAGACTAGAGGGACTTCCTTGGCAGTCCAGTGGTTAAGACTCCATCCACGGTCCCAATGCAGGGGACATGGGTTCAATCCCTGGTCGGGGAACTAAGATCCCACATGCCTCGAGGCACGGCCAAAAAAAAAAGAGAGAGAGAGAGAGAGAGACTAGAGCCATATTTTTTACTATCCTGGTAGAATAAATATAAACTATACATTCATTAATCAAATATTTATTGTACCAAACCCTGTCAAACTTGAAATGAATGGAATTCTTAATTTTCAAGTTGCTGTCTTTAAAAATATTCTTCAGAATGACATATTATCTTTATAGGAACTAAGAGGGTTTCCCTTCAATATCAGAATTTCCCTATTTGCAAAATTATTAAAGCATGTGGTGTAATCCATCTGAAAATATCGATATGCCTTGTTTCTGAATTCATTCACTACTATCATTAGCAGTTTAAATCTATGACTGTATGTAGGCATTTAAAACATTCTGGAATTAATTTCTAAGGAAAGGCAGTGAGCACAAGTAAGTTGTTTTTCATCTGATGAACCCATTCAGAAATTTGCCATCTTTAGGTATGAACTTACACAGCATGAAGCTTGGCCCACAGCGTTTCTGAAAGTGGAATTTGGCTCATGTGAGTTCTCATAACAAAAGAGAGATTGCCAAGACTAGCAACTTTCCTCAACTACAGGTGAAATAATATTCTTACAGAGTAAATCTCACACTGTGAAACCATTCAGAGTCAGTTCACTAAATGTTCTCTAGAATAGTTTTCCACAGAACCGAAACCATGAAAAGTGATTCAGCCAGTCAAGACCACGGAGGGAATTCCTCTCCTGCATCATCATGCAGGAGTCACAAGAAAGAACTCTGAGTAAATCAAAGTGAAACCTGCCTACCCTCATGGTAGAGTAGCCTGAAAGGAGAGGTTCTGTTGACTTAGCTTTTACAGCCTGGAGTAGAGGCACGGATATAGAAAATGTTAGAAAATGTTCATGAATATGAATATAAAGATACATGGAAAATAAAAACAAAAGCTATCTACTGTATTGTTCAACGTTCATTGTGAATTTTCTTGTTGGAAATAGCAATTTCAAATTGCCATTTGTGATTACGTTATAGCTAAGTAATCTATAATATACGCAACTAATAGAATGCCATATTGGCCATTAAAAATGCCAAGTAGGTAAACTCTATTAGCACACTGAAATGTATAATTGTAATAGAGTTAAGTTTAAAAAATATTTAAGAGGGGACCTCCCTGGTGATCCAGTGGCTAAAACTCCGCCCTCCCAGTTCAGGGGGGCCTGGGTTCGATCCCTGGTCAGGGAACTGGATCCCACATGCCGTAACTAAGAGTTCGCATGCCACAACTAAAAAGATCCCACGTGCTGCAACTAAGGAGCCCACACATCGCAACAAAGATCCCGCATGCCACAACTAAGACCCAGTGCAGCCAGATAAATACATAAATATTAAAAATAAATAAATAAATAATATTTAAGAACATTGAGTTAAGCATCACCAAGTAGTACATATTAAGAAAGAAGTTTGAGAACACATGACCTAGTGAGTGATTCTGTTTCGAATAAAAACTTTATATTCCAGCAAGAAATAACAAACTGTCGGGGCTTCCCTGGTGGCGCAGTGGTTGAGAGTCTGCCTGCCGATGCAGGCGACACGGGTTCGTGCCCCAATCCGGGAAGATCCCATATGCCACGGAGCGGCTGGGCCCGTGAGCCATGGCCGCTGGGCCGGCGTGTCCGGAGCCTGTGCTCCGCAACGGGAGAGGCCACAACAGTGAGAGGGCCGCGTACCGCAAAAAAATAAATAAATAAATAAAATAACAAACTGTCTTAATATTGAACCATAGAGGGACAGTTAAATAAATTATGGTACATTGATATTATGGAATACATTCAGCCATTAAAATAATATTGTAGGGGCTTCCCTGGTGGCGCAGTGGTTGAGAGTCCGCCTGCCGATGCAGGGGACACGGGTTCGTGCCCCGGTCTGGGAGGATCCCACGTGCCGCGGAGCAGCTGGGCCCGTGAGCCATGGCCGCTGAGCCTGTGCGTCTGGAGCCTGTGCTCCGCAACGGGAGAGGCCACAACAATGAGAGGCCTGCGTACCGCAAAAAAAAAAAAAAAAAAAATGTAGAAATATAGTTTTAAATATTAGATACATAGCATACCTATAATGCATAAATATTAAACATTATTTTTTATACAAAATTTTTTTAAATTTATTTTTGGCTGCATTGGGTCTTTGTTGCTGTGCACGGGTTTCTCATTGCGGTGGCTTCTCTTGTGGAGCACAGGCTCTAGGGACGAGGGCTTCAGTGGTTGTGGCACACAGGCTCAGTAGTTATGGCTCACGGGCTCTAGAGTGCAGGCTCAGTAGTTGTGGCTCACGGGTTTAGCTGCTCCGCAGCATGTGGGATCTTCCCAGACCAGGGCTCGAACCCGTGTCCCCTACATTGGCAGGCAGAGTCTTAACCACTGTGCCACTGGGGAAGTCCCTAAATATCATTAATATATATATTTCTTTATGTGGGAAAATGCTTCCAATATGCTGTCAAGTGAAACAAAACTTTATAATATAGTATTACTGTATAAATATATTAACAAAAATAAAATATATATGCAGATTTAAACATCTTAAAAGAAACACACCCAAATGTAACAAGAAGTCATTTCTAGATAATAGGATTTCTATTTCTTCTTCTTTTGCATATTTATATTTCCACTTTTTTCTATAATGAACATCTGTTACTTATGTAATAAAAGTTTAAAATATTGGCTTTTTAGTAAGATTAAAAACATGCAGGGACTTCCCTGGCAGTCCAGTGGTTAGGACTCCATGCTCCTGATACAGGTGCACGGGTTCGTTCCCTGCTTGGAGAACTAAGATCCCACATGCTGTGTGGCGCAGCCAAAAAAAAAAAAATGCAAATAAAAAAGAATGAAAGGATGACATACACCAACCAACGACATACACCAACAAGGGTGTATCAACTACATGACATCATCAACTAGATGATGGCATCATATGGGATTTTTATTTTCCTCTTTAACTTTGATATTTTCTGAATTTTCCACAAAGAATATAAAATCATATTTCATATGTTAGTAACATTACATATTACTAATATAAATTATTTCACCCCATACTGGATAAATGGGCAGGGGAAAGGAAATGGTTAGTTAGGAGAAAGGTTACTTCAATAAACTAAAAATAAAAACTGCATTATCATCAATTGCTATAGATTCCTTCTTCAGAAATGTGATTGTCAATGGCAAGATTCCTAAATGAAGCCAATAAAGGTTTACAGTAATTTGCAGATTCCGGCAACACCTCTGTCCTGGTCCAAATGGTGGTGGGATCCCTGAGTCAACATCGCCCCCTTCCTGTGGTCATAGCATTTTTCTCTGAGACAAGGACAGCCCTATGCCAAATTCAAGTGAGAAAACTGGAGCTTAACAGGGATCCCTTGGGTCACTTAGATTCAGATTCAATTGCTCAAGTAGAAGCTGAGGGAGATGTGAACCAACAACACCCCCTGTGGAAATGACTTCAGGCTCTTAGCTGACAGTGGGCTCATCATGAGTCATTCCAGTGTCATGGGCTGTTAGCTGAATTCACAGCAGGATTCTTTTGGGGATGAGGGTCATGATAGTCGCCCTCTACCCACAGCCCATCAGCCTACGCCATAAGCAATACTTTCAGTTCTGGGTGCTATACTGTAAAAAGGACAAAGGAGAAAGAAATCAAGATGCTGAGGCACTTCAAGCCATGCCCCATGCAGAATGAAAAGCTGAGAAAGAAAACGCAGAGGAACACATCAGCTGCCTTAAAATAACTGGTAAGAGATCGTGTTCAGGTGAATTAAAATTCTTCCACATGGTTTTGCAGGGAGGAGCCATGACCAGTGCGGTGGAGTTGGGATTAGAATTCTATTGAGATAGATCTTGAGACAGGAAGAAGGCTTTCTGAGTCATTTGAATTGGCAGAAGATACATTGGCTTTGACACTAGAAAAAAGTGCTGGGGGACTTCCCTGGTGGTGCAGTGGTTGAGAGTCCACCTGCCAATGTAGGGGACACAGGTTCGAGCCCTGATCCAGGAAGATCCCACATGCTGCGGAGCAACTAAGCCCGTGTGTCACAACTACTGAGCCTGTGCTCTAGAGCCCGCGAGCCACAACTACTGAGCCCATGTGCCACAACTACTGAAGCCCATGCACCTAGAGCCCAAGCTCTGCAACAAGAGAAGCCACCGCAATGAGAAGCCCGAGCACCACAATGAAGAGTGGTCCCCACTCACCGCAACTGGAGAGAGCCTGTGCACAGCAGCAAAGACCCAGTGCAGACAAAAAAATAAATAGTATGAATAAAAAAATAAATTTATTTAAAAAAAAAAAGAAAAGAAAAAAGTGCTGGGTCTCACCCAAGACATACTGAATCAGAACCTGCAGTTCAAAAAAAGATGCCCAGGTGACTCAAATGCACATTCAAGTTGAGGGGGCACTGATCTGGACTGCCCACCTGGGGAGGGGATAAGTGTCCTGTTGCTCTGGAGAGAAATCAGAGGCTGGGTTACCCTCATTCAGAAGACTGAGGAGAACTTAAACTGGAGGACTATCCGAGAAAGATTTATGAATAAGAATGTTCATTGAAGCAGAGTTTGAATTAGAAAATCAAAATCTGCTAAAAGCTATAATGAGAAAATACACCATTGAAAATTATATCTTAGATGAATATTTAAAAGCATTAAAATGTTCATTAAAAATGGTCATAAGGGGCCTCCCTGGTGGCGCAGTGGTTGAGAGTCCGCCTGCCGATGCAGGGGATACGGGTTCGTGCCCCGGTCTGGGAGGATCCCATATGCCGCGGAGTGGCTGGGCCCGTGAGCCATGGCCGCTGGGCCTGCGCATCCGGAGCCTGTGCTCCGCAACGGGAGAGGCCACAACAGTGAGAGGCCCGCATACCGCCAAAAAGAAAAAAAAAAAAATGGTCATAATACATTAAGGGAAAATAAATTACAAAATAATATGTACAATGTGATATTTACCATGTGTATTTACCATTCTCTTAAAAGTAATTATGAGAACCTTAAAAATATACTTAAAAGCTTATCTAGCCTATGGAGACTGATTGTTTTTTTAAATGTTTATTATAAAAAAAGGAAAAGTTGCTCATTATAAAATTTGGAAAATGGTAAACACTATAAAGGAGAAACTAAAAATGACTTATCTCTCACTCAAAGATAACCATTGTATATTTCCTTTGACTGCTGATTCTATGCAAATTTATGTATTTTAAATAATATTTTTCTGATTATAAAAGTAATACATGTTCAATGTAGAAGATTTGGAAAATCAGAGAAGTACAAAGGAGAAAATTTTTAATATTTAGATAAAATCACTATTAATATTTTGATCCAGCTTGTGTTTTTATACATAAACATAAAAAAATTTAAACCAAGTTATCATACTGTAAAAACAATTTTACATCCAGATTTTTCACCTATCATGAGACTGTTTCCATATCATTAAATATTATTATTATAAGTGGCTATATAGTATTTTATCCTGTAAATATACTTGATTTATTGCCCATTCCAATAGTGATGAATATTTAGGTTGTTTCCAATTTTTCACTAGTTTACATCTATAAAGAATACGCTTGCTGGGCTTCCCTGGTGGCACAGTGGTTAAGAATCCGCCTGTCAATGCAGGGGACATGGGTTCGAGCCCTGGTTTGGGAAGATCCCACATGCCGCAAAGCAACTGGGCCTGCGTGCCATAACTACTGAAGCTCCCACGCCTAGAGCCCGTGCTCCTCAACAAGAGAAGCCACTGCAATGAGAAGCCCGTGAACCACAACGAAAAGTAGCTCCCGCTCGCCGCAACTACAGAAAGGCCGCACGCAGCAAAGAGGACCCAACACAGCCAAAAATAAATAAATAAATAATTTTATATATTAAAAAAAAATACACTTGCCCATGACTCCCCGGTCATTTTATTAGACTGAGTCCTAGAACTGGGATTACCTTGAGGTCAAAGGGTATGAAGTCTTTCTAGGTACAGCCTTTTTACAGAAAAATGAGACTCAGTCTCACTGCATGCCCACCAGCCTTTCTTTTCCTAAAAGCGGACAGTATGGACTGGCAAATTCTCTGAACTCAGAGACCTTCTTGGAATTTTTTTTTCTTTAATGACATACATATTCAGTTTCTTCCATACCTGTTTGCTTATTCTGATACACTACTTTTTCATGGATCAATTATGGTCATTTATAGTTCTCCTGAAAAATTTTTCCACTTCATCAAGAGTTGCAGATTTACTAGAATTGAGTTGAACATCATATGTTTTAATTTTTAAGGGGTTTCTTCCCATCTGATATTATATTCTCTTCCTCATTTCTAATTGTAGTTATTGTGAGGGTTCCCCCCTTTTTTTGTCTACTTAGATCATCAGATTGTTTTAATATTTCAAAGAATCAGCCCTTCAATTTGTTTATCAATTCAAACTTATTTCTGATTCATTTACTTTTCTTTATTATTTCCTTCAGAGAATAACTTCCCAAGCCTAAAAACAATAAAAGTGACTAAAAAGGAAAAAATTATGAATTTAACTCTATAAAATTATTTTTAAAACTTATGCAAACCCAAGAAAAATTAACACAAAAGTAAAAGAAACAGACTGCACTCTGTTCCCAAATGTGATTAGGAAAGTTTTAATATTTTTATTATGTAGACAAGTTCACAAGAAAAAAACCTCAAGAACCCAAACGATTAATGGACCAAGTACTTGCACATATAGTTCAAAGAAAAAATTCTAATATTTAAAAATATTTAATGGGATATATGTATATGTATAGCTGATTCACTTTGTTGTAAAGCAGAAACTGACACACCATTGTGGAGCAATTATACTTCAATAAAGATGTTAAAAAAATAGGGGCTTCCCTTGTGGCGCAGTGGTTGAGAATCTGCCTGCTAATGCAGGGGACATGGATTTGAGCCCTGGTCTGGGAGGATCCCACATGCCACGGAGCAACTAGGCCCGTGAGCCACAACTACTGAGCCTGCGCGTCTGGAGCCTGTGCTCCGCAACAAGAGAGGCCGCGATAGTGAGAGGCCCGCGCACCGCGATGAAGAGTGGCCCCCACTTGCCACAACTAGAGAAAGCCCTCAAACAGAAACGAAGACCCAACACAGCAAAAATAAATAAATTAATTAATAAACTCCTACCCCAACATCTTAAAAAAAAAAAAAAGGAAACAGGCAACTATAAAAAAAAAATTAAAAAAAAAAGTTAAAAAAATAAAAATTTAAAACAATTTTAAAAAATAAAGGTTTCCCTATAAAATTTTTTTTAATTATTCAAATGTTAAAATATGTATAATTGGGCTTCCCTGGTGGCGCAGTGGTTGAGAGTCCACCTGCCGATACAGGCGACACGGGTTCGTGCCCCAGTCCGGGAAGATTCCACATGCTGCGGAGCGGCTGGGCCCGTGAGCCATGGCCGCTGGGCCTGCGCGTCCGGAGCCTGTGCTCCGCAATGGGAGAGGCCACAACAGTGAGAGGCCCGCGTACTGCAAAAAACAAAACAAAAATCAGTCCTACTGCTGGCAGCTTCTAATTTTAATTTTTAAAATGGAAACGTTAGTTTTCTGTGAATGGGCAATAAATTTCACTCAAAAATCAAAAAATACAAAGGGATACACAGTGAAAAGGCATCCTCCAATCTTGTCCCAGCCCCCCGCTTAGGGACAATATTAGGGACTAGCCAATATTACAGTTTGGAAACTGATAATACGTAACCTTTTTCACACCTTGTTTTCTTTAATTATCATCCCATCTCAGTGTATAACTTGGTTATATCTTAACTTATTTAACCTATCCTTTATTAGGTTGTTTCCTATCTTTTGTTAATTAGTCAACAGTACAACAAATACCCTTATAAAGTCAAAAGGGTTCTGCACCCAAATTCCAATGTGTAGATAGGGGTTTCCCCCCATACCACCAAGCAATGCTCTGACACCAGCTGGGTATCCTACAGTTCAATTCAGTTCTACACTATCTATCTGATAGCGTCAGATTGCACAGGTTAAAGGCTCAGTCCTACAAGACTGCCCACACCCCCCTTCAGAGGCTGATCACAAACCCAGGTTATTGCCTGTACTTCTGACTGACTGGCTACAGATCAGAGGTTCCAGCAACCCCCTCCTTAGTTTCAATTAATCTGCTAGAGCAGCTCACAGAACTCAGAGAAACATTTTACTTACTAGATTACCGGTTTATTACAAGAGGATTTAATTCAGGAACAGACAGATGGAAGAGATGTATGGAACAAGGTACATGGAAAGGGTAAGGAGCTTCCATGCTCTCTCCCAGAGCGCTACCCTCAACAACCTCCATGTGTTCACCAACCCCGAAGCTCTCAGAACCCTCTCCTTTGGGGTTTTTATGGAGGCTTCAGCACACAGGCATGATTGATTAAATCATTGGCCATTGGTAATTTAACTCAATCTCCAGCCCCTCCCCCTCCCAAGAGGTTGGGGAGGTGGGACTGAAAGTTCTAACTCTCTAATTACATGGTTGGGTCTCCTGGCAACCAGCCCCTAACCATAGGTCACATTAACATAACAAAAGACACCTTTACCACTCTCCTCACTTCAGAAATTCCAAGGGATTTAGGAGCTCTGTGCCAGTCACAGGAACAAGACCAAGACCAAATGTATAAATCACAATATCACAAAAGGGCATCATTGCTCATGATAAATCAATGAGTTAAATGGTAAACGTACCCACCTAACTCATAGATGGTGGGATGGGGATTCAAACCAAGGTTCTCTAAGCTAAGGTTTAGGATCTTAACCATGAAGCTAAACTGCATTTTTGGTCCCTCTCAATCTGAAGAAATAGAGTGTTACTGTCCAGGTAATTTTCCAAACAATTGCTCTTAAAGTGAAGATTTTTTCATATGTTTAAGAATATTAAAAAAAGAAAAAAGAAGAAAAAAGAAAGGGCTTCCCTGGTGGCGCAGTGGTTGTGAGTCCGCCTGCCGATGCAGGGGACACGGGTTCATGTCCCGGTCCTGGAAGATCCCACATGCCGCGAAGCGGTTGGGCCCGTGAGCCATGGCCGCTGAGCCTGCGCGTCCGGAGCCTGTGCTCCGCAACGGGGGAGGCCACAACAGTGACAGGCCCGCGTACGGCAAAAAAAAAAAAAAAAAAAAAAGAATATTTTGTTTCCTTTTCTGTGAAATATCTCTATATAGTCTTTGACCATTTTCCACTAGGTTACTGGCTTGTTCCCTTACCAATTGTAGAAACTCTTAATATATTAGAGAAATTAGCCCTTTCTGTATTCAAAATCGAAAATGTATTTCACAGTTTGTCATTTTTCTTTTGACAGCTTGTATAGAGGTTTCTGCCATGAAGAAATTAGATTTTATATAATCATATTTATTCATTTTTAAATTTTATGGATGCTGGACTTCGTTTCATACTTGGACAAGATTTTCATTTATGAAATAATAAAAAAATTCTCCAGTGGATTCTTCAAGTATTTTTATAGTTTCTTAGGGTTTTTTTTTTTTTTTTTGGACATCTAAATATTTGGTGATCTTGAAATATGTCCTAGTTCAAGATATGGATTTGAGGGTTTTTTCTTCCAGTTGGCTACTCAGTTGTCCCCAACACTGTTTTTTTAGTTATCTATATTCCCCATTAATTTATATACCCTTATAATATATCAAATTTCACTGAAAACATTCAAGTGATACCTTCTTCTAGTTTATTAAAAAAACCTGAGTATAGACACCCCTTATAAATACCAGGGACACCTTAAATATTTGGTAACAGATACCAACAATAGGATTCTGGTTAAAGCGTATTCTTGTAAATCTCCCTGATGAAATCCCTTTAAAGCAATGATTAAAAAGAGTAGGTCAAAATGTAGGGGAAATGCTTCTGATGCAAATGTCAAGTGAAAAAGGAAGGATATAAACTTTATGCAAACCAAGAATATGACCACATTCTGAAAACATGCATAGCAAAGAATCATATGAGCAAAACACCAGAGGATAATAGTGGTTTTGTTGGGAGGAGAGACAAGAGATTCCCCCTACCTTTTTTTCCCTGAATTTTTTGAAAGCGGTGGTATCAGTATAATTTTCAATTTTAATTTTTAATAATGGTAGACTGTCCATATGGGTTTTTCTCCTCTGTCTCGGGAGACCTCATTACAATGATAGTAAAGAAATAAAAAGATTACAAACCTATGAGGAAAGAAGAAAAACAAAGGAAGCAAAATATCTCATGGTTGAAAAATTCCAACACATTTTTGGGAGAGGGCAAGCTGGTGGAGGAGTGGTAACAGACACCACAGAGCTGTGAAGGAAGCGACAAGAAGGCGCTGGGTGGGGTGGTGATTAAAGTAAAACATGTCACTTGTGGACAGGACTCCAGACTCCCCTCCTGGGAGATGTCGCTGACTCACTGTGCGTGCCCTCCAGCCAAGACACTTAGAAGTGCTCCTGCCTCTTTTCTCCCAGCTGAACAAGGAACACTGTGTTTAAAGTCTCTAGCTTCCACTTGGGGCTGTGGGGAGGTTAATTACTATTTGAGAAGGTATGCGAGCTGGTGGGATAAAAGACCCAACAGGCAGGAGGAGGGTTATTACCAGTCATGTAACCCTTTAAATCCCATGATCCTCTCATGCACCCAGGAGGCTCTAAACACTCTGGGTTTAGAGTCGGGCAGTGCAAGTGCAGCCTAATGCACGCTGTGGCCAAATGCTCACATCACTATCAGAACAGGGCAGGGATGGCCAACTTGAAGATATGAATGGACGTGAGACTCCCAGCCAGGATACCAGCCCAGGCACATCCTTGAACTAGTGACCTGTCCTCCTTGGTCCCCTACCCAATGCCCCTGTTCCTCCCCAAATCTGGAGCCCTGTCTTTTTAAAATTTATTTTATTGAATTATAGTTGATTTACAATGCTGTATTAATTTCTGCTGTATAGCAAAGTGATTCAGCTATACATATATATACATTCTTTTTCATATTCTTTTCCATTATGGTTTATCACAGGATATTGAATATAGTTCCCTGTGCTACACAGTAGGACCTTGTTGTTCATCCATTCTACATATAATAGTTTGCATCTGCTAATCCCCAACTCCCAATCCATCCCTCCCCCACTCCCCCTTCCCCTTGGCAACCACAAGTTCGTTCTCTATATCTGTGAGTCTGTTTCGTAAATAAGTTCTTTTGTGTCATATTTTATTTATTTATTTATTTGGTTGCACCGGGTCTTAGTTGCGGCTCACGTGCTCCTTAGTTGCAGCAGGCGGGCTCCTTACTTGTGGCATGTGAACTCTTAGTTGCAGCATGCACGTGGGATCTAGTTCCCTGACCAGGGATTGAACCCAGGCCCCCTGTACTGGGAGTGCAGAGTCTTATCCACTGCGCCACCAGCGAAGTCCCTGTGTCATATTTTAGATTGCACATATAAGTGATATCATATGCTATTTGTCTTTTTCTTTCTGACTTACTTCACTTAGTAAGATAATCTCTAGGTCCATCCATGCTCTTACAAATGGCATTATTTCATTTTTTTTTAGTTTTTTTTTAATTGAAGTATAATTGTTTTACAATGTTGTATTAGTTTCTGCTGCACAACAAAGTGAATCAGCTATATGTATACATATATACCGTCCCTCTGGGACCTCCCTCCCACCCCCCTATTTCATTCTTTTTTATGGCTGAGTAGTGTTCCATTGTACATAAGTACCACATCTTCTTTAGCCATTCATCTGTCGATGGACATTTAGGTTGTTTCCATGTCTTGGTTATTGCGAATAGTGCTGCTATGAACATAGGGGTGCATGTGTCTTTTTGAATTAGAGTTTTTGTCCAGATATATGCCCAGGAGTGGGATTGCTGGATCATATGGCAACTCTATTTTTAGTTTTTTAAGGAACCTCCATACTGTTTTCCATACTGGCTGCACCAGTTTACATTCCCACCAACAGTGTAGGAGGGTTCCCTCTCTGGAGCCCTGTCTTAAGTTCTTACTTAGAGCTCCTTGTTGCCCTGCCTTAATCCTACTTATCAAGACAAGTCCAGTCTCCGCATGCTGGGAGCCCCGATACCCTAGAATTGCTACTCAGAATGCAGTGCTCTTGTCAAGATGTCCAAATGTGGTACAATTTGGTGATCTCCAATAAGTTGATGGTATTAGCACACCACACACACACACACAAATTTGATTTCAAGAACTTGCCAGTGGGCTAGGATCCAGTCTCCTTTCTATGGCTTGGAAACCAGATGGGACTAAAAATATTCATGTATTTATTCAGTCAATTGTCTTCATTCTTTCTTTGAGGGAATGAATTTCTAAGCCCAGAAATGTAGCTTTGAAGACCACAATAATCATTCACTGAAAATCCGCTCTATAGGTCAGTCCCTGTCCTAGACCCTATGAAAATGCAAAGAAATACAACTCCTACCTCAGAGCTAGCTAGACTATTTACACTCCTTTTAAAGATCTAAGCGTTCTTTTCTCAATGAGGGCGGGAACCATGTCTGGCTTATTTGTGCTGTATATTGCATTAATTCATCCAGTAAATATTTACTGAACACCTACTATGTGCCAGGCCCCGATTCAGGCACTGGAAATACAACAATGAATGAAAACAAAGTATCTATTCTCAATCTAGATTCTAGTAAGAGAGATAGACAATAAATTAATGAAGAAAGAAACTGTAATATGTAAAGCAGTGGTAAATGCTTAGGAAAGATTAAGAAGGGTAAGGAGACAAAAGTGGTGGAGTATGTTATTTCGCAGAGGTTTGTCAGGGGAGAGTTCTCTGATGAGGAGAAGTTCAAGCAGAGACTTGATTAGGCTAGGAAGCAGGCTGTGTAGAGATCTGGAAGCAGAGGGAGCTGGAAGCACAAAATCCTCAAGGGAGGAACAACCAACAGTGTATGTTGGAGAACAACATATTGAGTGGAGTGAGCAAAGTTCGGGTGCAGTTGGAAAAGGGGGTTGGGGAGAGGGTGTGGCATTGCCCATGTAGGGCCTTTTAGATAAGGACTTTGTGTAAGCTTTGTATAGAAATACAACACAGGTAGAGAAAAGTACACAAATTGTAAATGTACAACTCAATGAATTTTCACCAACTTGACCCACTCTTTTAAACCACCTTCCCAACTGAACTTCAGAACACTGCCAGCAACCCTGAAGCCTCTCTCATGCCTCCTTTGTCATTATGACCCCCAGGATAGCCACGACTTCAACTTCTATTACCGTAGATTAATTTTGCCTATTTTTGAACTACATGCAAATGGAATCATACAGTATTACCCTCTGGTGTCTGACTTTGTTCACTTAATATTATGTTCGTGAGATTTGTCCATGTTGTTATGTATAGTCATGGTTTGTTTTTTTCGTTACTGTGTGGTATTGCACTGTGTGAATAAATTACCATTTCTCTCTCTATTCTACCACTGATCAACATTTGGATTGTTTCCAATTTGAGAACTATTTCCAATAATACTGCTATGAGCATTCTCGTTTGTGTCTTTTGGAACATGTGAGTATGCATTTCAGTTGAGGAGCTATCAGGGATGGGATCTGGGGGCATGGGTTTTTCTTTGGTAGACACTACCAAACTGTCCTCAGATTTTGCTTTTTAATCTGAGTGAAAAGGGAAATCATTTGAAGGTTCAAAGTAGAGAAATCGCATAATCTGACCTACATCTTTTTTTATTTTTTTTTATTTATTTATTTTTTTGCCACACCATGTGGCATGTGGGATCTTAGTTCCCTGAGCAGGGAATGAACCTGCACCTGCTACACTGGAAGTACATTGTCTTAACCACTGGACCACCAGGGAAGTCCCATGACCTACATCTTTAAAGGATCACTTACTAGAAGTCTTTAAAGATTACATTTTTCAAAAGTTCAGCACATGAAATAAAACCCAAGCTAGCTGGAGCCAGCACTAAAAGCATGACTCCAAAGTTATATCTCTAGCCAGGACCTCTACTCTGAACCACAGACCCATGTCTGCATAGCCTACTCGACAACTCCACGTGGATGTCTAATAGGCATCTCAAACTTTCCGTGGCCAAAGCCAAATTCTTGATATTCTGCCCTGGACCAGCTCCTCCTACAGGGGTCCCCATCTTAATTAATAGCAGCTCCATTCTTCAATTTACTTGGGCAAAAACATTGGCGTTATCTTTGTCTCCTTGTATTTTTTCACACCCCGTATCCTATCAGCAGATCCTGTGAGCTCTATCTTCAGAATATTCTGGAACCACTGGTCACCATACCCCCTGCCCTACCTCTCTAGACCATCATTATCTCTCCCCTAGACTATTGCAGTGCCCATCTAAGTGGTCTCCTGGCTCCCTGTCACTCTTCTATTAAAATTCTCCCGTGGCATCCCATATCACAGAGTGACAACCGAAGTCCATACTACTACTCACAGGTTACAGCATGGTATGGCTCCCTTTACCTCTCTGACTTTGACTCCTGTGCCTTTCCCCTCCTCACTCCATTGTAGACACACTGGCCTTTCCCCTGTTCACCAAACATCTCAGGCACACTTCCACCTCAGGGCCTTTGCACATGCTACTGCCTCTGCCTAGAATGCTCTTGCCCCCCACTGCTCACTCCCTTGCCTTCTACCAGTCTTTACTCAAAACTTCCTCTTCCAACAAAGACTTCTCCAGCCACCTTGCTGAACATTTCATGCTTCTCTCTGTGCTCAGCATTTCATATTTGCTTTCCCAGCTTTGTTTTCTCCACTTAGCATTTATCACTATCTTACATGCCATAATTTTTATATGTTTTATCTTGTTTATCAGCTGTCCCTGCTAGTGGATTATACCTAATTGCCATGAGGACATTGATTTTTATGTTTTGTTTACCTCCGTAGCCCAGCATCTAGAATAGGCTTGGCACATAGTAGGTACTAAATAAATATTTATTGTCTGAGTGAATGAATGGATGGAAAGGATCCTTGCCCCAGGTCCTTTCTTGATTACCTGTGCCTGAGAAGCTGATGACAAATCAGAGGTGGTTTCTAAGCATCTCCAGTAAGTTGGAGTTGCCGATAGAAACATTTTCCTTCTATACTCTCCCTTCCTGGCATGCAGGGACCTGGGAAAAGCGGAGATGCTGATCGATATCTCTGACTGGGAAGGAAGATGGGATTAGGTACTAGAAATTAGAGGAAGGATGTCTCCGCCCGTCTGCTTCCAGCAACAGAGGCTGCCATCTGCCTGGCAAGTCGCCTGCTCCCAGAAACAGGATGTGTCCAGAGAGGAAGTGACTGCAGACATAGTTGGGGGGGAAATGCCCTGTGCCTGAGACAGAACACTTGAGGCTAGTCATTCTGGAGCCTTCCAAGGGTCCATTCCTGGGGGATGAGTAAATTCTGCTGCATGGTCTCATGGTGACTCACTGTATCTTGGGGAATGTGCAGCCCATCCCTAAGACAGGGCGAACAGGTGTTTCCTTCTTTGGGGTTCCCAGCTTGGGGACTGATTGCTGAAGGGGAGAGAATGCTGATTCTAAGCCCACAGCCAGCTCTGGTGGGCTGTGAGATTAACCTACTTCTATGCCAGCATCTTCCTGGGGATGATATGAGTGAGGAAGTGAACACTTGGCAAGGCAGCACGTCTTGGTGCCGTGTCTGCCATCTGGGGGAGGAATAACTCAGCGGCAGAGAGAGGATCGAGAGCGGCTGTGTTAAGGCTCTGTAGGAAATGTCAAAGGGAGTAGCTTTCTAGCAAGTCATTTTACTAATCTTGATTTGAGGTCAGAGGTTAGACGGCCTAAAAGCCCACTGCCCAGGGATCTCTAGGAAACCTGCTTTCTGTGCCTTTCCCCAGAGTGGGCAAGGAAGCAAGCTTGGCCTGAACGAGCCTGGGGCCCACACTCAGGGGCCCCAGCAGAGGAATCTCCCAGCATTGCTGAGGTGGTCTAGCCTCAAGACCATGGAGGCTGTGGCCTGAAGTCTTATTTGGCAGCCAGAAGAGAGAAAAACAGTTCCTGCAGACTCTCCACAGCAGCTCTGCCCTGGTGGGCTCAAAAATTTGGACTCTGCATTTTGGCCAAAGGGCATTAATGTCATAAAACCCGTACCAGGAAACTTTTGATGAAAAATAGCTTGGCTGTTTAAGAAAAGAACCACAGGGCTTCCCTGGTGGCGCAGTGGTTGAGAATCCGCCTGCCAATGCAGGGGACACGGGTTCAAGCCCTGGTCTGGGAAGATCCCACATGCCGCGGAGCAACTAGGCCCGTGAGCCACAACTACTGAGCCTGCGCGTCTGGAGCCTGTGCTCCACAACAAGAGAGGCCGCGACAGTGAGAGGCCCGCGCACCGCGATGAAGAGTGGCCCCCGCTCGCTGCAACTAGAGAAAGCCCTCATACAGAAACGAAGACTCAACACAGCCATAAATAAATAAATAAATCTAAAAGAAAAAGAAAGAAAAGAACCACAGACACAGCGCTCGGCATAAAAATGGGCAGATGCATTAATTCAAGTTCCCAGAACAGAAAAAGCAAGAAAACTCTCTCAGCACTTGGCGTGACCACGGCAATCTCCAGACAAGCTCTGGGCCTTGTGTTTATGGTGAAATGCAGTGAGCAGCTCAAAGCTTGGAATGTTATTATGAACATTATGATTATTATAATAAAAGCTGAGGTATTTTTTTTTCTTCCTCTCTGGAAACCAAAGCAAACATCTTTAAGCTTGCCTTTGATAAGACATTAAAGGTAGCAGGAGGTCTCATCCTGGCAGGCTTCTTCTAATACATTTATTTACAGAAAAGAGCTCATACGGTGCAAAGCATCTGCAACG
The DNA here is from genome assembly GCF_964165515.1 of Mesoplodon bidens. NCBI lineage: Eukaryota > Metazoa > Chordata > Mammalia > Artiodactyla > Ziphiidae > Mesoplodon > Mesoplodon bidens. Next base: position 45,810,648 of record NC_138179.1, on the reverse strand, counting down.
TACTTTTTTTGCTTAAGCAATTTGTCATGAGCATCTTTTTACATCAATATGTAAAAATCTACATTCTTCTACGTGCTTCCTGTAGACTGAGAAACAAAGGGGTCTTTCTTGATGGAAGACATGGAATCATCTTGGGAATGGCCTGGAGGTGGGCCCCAAAGCAGGCATCCATTCTGCTAAATTCTCTTTTAAATGCTCCCACAGGAGGAGCTCACCACCCCAGCCCTTGGTCACGTTTAGCAGAAACTGGTCCATCTTTTTTCTGAGCCCCCTCTTCTGTGTGACAGCCAGAAAGGTGGGGACACCTCTAGGCCGTCTTGAGTTCTCCTCTCCTGTAATTTCCCCTCACCTTACTGCCATCTCACTTTTTCCTTTCTAGAAGCTGGAGATGGAAAGCTAAGCAACCGATCCTTCTGGTAGCATGAACAACCCTTCCAGTTTGCCTGAGAATGAGGGTTTTTCCCGGGACATGGGACTTTGAGTTTTAAAACCAGGAGAGTCCCAGGAAAACCAGGAGGGTTAGTCACCCTATTCCCAGAATCATGAGGGGTGAGGGGAGACACGGTCAAGTTTGACTAAGTTGCTAGAGATCCCCTTTTCACAGTTCTACCCAGGTGAGGTTGGAAGTTTCTGCAAGGCACGCTCTCTGAGATTCCACTGGGCCTGCTTAGGTCCCATGTCCACCCTGGAAACAGTCGCCAGGACAGGGGCTGGATGCTTGGGAGGCAGAGGAGAACTAGCCACCAGGAGGGGGACCCGCTGAGGACGCTGACCCCTTCCACTCGGCAGAGGCTTCACGGGGCTGAAACCAGCCACAGCCTCTCCCCAGACGCTCCCATCTGGCCTCACGTGAAATGGCTTAATCTCACTGAGCCTCTGTTTCCTCATCTGAAAGTGAGAAGAGGATTCGAATGCGGTAGCATATGTGTGGCCCTTGGCAATAGCGAGGAATCTCCAGTGACATGTGGAGGGCGCTCCAAGGTGCTGGAGTGGGGCCAGGGGGTGGCTCAGCAGAAGGTCATGCTGTCACCTCCCTCTCAGCCGGGCAGTCCCCCTTGTCCTCCCAGAGCCAGCCAGCCATTCACTCATCCTCCACTAAAGGCAGCAAGGTCAAGGGCCATTCAGACCCTCTGGGTCAGTTTGGTTAGGGGGCAGTTTGCACAAAGCCCTGCTTGTTAACTTTATTGGGCCCAGAAGGCACACATTATAGAACACAATGTTCATGCCAGTGTCTCCGACCACAAACCCCGAGAGTCCAAATGTTGAGACACTCAGGAAGTCTAAAGGGTCCCCTCGTCTTCAGAGGCCCAGCCCAGCTCACAGGAATGGCATGCGCGTCAAAAGGCAGGAAGTCCCTACAAGTCTGTCCCATCAAGCCACCAGACACTGGTCACCTTTCTGTGGCTGCACAAGAAGTCGAGTTCTCAGGGAGGGGTGAGGTGATCTGGGACCTTTGGGGCCAGGGTGGAACCCATGCCTGAGAAACGAGGCCACCACAGGAAGCGGGCTCCCCTCTGCCGATAGAGGGACTCAGAACTGGGCCTCAGCTCCCTCATGGGATAAGTGACATTTTGGTTCCTGTTTCCTTCCCTCTCTGTTTTTCTTCTTTTTTTTTTTTTTTCTGCATACATCTTCCAAGGAAGTATCAAACATGTACTGCAACTCCCAGGAACAAGCCCCCAGAGAAACATGGAGAAGAGTGGGTGGCCTTCCTTCAAGATCTGATGTATCAAAGGCCCGGGACAGTCCTGGCCCATCACTCTCCACTGCCAGCCGTGCCTAACCACTGACTTGGTGGCCCAGGGCGCCAGCTCCCTGTCCTGGGCTTCCTCAGGGGTAAGAGGGAAGGTAAAGGAAGAGGAAGGGGATGGCTTGCACCGACGGGATGGCCTGGCGGGTCACAAAGTTGGGCTTGGTCACGACGGCGCCGGGGGGATTTCTCTGCAGCCCATGGTCCAGTCCCGTGAAGAGAGAAAGAAAGAGAGAGAATCTCCTAGTGAGCTGAAGCAGCATCTTTGCAGAAGAAGGGAGAATAAATAACAGGTCGGCCAGGAAGACCTCCTGGCCTCCTGAAGGCATCTAAAGGTAAAACACACCAACTGGTCGTAGGAGTCCTGCTTAAGGCAGAAGCAACCCAGAAAGTGAAAGTAAAGAAAGCACAGGAGATCAAGAACAGGATGGGAGGAAAAGAGAGGCAGAGAGGGAGACAAATCCCTAGGGAGAGAGGGCAGTGGCGTGCAGCTCCTATTGGCTAAAGCCCTGTCTAGGCCACTGAATGCTGCTAGAAGATTTAGTTATCACAGCATCTTACACGTAAGAAAAATGAGCGAATTCCCTGGCCGTCCACTGTTTAGGACTCAGCGCTTTCACTGCCAGGACCCGGGTTCAATCCCTTATGGGGTAACTGAGATCCCACAAGCCATGCAGCACAGCCAAAAAAAAAGAACAAAGAAAAACAACAACAACCAAGACCCATGAAGTTAAATTCTTCACCCTAGGACCACAGGCAGCTATTAGCTGAATCAGAATTTGAAACCAGGGCTGTCTGACTCCAAGGTGCAGGCTTTTAATACAACTCTACACTTTATCAGTAATTGCCTCAGAACTGCCTGCTTTGGGTCCACACTTGATCCATGGCTGCTTCTCGTTGCTCGTAATTTTTAAAATAATCACCATGTAAAAGAAAATTTTAAATCATAAGGTTAAGCCAATATATACTGAATGGTATATTAAATAGGAAATGGATTTGGCTGCTGTGACAGAGAATCAAAATAACAGTGGTTTAAAGAAGCTAAGTTTCACTACCTAGCAGCATACACAAAAATAAACTCCAAATGGCTTAAAGACTTAAATGTAAGACCAGACACTATAAAACTTTTAGAGGAAAACATAGGAAAAACCCTCTTTGACATAAACCACAGCAAGATCTTTTTTGGCCCACCTCCTAGAGTAACAGAAATAAAAACAAAAATAAACAAATGGGACTTAATTAAACTTAAAAGCTTTGGCACAGCAAAGGAAACCATAAACAAGACAAAAAGACAACCCTCAGAATGGGAGAAAATATTTGCAAATGAAACAACAGACAAAGGATTAATCTCCAAAATATACAAAACAGTTCATGGAGCTCAATATCAAAAAAACAAACAATCCAGTTAAAAAATGGGTGGAAGACCTAAATAGACATTTCACCAAGGAAGACATACAGATGGCCAAGAGGCACATGAAAAGATACTCAACATCACTGATTATTAGAGAAATGTAAATCAAAACCACAATGAGATATCACCTCAGCCGGCCAGAATGGCCATTATCAAAAAAGCTAGAAACAGTAAATGCTGGAAAGGGTGTGGTGAAAAGGGAACCCTCCTACACTGTTGGTGGGAATGTAAATTGATACAACCACTATGGAAAACAGTATGGAGGTTCCTTAAAAAACTAAAAATAGAACTACCATATGACCCAGCAATCCCACTACTGTGCATATACCCTGAGAAAACCATAATTCAAAAAGAGACATGCACCCCAATGTTCATCGCAGCTCTATTTACAACAGCCAGGACATGGAAGCAACCTAAGTGTCCATCGACAGATGAATGGATAAAGAAGATGTGGTACATATATACAGTGGAATATTACTCAGCCATAAAAAGAAACAAAACTGAGTTATTTGTAGTGAGGTGGATGGACCTAGAGTCTGTCATACAGAGTAAAGTAAGTCAGAAAGAGAAAAACAAATACCGTATGCTAATGCATATACATGGAATCTAAAAAAAAAAAAAAAAAAAAAAAAAAAAGTGGTACTGATGAACCTAGTTGCAGGGCAGGAATAAAGAGGTAGGCATAGAGAATGGACTTGATGACACGGGGTGGGAGGGCAAAGCTGGGGAAAAATGAGAGTAGCATCGACATATATACACTACCGGATGTAAAATAGTTGGCTAATGAGAAGCAGCAGCATAGCACAGGGAGATCGGCTCGGTGCTTTGCGATGACCTAGAGGGGTGGGATAGGGAGGGTGGGAGGGAGGCTCAAGAGAGAGGGGATTTGGGGACACGTGTATGCATATGGCTGATTCCCTTTGTTGTGCAACAGAAACTAACATGGTATTGTGAAACAATTATACTCCAATAAACATCTATTAAAAAAAAAAAAAGAAGTTAAGTTTCTCTCTCTGTTAGCAGTCCTTAGCTGTCGGGGCCAGCCTCTTTCTGTCTTGTTGCTCCTCCATCGCAAGAGCATGGTTCATGATGGCTCAACCCGTGACATTCACACTCTAGCCAGAAGAAGGCGGCGAAATGAAGGGGAAGGCACAACTTTCCTTTAAGGGCACAGCCTGGAAGTTGAACACATTATTTCTCCTCACATTTTACAGACTAGAACATGGTCATAATAACCACATCTAGGGGCAAATGGAGTAGAGGTGAGCCTGAGAGGGTGGTCCCCTCGGCCCTTCAGGCAATTGGGGGAGGCCGGCATGGTGGGTATCTCCAGCCACAAGCAGCCTGGTGGATTACCCCAGCACACCATGCAAAAGTCCAACTATCTGTGTGTATCATGATGTGCAAATGTTGGGTTCCATTGACTTGTAAGGCTATAACTAGGTGGCATAGAGATCTGGAAAAGAAAACATTAAAAAAAAAAAAAGAACAGGAAAATATTCTCCTGGTATTGTATGGTGGGGGATGGATATTAAGGACAAGCACATTAGGACAAACCCCCTTGACTCTCACAAAAAGAAGAATCACCAGTACAAGGACATTTCCCTCAAAACTAATTGCAACTGGGGAAACGATCCTTTAGTTGGCTAGAAAATAAAAACAGAGAATTAAAAATCCCAAACAACATATTTGCCGAGTGGAGTCATTAGGGAATAGAAAATAAATTCAAAGGATCAAGTAAGATTGATCTCAGGAATTCAAGAATTGCTAAACATCAGAATTATACATATGATAATAATAACAGTCTTGCTGGACATTTTGACCCTTCAAATCCACTCTTCACCCTTCCCCATCCTGTTTTATGTCCCTGGTATCTAAGGGCCACATCAATGGGCTTCCTCACCCTGGCTTCTGATAGGCTCAGCCAGTGGGGGCACCAAGAGAACACCCGAGGAAGGGACCATGGTCGGGGTGCTCATCCCTCTAGCTGCCTGTCTGAGAGCTTGCCACCGGGCTGCTACATCCCTCGACCGAAGGTCACGGCTCCTGTCAGGCAGCCCTCTCCATCTCCGGATTTCAGTCACCACTCCTGCCCTTGCCCTTTCAAGACCAGGCACGGCAAAGCATTCCACCCTTCCTTGTTGTTTTCCTCACCTTCCTTTCATTAAGCTCTCTTCATATTATCCAATTTGAATGGGCTACCTGTTTCCTGCTACTCATTGGTACCAGGGGTGGCCCAGTACCAAGGGCAGCCCCTCAAAATAGAATCCTGTGATGGATTGCTTATATAATTGAGGAGAGCGGCAATAACCTCCTTGTAGGAGTGGTGGGCACAGACGGGTCATGTGTAATCAATGGCATTCGGTGGCATTATCATCACTCAACTTACTGGGGGTGGCATGGGATGAGGGGCAGGTAGAGGATAAGGCACTAGGATCTGGAATGACTTGGGCACCTTTATACTATGGCAATAATGGTCATTATAAAGACTGTGGAGCCACTTGGCTTCTACTGACATCACCAGAGAAAATACGTGGGGAAAAGGAAAAACTGAAAGCTGTGAACGTCGAACTGAGAATCCAGTGGACAGTGAGAAAGGCTTGGTGGCAGCTTTGAAGGAGCCCTCATTTCCTGTCCTTGCAGACTGTATATGGCTGAAGACTGAACCCAGGACCTCACTCTATATAAAGCAGAAATGCAGCTCCAATTAAATGTTCAGAGAAGGGCACAGTGGGGAAGTGGTGGGACCCTGAGGCTTAGGATGGGGACATCTGAGTAGCTACGGAGAAGGGCGAGAAGTCTGAACTCTCAAACCCCCCTGAACTTCCCTCATCTTCTCAGGTAACCCTTCCCTGCCTTCAGTGATTGCGTTTAGCATGGTTGCTTCACAAAATGGATGTCCAATCTCCTCATTCCTCCAGGACCAAAAGGAGTGTTAGATTCCCAACTTAGCCCAGCTGGCCTGCTCCAGAAGGAGACGGCCTACACACGGAAAGAGCTGCAGGACCTTGCCAATTCACAGGAAGAGTCCTGGGAGCATATATGCCTGGGAATGGATTCTCAGTACAGTAACCTAAGGAGGGTAAATCAAGGTTTGATTGGGTTGAATTCGCTGACGCGGATGTAGCCAGGTTCGGGCACTGGAGTTTGGCATGAATAATCTCCTACAATGGCTAATTCAGACTGAATTTAATTGTGACCTAAAGTTAATGAGGTTGAGATGCCGAAAATTCCCTGGCATGCTGAGTGTAGAAGAAGCAGTCTGAAAACTCAAAGAAATAGGGATGTTTAAATGAGTCAATTATATGTGACCTCTCAGCCGACCATATCTCCCTTCCTCTACCTCAAGGCCTGGAGGATACTTCCTTTACCGAGACATTTACAGAAATGTGACGGGGGCACCAGTCTCCTTCAGGAGCTCTGTGGTGACTGTCGCTGTGGACTGGAGATGAGGTCAAGGGTGCCACAGAGGAATAGGAGTCTTTGATCTCAATGAGAATAGCCAGATGCCAGAAGGGTAGAGGCCAGGTGGGTGTCAGTCAGACACCACATGGCACAATTACTACTTAATAAACAACAGAGAGGAAGCGTAATCAGACTACACTGACCTGCGGGGATCTATACTGATGGCCAATTGATCACAGGGTTCCTGGGAATTAAGTAGGTGAGCGGCCTCATAAGATGCTACTTGACACGTAAGGAGGAAAAATTCCAGGTCTGGTGGGTAGAAATCTAACTCAAGTTTCCCTGATAGTTGCCATGGCCTCCTGTGCAGTTCCCAGAGCTACCATTTTACAGATCCAGGTCCTACTGACTGAGAGAGAGGCCAAGACCTTTTGAGACAAGGTCTGTAATGCAGTCACAGGTATGTACTGTGAATATTTCCCCAAACCCTCCACAGAGGGCCCCAGGGCCAGTTACCATGGTGGCTGTGCACTAGGGGAAAAGATACACCCAGACTTTCTCGGGGTTCTTAGATATTGGCTCTGAATGGATGTCTCTGGAGACCCCAAAGACCACTGCAGTCTACTGGTCAGAATAAGAATTTATGGAGACCAGATGTAAATGGAATCCTGGCCCAAGTCCAGGGCCTTGTGGTTCTTTTCCTAGTCCCTGAATGTATCCAAGGAAGACACACACTTCGCGTGGCAGGCAGAATAATGGTCCTCCCCTGCAGAGACGTGTATGTCCTCATCTCCAGGACCTGTGAATACGTTACTTTACAGGGCAAAGGAGAATTAAGGTAGTGCATGGAATTAAGTTCGCTAATCAGATTTCCTTGAAATAGGGAGATTATCCTGGAGAATGTGCTCCCAATGTCATCACAAGTGTCCTTAAATGTGGAGGAGAGAGGCAGAAGAGTCAGTGTCAGAGTGATGCAGAAGGATTTGACCAGCCATCTCCGGCTTTAAAAATGAAGAGGAGGGCTTCCCTGGTGGCGCAGTGGTTGAGAATCTGCCTGCTAATGCAGGGGACATGGGTTCGAGCCCTGGTCTGGGAAGATCCCACACGCCACGGAGCAACTAGGCCTGTGCACCACAACTACTGAGCCTGCGCGTCTGGAGCCTGTGCTCCGCAACAAGAGAGGCCACGATAGTGAGAGGCCCGCGCACCGCAATGAAGAGTGGCCCCCGCTTGCCACAACTAGAGATAGCCCTCACACAGAAACGAAGACCCAACACAGCAAAAATAAATTAATTAATTAATAAACTCCTACCCCAACATCTTCTTTAAAAAAAAAAAATGAAGAGGCCACAAGCCAAGGAATGCACACAGCCTCCAGGAGCTAAAAAAAGGCAAGAAAATGAATCCTCCCCTAGACCCTTCAGAAAGGAATGGAGCCCTGTGGACACCTTGATTTTAACTCATTGAGATCCATTTCAGACTTCTGACCTCCCAAACTGTGAGGTAATCACTATGCGTTGTTTAAAGCCACAAAATTTGTGGCAATCTGTTATAGTGCCATACACTCAGTAAAGGGCAGAATTCCCACATTGGTGCTCTGACCCACGCAGTGAGGATATTATGGTAGGAATGTCCAGATAGAAGCTATGGAACTTCCCTCTTACCCAATGCCCCACCAGGATGGCAAATCAAAAACAGGACCACACCCCAATGTTCACTGCAGCACTATTTACAATAGCCAAGCCATGGAAGCAACCTAAATGTCCATAGACAGATGAATGGATAAAGATGTGGTGTATATATACAACAGAATATTACTCAGCCATAAAAAAGAATGAACTTATGCCATTTGCAGCAACATGGATGGACCTAGAGATTATCATACTTAGTGAAGTAAGTCAGACAGAGAAAGACAAATATCATATGATATCACTTAGATGTGGAATCTTTAAAAAAAAAAAGATACAAATGAACTTATTTCCAAAGCGAAAAAGAATCACAGACATAGGAAACAAACTTATGGTTACCAAAGGGGAAAGGGAGGTGGGGGGAGGGCTAAATTAGGAGGTCAGGATTAACACATACATACTACTATATAGAAAAAAGATAACCTACTGTATAGCACAGGGAGCTACACCTGAATACATATATGTATGCATGTATAACTGAACCGCTGCGCTATACATCTGAAACTAACATGATATTGTAAATCAGCTATACTTCAATGAAAAACAAAACAGGACTTCCCTGGTGGCACAGTGGTTAAGAATCCACCTGCCAATACAGGAGACACGGGTTCAAGCCCTGGTCCGGGATGATCCCACATGCCACAGAGCAACTAAGCCCGTGTGCCACAACTACTGAGCCTGTGCTCTAGAGCCAGCAAGCCACAACTACTGAGCCCACGTGCCACAACTACTGAAGCCTGCGTGCCTAGAGCCCGTGCTCCACAACAAGAGAAGCCACCGCAATGAGCAGCCTGCGCACCGCGATGAAGAGTAGCCCCCACTCAACGCAACTAGAGAAAGCCCACGCGCAGCAATGAAGACTCAGTGCGGTCAAAAATAAATAAATAAATAAATAAACAGAAAAATACAAAACAGGGAGTTCCTGGCGGGCCAGTGGTTAGGACTCGGCGCTTTCACTGCCACGGGCCCAGGTTCAATCCCTGGTCAGGGAACTAAGATCCCGCAAGCTGTGTGGTACGGCCAAACAAACAAAAAACAAACAAAAAAACAAAAACCAAACCAAGACCAAACCCCTAGGGAAACTGCAGTAATTAGTGCCACCATCAAAGACCTGAAATATGCAAGGACAGGCCCTATAACACCCCTGTCTGAATAGTGTAAGTCCCAAGTGGTTATGGAGAATGTCAGGAGATTTACCCAGATGTAATCAGGTGCCAGCTGTGCCAATTTATAGCTACAATTCTAGGCACTTAATACATAGCTACTCACCAGAAAAACACTTTTTCCCTATGCCCATCAGGAAAGAAAATCACAGGGAGGGACCAATACAGATGATCTTCACTGTTTTGCCTTAGGGCTCCCTTAGCTCTCCTGTCTCCCTCATATTCTAGTCCAGAAAGCGTTGATAATCTTGATTGCCCACAGACATCACGTCGGTTCATTACAATGATGAGCTGCAAGTAGTAATCACCTTAGATATCTTAGTAAACCAACACATTCAGAGGGTTGAAGATAAACCCCATAGCCTTTCAAAGCCTACCATATTGTGAAGTTTTTAGGGTCCAGCAGTCTGGGGCATGTGAGAACATCCCTTCTAAAAAACTACAAGATAAGTTTTTGCACTTTGCATTGTTCACCATGAGAAAAAAGGTGCAACCCTGGTAGACCTCTGAATTTCAGAGATGGCATGTATCACATTTGGACATGCCACTCTGGGTGACCTGAAGTCTGCCAGTGTTGATGGGGCGTAGAGTTAGCAAGAGCTCTCTAGCACTCCAGGCTACGGTGCAGACTGCCCTGCCTTTGGGCCTTATGACTCAGCACACCTAATGAAACCGGAAGAGTGTCTGGCCAACAGAGATACTCTCTGGAGCACTGACAAGCCCCAACAGGAGAGTGACAGATTGGAGAAAGGTCATGTCTTCTTCTACCAGTAACTATTCTCCATTTGAATAGCAGCTCCCGGTTTGCTTCTGGGCCCAGGTAGAGCGTCAGCACCTGATCACAGGCCAAGTCACATGCACGGCAGCGTTCCAGCATTCCACTATAAAATGCAGTTGGTATACCTGGATCCAGGCCTGAGAGGATCCAGAAGGCACAAGTGTTCATATGAGCAGGTGACAAGGAATTCCTGCTGCTTCGTCATCTTTCCCTCAATCCTATACCTATGGACTCATGGCAGTTTCCTTATGACCAGTTAAAAGAGGAGGAAGAAGAAACAGTAGGCCTGGTTTCTGGCTGAGTTCATACTGTATGCTGGCATCAGCTGAAGTAGATGACAACTCCATCCCACTCAGGCATAGCCCTGAACAACAGCGGTGAAGGAAAATCTTCCCAGTGGGCAGAACTTCAGACCAAACAACTGGTTTGTCCCCTTTGTGTGGAATGAAAGGTGGCCTGTGATATGGATCCACACTGACATACTGCCAGTGGCTAATGGGTTGGCTGACTGGTCAGGGGCTTAGAAAGTACAAGACTGGAAAGTTGGTGACAAGAAGTTTCTAGAGAATAAACCCACATACCTACAGTCAGTTAATCTTTGACAAAGAAGGCAAGAATATACAATGGAGAAAAGACAGTCTCTCCAGCAAGTGGTGTTGGGAAAGTTGGACAGCCACATGTAAATCAGTGAAGTTAGAATACTCCCTCACAGCATACCCAAAAATAAGCTCAAAATGGCTTAAAGACAAATATAAGACATGACACCATAAAACTCCTAGAAGAGAACACAGGCAAAACATTCTCTGACATAAATCGTACCGATGTTTTTCTAAGTCTCCCAAGGCAATAGAAATAAAAGCAAAAATAAACAAACTGGACCTAATCAAACGTATAATCTTTTGCACAGCAAAGGAAACCATAAACAAAATGAAAAGACAACCTATAGAATGGGAGAAAATATTTGCAAACGATGCAACTGACCAGGGCTTAATTTCTAAAATATATAAAGAGCTCATACAACTCAATAACAAAACAAGAGAACTATATCCAGTCTCCTGGGATAAACCATAATGGAAAAGAAAGAATGTCTCTATGTGTATAACTGAGTCACTTTACTGTACAGCAGACATTGGCACAGCATTGTAAATCAACTCTACTTCAATTAAAAAAAAGTTAAAAGACAAAAAAAAGCAAAAAAAAACACCCTAAAAACAAACAAAAAAAACAACCCGATCAAAAACATGGGCAGAAGACCAAAATAGACATTTCTCCAAAGAAGACATACAGATGGCCAATAAGCACATGAAAAGATGCTCAACATCACTAATTATTAGAGAAATGCAAATCAAAACCACAATGAGATATCACCTCACACCAGTCAGAATGGCCATCATTAAAAAAGCCTACAAATAACAAATGCTGAAGAGGGTGTGGAGAAAGGGAACCCTCTTAGGGACTTCCCTGGTGGTCCAGTGGTTAAGAATCTGCCTTCCAATGCAGGGGATGCAGCTTCAATTCCAAGTGGGGGAACTAAGATCTCAAGTACCACGGTGCAACTAAGCCCATGTGCCACAACTAGAGAGAAGTCTGCATGCTGCAATGAAGATCCCATGTGCTGCAACTAAGACCCAATGCAGACAAATAAATAAATAAATTTTTTTAAAAAGGGAACCCTCCTACACTGTTGGTGGGAATGTAAATTGGTGCAGCCACTATGGAAAACAGTATGGAGGTTCCTTAAAAAACTAAAAATAGGGCTCCCCAGGTGGCACAGTGGTTGAGAGCCCACCTGCCGATGCAGGGGATGCGGGTTCGTGCCCCGGTCCGGGAAGATCCCACATGCCGCAGAGCGGCTAGGCCCGTGAGCCATGGCCGCTGGGCCTGCACGTCCGGAGCCTGTGCTCCGCAACGGGAGAGGCCACAACAGTGAGAGGCCCACGTACTGAAAAAAAAAAAAAAAAATTGTCCACATCAAAAGAAAAAAAAGGTTTTTAAGTTTCTGGGGGAGACCTCTGTGGATGGACCCTTTGGAATGGGCCCAGGATGTGAAAATATTTATGCCCCACATATATGCTTAATAAGAGCCACATATATGTCCATAAATGAGGTGGATAGGATGACCCACCCTGTGGATGTCATTTGGGCTCTTTTTCCATTCACCCCAGTGCTTCCTCAATGCCCATGGCCAAAGTGGCCATGGCAGCCAGAATGGAATCTATGCCTGGACTCAGCAACAAAGACTTCCCCTTACCCAAGCTAATCGGACTACTGCTACTGCTAAGGGCCCTTTCTGCAAACAGAGGTCAACACTAATCTCTCAATATGGCATCCTTCCCAGGGTGGAGAGACCAGCCAGCCACCTAGTAACATGTGGACTCCTTCCATCATGGGTAGGGCTGTGCCTTATCCTCACAGGAACAGATGTATATTCCAGGTTCAGATTATCTTCCCTGCTTGCAGTGCTTCTACCAATACCATAATTTGTGGATTTACAGAATAGCTTATCCATCACTGTATACTCCACAAGATGTCATCTCCAAACACTTTTAATGCAAAAGAAGTACAGCAATGGGCTCACATCCACAGAATTCACTGGTCTTAACACATGTCCCACCACCCAGAAGCAGCTGGTTTGGAAAAGAGAAGAATGGACTACAGAAGCCTCAGTTACAGGATCAGCTAGGAGATGACACCCTGTGGGGTAGGTGTGTTGGCCTACTAGGTGTGACTTTATGTTTTAAGAAGCTGCCAATACTTGGAGTTGTCTTCTTCAAAACTAGAAAGCATATGTCTAGGAAACAGGAGTCGCACAGGAATGGCCACTCTCACTCTTATACCTAATAATGCACTTGAAGAAGTCTTGCTTTACCTCCCTTTGGCCTTGGATTTGGGGGTTTGAAGGTTCTAGTGCCTGAGGTAGGGATTGTTTCCACTAGGTAATTGTTCCACCACACTCATGGTTCTAAGGAATTGGAAGCTTAAACTTCTCCCTGGCCATTTGGGGATTTTCATGCTACTAAACCAGTAGGCAGAGAAGGAGATTTCTCTACTGGATGGGGTGACTGATTCTGGTTTCAAGGGAAATTTTGATTTCTGCTGCAAAATGGAGGAAAAGAAGGACCATGTCTGGAACCCAGGAGATTCACTGAGGTGTCTCCTAGTTCTTCCTTTCTCAGGGATACTGGTCAATGAAAAACTGTGGTGCCCAATAAAGACCAAACCACCAAGGTCTCATCAGGCAAAGACCCTGTCCAATGGAGCTGGTAGAAGGTAAGGGGACAATGGAATTAGGGGTAGAAGCTGGTGGCTCTGGGAGCAACTTGGGCCTCATGACCTGTTACAGAGGCTGGGGCTGTCACCTCTTTTTCTATCCTTAGCTTATATGAAGAAAAGCTGAAGTTTCAGCTGAGAGAAGTAGTAGGACCAAATTGACATCACTAGGCAATGACACAATATTAATGAGACTCAGTGGGCCCCCTTTACCAAAGCCACTCATTTCTCAATGGATGAAGCAAGAGTGTCTGCTGACAGGCAAAATTGCAGACTGGGATGGTATCTTCTGTTTGCCCTCTCCTCCAGATTCACTTTCCATCCTCCTTTGTGCCCTGCTCTGTGCCATAGGAGGATGCCCTGTGTGAACTACAACGATGGGGCCCCTCACCTCTGGTGACCACTCATGTTTGACCAAAGGGAGTGCTCACAAGAGATAGGAGAGTGGGTTTAAAAGACCCATTCCCTTTTCTCCCTCCCTGAAGGGTCACTGTAGATTGGCTGCATCCCTTGACCAAATGCCTTGCCAAATGATCAGTCAAGGGGCCCAATCCACACAGCCTTCTCTACATCTATATCCCAGTAACTGCCCCTCTTCTTACCCCTCCAGGTCTAAAGGTGGTAAAGGCTGCCCAATGTTCCTAATCCTGGTGACCTCTACAACTGCCCCACACCGTAATGGTTAATTTTATGCATCAACTTGACTGGACTTAGGGATGCCCAGACAGCTGCTAAAACATTATTTCTGGGTGCACCTGTGAGGGTGTTTCTGGAAGAGATTAGCATTTGAATCAGTAAACTGAGTAAAGAAGGTTGTCTTCACCAATGTGGATGACCACCATCCAATCCACTGAAAGTTCGAACAGAACAAAAAGGCAGAGGAAAGGCCAATTTGCTCTCTCTGTTGAGCTGGGACATCCATCTTCTCCCACCCTCAGACGTTGGCATTCCTGGTTCTCAGGCCTTTGGACTTGGACTGGGACTTACACCATTGGCTCCCCTGGTTCTCAGGCTTTGGGGTCTCAACTGGAACTTATACAACTAGCTTTTCTGGGCTTCCAGCTTGCAGATGGCAGATTGTAGAAATTCTCAGTCTCCATAGTGCATGAGCCAACCCCTCATAATAAATCCCTTTCTATATATCTATATCTATATCTATATCTATATATCCTATTGGTTCTGTTTCTCTGGTTCTATATCTATATATCCTATTGGTTCTGTTTCCCTGACTGATACACACACCTATAGAAATAATCCATTTATTAAACTCGCCTCTAATTTCAAGTGGGATCCTAACCAATATAATAGCTTATATAGCTTAAATAGCATTTTATATGCCAAGTACTGGTAATAAGATCTTTACATACATCAATACATTTAATCCTCCCTAGAACCCCATGAAGTAGCTACTATTGTTATCCATAATTTACAGATGGGAAACTAAAGTACAGAAAAGTGAAGTAACTTATTCAAGATCACACAGCTACTGACCTAATGCAAGTTGGTTCCAGAATCTATGCTCGTAACCACTGCACTAATCTGTGTCCCTTAATGACCAAGCTAGCTAGTGGGGACTTGAGTGTTATAATTATAGTGGGCATTTCTCATTCTTTTTGGCCACCCAGCATCTGAACCCACTTCCCATGTATCTAGGGTACAAGCATATGACTTAGGCTCAGCCATTCAAAAACATCCAGCCCAGAGTTGTATGGGCCATGAGTAACTCCACCTCTAGTGACACAGGAGAGAGTTCTTGGCTTAACTGTTGCAGTCCTGCTGGTGGATTCACCACCATTTAGTGCTTCAGGTGTCAGTGATGTATCTAGAACTCAAAGGACTGGTCCTAAAATTCTGAGAGAGGCCACTCTCCTCCTCAAGAATTGTTTTTCGGGCTTCCCTGGTGGCGCAGTGGTTGAGAGTCCGCCTGCCGATGCAGGGGACGCTGGTTCGTGCCCCGGTCTGGGAGGATCCCACATGCCGCAGAGCGGCTGGGCCCGTGAGCCATGGCCACTGAGCCTGCGCGTCCGGAGCCTGTGCTCCGCAACGGGAGAGGCCACAACAGTGACAGGCCCGCGTACCAAAAAAAAAAAAAAAATTGTTTTTCTGCCTAAATCAGCTAGAGTTGATTCTTGCATCCTGCAACCAGGAACTCTGATTGGTGCTCTTGTTTGTTCTCTATTTCTCTATGCTTGATGTATTTCATAATAAAGAAAATGAATGTAATCTACTGTATTAATAGATTAAGGAAGAAAATGATCATCTCAATAAAAGCAGAAAAAGCATTCAATAGCATTCAACATTTGTAAATAATAATAAACTCATAGGAAACCAGACTAGCTGCCAACTTCCTTAACCTGATGAAGTTTTCTATCAATGTGTTTAGGAAAAATAATGAAAATTCAGAAAGCCTTCTCTCTGAGACCAGAAAAAGAAAATGAAAGCCCATTGTCAGTAATTCTCTTTAACATTGTATTGGAAGGCCTAGGCAATGCAATAAAGATAAGAAAAAGAAATTAAGAGGTATCAGAATTAAGAAAAACAGCATTTATTTGCAGAAGATATAATAACTACATAGGAAACTCCAAGAGAATCTTTGGACAAAATACTAGACTTAAAAGAGTTGAGAATGGTGTCTGGATATAATATCAGAATACAAAAACCTGACAGCGTTCTTAGACAATGGAATAATCAATTAGAAAAAAAATCCCTTGTACAATAACAACATAAGCTCTAGGATGCTTAAGAATAAATCTATCAAAATATGTTCAAAACCTCTATGGAGAAATCACCTACCATTATTGAAGGGCATAAGAATAAGACCTATATCCACAGACAGAGAAATATAACCTGTTCACAGATGGCTCAATATTGTAAAGATGTCATTTTCCCCCAAAATTAATCTATACTTTATAATCTATAATGAAACTTCAGTAAAAATCTAAATAGTTTTTTCTTATTGAATTGAAAAAATTTTAAAAAGGCTAAGAAATAGCTGAAGAAGAACAATGTTGTGAGACTTGCCCTTCCAAATGCTGTAATAATAGTACAATAAAGACAGAGTGGTATTCATGCAGGGAAAAACAAAGAGACCAATGGAACAGAATAGAGAGGCCAGAAACTGACCCATATCATATGGCAGAGAGGACATTACAAATCAGTGAAAATAAGATGACTATATCATTTAAAAGTGGTGCTGGAAGAATTAGTTATACAAATGGGAGAAAACAGATCCTTACTTCACAGAATACACAAAAATAAATTCTGGATGGATTGGAGACCTAAATGCTGACGCAAAACTTTAAAACTTTCAGAAAAAAATATAGAGAATAGTCTTTATAGCACTGGGTAGAAGAAGATTTCTTAAATAAGACACAAACAGGATAAACTATAAAATTGGGAAAAAAGAAACACTTCTGTACCAAAAGAAAGAAAATAAGAAAGAAAGGAAAATAAAAGACCATAATCACAGCGAAAATAAAGCCACAGACTTTAGGATTCATTTTCAGAAGAAATAAAGAACTCCTATCAAAGCAAGAAGAAAATGACAAAAAACCCAAGTGGAAAAATGGACAAAGTATTTTAAAGGAAACTCAGAAATGGTCAAGAGTGTGAGGGAAGAGTTCCTAAACTCATTAACAGGAAAATGGAAATTTAAATCACCCTGAGAGACCACTTTACACCCTTCAGATTGGCAAGAATTTAAAAGACTGACAATGTCAAGCGTTGGCAAAGATGTGCACAAATAGGAACTCACGTGCACTGCTGGCAGAAGTGTAAATTGGTACAACCACTTTGAATAAAAAGTTGGCCACAGCTAGTGAAAATCAAATCCTTCAATCCAGCAATTTCCTTCTGGGTTTACACCATAAGCAAGCTCTCACTCACTTACCCAAAGAGGGAGAAACAAGAATGTCCACTGCAACTCTGTAATAGCAAAAACACTGCAAACAACTCAATTATCCATCAAAAAAATACTGGATAAGTAAATTGCAGTAGAGTTGTACATGCACAAATACCATGCAGAAGCTAAAAAAAAAACTAGAGCTACATATATCATCATGGATAAATTTCAGAAGCATAAATTTGAAAGCATGCTGAAATAGGGACTTCCCTGGTGGTGCAGTGGTTAGGAATCCGCCTGCCAATGCAGGGGACACAGGTTCGAACCCTGGTCCAGGAAGATCCCACATGCTGTGGAGCAGCTAAGCCTGTGCTTCACAACTACTGAGCCTGCGTTCTAGAGCCCGTAAGCCACAACTACTGAGCCCACATGCCACAACTACTGTGTGAAGGCCACACGCCTAGAGCCCATGCTCCGCAACAAGAGAAGCGACCGCAATGCGAAGCCTGTGCACTGCAACGAAGAGTAGCCCCGGCTCGTCACAACTAGAGAAAGCCCGCGCTCAGCAGCGAAGACCCAATGCAGCCAAAATATAAATAAATAAATAAATAAATTGAAACATGCAGAAGTATAATATATACATGATGTAATTTAAATAGTTAATAAATAGCCCAAACAACAATTCTATATATTATTTGTGGCTGCCATATATGTTGTAGAATTATGAAGACATCATAGAAATTCAGGAGAGTAGTTACCTCTGGAGAAGGGAGGAAAGGAAACAAGATTGGTGAGAGTCACACTTCAGGACTAATGGTAGCAAACTCTATCTATAATGCTTCATTTCCTTAAAAATAAAATTAAAAATTGGAAGCAAATATAGCAAAATGCTAAAAGTTACTCAAATAGATAGTAGGTGCAGAGGATACTATATTAAACTCTGAACTTTTGCTTAAAGTGTTTAACAGTTTTTTTACATGGAGCCCTTTTTTGCAGAAATTGACAAGCTGACCCTAAGATTCATATAGAAATGGAAGGGACACAGAATAACCAAAATAAACTCAAAAAAAAAAAAAAAAAGAACAAAGTTGGAGGACTCACACCTCCCAATTCCAAAACTTACTACAAATCTACAGTAATCAAGGCAGTGCCCTACTCGCATAAAGACAGACATAAAGATCAAAGGAACAGAATTGAGAGTCCAGAAATAAACCCTTACATTTATGGTCCATTGACTTTCAACAAGGGTCCCCAGACAATTCAGTGGGGAAAGATTAATCTTTTCTATAAATGGTGTTGGGACAACTGGATATCCACATGCAAAAGAATGAAGTTGGACCCCCTACCTCACACCACATATAAAATTTAACTCAAAATGGATCGAAGACCTAACTGTAAGAGCTAAGGCAGTAAAACTCTTAGGAGAAAACAGAGACATAAATCTTTGTGACTTTCAATTAGATAATGATTTCTGAGATATGACACCAAAAGCACAGCAATAAAATTAAAAATAGATAAACTGTACTTCATTATAATTTCAAACTTTTATGTTTCAACGGACACTATCAAGAAAGTGAAAAGACAACCTACAGAATGAGAGAAAATATTTGCAAATCATATATCTGATAAAGACCTAGTGTGCAAAATATACTAAGAACTCTTAACAAAAATAATCCAATTAGAAAGTGGGTGAAGGATCTGAATAGACATTTCTCCAAAGAAGATATACCAGTGGCCAATAAGCACATGAAAAATACACACAACATCAATAGTCATTAGGGAAATGCAAATCAAAACCACAATGAGATACCATTTCACACTCACTAGATTGCTATAGTCAAATAGATGGATAATAAGAAGTGTTGGTGAGGATGTGGAAAAACTGGAACCCTCATACATTGCTAGTGAGAATGGAAAACCTTTGACAGTTCCTCAAAATATTAAACATAGAGTTGCCCTATAACCCAGCAATTCCACTTCTAGCTATATACCCAAGAGAACTGAAAACATATGTCTGCATAAAAACTTGTACACAATGTTCATAGCAGCATTATTCATAATAGCCCCAAAATAGAAATAACCCAAATGTCCATCGACTGATGAATGGATAAATAAAATGTGATATGTCCATACAACAGGAATATTATTTGGCAATAAAAATAAATGAGGAACTTATATCTCAACAAAGCTGTTGAAAAATTTTTTAAATGTTAAAGCTCAAAAAATAAATAAATAAATGAGGAACTGATACATGCTACAACATGGATGAACCTGGAAAGCATTATGCTCAGTGAAAGAAGCCAGACATAAAAGTCCACATATTGTATGACCCCATTTGTATGAAATGTGCAGAAGAGGCAAATCCAGAGACACAGAAAGCAGATGAGTGGTTGCTTATAGCTGGGGAGGAGGGGTAAACGGGGAGTGACTGCTAATAGGTACGGAGTTTCTTTGGGGAGTGAAGAAATGTTCTGAAATTAGACAGTGGTGATGGCTGTATAACTCTGTGAATAGACTAAAAGTACTGAATCATACACTTCAAAAGGGTCAATTTTATGGTAAATGAATTATACTTTGATTAAAAAAAAATGCATTGCAGATCCTACGTTGGAGTTTGTAAACCGCTCTTCCCCTCCCCCCCTTATCCCCCGGAGAAGGCTCAGGACAGCATACAGGTATATGACTTAGAGGTTGCTCAGATGCCTGTCCTCCCTGGGAGACCATGAGGAAATGAAGCTGGAGCCCTGTGTCAGAAGTCCAGTCTTACAGGCTGCTCTGTGGCATCAAGAGTGTTTGCCACTTTATCCTATAGCCAAGCAGAACACACGCTCGATTGCCGGAAACAAATGAGCTCTGGAGTGCATGTGATGGCTTAAAAAGTTGCTCCATATTTAAGACGGCATCACTGCCTTGAACGTACATGTGAGACTGCTCTAGTCACATCATGATAATTGGTGGTGGTCTCTCGATGCGCAATCACTTTCACTCTTTTCATGAGCAGATCTGAATACAGTTGCATTTCAAATATCTAAACTATTTGTAAATTAAAATATGCGTATTTCATATGTGTGTGTATTCATTCACTTATCCATCCATCTAACAAATAGATGTACCTAACAAAGGAGCACCTATTACTTGCCAGGCACTGTTCTAGGCACTGGGGAGATGAGATGAACAGAGGAGAAAATGCTCTGACTCTAATGGAGATTACGTTCTAGTCGGGGAGACCGAAAATGAACATAGATCATATAAAGCAGGTGGTGATAAATGCTATACTGTCAGCGAGAGCAGGTTGAGGGGATCAAGTATCTGGATAGCAGATAGGACATTCATGGTTGGCTTCTCTGCCAGGGTGATGCTGAGCAGAGATCTGGATGAGAGGCATGGGGAGCAATGACAAACTGTGCGTACAACCAAAAGCACACACATCCCGAGGTGGAAGCAAGCTTGGTGAGTCTGAATCACAGAAAGGAGGCTAGCATGGCTGGAACAGAGTGAACGAGGGAGAGAGGTGGTAGAAGATGCAGCTGGGGAGGACGCTAGGTGCCACCCATGCCTAGATGTCACCATCTGGACTTGGCATAAATACAAGGTGACATGGGAGGTCCGGGGAGGGTTGCAGGCAGGGAAGCCATATGTTCTGCTTCGTATTAAGAGGCCGGCCCACTGTGACTCTGTGCAGAGGATGGAGTGTAGGGGGGGGCAGGAAGGGAGGCAGAGAGACACAGCTTTCCATGTACAAGCAGAGATAAAGGTCAGATGGATACATAGCCAACTCTCAGTGCTGTTAACATCCAAGTCACATTTAACTTTCTATCCTTTTTTTTTTTCGGTACGCAGGCCTCTCACTGTTGTGGCCTCTCCCATTGCGGAGCACAGGCTCCAGACGCGCAGGCTCAGCGGCCATGGCTCACGGGCCCAGCCGCTCCGTGGCATGTGGGATCTTCCCGGACCGGGGCATGAATCCGTGTCCCCTGCATCAGCAGGCGGACTCTCAACCACTACGCCACCAGGGAAGTCCCTAACTTTCTATTCTTTGATATAGTTTGGATTTGTTATAATGGGTATGCATTAATTTGGATGTTAGAATACAGATGTTTTAAAAGGTAACCTCTCGGGCCTCCCTGGTGGCGCAGTGGTTGAGAGTCCGCCTGCCGATGCAGGGGATACGGGTTCGTGCCCCGGTCTGGGAGGATCCCATATGCCGCGGAGCGGCTGGGCCCGTGAGCCATGGCCTCTGGGCCTGCGCGTCCGGAGCCTGTGCTCCGCAGCGGGAGAGGCCACAACAGTGAGAGGCCCGCATACCGCAAAAAAAAAAAAAAAGAGAGAAAAAAAAAAAGGTAACCTCTCATCTGGAACCCTCGTGCATTGCTGGTGGGGATACTAAATGATGTAGCCACTGTGGAAAACAGTATGGTGGTTCTGCAAAATGTTAAGCATAGGGACTTCCCCGGAGGTCCAGTGTTCAGGACTCTGTGCTTCCAATGCATGGGGCACAGGTTCGACCCCTACTCAGGGAACTAAGACTGCACATGCCGCGTGGCCAAAAAAAAAAAAAAAAAAAAAAACAGTTAAGCATAGAATTACCATATGATCTAGCAATTCCATTGCTAGAGAACTGAAAGCAGGGACTCAGATACTTGTAAGTTAATGATCACAGCAGCATTATTCACAATAGTCCAAAAGTAGAAACAACCCAAATGTTTATCAACAGATGAATGGATAAACAAAATGTGGTGTATATATGCAATAGAATATTACAGCCTTAAAAAGAAATGAAGTTCTGATACATGCTGCAACATGGATGAAACTAGAAAGCATTATGCTAAGTGAAATAAGCCAGATACAAAAGGACAAATATATGATTCCACTTATATGAGGTACTAAGAATAGGCAAATTCATAGAGACAGAAAATATAACAGAGATTAATAGGGGCTGGGGGCAGGGAATGGGGAGTTCTGTTTAATAGGTCCAAAGTTTCTCTTTGGGATGATAAAAAAGTTCTGGAAATGGGTAGTGGTGATGGTTGTACAATGTTGTGAACACACTTAAAGCCAGTGAATTGCACACTTTAAAATGGTTAAGATGGTCAATTTTATGTTATGCATATTCTACTGCAATTTTAAAAATCTGAGCAAAAAGAAAGACGATAACCATTCAGGAACAGTTAGGAGACACACCCCCTTTCCCCACATTTATCAAAGAAGGGCGACATTTAAAGACGGTGGGGAGAAATCTGCATAAATGCTGTCTAGAGAGCAGACACTCGGGATGAATACGCTTTTACAAGATAATGACATCATATGTCTAAAACTCTCCTCTATTAAGAAAAAATGCCTGTGATGTGGTCTACAGCAGCACTGTCCAGTAGAAATACAATGTGAGATGTGTGTAATTTTACATTTCTAGTGGTCACATTAAAAAAAAAAGCCAACTGGGAGGAGGATTTATTTTTCCAAAATATTTGTTTAACCCAGCATATACAAAATATCATCTCAGCTTTAAATAATATAAAAAACCAGTAAGGAGGGCTTCCCTGGTGGCGCAGTGGTTGAGAGTCCGCCTGCCGATGCAGGGGACACGGGTTCGTGCCCCGGTCTGGGAAGATCCCACATGCTGCGGAGCGGCTGGGCCCGTGAGCCATGGCTGCTGAGCCTGAGCGTCCGGAGCCTGTGCTTCGCAACGGGAGAGGCCACAACAATGAGAGGCCCACATACCGCAAAAAAAAAAAAAAAAAAAAACAGTAAGGATATATAGTACGTTCACTACTTTTTTCACACTAAGTCAAGAGCCGATGTGTATTTTGCTCTTGCCATCCATCTCAGTTCTAACCAGCCACATTTGAACGCTCAAGGGCCACATGTGGCCCCTGGCTTCCATACTGGAAAGCTCCAGGCTAGTTTGAGGGGCAAGATTCTGAACGAGCACTCAGTCCCCTGGCTTCCTGCTCAGCTCCACCGCTAACAACCATGGGACCTATGGAAAGTGCCTTAGTAGCTGAGAATCTCAGTCCTAGTCCTGAGAAATTCCTAATAAAATGGAGTTAAGAGTTCACCTGCCTAGACCATAGGGTTATTGGACGACTCCAGCGAGACAATATACAACTATAAAGATTCATACAGTTGTGATGTCTGATTGAACCTATCTATCAATACCAAAATGCAATATATTAAAATTATAATCGGGACTTCCCTGGGGTTAAGAATCCACCTGCCAGTGCAGGGGACATGGGTTTGATCCCTGGTCTGGGAAGATCCCACATGCCGTGGAGCAACTAAGCCCGTGTGCCACAACTACTGAGCTCACATGTCACAACTACTGAGCCCGCATGCTGCAACTACTGAAGCCCAAGCACCTAGAGCCCGTGCTCCGCAACAAGAGAAGCCACCGCAACGAAGAGTAGCCCCCGCTCGCCGCAACTAGAGAAAGCCTGCGCACAGCAGCGAAGACCCAACGCAGCCAAAAAAAATTATAGTCTTAGATAATCATAACCATAGGCAAGATCAATACTTCTGGACAGGAATTCCCTGACAGTCCAGTGGTTAGGTCTCCATGCTTCCACTGCAGGAGCATGGATTCGATCCCTGGTCAGGGAACTAGGATCCCGTGTGCTACGTGGCATGGCCAAAAAGATAAAAATTAAATTAAAAAAGTACTTCTGGACAAGTGAACTTGGGGGGAGGCATGCAGGGAGGGTAGAAGGAGAAGGTCATGGCAGTAAGCATCCGTAGTCGACTCCAGACTAGTCTCCTCCAGGAAGAGAAGCCCCAAAGCCACAGTCACTGACTTGTGAGTGTGTGGAACCTGAGAAGCACATGGTCATAATTGCTCTGCAAGTGGATTTTCTTCCAGGCTCTAAGATGCTATTTCTCAAAGGAAGGAGCTCAGAGCTTTCTTGTTTATGAATTTATTTTTCAGGGGTGGGGTGATTTAAAGAGCCGGGGCTGTTTCCTGACAGTGTATGCTGAGCCGGCCTGGAAGCCTCAGGCCCCAGCCAGGCTGACCACGAGCCAGACCCAGAGTAAGCTTCGTCCCACACTTCCTGTCGGGTCCAGCAGCCTGAGTTTCCTGGTGACCCTTTCCTGCACCCAGCTGATTCAAAGGCCTGGCAAGACCTGGTGCCAGCCAAGAAAATCTGAGGCAGCCAGGTTTGTTATTTCAAATCTCTAACCCTGCAGACCTCTGTGCTTGGCTGGTAAATAGAAAGTTAAAACAAGGATGCACGTGATAGCTGCAATTTATAATACAAGTGGGCAAAAATCCCTGCATGACCAGCCTTCATTAAATTCGAAAAGTGTCAGCCCATCTCAAATTTAATGAATTTAACTAGTATAGTAAAATAATAAAAATGATGAACAGTGGGAATGTAAAGCTGATACAACCATTCTAGAAAACAGTTTGTCAGTTTCTTATAAAGTTAAATATACACTTAACATAAGATGCAGCAGTGGCACTCCTGGGAATTTATCCCAGAGAAATGAAAACATGTGTTTTCCTGTGTACCAATGTTTATAGCAGCTTTGTTTGTAATAGTCCTGTATTAGTCAGTGTTCTTCAGAGAAACAGAACAAATAGGGAGACAGTTTGAGAGACAGAGAGATTTATCATAAAGAATTGGCTCACATGATCACAGAGGCTGACAAGTTCTAAGTTTCGCAGTTGGCGAGCTGGAAACGGAAGAGAGACAATGGTGTAGTTCCAGTCTGAGTCCAAAGTCCTGAAACCCAGAAAGAGCTGATGTTTCAGTTTGAGTCTAAAGGCAGGAAAAATCGACATCCCAGCTCAAAGCACATCAGGCAGGAGGATTCCCCCTTATTTGGAGGCAAATCGGCACAAAAAATTTCATAGAATTACACACACACCCCAAAAAAGAATGCATGGGTTTTTTTTTTTTTAATGATGATGAGTGTCTGTAGTGAGTTCATGTTCCCAGCACTACTCTTGCAACTTTACATACCTAACACATGAAATTGAAAGTAACCATGTGAATAAACACTACTGACCCATTTTATTTTCTTTAAACTTTAAAAAAAAATTTATTTTATTTATTTATTTTTGGCTGTGTTGGGTCTTCCTTGCTGCACATGGGCTTTCTCTAGTTGCGGCGAGCAGGGGCTGCTCTTCATTATGGTACACAGGCTTCTCATTGTGGTGTCTTGTTGCTGAGCACGGGCTCTAGGCACGCAGGCCTCAGTAGTTGTGGCACGCAGGCTCAGTAGTTGTGGCTCGTGGGCTCTAGGGTGCAGGCTCAGTAGTTGTGGCACATGGGCTTAGTTGCTCTGCGGCATATGGGACCTTCCCGGACCAGGGCTCGAACCCATGTCCCCTGCACTGGCAGGCGGATTCTTAACCACTGCACCACCAGGGAACCCTACTGACCCATTTTAAAGAGGAAGAAACATGCTCAGAGAATGCAAGTACCCACATACAATCACACAGCAGGGAAGCGGCAAAACCAGGACTTAAACCGAATCTGTGTGACTCCAAGCCTTTTGCTCTTTCCCCTGCCTGCCTCAAGTAACCTCCTAATCCATAAACAAACTCCAAAGAATGGAGCCTCCATTGCTCACACAGTAGATCATTCCAGCCCTGATGTCATCTCAAGCCACAGCTGAGCATCCTACACTTGTCCTTCTCATACGCCCTGAACCCCTCACAGCTGCAGCTGGGTCTTGAGATAAATGCAGAAAATCCTACTCTATGAAGAGGTGGTAAGAATTAGCAGAAAGTTGAGGCCACTGAAGAGTAAACTACACGATGAGTCCAGATAGGCAGATGGCTCAGCCCAGGGTCAGGGGTCCCCGAGTAAAGGGAGCAGCTTTCCTCCATAAACCTTACTTAGATGGTGACTGGCTTTTTAAGGGTGTGTGTGTCTCCTTCAGGATGTCTCCCCTGACCTCCTCCAGGCTGAGCTAGAAGCCCCCGCTTCAATGCTCTCATCAACAGGATTTATCAGGGACTTACCATATGGTTCTAGAATCACTAGTGTGTATGCTGATGATCTAGGAGCCTAGCACAGAACTTGGCCTGAGGAGGGGCTCAGTGAGTGTTTGTTGAGTGAATAAATAAACTATAAGAATCTAACACAGGGGTTGTGGACGAAAATGCCTTCAGAAGCCAGGCAGGATGGACCAAGACATCATCATACTGAGTGAAGTCAGACAGAGAAAGACAAGTATCTTATGATATCACTTATATGTGGAATCTGAAAAAATGGTACAAATGAACCTATTTACAAAACAGAAATAGAGTCACAGATGTAGAAGACAAACTTATGGCTGCAGAGGGGAAAAGTTGGGGGGCGGGTAAATTGGGAGATTGGAATTGACATATACACACTACTATATATAAAATACATAACTAATAAGAACGTACTGTATAGCACAGGGAACTCTACTCAATACTCTGTAATGAACTGTATGGGAATAGAATCTTTTAAAAAAGTGTATATATGTATATGTATAACTGATTCACTTTGCTGTACAGCAGAAATTAACACAACATTGTAAATCAACTATACTCCAATAAAAATCAATTTAAAAAAAAGAAGCCAGGCAGACAATACAAGTGATTGAGGCTGAGGGTGGTGAGTAGTAGGGAGTGGTGAGGACTAGAGTGAAATGGAGCACATGCACCATGTCTAAAGAGGCAGCCACTACTCAGCTCCAGCCACTTGCTGCCATGGGAGAATGCGGCCCCCTATTGCCTCATCTGATTTTTCAAGAGAAGCCAAAATCCAGACTTTTATGATGAGCTCCTGATTTTTTTCATGTTGTGAACTAATTTTACACTTTTTAAATTAAGTGAGGGCCAAACAAAACACATATGCTGGTTGACCACTGCCCAGAAGACATGTTTAGAACTTCAACTCTGAAACTTAGGATGTTCTGTAGTTTCTGATGCAGTGATAGTGATTTTGCTGATAACTGATAGGCAAAGAGGTCAAGAGCAGGCAAAGGAAAGCCAATGTCACCATCATCCATAAGCCAATTCCATTTGGATGGCCTCCTCTGTAGGTATCCCACTGGGAGAGGTCCAAAGAGCAGGCAGAAACTCTGAAGGCTGGGAAGGAGGGTGGGGGGAACAGATGGCCTTGTGACTGCTAGCTGGTTTGGTTATAGGATTCTTATAAAATTCATGGAAAATGCATCTTTTCTGAATTATCAGATTATTTTCATTCTGGCACCAGAGGCACAAAGACCAGACAATCTCATCTAATGGACAAAAGATGGACTTGCCAGATCTATTTAAAGAGGACCCCTCATTGCCTCTTGCACCAGACACAGAGAATTTAAGACAAGACTGGACAGGGCTCTGGGGAAGAGACCATGGGTGGTGAATCACCCTGGCTGACAGAACTAATATGGATGTAAAGTCTCCCCACATCCCACCCTTCACTTCAATACCAGGGACCTTTTTCATCTCCCACACTGGCCAGTTCTTCTTCTCAAACAAGGCAAGTGGCACAAAGCTCAGAATGGCGCAGTTTCAAATCCTCCTTCCACCATTTGCTGGCTGTGAGTTTAGGCAGGTGAAACCTTTGGAATCTCAGTTTTCTCCATCTTTAAAATGTAACTAACACGTGTGATATGACACACCCCTTGATAAGCTATAATAAGAAGGGCACTTCATCTCTTCGGTATCTGTTCCCAAAATCTACATCCTCAGTCTTACCATGAGAAAACATCTGATGAGCCCAAATTGAGGAAGGTTATACAAAATGTCTGAGTGGACTCTTTGAAAGTGTCAAGATAAAGAAAAACGAGGATCGACAGAAACCATCATAAATTGGAGGAGACTAAGAAGACGGGACAACTCAGTGCAACGTGGTACCTGGGATTGGATGCTGGGATCGGAAAAGGTCGTGAGTAGAACTGGTGAGACCTGAATAAAGTCTGTAGTTTAGTTTTTCAATCATGGGACTAGTAGCTCTTCCTCTTCAAATCCCTTTCCCCTTTCTCTTCCTTTCTCAAACAATTCAGTCCTCAAACTTAGCTGGGACAGAGCAAGGTGGGCGCCCACCGTCAAAGGAGGTGGGGAGCTGTGGTGACCCAGAGTGGGTGCCCACGTAGGGGGGAACCTGACATAAGGAGTCAGAGCCCGAGCAGGGTGGGAAGAGTGTCCATCCAGGAGTGGCCTGGAATGAGGGGTCAGAGGCCAACAGGGAGAGGAAAGCATGGCTGTTCGAGCAGAGAGTGACAAGTATGGAAGGGAGAAGCTGGAACGAACCCTGTGGTGTTGGATGGGAATCGGACCCATCAGTGTGAACTCATGGCTTGCAGGATATACAGAGAGATACATGAATCATTACAGAGATGAGTGTTTAATAGGTCGAGTTTCAGTTTTGCAAGATGTGGATGGATGGTGGTGATGGTTATATAACAATGTGAATGTACTTAAGGCCGTTAAGCTGTACATTTAAAAATGGTTAAGATGGGGGACTTCCCTGGTGGTCCAGTGGTAAAGAATCCACCTTACAATGCAAGGGGCTCGGGTTCGATCCCTGGTCAGGGAACTAAGATCCCACATGCCGCGGGGCAACTAAGCCCGTGCACCACAACTACTGAGCTCGTGCGCCTCAATTAGAGAGCCCTCATGCCGCAAACTACAGAGCCCACGTGCTCTGGAGCCCGCACGCCACGACTAGAGAGAATCCTGTGCACCACAACGAAAGATCCCGCATGCCTCAACGAAGATCCCCTGTGCCGCAACTAAGACCCGACACAGTCAAAAATAAATTTAAAAAAAAATAAAAAGGTTAAGATGGCAAATTTTACATTATGTGTATTTTACCACAGCTTTTTAAAATGATAAATAAATATAGATGTAAATGATTGTGTATGTGTCATGTTGTATGTGTGTGTCATATTGTGTGTGTGTGTGTGTGTACACACCTACATTCCCTCCCTCTGTCCACTGAAAGGGACTGGGAGGCCTTGCCCTGGTAGCCATGAGCACAGTCAGTATTCAGATCTTGACTTCTAAATACCATTTTCACTAAAACCAACCCTGTTCCTTGGAGAAATGGCTGATTCCAGGGTTGAAACAGGAAAATACAAGATGAGCCTAGAACATCTAGTGCTAGAAAGCTCAAAGAATGACAGGTCATGGCCAAAGGACACAGCAACTAGCTTGAATGGGCTCCCACCAGCCACACAGGGGATAATTTAATTATCAAAGTAAGTAATGAGAGTAATGGACTGTAACCCACTGAATCCACAAGCCCATGCAGATGTAAATAAAGTACTTGCCCAAGATCATGAGGGGGTAAGGTGGACACTCACTCTCTTTTTCCTGTTTCATTTTTTCCTGTTTAAAAAAAAAAATGCTTTGAGTGGAAAGGATATGACACATGGAGCAAACTAGAGGCCCATAAAATTCCTAGAGAGACAGTCCAGGACATATGGACTTCTGAGATCTGTCCAGTGTCATTTCCTGTTGGTGGGGAGGGAAGGGGCAGGAGGTGCCAGTGAGGCATGGGATGTGGGAGGGGAGCGGGAAAGAGGGGATGGGGCTGGGCTACCAGCTGCTGCTTCTGATGGCCCCCTGCAGTGGTCTCTGCCCTGCAGAGTGAGGTGCTCCACCTCTGGTTCACATCGAAGGGTAAAAGCCAACGGGTTTCTGGGCTGGAAGAAGCCCAGAAGACTTGGCCAAGCCTGCTGCTTAGACACGAGGGCACAGCATCACCTCTTCTGTGGGTCACCAGGCCTGGCCAGCTCCCCGGGGCCTGCAAAGGGGCCGTGGTTGGAATGAGGCCATCTGCTTAGAACCCCATTATCTGGGCCCAGTTCTGCCTAATGTACAAAACAGCATCATCATGTGTACAGAGGGGCAGGTTCTATGACTTGCTGATGACTCATTTCAGGACCAGAATGAGGCTGGATCTATGCACACACCAAATGCAATCGCCTCCACCTACAGGGCTTGTCTGTGCCTCCCGTGGTAACTCTCTTGGCTGGGAAGGCACAACTGCTTGCTGTGGAATCTTGAGAGAAATTTCTTAACTTCTCTGAGCCCCAGTTTTTCCAACTGGAAAATGGGAACAAAAATTCCTTCCTCACGGGCCACAGTAAGCCTATTAGAGTCACGGGACAAAAGGCCCATTCAAACCCAGAGAGCTCTCCATCCATGTCTGCCATTCCTATTGGTCATTTTGATACCAGTATTCTCACTTCTATTGGGTAGTAAAAATCTTAGGGGGAAAAAAGGACTTTTTCTTCCAGGCTTTGTACCCCAGCAATTAGTACCATCTCTGACAGTATGAGGCAGGAGACAGACAGATGACATTTCATTTTCTGGTTTTACTATTGGGTGGCTGTGTGACTCCAAAAGGAAGCTTCCTTAACCTCTCTGACCCTCAGTTTCTTTCTCTGTAAAGGTGGAATCCTTGCCCCTGTGACCCACGTGTTTGTGAGAATTGAGAGAGGCAATGCATGTCAGGCTATATGTGCTATTTTCCTTCCCAGACTCATATTAAAGGCTCAAAGAATAGCTGTTGAGTTGAAGGAACACACATCAGGAAAACATCTCTTAAAACCATCCAGCTTTGGCCCTTTCTCCGCCTGGCATTAGCTCTTTCCTCTTCAAAAATTGGCAGCTGCCAGAAAAGAGCCGATTCAGTCTGAGGAGGGCTCTGAGTCTCACATCCCAGCCAGTGGAGGTCTCAGTTTCCTACCTTGGTCTCGCCTGTTGCTGTCCTCAAATATATAGAAAGGACATCGCCTCTTTGCCAGATGCAACCAGATTCTCTTCTCCGGTGCCCTCCTGGGTGTTCCCTGGGAGCCACGCGGCTTCAGTGGGACTCTCATCTGTGGCTAAGAGCCCCGGCCAGAAATCAGGTCTGCAGAGCAAAAGGGTCTGGGTTCTGGGGTACCACCTTCCTTGGTCCTTTGGAGAAGAAGGTGAAACCAGAGAGGCTGGTTACACCTTAGCAAACCATTTGGCCTCCTTGTGCCTCAGTTTTTTATCTGTTAAAAGGGCTTATAGATACTACCCACCTTACAGAGTTCAATGAGGCTTCCTCAGAGGTTCGAGTATGTAAGGGGCGTACTTAGTACAGTACCTGGCACATAATAAGTGCTCACTCAGTGATCACTATTATGAATGTTAGTTCTCATTTGGAATCTCTCCAGCCCTAAATAATTCCTCCTGAGTAGCTTAGAAGTTGCCAGGGTTCAAGCTCAACTCTGCTTTACCAGGGGAACTGTGGGAGAGAGTTAGTCTCTCACTTGGTTTCTCTCTCTTCCTTTCACAAGTGAGGAATCCAGGGACTTCCCTGGTGGTCCAGGGGTTAGGACTCTCAGCTTCCACTGCAGGGGGCATGGGTTCGATCCCTGGCTGGGGAACTAAGATCCCAGAAGCCACACCATGCAGCCAAAAAAAAAAAAAAGTGAATCATCTGATCACCCAGATCCCAGTACACCCAATTAACCCCTCTCCTCCTCCAAAAATTATATCAATCCCTCAAACAATCACCCACTTAACTACCAGCCACAATCTAACTATACCCTTGAAACTTGGACACTGTTCAGTGTAATCAACACACAAAATTGAAAGCTTTTGCTTTAAGCTCTTATTTGAAACCTTGAAACAAGAAAAAGAGAAGAAGCAGCCTTCCCCTTCTCTGTGAAATCCTAAATTAAAAAAACCTCAGGGGCGTCCCTGGTGGCGCAGTGGTTGAGAGTCCGCCTGCCGATGCAGGGGACGCGGGTTCGTGCCCCGGTCTGGGAGGATCCCGCGTGCCGCGGAGCGGCTGGGCCCGTGAGCCATGGCCGCTGGGCCTGCGCGTCCGGAGCCTGTGCTCTGCAGGGGGAGAGGCCACAACAGTGAGAGGCCCGCCTACTGCAAAAAAAAAAAAAAAAAAAAAAAAAAAAAAAACCTCAAAATAAAAAACCAAAGATAAATTTTATACATAATTTAAAAATATAATTGCATACTATATTCCATAATATAATTATTATATATTAACAAAATAATTCTAGAATATACATCATTTCCATGTGTGTGTATACACTTAACCAAAGGCTAAGAGAAAGGCTGTCACACTCAAAAGCGAAATGGAACAAATTACACAGCCTTTGCATGACAAGAAAGAGCTAGAGGAATAACTTTGTGGAGGGCCGCCAAGTTGTCTCTGAAGCAGCTGTTGAAATTTGCTTCATGATTACAGTGGGATGTGATTGTAGGTGAGGATTGGGGACAGGTTCTTTGAGTAACTGATTTAGATCATTTTGCACAGCCTTAAATATATTGTGCTCTCAAAAACATCTATTCACTTATCTGTCTGAAATTTGTCTCCCTCCATCCTTAAACTCCTGCTTTTTTAAATTAACACTAATTGAGAGAGTACTTGTTGAGCTGTTTAACTATTCACCCTTAAAACATCCCTAGGAGTCTGATACTAGTTTCAGCCGCAATTGGCTGACTTGGAAAGTGAGGCACAGAGCAGTTAAGTAACTTTCTGGAGGTCACACAGCTATGCAGTGCCAGAGTCAGAATTCAAACTCAAATCTGTCTGATTCCAGAGCCCACACTCTTAACCACTAGGCTCTACTGCCTCCCTGTGGTAGGTTTTCCAGTCAGGAGGAAGCCACCAGCTTTCACAAATCCCTCCCTACCCGATAACACACAGAACTCAGTGCCCCCCTGTTGCTTCTCATAACAAGCCCCACACCTTGTGTTTACATTTTCAACACGCATAAAATATTAATCCACCAGGAGAAAAAAATACATTGGTTTGAGTTTTTTTAAACCAATAACTTCCACTTTCTCTGACTCTAGGCCATCGTAAGGAAAGCATTTTTTTCTCACCCTCCTATGTGAAACCAAAAGAATTCACTCACTGTCAACTCTGGATCTGGGGTAGGTTACATCTCCGAAGTTTTAGAAACATCTTATTCTTCACATCGGTGTTTCAGATACCTGCAGATGGCAGGGAGGCAGGTTTATTTTCTTCCTGTTAAAACTTTTAAAGTTTAAAGCAAAAGTTTTTGGCCTCGGAGGCTGGTTTTGTGCTACGATGGGTGAGGCTTGTGGTGGCGGGGAGGAGGGTCCTGGTGGGTGGGGCTGGTTTGATGTATCTGGTGGGATTAGGAACAAATGTGTAGAAGGTTAGAACAGAGCCGATGGGGTCTGTGTGAGATGGATTGAATTAAGGTTTGATTAGCTATTTGGTTCCTTACTATTTACCAAGTGATGTGGAGGGTGACAAAAAAGCAGCCCAAGAAAAGGGCAAAGAAGAGAGTGGGGGAGGTGATGCCACCTGGGATGTAGCATTCCCCTTCTCTGCGTCTTGGTTTACCCATTTGAGAAAGAGGAGGTGGAATTAGTCTCTTCTCTCCCTTGTGGATCTAATTCCATGACGGATATGTGCCTTCTCTTCATTTCTCCCAAATTGTTGTCCCAGTTTTCTGAGTTTTCACTGGTACCATCATGAAGGCACTTTGTGCCCATCTATTGGGAAAGTAAGTGTGTGTGTGTGTGTGTGTGTGTGTGTGTGCATTCAGTGTGAATGACTGTTTTATGCATATCATATGCCTGCCACCACTGTGGGTACTGTGATGAGTGCAGCAGACAAGGTAAAACCCTGTACACACAAATATCCAAGTCCTCCTCTTCCTGGACACACCACTGAACTACACTTCCTGGCCTCCTGGGAAGTTAGGCAGAATCACGGAACAGTTCTGGCTGGTGAAATGTGGGCAGAAGTGATGTATGTGATTTCCAGGCCTGGTCCCTAAGAACACAGCTGTGGTCGTCCATGCTCTGTCTATCTTCCCTGTTTGGTTGGTCAGATATTAAACCCTAGAAAATGACAGAGCCATTTGTGGATGGAAGATACCTGAGTCCCTGAAAGAGCATGTGAAGCAGAGCCCCCCCACCCCCGCCCCCCACACAGACACACGAACCTGCATCAGAATGTGATGTGAGCAAGAACTAACCTCTTTGCGTTAAGCCACTGAGATTTTAGGGTTCTTGGGCCTATAAGCAATGCTTTTTCTCGGGAAATCAAAGCACTGCAAACAAAGTAAAGGGATAGTGATTAGGGAAAGGGGTGATGTCACGAAGGTTTTAGGAAGAGGTAACATTTGAGGCAAGACCTAAGGATGAGAAGAATGAGTCACATGGAGATGTGTGGGGAGACTACCTCAGGAAGAGGGAACAGCACAAGCAAAGGCCCTGTGGCAGCAGCAAGGTTACAGTTTGAGGAATAGCGGGAAGGCCAGTGTAGCTGGAGCACAGTGAGCTTGGGAAAGTGTGAGAGATGAGGTCAGAGGGGTGGGTGCCCGACGACAGCTAGTTCACAGAAGGCCTTGCAGGCTGCAGTGGGTTTTATTCTAAGTGCGATGTGAAGCCACTGGAAAGTATGAAACTGAGGCGTGCTAGGATTTGATTTGTGTTTTTAAAAGACCCCTCTGTGGCTGAAGCCAGATTGGCGGTTACTTCTGGCAGCTGGGGAGTGGGGACTAAGGGTTAAGGTTACGGAGGGGAGGGTTGAGGGAAAGATTAGTAGGTGACTGACTGTAGAGGGGCCTGAAGGAACCTTCTGGGGTCCCAGAAATGTCCCATATCTTGATCCAGATGGTGGTTATCTGGGTGTGTCCATAGGTAAAAATGCATTGAGCTATACGCTTAAGATTAGAGCATTTTACACACATTACTGTGTGTATATTTATCTCAATAAAATCAAATAAAGACAAATGAAGCAACCTGATGTCCATCAACAGATGAATGGATAAAGAAGATGTGGTACAGGGACTTCCCTGGCGGTTCAGTGGTTAAGACTCCATGCTTCCACTGAAGGGGGTGCGGGTTCGATCCCTGGTCGGGGAACTAAGATCCCACAGGCTGCACAGTGCAGCCAAAAAAAAAGAAAAAAGAAGGAGATGCAGTACATATATACAATGGAATATTACTCAGCCTTAAAAAATGAAAAAATGCCAATTTCAGCAACATGGATGGACCTAGAGATTATCATACTAAGTGAAGTAAGTCAGACAGAGACAGACAAATATCATATGACATCACCTATATGTAGAATCTAAAAAAAAAATTATACAAGTGAATTTATCTACAAAACAGAAACAGACTCACAGACTTCAAAAACAAACTTATGGTTACCAAAGGGGAAAGGTGGGGGGACGGATAAATTAGAAGGTTGGGATTAACATATACACACTATTATATATAAAATAGATAGGATTCCCCTGGTGGCACAGTGGTTAAGAATCCACCTGCCAATTCAGGGGACACGGGTTTGAGCCCTGGTCCAGGAAGATCCCACATGCCGCAGAGCAACTAGGCCTGTGCACCACAACTACTGAGCCTGTGCTCTAGAGCCTGTGCTCTGCAACAAGAGAAGCCACTGCAATGAGAAGCCTGCACACCGCAATTAAGAGTAGCCCCCGCTCACTGCAACTAGAGAAAGCCCATGCACAGCAACGAAGACCCAACCCAGCCAAAATTAAATAAATAAATAAATAAATAGATAAAATAGATAGCCAACAAGGACCTACTGTATAGCACAGGGAACTCTCCCCAATACTCTGTAATAACCTATATGGGAAAAGAATCTGAAAAAGAATGGATATATGTATATGTATAACTGAATCGCTTTGCTGTACACCTGAAACTAACACAACATGGTAAATCAACTGTACTCCAGTATAAAATAAACAGTAAATTTTTAAAAAGCCATGGGAATTCCCGGGCTAGTCCAGTGGTTAGGACTCCGAGCTCTCACTGCTGAGGGCCCGGGTTCAGTCCCTGCTTGGGGAATTAAGGTCCCTCAAGCCGTGTGTCACAGCAGCGCCCCCCCCCCAAAAAAAAAAGTAAATTAAAAAAAGACAAATGAAAAGGAGAAATCCAGGGGAAGATGTTGTAAGAGTGAGCAAGGTTCGCCAAAAAGTCCCGGGGACTCCCTGGTGGCCCAGTGATTAGGTTGCGGGGCTTTCACTGCTGAGGGCCCTGGTTCGATCCCTGGTCGGGGAACTAAGATCCCACAGGCCAGGCGGCTCAGCCAAAAAACAAACAGAAAACAAGTCCCTCTGGCTGCTGCACGAACTGGAGGGGTACTTGCTGTTCCAGTTTTACTCTCTGTTAGGGAGACAGGGAGAAGAAAGGGAGCATGTCTTTCTCATTGCCACCGGCTTGAGTTTTACCTTTTAAAGGCAAATTTGTTTCATGTTCTTCTTTTGCCCCGTTCTATCTCAGGAGACAGAGTCTCTGCCTCTACTGTCCACATCCTGGCCCATCTCTGCCCTCCACTGCCACGCGCTGCCCCGCCTCTGTGCTGTTTCCATCCTGCAGTGCAGCATCATCCATCCGGGAGGCCATATTCAAATGTTGCCAATGGCCTCAATAATCCCTTTAATGTAATTTTTCCCCCAGTCAAGGATCCAGTCCCAGATCAGGGATTGCATTTAGTTGTTGTTACGGATTGAATAGTTTCCCCTCAAAAAAAAAAGATATGTTGAAGTTCTAACCACCAGGACCTCAGAATGTGACTTTATTTGGAAATACAGTCTTTACAGAGGTAATCAGGTTAAACTGAGGTTATTAGAGTGAGCACTAATCCAATATGAATGGAGTTCTTTTATTTTATTCTTTTTTTAAATTATATTTACTTTTTTTTTTTGGCCACTCTGCACAGCTTGTGGGATCCTAGTTCCCCAAGCAGGGATTGAACCCGGGCCCTTGGCAGTGAAAGCACAGAGTCCTAACCACTGGACCACCAGGGAATTCCCGAATGGAGTCCTTTTAAAAAGGGAAATTTGGACACAGAGACAGACACGCATCGAGGGACAATGACGTGAAGAAAGGCAGGGAGAAGACAGCCATCCATCTACAAGTCAAGGACAGAGGTTTGTTACAGACCCCTCCCTCACATTCCTCAGAAGGAACCAACCCTGCTGACACCTTGACCTCAGACTTGTGGCCTCTAGAACTTGAGACAATAAATTTCTGTTCTTTAAGCCCCCCAGTTTGCGGTATTTTGTTACTGCAGCTCTAGGAGGCTAAGACAGTTGTCAGGTCACTTTAATAGCCCTTCTGACTCGACTAAAAATGAGCAGATGATCTACCATGGGCCCTGAGGCCGTAGGCTGCCTGGCTTTTGGAGCAAGTTTTCGGGCATCCATAGCACCCATCTGGTGAGATCTGACTGGACTTTCTGCCTTTAAATGTCCACCTGGGGTGTTGGGTGGGCCAGGACCCAGGGCTGGGCCCTGGGGGAACCCAGGGGGCACCAAGACTTGGACGCTGCCCTCAGGCTGCCCATGGGCAGCAGGATGGAGGGGACACCCTTCCCCCAAGGAACAAGATAGACACAGCTTGGTGAGGGCGGCAGGAGGAGGAGGCCAAAGGGGGCAGCAGAGAGAAGGGAGGGGCCACATGGGGATGTCCGGGGGCTCCCTGGGGAGGTGAAGGTTTCTCAAGTTTTCTCCATGAGGGACGGTTTTTAAGGGTTTTTTTGTTTGTTTGCTTTGGGGTTTGGGGGCTTTTTTGGCTGTGCTGTGCAGCTGGTGGGATCTTAGTTCCCTGAGCAGGGATCAAACCCGCGCCCTCGGGAGGGAAAACGCAGAGCCCTAACCACTGGACCACCAGGGAATTCCCCAGTTTTTAAGTTTGCACAAAAGAAAGATTGAAGTAAAATTCCTGGTCTGTCTATTGGCTGAATTTCCCTGTGGCTGCCTCTTGCTGAAGGTGGGACAAACCGTGACAGCCTGGGGTCTCCCTGGCAGCTGGGCCTTGAGGAAGGAGAAAAGAAATAGCTGCTTGCTGAATAGGCCCTGTCGGAGAAACAGAGCAGCTCATTCACTGCAGGAAAAACAGGACCTCAAAGCTCTGGGGCCTGACCAGGAACCGTGCAAAAAGTGGTTCCTTTTCCACAAAGATCGCTCACAAGATGCACAATGCACCCGATTCCCAGGGCACCTAGGTGCGGTGAGAGATGTGTCTTCAACACCCCATGGTTTGGGAGATTGTCATCACCCGCAGGGCTGAGCTCAGGAACCCAGGGTGCTTCCAGGAGCTTAGACCTAGATCTGAATGGGCTGAAAGTTCACCAATGTAAGATATATGGCTAAGAGGGAGGACACAAGCCAACACTGAGTCACTTTGAACCTTCAGACCAGGGTTTTTCAACCTCAGCACTATCGACATTTTGGACAAGATCTTTACTGACATTTGGACAAGATTCTTTATCGCGGGGGGTCTGTTCTGTGCATTAGAGTACATTCAGCAGGATTCCTGACGTCTACCCAGTCAGATGCCAGTAGCGTTCCTTTCTGCAAGATGCGACAACCCCAAACGTCTCCAGATTGTCAAACATCCCCTTGGGGGTTGCAAAATCACCTTTGATTGAGAAACACTGCTTTAGATAAAAATTCACCTTAGACTTGTTAAATTTTTTTGCAATTACCTGAAATCTACCTCAAAAGTCTAAATGACCCAATTTCAACACCAGTATTTGAACCCCACTGAATGCAACAGAAAGCAAATCAAGGAGGCAATTAATTACATACTGCCTAACTTGCTGCTTCCTCGTAGTTCCAGTTGCATTTGGCTGTTGGCTTTCCTTCCTCTCCACTGTTTGAATTGTTGCTGTGCAGGGCAAAAACAGCGTCGGCTCCACCTCAGAGCTGGCCGCATTTCAACAACGGCTGGGAGGACTCTCATGGGGCTTTCCAAGCTTAATTAGTTCATATTTGTCAAGTTCCTTAGGAAGCTCAGGCCAGGATGCTATGGGAAGTCCAAGTTACTGGGATTCTCGCCACACTCTTTAAAAGAACATTCCCACATAAAAAGGCTGGGGTAAGCCAGAAAAGAGCTCATAGGAGCGTGTGTGTGAATAGTGAAGGCGTCCTTGGGAAGTGCATTTGAGACCATAAAGAAAGAGAGTAATACTTTCCAACTTTCTGGCCCTCCTCCTATTCTCTAGAGCAGGAAATTATTTAAAGTATTTCCTGAACAGCTGAAGTATGTTAGAAACCTGCTAGCATTCTCTACATTATCTCCAGGAAATAGACCCCGAAGAATTTCTTTGCAACAAGAAACTATTTGGGCTGTTGCTCATTTCCACCTGAATGGGATGGATACTCTCATTCTGGGAACTGGAGATAGCAATCTTGTTAGATCATTTTGATGTCATACTCAGTGTCCGAAAGAACATTCCCTCAAAGAGAACTCTTAGCATGTGTGTGTGTGTGTTTGTGTGCGTGTGTGTGGAGACAGAGAGAAACTTTCTTTGCCAGGTAATTTAGCATCATCAGTAATAGCTCACTAGTTATCTAGTTACCCCCACTTAATCTCCAGGGTGGGGTAAGAATGAGGTCAACCTCTTCTGTTTTAGGCAGAATTCTAGAATGTGCAACAAAAGGAAACTGATTAGTCCCATCCCACCTCTAGAGATTTGCTCTCTCCAAGGCTTGAGCCCATAAATCTCTCAGGGTGGGGGTCCACAGGCATCCTGCCCCCCAAGCCAAGTTTAAGCCTCCCAAGCAAATCGATGTTGGGATGTTGGTGAGGTCACGGGACGGAGAGCCATCTGGGAGCCAGCTGTGACTTTGGCTAGCAAATTCCCCCAGCCTCCTAGGAGAAGGGCAAGCGTGATTACCACAGCAGAAATACCAGGGGGAAATGGCATTCGTTACATCCAGAGCAAAGCACAGGGCCTAGAAACAAAGCCAATTTCTGAAGAGAATGACAGATCTGATTATGCTGGTGAAGGCCAGGCAAGTTCCCTGCTTCCTTAAGAACAGTTAGGAACCGTTCCCCCTGTGGCAGCCGTGCTCAGGATCCAACCCTGGGAAGTGTGTGATTTGCCTCTCGGAGACCTGGCAGCAGGGTGGGGAGCCAAACAGTATTTTTGTTGCCGCCTGCACTCTGGGGCCTCCGGGGAAGCCAAACTTGAGGCCAAAGAGAGAAATACAAACCCCTGCCATCTTCTCTTGCCGGGGACAAAGGCACCACATTCTTTGTGTGCTTCATCATGCTTTTGGAATGAATGTCCACCAAATGCCATCTTTTAGGGACAGCAGTTAAAACTCCCGTTCAACCTGAGCTCTTTAGTCAAATTACAGCTAAATTCTTGGCTTGGCCTGAGGTCTTAAAGAACTGCGTGAAGCGGGCTCAGATGGTGACGTTAAAGAAAATAAAGCACACCTCAAATGTGTAGAAAATAAATTGGAAAGATCTACACCTGAAGTTTCTAATATTTTGCAGGTGGCTACACCTTTAAGAACCTAATTTTCATCAGCGTATGAGCCCCTTTCTCAGAAAAGCTCATATCACATACCTAACAGTAAACTTTGCATACGATTTCAGGGGTTCAGGGGCCCCTTAAGGTGTACCTTGGATCTCACGTTATTCACATTAAAAATTTCTATCTCTACAATCTACTATGTATAAAACAAATAAGCTACAAGGATATATTGTAGAGCACAGGGAATATAGCCAATATTTTATAATAACTATAAATGGAGTATAATCTATAAAAATTCTGAAACACTATTGTACGATTAGTTGTACACCTGAAACTAATATTGTAAATCAACTGTACCTCAATAAAAAAAATCCAATACTGTTCATGTGTTTAAGTAAATGCCTTGCGGTTATATTTTTTCCTTGTATTCTTTTTTAATAAAATTTAAAATAACTTGAAAAAAAGAATTCCTATCTATGAAAAAATATACAATCCAATGGTGGGACTTTAGGCTATTTTTATCTTTGTGGTGTTGTATTTTTAAAATTTTCCAAAATTAGCATTAGTTTTGTAACTAGGAAAAGTTATTTTACAAAGTTACCAAAAAGAAAGAAAAGAAAGAAGTTTCATATTCACTAAGTTTATGTTTCCTTGGAATGACAGACATTGGCTGAAAAGATGGGCAAAAATGTAGTAGGGGGATAGTCACTGGTCACCTAAAAGTTCGGTCCAAGACAAAGAGCTTGAAAAGGGCTTCTCATTTCTACGTGTTTTTCCACATTTCTCCTGTTGTCCAACAGTTTTGCTAAAAAATCATGTGTCTTTCGTAGCTACAATCAGAACAGCCTTCTGATACTTAGATATTTATATTATCCTTCCACTTTTCATTCATTTTGAATGAATTCAGTTTTCTGATTCATCCAATCCTTCCTCAAGGTCCCTTGTTTTTGTGGTTAAGCTTCCAATATCTCTACCTGAACCTGTTTTCTAAACATTCAACCTTTTTCAAAGCAGAAAATACAGCTTTGTTTGGCTGTCTCACTGTGAAATGTTTGCTCACTTAAGGAACTTTATATCACTCTTAAGTAAAGGCCGATTTGTTGTCTATACTGACAAGTTTCTAAGCAAACCATCATCAAGTTGGCTTGGGTGGCTCAGATGGGGCTGTTCTCATGGCTAGTGAGACAATAGATGAGGAGGTGCCCCAAATAAACTGCTCAACAGAATTCAGAGAAAGGGGAATGGGGGCGGGGCACAGGAAGAGAACTCAGAGCTCTTGCAGGGTTTAGCTGCAAAGGCCATCCCGGAAAAAGCTGGTGAGCCTTGGGCCAGTTCCAGTTTGGAAAGCTCTGGCAAGCCTGTAACAAAAGTAAAGGCTGACAGAACATCCAACGTTGGGATAGACTCCTACCATTGAGTATAGAAACAAGCCATGTAATGTCTCATGTTGATGTATATCTGTGACTGATAAGAGGGGGGGAAAAAGGGAGAGTAATAACAAACTTAGTCTAGGAGATAAAATGTGCCAAAATAGAGGCCTGTGGAAGAACTGAAGGAAAACTTTGCTGTTAAAAGGTTGGGAATAGCTGTTCTATGACTACAATACTTAGCTAGGATATTAATACTATATAGTAATTAGTACCTGTACTTATATTTTACATCAGAGATTGTGCTACTTTAACAGCCCAAAGGTCACTCGCTCACTAAAATATAGTAGAGACAGGTTTTGAACTCAGGCTGATCTGGCTCCTAATTACCAGTCCATTCCATAGCACTACCTCTCCAAACTAGGACAGGGAAAGACATTTTTGATTGTGAAAAGCGTGGGAGGAATGAACAAACTGATCAGTTTAAGAGGGTTTGTTGACTACAACTCCTACACAGTGTTATGAAACTGTCCCAAATATTTAGGAGGAACTGGGCATTTGTGGACACCAGAATTGTGCTTTCAAACTATGCCCAAAACATGCCATTTAACATACAAGTGCTCAAAATTAAAATGCTCTTCTGCCCTCAAAAAGCCCTACTTGATAGCTTGAGTGTTTTTTATCATCTTTATTAGCTAGGGTTACGAAAGGTAAATCAGCAATGTCACTAAAACACTTTCCACGAGCACTTTCCCTTGGGGGAGGGGAGCACCGCATGATTTGGCCAGGTTTTGTTAATCACAAATTAGGTCAACAGCCCAACCTCAAAAGAAAGAACCATTAATGACATATTTCAAGGGCTTTGCAAAATCAGCCAGCTGGGTCTTGGCAAGCTTCAGGAAGGGTGCAGGGAGGGAAGGAGTGGCCAGCTACACTTTCCTTAATGATCTTTTGAACTTGGGGTCCTGTAGCTCACAAGGTTTCCAACTGCCCATACAAACAAAACTGAAGACTTTGCTTCCACTGCTATTTAGAATGGAAAGGAACCTGACACTTTGGTGACCACAATTTTGGTTTTAATTCTTGGTTCTGGAAAGCTCAAAAAAATAAATGAATAAACAAGAGCAATTTAAGAGGCCTAATGCTGAAGCAAAAATCCTACTTAACAATGAGGATTTACTGTAACAAATTATCCAGAATTTATTTTCAGTGATGCAGCCACAGAAAGGCTGAAGAGAGGGACGGAAAAAAAATCAAACATCAGTAAGAAAAGGAATGTTTATTTCCTATCTTAATTCTAAAAAGTTAAGTGGCTTGATAGGATTTAAAGCCAAGATACAATGTAGCAATTTAAAGAATCAGGGACTTCCCTGGTGGCACAGTGGTTAAGAATCCGCCTGCCAGTGAAAGACACATGGGTTCGAGCCCTGGTCCGGGAAGCTCCCACATGCCGCGGAGCAACGAAGCCCATGAGCCACAACTACTCGGCCTGCTTTCTACAGCCCGCAAGCCACAACTACTGAGCCTGCGTGCCACAATTACTGAAGCCCGCGCACCTAGAGCCCGTGCTCCACAAGAGAAGCCACCGCAATGAGAAGCCCGTGCACCGCAACGAAGAGTAGCCCCCGCTCACCACAACTAGAGAAAGTCCACACGCAGCAAAGACGACCCAACACAGCCAAGGAAAAAAAAAAAAAAAAAAAGAATCAATACTCCGGGAAATATTTAACACTGACGTTCAATCTTCTAATGATAATGTTAACTTTTTTTTTTTTGGCTGCGTGGCATGTGGGATCTTAACTCCCCAACCAGGGATCGAACCCACAGCCCCCTGCATTGGAAGCACATAGTGTTAACCACTGGACCACCAGGGAAGTCCTGATAATGTTAACTTTTTAAGGATTTTTGCAACAAGCAAAATAAGTGTCTGCAGTTTTTACTTTTATATTTCACTAAAATTTTGTGTTACCTTCCCACCCTTACTTACAACTAATACAAAAATCAAAGTTATAGGCAAAGGTAATTAAAATCTTAGATGAGATTTAAAACTGCTAGCTTAAAAATGTAGTGCATTAATAAAAGCAATTTAGACATTATCATTTTATGAAAGAGGGAAAAGTTGGTGGCTATAGTGTTTTATCACTTTTTAAAATCAAGCTGAATATAAAACCTCAAAAAATACCTCAGATTTTATCCAGTTAAGTTCAATAAAAACATACAAATGTCTCTCTGGATTTTAACTCCAAGGAAACTAGTATGTTAAGAATTTTATCTAAAATATGAAAATGTATTTTTAGAAATCAGCTGCCTCCTGTCCATTACTTCACTGAGTCATGCCTTTACCCTAACAAATTCAGGCCTTGTACTCTTATCAAAGTGTATATTACACTAGTCCCTTTAAAGACATAAAGCTCCACCTACCTTAAAGCAAAAGCCTAGGATGTCCAGGTTTACTTCCACATTTTCTCAAGTGAAAGACTTCTGGATGCAGCAACCAAGAAGGGACTTATGCTGGGGAAAGGGGAGGGAAGGAGGGGAGTGGAGCACGAGGTAGGCAGGGAAGGGAGGACGGGCTGCAGAGCCGCAGTCTGGTTACTTCTCTCCTCCCCCTCCCACCCACCCGCCGCCCCGCTTTTTAAAAAAATTTATTTATTTTTGG
Source organism: Mesoplodon bidens (assembly GCF_964165515.1). NCBI lineage: Eukaryota > Metazoa > Chordata > Mammalia > Artiodactyla > Ziphiidae > Mesoplodon > Mesoplodon bidens. The sequence continues at coordinate 45,766,112 of NC_138179.1, read as the reverse complement.
CTGCGTTGGGTCTTCATTGCTGCACGCAGGCTTTCTCTAGTTGCAGAGAGCAGGGGCTACTCTTCGTTGCGGTGCGCGGGCTTCTCATTGCGGTGGCTTCTCTTGTTGCAGAGCATGGACTCCAGGCACGTGGGCTTCAGTAGTTGTGGGTCGCGGGCTCTAGAGCGCAGGCTCAGTAGTTGTGGTGCACGGGCTTAGTTGCTCCGCGGCATGTGGGATCTTCCCCCACCAGGGCTCGTAGCCATGTCCCCTGCATTGGCAGGCAGATTCTTAACCACTGAGCCACCAGGGAAGTCCCAGCTTTTACCTTCTGTGGTGGAAAAAGGCAGTGAAGGCTTTGCTCATCACTTTTCCACCAGTCAAAAAAGCAGCCATAAATAAACTAATTCAAAAAAAAAAGGCAGAAACTAACAGTTGTACATTTTGTTTTCCTGAGACTTCTGGGATACTGTAGCTAACACTCCACCCCCCAACCCCTTCCTTTTCTGCTAACAGCATAGAAACTCCTTCAAGTAGTGGCTTTCACAACCCAGGCTGCACAGATGGAGCACCTGGGGATTAAATTAAAAACTTAAGTACACTATTTCAACCCCACTCCTTACCAATTAAACTTTCCCAGTTGTTGATGCCAAGGTGCAGCCTTGAAACCACTTTCAGCCTTGAAGTTCAGAGGAATGAATTCCACTTGTAGCTCCAGGAGAAATTTATGATTAAATTTAAGATTTTTATCCCACCTCCCTGGCCAGTAAGCCTTGAGAAGACATTGGCTGAGGGCTTCTGCGAAATTTTATTTGTTCTTTGGTGAAAACTTGAGAAAAAAATTTTTCTGACTGGTGTGAAATGGATGTGAAGACTGGAAGTGCCAATGGCCATTTTCACCAACCAAGAGGGCAAGCAGCCTGGAGCAAAGCCAGAATTCAGAAGTGGGCAGGAAGTCACCAATCTTGTATCCTTGATGACATAACAAACCTTACATTAAATGATGTCTGCAACCAAAACTACACCCCTGGTTAGAGTCACATCCGTTCAGTTCAGCTCCCCTTCATTTGCAGCCTTTAAGAGCTCTAAATCAGAAAGTAACACATCGGCATGGTGAAGTAAAGAAAAGGGTGGAATTGAATCTTTATTTACAGGACACTGCAAGATATGAAATTCCACATAGAAATAAGAAACCCACTGAGAGGAGAAGCTTCATACAGTATGTACAGTTTGGAACTGTTCAAGTATAGTTTCTTTGTAAAAAGTGCTACAATAACAAACCACGTGTAAAGAGTTCTTAGTAGAGGAACAGTAAGACAAACTTCTACCAAACAGTACACAACAAACAACTTTATACCTCAGATGTACAATCTAAAAGTTGAAGGTCCCAGCAGTGCCATCCTGAACTTGGAATGTATACCCTTCAGAGGTAGTTTCTGGCACAACATTTTGATCTTCCTCTTCCTGGAAGTATTTAAAAACAAACAATATAATCCCATAAATATGGCACATTTCTAAGAGGTAGCTGCCTAGAAGTCTATATTTACTCTTTTTTCTTCTTTTATCTCAATTTATTTAGGCTAAAAACAAAAACAAAAAAAAGTTTACACATTTCTCCCACCTCTGGCAACCACCAATCTGTTCTCCATATCTATGAGCTTGTGTGTGTGTTTTTTAACATTCCAAATATAAGAGAGATCTCATGGTATTTGTCTTCCTCTGTCTGACTCATTTCACTTAGCATAATGCCTATAAGGTATTCACTCTTAAAGTCTTCATTTGTGTATTTCACCTTTAATCCTGAAACACACTTCAATATCTCAAATAGTGGAGGGAGGGCTACTGAAACTTGCCTGAGAGGGGAAGGTTCTGAATGGGTTAAGAAATGCTACTACAACATGGATACAACTAGAGATTACCATACTAAGTGAAATAAGTCAGAAAGATAAATACCGTACGATATTACTTACATGTGGAATCTAAACTATGACACAAATGAACCTATCTGTGAAACAGAATCACAGACATCAAGAACAGACTGGTGGGGCTTCCCTAGTGGCGCAGTGGTTGAGAGTCCACCTGCCGATGCAGGGGACACGGGTTCGTGCCCCGGTCCGGGAAGATCCCACATGCCGCAGAGCGGCTGGGCCCGTGAGCCATGGCCGCTGAGCCTGCATGTCCGGAGCCTTTGCTCCGCAACGGGAGAGGCCACAAAGGTGAGAGGCCCGCTTACCGCAAAAAAAAAAAAAAAAAGAACAGACTGGTGGTTGCCAAGGGGGAGGGGGATGGGGGAAGGATGGAGTGAGAGACTGGCGTTAAGTGTAAGCTATTATACATAGAATGGATAAACAACAAGTTCTTACTGTACAGCACAGAGAACTATAGTCAATATCCTATGATAAACCATAGTGGAAAAGAACATATACAAAAAAGAATATATATATGTATAACTGAATCACTTTGCTATACAGCAGTAATTAACACAACATTGTAAATCAACAATACTTCAATAAAAAATTATAATATTAAGAGAAAAAAATTTTTAAAGAAAGCTTCTACAATTAACAGAAAAATAGAGATTTTTTTAACCTGTCACTTTTCAGTAGGCAAGAGCAAAATCGATTAGGCCAGAGGATGGCTGTGGGGTCGGCCTACTTCTCCAACTCCTACACAAACTTAGTCTCAAGATATTCCAAGATTCATGGGACTTCCCTGGTGGCGCAGTGGTTAAGACTCTGTGATACCACTGCAGGGGGCCCGGGTTCGATCCCTGGTCAGGGAACTAGAGCCCACAAGCATGCCGCAACTAAGACCCAGCACAACCAAATAAATTAAACAACAACAACAAAAAGATATTCTAAGATTCGTGAGGCTTTTCATTCGAAAGTAAATTGGTGACTTTTTAATATCTCAAGTTACAAAGATGGTATTATCATCAAGCCAAACATTAGAGGAGCAAATATGTATGTCATCTCCTACTACACTAATATTTTACTGTATTTATCAGGGCTCATTAAAAAAGTATGAGGAAAAAAAAATCTTACGGGCTTAATCCTAAGTGCGTATTTTCCCAGTGCTTATTAACATTACCAGGTTACTCACCTCCACAGAGAAATACTTCTCAATCAAGTTCAATGAAGCTTTGTACACAGACTCATTTTCATGGTTTTGTAGAGCTTCAATTTTGTCCAAACCTCCACATTCTTCAATCATTATACTAAGTTTCTCAGTTTCACCTAGTTTCTCAGCAGCCTAAAAAAAATTTCCAAGTTTAGTAGCTTAAACTTTGAATGTTCTGTTTTAATGAAGTAAACAATGTCTACGTTTGACTATCAATATATATCAGACAGAAATAAACACAACAGTTCCTTCCATAATCCTATGAGATAAAACTATCTACATTTTTTTTTTTTTTTTTTTGCAGTACACGGGCCTCTCACTGTTGTGGCCTCTCCCGTTGCGGAGCACAGGCTCCGGACGCGCAGGTTCAAAGGCCATGGCTCACGGGCCCAGCCGCTCCGCGGCATGTGGGATCTTCCCGGACCGGGGCACAAACCCGTGTCCCCTGCATCCGCAGGCGGACTCTCAACCACTGCGCCACCAGGGAAGCCCTATCTATATTTTTATCTACATTTAACATTTTTTAAAAATTCAAGGGAATCAGACCTGTACTTGCTCTTAGCAACTACTTCTGTAGCCTTCAGCCACAAAGATCTTAGTATAGTTCTCAACCTTTTCTGTGGATCAAAATCACCTTGGCAACTTTAAAAATGACGGCATAGGGGCTCCCCTGGTGGCACAGTGGTTGAGAGTCCACCTGCCGATGCAGGGGACACGGGTTCGTGCCCCGGTCCGGGAAGATTCCCACATGCCGTGGAGCGGCTGGGCCCGTGAGCCATGGCCGCTGAGCCTGCGCATCTGGAGCCTGTGCTCCGCAACGGGAGAGGCCACAACAGTGAGAGGCCCACATACCGCAAAATAAATAAATTAAATAAAATTAATAAATAAATAAAAATGACGGTATATCCAGGTTCAATTGGTCTGTGATGGGAATAGGAAATTACTAGTGTAAAAGCACCCCAGATAATCCCAAGATGTATGTAGTCAAGAAAGAGAACCATTGTCCAAGAGTAAAGAGGGCCTACAGTATGTAAAAACAAATTCCCTGGACTAGATTATTTGATGATATCAAGAACCTATTAGGTGTAAGAATGATATTGTGGCTAAGTATGTTTTAAAGTTCTCAACTTTTAGGAGAAACATCAATTTTTACAAATGAAATTACTTACTTGCTTCAAAATAAAATTTTAGGGCTTCCCTAGTGGCCCAGTGGTTAAGAATCCGCCTCCCAGTGCAGGGGACACGGGTTTAAGTCCTGCTCTGGGAAGATCCCACATGCTGTGGAGCAGCTAAGCCCGTGCGCCACAACTACTGAGCCTACGCTCTAGAGCCCGTGAGCCACAACTACTGAAGCCCACATGCCACAACTACTGAAGCCCACGTGCCTCGAGCCCGTGCCCCACAACAAGAAAAGCCACCGCAATGAGAAGCCCGCGCACCGCAAAGAAGAGTAGCCCCCACTCGCCGCAACTAGAGAAAGCGTGCGCGCAGCAACGAAGACCCCATGCAGCCAAAAATAAATAAATAAATAAAATTTTAAAACCCAAAATTTTAGGTAAGGTGAGTAGAAAAAGAGGCCAAATGTTGACAATTATTTATGCTCGGTGATGGATACACTAGGGATCATTATTCTAAACTCAACTTTGATATGTACAAATTTCCATAACCTGAAGTTTAAAGTTGTTGAGTAAGACCTACCTACTACCAAACACTACGACAAGTGCCAAGTGCTAGCATGCTTGGATCAATCAGGAATGGAACCAGAAGAAAAATATAATTAACGAGGTCATTCAAATTTAATTTCACCAAAATTCAGTATGAAACTGGGGAATTAAAAATTCTTGACAAAATAAATAGGTATGAATAGTGTCCACATAGGTACCTGACCTCAATTCAGGTGACATCATTCACCTGTCATCTCCTTTATCTCTCTTACAATCCGTTGTCACACCTTTTATCAAGAGTGTGGCCCCTCACTTTGTTATAAAGCAGAAACTAATAAAAATAAAAAAATTTAAAAAATTAAAAAATAAAAAGTATAACTGATTCACTTTGTTATAAAGCAGAAACTAAACAAAAAAAAAAAAAAAAAAAAAGAGTGTGGCCCCCATAAATGTCTCTCTGATTCTGTGGCCCCCTGAGTAAGGTCAGCTGCCCCCACCCCCGTCACCTACATAGCAAACCAATTATCAAGTCCAAATTCAAACACATGCCACCTTCTTAAGACTTACCTGAAAGATATTTGAGATGGCATCCAGAATAACCAGAATAATTTTAGTGTCTTTCGTAGTCAGGAGGTTCATCAACGGTTCTATTATGCCACAATGAACAAGGTATACAATCTGCTCAACTGTTCCGCCGCTTGTGTAGTTGGTCACAGCCCATACAGCTTCCTTTTGTGTCTTAAAGTCGGCCTAATTAACATAAGGAAACAGGTTCATTTCAGAATGGTCATAAAAATAAGATTCCAAAAGTACTGTTATAGAAAAACGGTGACTAAAACTACCAACTGGTTCTATCCAAGTTTAAGTAAAAGAAATGACTATTATTTAGCAAAGGCAGTTAAGTAGAACTTAACATTAGTACATTAAGAATCTACCAAGTGCCTGTCCATAAACACTAACAATCCCTTATTAAGTCCTAAGACTTCATTACCTTAGAGAGAACGCCAACAAGGAGTGGGACTAATCCATGATTTACAACTTGCTGTATCTGGTCCTGGCGGCCAGCCGTGATGTTTGACATTGTCCACGTAGCTTCCTTCTGAATATTAGTTTTGGAGTTTGCTAGGAGGCTGGGAAAGATGGCAAGTGCTCCTGCATCTATTACAACCTGAGTCTGTTCATCTGTCCCAGTGACAATATTCCCTATGGCTCTTAGCGCAGGAGTCTGAAAAGGAAAAAAATGTTGACACTGGCGGTTATCTTTTATCTTTTCCAGCACTGCTCAAAATCTCTATACCCTAAAAGTTTTGACAAGTAAGAGGCCCATTATATAGCCTAAAATAGACAAGATGTCAATATTAGTACCAATTCATTACACTCCTTATACTTTATATTCTCACCTGAAAGTTAACTTACCACTATTGGCAATTCAGTAGCTCCTAAAAGCTTCACAAGTTGGGGTACAACCCCAGTTTTCACAACCATTTCAATCCGTTCATTTGGACCATCGGTAAGGTAGGAAATAGCCCAGCAGGTATCCGCTAAAACTTCTGGATCATCGTGATGCAGGAGACGAACTAATGTAGGAAGAATTTGCTCAACAGCATCTAAGGGGGGTGCAGGATTCTTGTTGCGACAAAGATTTGAAAGTGTCCAGGTAAGATTACGTAAGTAACCACACTAGGGGAAAAGAAAAATGCAATGAAGTACTCTGTTTTTTGAGAAGGTGGGAAAATTAGAATCAATGAATAACTTGATGTATGTTAAGTAACTTACCGCTAAAGATGACAAATCAGGAACTGCCAAAAGTGCCAACAGCGGGTCAACTGCACCATACTTGATAACCAAGTCTCGGAAAACCGAGCCATCACCTTTAAAAAAAAAAAAAAAGCAAAGTTAACCGTAACTACTTGTCTAGCACCATCAATTTCAGTGACTGAGTGCACCAGTGTCTTGACACAAAGAAAACACTCTCAGAAATTCCTTATATTACATGCCACTTCCACCCCTTATATGCACTGGAAGCAAGTAAGTTCAAAACCCAACACAGACGTCACTACTACTTATGACAAGGCACTTCTACCAACCTCAGTATGACTGAAGACACTCAGTCAAAAGAATTTTAAATCCAAGTACCTGCAATGTTTCCTAGAGCCCATACAGCTTGTTCACTGATGTGAGTGTGGGGAGATGCCAACAGAGAAATGAATGCTGGGATAGCACCTCCATCTACCACAGCCTTGGTCTGTTCTGATGTCCCGGAAGCAATGTTAGTGAGGGCCCAAGCAGATTCAAACTGAATGGGACTACAATCAGGTCTGCCCAAGAAGGACACAAATTTTGGAATCAAACCAGCCCGGATTATGCTGTCTATAGGGGGCTGTTTTTCCCTGGAAAGCAGCTTCCTAAGGGTAAGCAAAAAGAGAAACAAAAATTAAAGGTGATTATCAAAACACGTTCATATAGAAAAAAAATTTAAAACGCAACTCAAGAGTTTAGAACTTTAAAAAACCTTTTACAGTAAAGCACTAAATGCTGAGACATCCTGGAATTTAAGAGGAGCTGAGCAGACTGGCTGCATGGTGCAACCATAAGTTGCGTCGTAAACTACTTTTTTTCCAAAACTGAGATATTACCAATAATGTAGAACCTTCTCTCTGCATCTCTGCAGAAATCTACTTTAGATCTTATCACTTTTTAAAAACTTTTGACAATCTGATAGCATTGCACTCTCATTGTTAATTTAATTTGAATTTCTCTGACCACTAGTGAAGCTAAACATCTTTTCCATGATCATTTGTCAACTGGATTTGCTTTTCCCCACACTGCCAAGCTACAGAAATTATTAATCCTTCCTATTATGGATATCACATATATTTGCATATGGTGGGAGATAAGAGTCTACATATATTTATTTCCTAAATGGATGGACCACTCTAAATAAATGGGATAGCACCTCCATCCCATTAGATATTAGGGATAGCTAATCCCACTTCCTGAATAATTCCTCCTTTCCCTGACACTGACTTGAAATGCCACTCTGACAAAAACTTTGTAATTTTGTTAAAAAGTACACCAAAAGGTTAACAGTGATTATCACTGGAGGTAGATGGAATTTAGGCAATTACAGAAAATTTTACATCCTCCTAAGGGAAGATTCTAATGAAAATACGCCTAGGCCTGGCTTAACCTTTACTTTACACACACCACCTGCTCATCACTTTCCCACCAAAAAAGGTAAAAAGGCTGATTTCTTAGGTTACCCATGCTATAACAGACAAGGCTTACCTAGCAGCTTGAGTAGCTTGGAGCTGGCTTTCCAAATTGTTGCTATTTATGCCTTTGACAATGTCATCAACAGACCAATTTACAGTGCCCTACAAGAAAAGTGGAATTAATTTTGCAAATTATCATTTTTAAGATTAAATACAGTGTTTCCCTGGTGGCGTAGTAGTTAAGAATCCGCCTGCCAATGCAGGAGACGTAGGTTCAAGCCCTGGTCCGGGAAGATCCCACATGTCGCGAAGCAACTAAGCCTGTGCGCCCCAACTACTGAGCCTGTGCTCTAGAGCCCGTGAACCACAAACTACTGAGCCCGTGTGCCACAACTACTGAAGCCCACGTGCCTAGAGGCCGTGCTCCACAACAAGAGAAGCCACTGCAGTGAAAAGCCTGAGCACCGCTAATGAAGAGTAGCCCCTGTTCACTGCAACCACAGAAAAGCCCGTGTGCAGCAACAAAGACCCAACGCAGCCAAAAATAAAGTAAATAAAATAAATAAATTTATTTTTAAAAAAGGATTAAATACAAACAATAAAACCCCAACGTGAAGACGTTCCTAAATTTATAATCAGTTACTAAGAGTTTAGCCCTACATTAAAATTTGCCTGTTAATGAAATATTCATTTTTAATACGTAGAACAATTCTCAAACTTGGTGTCATGATTAAACAAAGTCTCAAGTAATGGAGTATCCCAGCATTTAGTCACTAGGTAAAGTAGCTGTGAACAACTTTAAAAAAATGAATTAGAGCACTGTGAAGGTTATTCCTATCTTAGTCTAAATCACTTGTATTTAGATATGCTGGGATTTTTCATATCTAAGTTTGTTATCTATTCATTTCCACAGTAGTGTTGCAAATATAAATGTATAGGTTGTGATCATAGGTTTGAGTTAACTGTAGCATTGCTTTGAGAACCAATGCTACAGTTAGCTCAAAAAGACAGTGCCCCTTTCTCCCTATAGGCTTACAACTTAACAAGGAAAATGTGACAAGTAAACAACCATATAATAAATGGCTATGGGCTTCCCTGGTGGCGCAGTGGTTGAGAGTCCGCCTGCCGATGCAGGGGACACGGGTTCGTGCCCCGGTCCGGGAAGATCCCACATGCCGCGGAGCGGCTGGGCCCGTGAGCCATGGCCGCTGAGCCTGCGCGTCCGGAGCCTGTGCTCCACAACGGGAGAGGCCACAACAGTGAGAGGCCCGCGTACCGCAAGAAAAAAAAAAAAAAAAAAAAAGAGGCTATATGTATAACACTATATATATACATTATGTAGTGTTATATGTATATAGTGTTATACAGAACTTACTCTCCTTTTTTGGTGCAGAATGGCGTGCTACAGGAATTCTGAGAAGGGAGCATTTTTCCTGTTAGGCTAACCAAAGAGTGCTATAAGGAGAAGATGGGATTTGAGCATAAAACTCGAGAAATAGCGCATAGGTAGAATTCAATTAAAAAAAACTGATAAAATAAGGAGTGCTAAAGCAAAGCATAACGTGAAAAAAAGTAGGAAAGTGCCCAATACCTTTGAAAGATGAAATACATAAATTTGAAAATCTAAGATGGGTCTAATTTACAAAAAAACCTTCAAAAAATAAGGATTTAAAACCATAAAGTTTCTAAGATGTTTAAAGCAGTATTTTAGGAAAATTTTTAGGTAAGTAGTATGTGGCACAGAATGAAGGGAAAGATAAAATTAGGGGACTACTGAAAGTATTTCAGTACTGAGGAAAAAGACCTGAATAAAGCTGGTGACAAGTACAAAAAGTAGAGAAGAAAGAAAGGGAGGAAGAGAAAGAGAAAGAAAGAGGTAGAAATAAGATGGTTCTGGACACCATTAACTTTCAATTAACAGTTAAATGGCCAGGTCAAGGTATGAACTCGCAACTGGAAATGCAGGGAAACTTGAAGGGAGATCAGAGCTAAAGACAACCTTAGAATCAGCTTCAGTAGATTACGGAGGGTGGGCAGGAAAAAGACAACTCATCAGAATTACTGACTGGGAGCACACAAAAACAGATGTTCACATTTGATAGTTAAAACCACAAAGCTAGGAATGTTATTTAAATTTAAATTTCTAAGAAAAGCTCCATATTGATTTTTCTGGGTTTACCGGAATTCATAAGCTAAACTATCCTTACCTGGTTGTTGCGGTTTTCCTGCAGTGGAGAAGCAGCATCATCTGGAAAAGAGCTGACATTTCTCCTTTTCAGCATCTGGTCATCCTTCTTAGCTTTCCTGAGCTCCACGTTAACTTCTATTCGGCGCCGCCTCATTTCCTTGAGAAAAGACAACATATCATCTCACCTTTTACATCAGTTTTTGTTGCCAAGTGAGGGCACTTTTTCAAATTCGCTCAAAATTTTGACCCCCTTTCCAAATATATTCCCGTTTAAAAAATACCATAGGAAAGCAACAGAAGGTACTCACTGTACTGTCTTTCCCCTTGTTCTTGAATCTGTTAAGGCGGGCAGCTGGTGAATTAGCATTCTCATTGGTGGACATGGTTATGAGACAAAGGGAGAAAGCTCTAAGATGAGGGAGAGAAAAAAATTTCCCTTTTATCATTTTGATGTGCAATAAGATGAACATTAATGGAATTATCAAACACATATTGAGTCTACATTTCTATATTGGAGGAAGAACTTCCTTTTTCAGCACTATTAAACAGCTTTGGCCAACTGATCTTTGGTCCCTCCCCTCTGAAGGGCTGATACTTCCTGGAGCAGTACTGTCCACCAGAAATACAATGCGGGCTGCATAGATTTAAGTTTCCTCGTAGCCACATTTTAAAAAAAGCAAAAAGGAACAAATGAAGTTAACTTTAATAATATATTTTATTTAACCCAACATATATTTTCTCATTTCAACACGTTACATCAAAAAATTACTGAGATAGTTTACATTCTTTTTTCTTCGAGATCTTGCAGGGACTTTAAGCTTACAGCATAACTCAATTCAGGCTAGCCACATGCGTTTGGGGACTACCACATCAGACAGTGTGCCTCTAAACTCTATATTGGATCCATAAGTAGTTAACTGAAGACAAAGTAGGGGAAATGAGGTTACAGTTAAAATCTATGTCCTAGGGGCTATAAATTCCGATCCTCTGGAGCCTCTACTGTCTTTAAAAGGCCAAAACAGGTACATTCTCCGAGTCTGAAAATTTTTAAAAATCGGATTCATCATTACATTGTGGAGTCTTTCATAAAATTTCCTTCCTGCCCACCCACCCTGAACACCTGCGACGCAGTTCTGCATCTTCAGCATCTCGCATACATATTCATTTCCAGAAATTCTGAGTGAATCCACTAAATTAGGCTGATATCAGCTGTGCTTCACTCAAACTCACCTACTTAAGAGCACTCTCCAAAAGAGCACAAAAGTAAAAGTCCTCCTTACAAGTGGCTATCTTTAATTCCATTCTGTTCCTTTACGAAATTGTGACACAGCCAAACCAGGGCCTACGTGTTAAGAGACAGAACTTGCAACTGCCACCTCCATCTCCAGTCCCTTCCCCTGCCCCACCCCCCCCACCCCCGACCCCATTTCGGGGAAGCAGCAGCGGGAACGGGCGGAGGAGGAGCCAGAGGCCCTACCGCTAGGCCCCCTACCGAGGCTTTCCTCCTCGGGCCTCACTCTGATTCTCTCTCAAAGACGATCCGGCCGTTCGCAGGGCCTCGAGCCCTAAAGCCAACCACTCGCATCGTGCAACGCCCGTCTCGTCAACGAACTACGCCCCCGAGGCCTCGTCAACCAGAGAGGCCAAAGCCAGGCCGGGCACCTACCCTGGGCCTCCCCTCCCGCCACCTGCAATCCGAGCGCGGCCTTGCGGGCCAGCCGTTGCCGCTCGGGCTGGGCTGCGGCCTCAGTTCGTACTTACACAGCCGGCTCGAGCTTCCACAGGAGGCGGTGCGGGGCGCACAGGCTGCGGATCGACCGCGCTCAAGTCGTCCACCACGGTCAGCCAGAGGACGGTGTGGCTCGAGCAGCCGGCCGGTGCGATTTAAATTTCCCGGTGGCCCCGCATTCCGATTGGCTGGTTCGAGCTTACGCTATGCGCCCATTGGTGGATTTGAAAAACACGTTGGGGAGGGGGTCAGAGGGCCCCGAAGAAGAGAGGATAGCATCGCGAGATAAGGGAGAGGCCGGGCTATCCCAGAGCGCCTTGCAGTTCGGAGAGGAAAGACTCCAGATCCCGGCATGCAGCGCGAAGGGCCAGTTCCCAGTCAGCCATGCCTGGAGCGTTGGCTCTTAGCAGTCGGTTTACGCCTGTACGGTGGATGGTAGTTTCCCTGGATGTTTGCCTTAAACAAGTACCACAAATGATTCCCAAAATAATTCTCTTTCAAAATCTTGATATAGAAATATATTGCTATGCATTTTTCCCCTGATAGGACTCAGAAGGAACTTGGCTGGGGTTTCTGGCCATCAAGGAGGGGAGGGGTAAGGCAGATATGTGCTGCATTTTTTAGGTGGTGTTGATGTTGTTGTTGTTTAACTTGCGTCATAAAAGACTGCATAGAAGGCACAAATATGGTAACAAAAGGTTTATTATGCCTGTTTCTCCAGTCTTATTTTTAATAATTTCAAATACAGTAGAGCTGCAAATCTTTATCCATATTTGCCAAATGTTAACATCTGCCACATTTACTATTTCTTTCTCTATGTAAATATATAGATATATACGGCTTTTACATATTACTTTTTGAACCATTTGAGAGCAAGTCTGAGAAATCATGTCCCTTTACCCCTAAATATTTCGGCTCGTATCTTGTAAGAATTCTATTATATAACCACAACACAATCATCAAATTCAAGACAACTGAACTTCGATGCGATTACTTATAGTCTGTGTTCAAATTTTGTCAATTGTTATAGTAATGATCTATGCTATATTTTATACATTTCTGAATCAAATGTTTGTATTTTCTTGTAGTGTTTAAAAAAGCATCAATGATGGTTATCAGAACCTCAGGATTATGGGCCACTTTGTTGTCTTTTTGCAACTTTTCTGTATTCTAAAAAGGGTATTTTTAAGAAAAGCTGTATTGGCTTATTTTTTACTATAGATAAATTCAAACAATGATCTTCATCCCTTCTCGCAGGCACTTTTGCCAGCCTCACTCATTGTGTAGCAGCTATGAGAGTCATAGGAGGTTGATTCTACTCCCACCTGACCAATCAGCACAATCCTATCTCCCTAAATGCAAAAATGTGGAAGGATTTCACCTCCAAACCAGTCACTACAAGGCATTCTCTTGGCTACTGTGAATGGTTCTGGGGCAGTCATGTGACCTAAATTCATCCAGTTGGGAAGCCTGTGCCTTTTGTTTAATGATTAGAGGTTGGAAAGCAGGCTCTGTTCTTCTGAACGGAGAGATGTGAGTCCTAGAAATCTGAATTCGTAGAGAAACCAACAGCCTGCCTTACCTCAGAAAGCTGCAATTATATGACTTTGAAATTACATCATCCAATACATTTCCTTTGTTGTTTAAGCTCGTTAAGTTGGGTTTTCTTTTTTTTTTTTTTAATTTATTTTTTGGCTGCGTTGGGTCTTTGTTGCTGTGCGTGGGCTTTCTCTAGTTGCAGCTAGGGGGGCTACTCTTTGTTGCGGTGCGCAGGCTTCTCTTGTTGCAGAGCACGGCCTCTAGGCGCGCGGGCTCAGTAGTTGTGGCGCACGGGCTTAGTTGTTCTGCAGCATGTGGGATCTTCCCGGAGGAGGGTTCGAACCCATGTCCCCTGCGTTGGCAGGTGGATTCTTAGTGGTTGGATTCTTAACCACTGCGCCACCAGGGAAGCCCCAAACTGGGTTTTCTTTTGCTTGCAAATATTGGGTACTATGTGCCCAGAATTGTTCTAAGTGTTTTACCTTTATGAATACATTTAATCTTCACAATTCTGTGAGGGAGTAGTATTATTTGTTCCATTTCACAGAAGAGTGGGTGGTTAAGTAACTTGTACAGGTTTGCACAGGAGTAAATGGCAGACAGGATTCAAACCCAGGCCATCTCATTCCAGGATCCGTGCTCTCTGACCACTGTTCTGTGCTTGCACCTGAAAATAACCTGAAACAGAAGTAAAATGTCAAAAGTGAAAGTTGCCTTTGAAAGATACAACCTTGTCCTGGGAAAGCATACACCCCCAACTCTTCCTATTGTAGTTTGGATGGAGATTCAGGAGAGGGTCTGTTTGGCCAAAGCCAATCAGTACATTCCATCCCCCAGACACAGGAATTTGGTGATGAAGATGTAACACAATGCAGTAAAATATTTACTGAGACTTTTGTGAGATATCCCCTCTCTTCCAGTGGACTGCATGCTGTGATGATGTGAGCCTGAGAATGAAGCTGCTCCAGAGAAGCAAACCCAAGTGTGCCCAAGTCTGAATAATTATAGTTTACCTGTCAGTCATTCTTTCAAGAACTGTGTTCCACTGAAAAAGCAGCCAGTTTCACCTGCAACTCAAACATTGAACAAATGTTTTCCTCAAGAGACAACCATTGAATTCTGTGGTAAAAGTGATTTATGCATAATTCCCATTTTGTCACACAAAATATTAAAAAGATGTGTACTCAAGGGTCGAGATTTAAATCAATAATTCTTATAGTGTCATCAAGGATGTTCTTAAGTGAAGCTGGCCCAAATTCCCTCCCCTCCCTCCATTGCACAAAGGTGAAGAATAACGATTATTGCTAACTTAGTGTCACTGCCTTGATTCACTGTGTCAGTTTTACCCATCATTGCTTCTGCACCATCGCTGCTATATGATTATTATTCACTAATAATGTCCTAGTTTTTGTGAAAAAGCCATTTCCTGGATGACTCAGGATCCACAGGTAATAAAACTGACACATAACACACAGACACATAAGATTTGAAAGATGCACACCAAAATGTTAATAGTGGTTAACTCTGAATGGTAAAATTATAATCAATTTCAATTTTTGTTTGGCTTACCCCCATTTTATACAATTTTAAAATGAACAGGTATTATGTGTCTAAGAAGAAAACGAAATCGTGTATTTTTAAAAATAACAAATGCAGCACCTTTATATGCAACAAGCATACAGATACTATACATGGAACCAGAAAATCTCTAAATCTATTGAAGACCTAGCTTTAGGATAAAAACAAAACAAAATGCGTATTATTTTGTATTTAAGGACCTCGTTATATTTATTTTCCCTTCAATTCGGAGGGAAAGAAGAGATGGGGAGAAATATGTTTGTAGGTGAGTGGGGGAGGAGGGCAGATTTGAAGAAAAGCCTGTTCACCCTGGAAACTCCCAACAGCCCCCAGCACATAATGTTATCCAATTAACGTACTTTGAATAAATGCAGGGGGAAAAAGGGAAGGAGGCAGATGTTAGGGGCGGGAAGGTTGGGGGGATGCGGTAGGACCTCACCCCAGAGGAAGGTCGCAGGAGCTCTGCAAAATGCAGAGGCCCGGGACCGCCCTGGTAATTAGAACGGGGAGAGGCCAGGCATTGGAATTTTGTTTAGAGTTCCCCCCGCCACCAAGTGCGCCTAGTATGCTGCCAGGACTGAGACCCTTCCGAAAACCCAAGAGGAAACAGCACCCCCAGAGACACCCAAATCCGCCCGCGTGCGGGCCACGCAGTTGCAGGGCAATGGGGTGGGGCAGGCCCTGCGCATGCGCGCGGAGGCTCTGGCGGCGGGACGGGTCGAGGGCGCAGGAGTGCGCAGGCGCGTGCTGCAGGCACTGGGGGCGGCTCCCAAATCACACACCGCCGGAAGGGAGGCCGCAGAGCGCGAGGGCGGTGCGCGATGATGGCATTGCGTAAGGGGACGGTGTGAGAACCCGGATTCCGTGGTGACCCAGTGGCCTAATGGATAAGGCATCAGCCTCCGGAGCTGGGGATTGTGGGTTCGAGTCCCATCTGGGTCGCACGGAGATTAGTTTTGGTGGAGAGAAACGCAGTGATGAGCACGAAAGTAGATTTTGAAATGTAGTAATTTCGCTTTCTCTACAGCGATCTCGAGGGCTATCCTATTTACAAATTAGGAAATGCATCTCCGAGTTCTAACAGCGCTGGAATTGAGACCTTGCAAGTGAAAGCTAAAATCTGACCCAAAAGAGGAGCATTTACTCTTGCTTCGTTTATACTGATCTTTAAAAGAGAAAAGCCTTAGGAAACAGCAACTGCCAACTGGACAGATGGCATCATTTCTTTTTCTGTCTTTTAAAAATTGGGTTTCATCATGGGCAGCCACACATGCAAAACTTCCTCCCCATTCTTATCCCAAGGGGTGTGTGAGCAGATTCAACTGTGCTGGGTCCAAACATTTATTTCTAGTACTAAGGAGAATATATCAGCAACTGTGTTTTTACCTGTGTTAAAACATACAAATATAATAAATATAATTTATGGTTTCTGCCCCTAAAGTATAATGAACAACAAATTGTAGTTGGAACGTAAGATTTGTGTGTGTGTGTGTATTTAATTTGCAAATTAGTGTAATAAAAGAAATACAATCAGAGTTTAAGTTTGTCAGACGGGTTCAGTTGACTAGCTTGAAAAGTTTAAACTCTTCTTCTAAAACTTGTACAAGAGGAATATCGAGGAGTAAGTCCTACTTCTGAAAAACAACTTAAATACGAAGTGCGATGTGGTATCCTGGATTTGAGCCTGAAAAAGATAAAGGACGTTACTGGAAAAACCAGTGGAATCTAAATACATTCTGCAGTTTAGTTACCAACAGTATGCCAATGTTGATTTCTTAGTTGTAACAAGTGTACATTGGCAATGTAAGATGTTAGCATCAGGGGAAACTGAGTGAAGGGTATATGGGAGCCCTCTGTTCTATCTTTGCAACTGTCATGTAAATCTGAAATTATTCCAAAATTAAAATTTATTAAAGAAAAAAACCCCTAAACAATCAATGGGGAAATTTAGTTGATACCTTTACCCCCCACCCTTCTTTTTTCTTTTTTGGCCACACCGTGCGGGATCTTAGTTCCCCGGACCACCCATCAAACCCGTGCCCCCTGCATTGGGAGCGCAGAGTCTTAACTACTAGATCGCCAGGGAAGCACCCCCCACTTTTTTTAAGATTAGAAATGTAGTGCTGAATTTAAAAACCGGAACACATGAACAAATAAATAAGCCCAGGACATAATTTCCAGCTGCATTCTTGGTACCTCAGCACTGACGGCCACATTAGGTCCTTGCTACAGTAGGTGCTCAAAAAATCGGAGCTGCATTGTCTCCTGCCTCCTACCTGTAGGCAGCATCTGGGGACAACGGACAGTGACAACGTCTCCGTGGTCCAAAGGCAAGATTGCTCTCATACACAATACTCAGCCTGAGGACTGGGCAGGACAAACTCCTCACAGGTCCTCCCCTCTCTGGGCTTCTGACTGGCCTGCTCAGCCTCCAGCAAGCTCACCTGACCCTCCCACCTAATTTCTCTCCTTCAGCCTCTCCTCTCAGCCCAGCTCCTTCTCTCTGGCAGATGTTTTGTGACTCATTCACCATAGTTCATTTGGCTGAAGTCAATGCCTACTGAACGCCCCACATTCAAGTCATTCCATGCAAATTCCACATTCTCCTCTTCCCTCACCTCCGCCATCTCCCCCATGTTTTCCCTCTTCTGTCTCACATGAAGAGATGTCTCTCCTCCGGTCCCAGGCCAGTCCCTCCCTCAGATTTTGCTTTGAACCCCTCTCTCCTCAGGAAACTTGTCTGACACTTAGTAAACACTCAGAAGGTGGAAGCCCGTTAATTCCCCCCCTTGACTATGTCTTTCGTTTGCCTCTACTGGCTGTTTCCTTTGAGCCCCAAACATTCTACAGATTCTCCAGTCCTTAAAAGCTCACCCTTGGTCCTGGGCGCCTGGCATGAGTCCTGGGTACCTCCCTCCATGCAGTCAGGTTGCCTCAAGGGCGGCTTCTGAGTCCCCAGGGTCTCCTTCCCTCCACCTGCCATGTTCCCTTCATTCCTCTGTCGCCGGCCACACTCCTCCTGGAGAGGGACCTCTTAATTGGCAAATTAAAGAAATACCTTTCAGTCCTTTTCTTGCTTGACTTTGACCTGAAGTTTGAAATTCTTTTTATTCTTTATTTATTTATTTATTTTTGGCTGCGTTGGGTCTTCATTGCTGCGCGCGGGCTTCCTCTAGTTGCGGCGAGCGGGGGCTACTCTTCGTTGTGGTGCGCGGGCTTCTCATTGTGGTGCTTCTATTGTGACAGAGCACGGGCTCTAGGCACGCGGGCTTCAGTAGTTGCGGCACGTGGGCTCAGTAGTTGTGGCTCGCAGGCTCTAGAGCGCAGGCTCAGCAGTTGTGGCGCACGGGCTTAATTGCTCCGCAGCATGTGGGATCTTCCCAGATCAGGGCTTGAACCCATGTGCCCTGCATTGGCAGGCGGATTCTTAACCAATGAGCCACCAGGGAAGCTTCTGGTCCTTTCTTCTTGAAACACACACTTTTCCCAGGCTTCCAGAAAAATGTGGTTTTTCTCAGTCCTCCAGTCAATTTCTCAATCTCCTTTGCTACTTCCATCTTGTTTCCAACAATGGAAACAAACCAGCCCAACGTGAGCAAAGCAAATGAGAATTCATTGGAAAGACATGGGGAAGGGAGGTGCTACTGAATAGGGGGGCAAAACTGGAGGACCAGTCATGGGAACCAGCAAGCATAAGGACACACCAATGGCCCCCCAAAAGCAAGAAGCTGGAAGCACAGTGACTCCCAGAGCCAGGGACACTTGTCAGGAGGCCACCACTGCTGCCATCATTGCCGCTTGTCATGCACCTAGACCTGCAATAGGTGCCTCTGATAGTTTTCTTCATCCTAGGGTCACTTGCTCCAGAATCAAGTTTCCCAGGAAAAGCTTGCAATTGGCCCAACTTTCTCCTGTTGATTCATGGGGCCACAAAGGAATCACCCTCCCACCAATTCTTCCCCAAAAGGGGAAGAGGTAATTCCTTAAAAAGAAAAAGAGGCATGAATGCTAACTATCCATGCAAAACACCAGCACCTATCCTCAGCACAAATGTTGTACATTTTATTTTGAGTATTCCATATTAATTGTTCCACCATGACTGTTGATTTTAGGTGATGTAGACTGGGTTTTTTTTTTTTTTTTTCTCATTCAACTTCGTTTTAATGAGTCTCAAAATCCTCTGACAGATTTTTGGTCCAGTTGCTTCCATTAAAAACTTCCGATTTTAAGAACTAATAACTTAAAATTGCCACACACACACACACACACACACACACACACACACGGTCCACAAAACGTTCTCCTTTCCGTCTGAAAGTTTTACAATGCATTGTTATCATCAACTAGGCTCATACTATTAAACTTAAATGGCCCACTGAGACAGTTCTGAGACCGTTCTTCCACCACTGATTAAGACTGGGGGTGGGGCTTCCCTGGTGGCGCAGTGGTTGAGAGTCCGCCTGCCGATGCAACGGACACGGGTTCATGCCCCGGTCCGGGAAAATCCCACATGCCGTGAAGCGGTTGGGCCCGTGAGCCATGGCCGCTAAGCCTGTGCGTCCGGAGCCTGTGCTCCGCAACAGGAGAGGCCACGTCAGTGAGAGGCCCGCGTACTGCAAAAAAAAAAAAAAAAAAAAAAATCAAAACACTGGGGTGGCAGGTATTGGGGATAACACTCATTTAGCCTCCTGCACTTCTGGGCAGACCTGGTAACCTTGCCATCTTACAATGCACAGGTTAGCCCCATAACAAAGAATCATCTGGCCCCTTGTCTAGGAACTGCCTTAGAAGCTTGACAAACAGGGATGGTATGACTATATTATTGATGGACCTCATGAAAAACATTTTAGGGCCTTATTAATTGTCCCCCTTTTTATCATTTTTCCTTTGTCCCCAAGCAATCTCAGGGGCAACGTGAGGAGTGGGTCAAAGGGTACAATATTAGTATTGTATTAGTCCAAATTTTCAAAACTCATTTAAGAATGTCAGAAAGTACACCAGAATTAATATTAAAATACAAGCCAATGATATTAACATTCAGAATGATCATACGTTTACATTTTACCGGATTTCAGTATTAAAAACTACAGTAGGGGCTTCCCTGATGGCGCAGTGGTTGAGAGTCCGCCTGCCGATGCAGGGGACACGGGTTCGTGCCCTGGTCCGGGAAGATCCCACATACCGCGGAGCGGCTGGGTCCGTGAGCCATGGCCGCTGAGCCTGCGCGTCTGGAGCCTGTGCTCCGCAACGGGAGAGGCCACAACAGTGAGAGGCCCGTGTACCACACACACACACACACACACACACACACACAAAATAAAATAAAAATACAAACTACGGTAAAGTTGCCATTTTTCTCCACTCCTCTTGAAAAGTCCTACAAAAGCACAAGGGGAATGAGAAGCAGAACCACAAACAACACCATCAATGAAACTAGGAGATATCTGCAACTCCTCAAATAAAAGGAGAAGAAAGGGCTACCAAAAGCAGTGAGGAACCAACACGGATAGATGCCAATTAGAAGAGGATGCTCCTGGACGCAGATCTTAGGAAATGCCAGCAGAGGGCGCTTCTCCAAGGGGAGGGTCGCACCCTGACAGGCAAAACAATAATCCCTTGTTCGCAGTAAGACTGGGATGTGCGGACAGCGTCCCGTCCTCACAGGGACAGACACGTGTTCTGGGTATGGATTTGTCTTCTTTGCCTGCAGGGCTTCTGCTAGCACGACCATTCCTGGACTTAGACACTGCCAGAATGCGCAGGTCCAGGAACCAAGGAGAGGAGGTAGGGGTGGCTTCTCCCACTATGACCCCTAATAATTCCCTGGAAGAACCTTTTTGCTTTCCTTGACAGTGATCTGAGACTCAGTGGGTCTAGAGGTTCTAGTGCCCAGTGGAGAGATCTTTAGGCCAGGAAATACTATCATGGCTCCATTCAATTGGATCGGAGGCTGCCCCTTGGCCATCTGGGACTCCTCAGGCTGCTGAATCAATAGGCAGAGAAGGGGGGAGGTCACTGTTATGAGCTGAATGTTTATGTTACCCCCAAATCGGTGGGTAGAAGCCACAGTGTTATGGTATCAGGAGGTGAGGCTTTTAGATGAGGTCAGGAAGGTGCAGCCCCAGGATGGGATTAGTGTCCTTATAAAACGAAGAAGGGTCCAGAGCCCTTTCTATGTCTCTGTCCCTCTCTGTCTCTCTGTTGCACTCTGTCTGTCTGTCTGTCTGTCTCTCTCTGACGTGTGAGGAGACAGCAAGAAGGCAGCCATCTGGGAGCCAGGAAGAGAGCTCTCACCAGAGCCTAGCCATACTGATGCCCTTATCTCAGCCTTCCAGCCCCAGAACTATGAGAAATGAATGTTTGTGGTTTAAGCCATGCAGGCTGTGGTACTTTGTTATAGCAGCCCCAGGTATGACAGTCCCTGAACTAAGCCTTGGTGAACGATGTGATTACCAACGGGAAAACGGTCTGCTACTTAGTGGAGGATAGAGGAAATGTCTGGAATCCAAGGATTCACTGGGGGGCACATCTTAGTGTGCCCTTGTCCCAAAGACCCAGTTAATGGGAAAGTACAACAATCCAGTAAAGACAGGACCACCAAGAACTCAGGCCCTACAGGAAAAAAGTTTTGAGTCTCCTTACCAGGCATAGACCCCTGCCCAGCTGAGGGTAGGAGGAACAGGGAATAAATGATGGAAGAAGGCAGTTAAGATGATCAACTTAGACCTCATGGCCATTTGCAGAGGAACCTTCTAACAGCTACATTTATGTCAATTGGATCTTTTCCCTTCTCTTTAATTTCTACCTTATATAAATAGCACTGGTAGTAGCTAATAGTTTTGGAATTCATTAATTACTAGCTGTATAACCTTGGGCAAGTTACTTAACCTTTCTCTTATCCCTAAACTAGGATAATAAAAGTATAAGCTCATATGTTTATACAAAGACTTAATACTTGGAACGGTGCTCAGTAGATGGCAGCTATTATTATTGTTATTAACAATAGATTTTCCTTTACATTTCATTGTAATATTAGACAAGGCAGTTCCCAAATTGAGAAGGGAAAGATTTCCCAATTTTATTATTCATTTCAGAGATGATTTATTGAACTAGAATTGCATATTTATATGGAATGTTCCAAAATATGTAATTATAATTTTTAAACCCCTCAAAATTAATTTATAAGATATCTTTTTACTATAGTTGACAAAATCATAATAGGAAAAACATCCAGGAGAATGGTAGAGACCCCAAGTTCAGCATAATGATTACCTCTGGGAAGGAAAAGAAATTGGATGAGGGAGGAGCCTAAGGGGCCTTCAACTGTGTATTAGTTATTTATTGCCACAAAATGAATTACCCCAAAATTTAGCAGCTTAAAACAATGAACATTATTACTCACACTTTC
Source organism: Mesoplodon bidens (assembly GCF_964165515.1). Taxonomy (NCBI): domain Eukaryota; kingdom Metazoa; phylum Chordata; class Mammalia; order Artiodactyla; family Ziphiidae; genus Mesoplodon; species Mesoplodon bidens. The sequence continues at coordinate 45,743,692 of NC_138179.1, read as the reverse complement.
TCTGGACCAGGAATCTGGGAGTGGTTTACCTGGTGGTTCAGGTGTCTCAGGGGGAGGTTTCATCAAGCTCTGCACTGGGGCTGCAGTCTTATCTGGAGGCTCAGCTGGGAGAGGATCTGCCTTCAGGCTCACTTACTAGCTGTTGGCAGACCTCAGCTTCTCACTGACTGTTGGATGAAGACTTCAGTTGCTTCCTTGCTGTGGGCCTCTCACAGACTGCCTGAGTGTTCTCCCAACATGGCAGCTGGCTTCCCCCAGAGGAAACGATCTAAAAGAAAGAGGTGAGAGTTCAGTCTTTTTGTAACCTAGTCTTGGAAGTGTATATTATCACTTTTTCCATATGCTCTTGGTCACTCTGACCAGTCCTGCTACAACTACAGGGGACTTGTAGTGGGAAGGGACTACACAAGGTATGAATACCAGGAAGTAGGGATCACTGGGGACCAGTCATCCTGGAGACTGGCTACCACTAACTATATATGTAATATTTTAACATTAAAAAAACATGAAGCAAATATGGAAAAAATTATTAAGATTTAATAAAACTGGGAAACTGGGTCATGCTTATGCAGGTATTCATTATATTATTTTCAATAGCTTTCTCTTTTTTCTTTTTTCTTTTTTGGCCACCCTTCATGGCTTGTGGGATCTTAGTTCCTCGACCAGGGGTTGAACCCGGGCCCACAGCAGTGAAAGTGCTGAGTCCTAACCACTGGACGGCCAGGGAAGTCCCTCAATAGCTTTCTGAATGTTATTTTCCCCTTAAAAATGCTCAGAGGAAGGCAAAGCTCAAATAATGATGACAAAGAATCCCGAAGACAATTTCAAGAAACAGACATTTTCACAAAAGCACAAGAAATGGTCTTTGTGAATCAGGAAATTATAAGCAGGGAGTAGACAGATGAAAGAACAATAGGATGAACAACAAAAAAGCACTAACTAATAATAATTTCTTAGGATTAAATTCCTTATTGGAAGGAGCCAAATGCATAGTTGATGCTCTGAAAATGAAATCAGGATGAAAAGGAAAAAGATAAAGATAAAAATGATGAGTGAGAAGATAAAATACGTGGAAGACACAATCAAAAGATGAGTATTGGGCTTCCCTGGTGGCGCAGTGGTTGAGAGTCCGCCTGCCGATGCAGGGGACACGGGTTCGTGCCCCAGTCCGGGAAGATCCCACATGCCGCAGAGCGGCTGGGCCCGTGAGCCACGGCTGCTGAGCCTGCGTGTCCGGAGCCTGTGCTCCACAACGGGAGAGGCCACAACAGTGAGAGGCCCGCATACCGCAAAAAAAAAAAAAAAAAAAAAAAATCCGCCTGCCAATGCAGCGGACACGGGTTTGATCCCTGGTCTGGGGAGATTCCACAGGCCTCAGAGCAACTAAGCCCACAAGCCACAACTACTGAGCCTGCATGCCACAACTACTGAAGCCTGAGAGCCTAGAGCCCGTGCTCTGCAATGTGAAGTCCATGCACCACAAGGAAGAGTAGCCCCTGCTCGAGGCAACTAGAGAAACCCATGAGCAGCAATGAAGACCCAACGCAGCCAAAGATAAATTAAAAAAAAAAATTAGTAGATCAAACTATACAACATTTCAACACCACAGAACACCTCCCCCTCTGTATTCTTTCCAGTCACTACCCATCCCCAGGATAACCATAACCTGACTTTTTTTTTTTTTTTTTTTTTTGTTGTGGTGCGCGGGCTTCTCATGGCGGTGGTTTCTCTTGTTGCAGAGCATGGGCTCTAGGCACGCAGTCTCAGTAGTTGTGACCCGCGGGCTCTAGAGCGCAGGCTCAGTAGTTGTGGCGCACGGGCTTAGTTGCTCCGCGGCATGTGGGATCTTCCCAGACGAGGGCTCAAACCTGTGTCACCTGCATTGGCAGGCGGATTCTTAACCACCGCGCCACCAGGGAAGCCCCATAACCTGACTTTTAACTCCATAGATTAATTTTGTCTATTTGTGAATTTATAGAAATGAAATTACATAGTATATAGTCTTTTGTGTTGGACTTCTTTTACTTGATATCATGTTTATGAGATTCATCTATACTTTGCTTTTGTAATTGTAGCTCATTTAATTTCATTGCTGTCTAGCAGTGATTATCGTTCACGATTTTGTACCCAGGAGACATCGCAATGTCTGGAGACAGTTTAGATCGTCACAACTGGAGGTGGGGGGGCGCTACTGGTATCCAGTAGATAAAGCCAGAGATACCGGTTAACAACGCATGACAAAGAATTATCTTGCCCAAAATGTCAGTAGTGCCGAGGTGGAGAAACCCTGCTCTAGAATATTTCAGTATGTCTCAATACATTCATTCCTTTGTTAACGGGGACACGGAACGTTTTACAACAGCAAAAATTGAAAACAGCCTAAAATGTTCACAAGTGATGGTTTGTCTAAATGAGAACATATTATGGACTTATGAGATTTCGTATCTACAAAGAGTTTGTAATAATATTTTAATTTTCATTGAATAAAAGCTGAATACAAAATTGTATACCTGACAGGTAAAATGGGGAGGTGCCCTTGTCATGGTGTCATGTGAACAACACAGGATCCAAAATAGTGTTGGTCCTCTGATGGCATCTGTGTGAAATGGTATCTAAGAAAGAGCCTGGAAGGAAAAACATGGGAATATTGCAGTGATTGTTGTTTTTTTTTTCCTATAATTAATTAATTAAGGCTGCGTTGGGTCTTTGCTGCTGCAGGTGGGCTTTCTCTAGTTGCGGTAAGCGGGGGCTACTCTTCATTGCAGTGCACAGGCTTCTAGGCACACAGGCTTCAGTAGTTGTGGCATGTGGGCTCAGTAGTTGTGGCTCGCGGGCTTTGTTGCTCCGCGCATGTGGGATTTATCCCGGACCAGGGATCGAACCCGTGTTCCCTGCATTGGCAGGCAGATTCTTAACCACCGCGCCACCAGGGAAGTGACTGATGGTGGTAGTTCTTGTGTCTACTCTATTTTTATTTTCCAAATTTTTCATTAGAGTAACGTAGAGTGATAGGAAAACAAAATCAAGAATTAAAAAGCAGCTACTTAGGGAATTCCCTCGAGGTCTGGTGGTTAGGACTCGGTGCTTTCACTGCCGAGGGCCTGGGTTTGACCCCTGGTCGGGGAACTAAGATCCCACAAGACGAGTGGCATGGCCAATAAATTTTAAAAATTAAATAAATAAAATTAAAAAATAAAAAGCAGCTACTGACCATTGTCTGTGGAGAGTCCACCTATAGGGCATTGAGGCTCTCAGCATCTTCCCCCACTGGGCCTCCTTCCTTAGCGTGCCACCATGCTTCCTGGGCCTGGGTACATTCACATGCTCTCTTGTACCCCGGTGCCATTGCATGTGCTGTTGTCCCAGCCTGCAATGCCTGCCCTCCTTGGTCTCTCTGGTGAGTCCCAGTCATTCTTCAAACCAGAGTTTATGTGATGTCTCCTGTAGCCTTTTAATATTGCACTTAACACTATAACGGAACGTTATTCCCCACAGCAGTCTGTCAGCCACTTGAGGGGAGGATTTATGTCCCAGTATTCCAGGATCTAGCCTGGTGCCTGTGGGAGTAAACCTAGCAGCTATCTGTGAAAGCCTGAAGAATCTGGGGAGACCTCGGCCCCAATCAGGATGGTCCTGAACTCGAACTAGAACATGACCCTAATTTACGTACTGGGGACCAGAGCAACAGTATTGTACTCTTTTTGAAGAAAGATGATGACGATGGGTATTTCCAGCTTCTAAAACGCCTGGCACATGGTGTTTCTTTGTTTTTGTTTTTCCTTGGCCGTGCTGCACAGCTTGTGGAATCTTAGTTCCCCAACTAGGGATTGAACCTGGGCCCTGGCAGTGAAAGCGCCAAGTCCTACCCACTGGACCGCCAGGGAATTCCCAGGGCACATAGTGTTTTGATACCAAGTGGTGGGCTGCAATTCAGTTCTGACAGTAACCACTCAGGGTTAGCGCAGGCCTCACTAGGTAAAGGGCAGATGACCCAGAACAAGACTGCTCTCATTTCAGACAGCTGGGTATAAATCTAGGGGTTCTCAAGAGTCCTCTCAGGCTTGATAATTCTCTACAGCAACTCACAAAACTCGGGAAAGTGCTCTACTTACAATCAAAGTTTTATTATAAAGGGTACAAATCAGACCCAGCCACATGAAGAGACACAGAGGGCAAGATCTGGGAGGGTCCCAGATGCTTCAGGGTTTTCTCTCCATGGATCACAGCGCATCACCCTTCTAGCACATCAATGTGGCCACTGACCAGGAAGCTCCACTGAGCTGTCAGTGGGCTTCATTAAGCAGGCATGATGGATTAAATCATTGACCATCTGATTGAACGCAATCTCCAGACTCTCTCCGCCCCCTGGAGGTCAGGCAGGCTCAAAGTCCCAACCCTCTAATTACATGGTTGGTCTTTCTGATGACCAGCTCCCAGCCCAAAGCTATCAAGGGGCCCTCCAAGAGTCACTGCATTAGCATAAACTCAGGTGTAATCCAGGCGGCTCGTGAATCATTAAGACGCTTCCATCACTTGGGAGATTCCAAGAGTTAGAAGCTCCATGCCAGGAACCTGGCACAAATCCTTTACTATACAACGCACAGTAGATGCTCAACAATTACTTGCAAAGCAGAAAGATACACTCAAAATGCCAGAAATTGGCAGGGGAGAGGGAGGCAATTAGGCTCTTAGGTTCTTCCACCTGACACGTGGAAGATAGGCACGTAAAGGTGGACATATTAGGTTATGAGAAACAAATACCTTTAAACATTCCAGTTGTAGGACGAACTCCCTGTGCTCTGGCTTACCAAGCACTCTGATGGTAATTTGGCTTCTCAGGTGACTTGTTTTTAGAAAGAGAACGCTAGCCAGGCTGACACGAGCCTGCAGGTCTGCCTGAGTCGATTTCTTGTTGTAAATTAATAAAGTGGCATTCTGACTTACGCAGTTCAGTCTCTTCGAGCTCTCTGTGCTTTCCACCATGAATATGGCTTCTGCTCCTGCAAGCCATGTGCTGCCCAAGACACAGCCTTGGACCCTGGCAAGTTCTTCCAGGCTGGTGCCACCCTGGGAGCCTCGAGGAGTCTTCCAGTCAGCTCTCTGCCTCTACATTTCAGGGTGTGGGCTTCAGGGCATTCACAACATTCCTGCAACAGAAGAGTTTCGGGAACACCCCAAACTGGATCTGGGTGACTTGAATATTATCTCAGGCAGCTATGTCTGAGATGTGGTTGTAACTGAGAAAGCTTAAGCCTAGTTAATTTTATTCCACTTGACTTAAAGAGTACGTCAAAGAAGGGGATCTAAGGACATCTATAAATTATAAACCACAAAGCACGAATTTCAGTGTTTTTTGGTCTTGGCCAGAATCTGGAGACACTGACTCTGGTGTACCCAAGCCTTGCAGTGACCGAAGAGATATACTCTTTTGGAGGAAATAGAGAATTTGCTCCTCTAAAACTCAGATGAGGGAAGATTAGCCCACCTTCAACTGCAATTTGATTTAGTGCTCAACAGGCAATCTCCTGATTAATAATTAGACCTCTGAATCACCTTTGCTATATCCTATTACAAATTAATAAGTGACATTCTGGTTTATACATCTTCTTTTTATGAGTTTGGTTAACATGAGTTGGTCCCACAAATCTAATCCATTGACAAAACTGAGTTTCAAGCTGAGGAAAGTTGAGAACCAGACTACAGATATAGTGACCCCCTCCAACATATTGTCAGCCTGTGACTAGACAGCCAACTCCTCCCTAGAACACATTTATCTCACCACATCCCTCAAACCAACACACACCGGATTCAGGAACCTGTTCTACAGTATCCCTGAGTCACGTTCTCTTTGGATACCCGCCCCCCCCAATGCCCAGGACCTCATTGTCACAACACCTCAAAGCAGCCTGCTTTCTTGGAGATCTCAGTTGTTAGAATATTGTTTCTTAAACTGAAATTAAACCTGTCACTTCATAACTTCTACTTACTGGTTCTTTCCCAAAATGTAACAAATGTTTTTCTGTGCCTAGGCTGCCTATTCTCAGTTCCTCCAAAAGAACTTGACCATGATGGATTCCAGCCCTCTCACCACCCAGTTGTTTTCCTTCTACCTTTCCAGTGTCTTTCTTGAAAACATGATCCCCCCCACCCCAAATCTGATCGGTCCACTAGCACTATTATCTTTGAGACATAAGATATTAGTGCAGCAAAAGTTTGTTATTTCTTTTAGCAGTTGCATCTCACTGTTGGCTCATGTGCTTCAGATAAAAATGCCTTCATCTCAATGCATTTCCCCTTCCTTTTGGATTTGAAGCTGTTGAAATGAGATGCATGTTGGTAAGGCTCTGGGTTTACTATGGTGAGCTTACTTCCCCCTTTGGTGAATGCTGTTTCTGTTCAGTCTGAGGGACAGGGTCCTTAGCTCAGGACAAATATACAGAGCCATTTCAAGAATTCAGACCTAAGTAGTGAATGAGTTTTTCTTAGAAAGAAAGAAAAAAAAACAATCCACCTTTCTTGAGGAAATGAGCCATCATTAGAGAGCTGGGAAGGATTTTTACTTTTTTATTCTCTAGCTCCTGGTGGGTAAAAGGCACTCACATGGGCTTGATGAATCTAGCCAACCTGCTACCAATTTCAACTGGGGACAGGGGGAGGGAAAAGAAAAGCTATTTTACTGAGGCTTTTTTCCTTTCTGATTCTAGAATATAAATATTGTATATATAGTAAAACAGTGTAACCAGACCTAGGATGTAGTGACTTGGTTCCTCTCAGAATCCCTGAGACAATCTGGGATGAATTTACTGTCATCTGGAATCTCCTCCTTTCCACAAGCCCAAACTGTCTTAAGCTCTAATTTGCCTATTTGTTGTTGACTTAATCTAGACAAATCTCCCTACCACTCACACTCCCCCATCCTGTCCCTCAGCCCCTCAACATCCTTCTCCTCTCCACTGGCCACCCCACCCTCTCCTCCACCCAACCCCGGCCCGCAAAACCCACACGGGTTTAAAGTGTAGGTTTTGATGCTCTCATTGCCCACAGATCGCAGGACAGACGTTCCCAGGGACAACTTTGAGAGGCCACGTGCTCGTCCCCCTAAGGAGGTGGGAGAAATCCCTGCAGCTCGGTTTTGTTCCAATGGTCTGTTCAGTGAGTGATTCCCGTTTCCCCAAAGGCTGCCCCTCATTAGCATGAACGGGGGTGGGGGGGTGGAGAATGGGTGGGGGGAGAGAAAGAGCAAAAGCCCAGGCTCAGTTTTAGAGCCTGGGAACCGTGTCTACAAACATGACAGCTAGAGCTTTCTGGCTCCTCTGTTTGATCGTTGGATCATCTCCCGAAGCCCCAGTGGCGGAGAGAAAAGGTAAGATCGATGAAACGCTGAGCCCTGGGAGAGGGGCTGGGATCCGGGGGCGAGCTGGGGAGAGGGCGCGATGAAGGGCGGGACGAGAAAGGGGTCAGGGCTTGCCAGAGAGGAGATTCCAGGTCCGTGTTCGTGTTCCAAAGGAGCAAAATGTGTCCCCAAGATTGTGTGTGTCTTGGCAGCCTTTATCGGAATGAAGCCAGTTGTTCAGCTACTGAAATGATCTCGAGCGAGCCGGGCAGGCTGGAGAAACTTTGCATGTTAAGTAGTTGCTCCATCACAGAGGAGGGAAAGTGTCAAAAGGGGTCGCGGCGCGCCTTTCGGGAGCCGTGCGGGCCGGGCTCGCGGGACGCGGCGGGCGGCGGGCGCCCGGAGGAGCGCGGGGTCCGCCCAGCGCCCGGGTCCCCGTCCCGCCGGCGATCCGAGGAGCTGGGTGCGCCCCACCGGGGCTGGGAGCGGAGGGAGCCGAAATCGGACCTTTCTCCCCTCTCCCTCCAGCCGCAACCAATGGCCTTGGGACACCTGAGTCTTTAAAACACACACACACACACACAATTTCATGCCTGAGATGAAAATTACTGAGGGAATGAAGAAATAAGAGGTTCTCTGCGGGGAGGTGTTTTTGTCTGGCTTTTATTTGGATGTTCTGTTTGATTCACTATCTCTGGGAAAAATAGCTTCCGCACCTCACAGGGTAATTTACTTTGGGTTATTTTTCCACATGGAAACTGAATGACTTCAGTGGCATTTAACCCAAATATCAGACAATCTTTCCCATGACAACAGATGGTGATATCAATGGGGAAGCAGTTGTGAGGTCAACAGTTGACAGTCAGGAATTGGATATCCACCAGAACTTTATTCAGCTGTGTATGGGCAAAGTTGAACATAATGAGCCAGAATCAACCTCTCTGCAAAAACATGAACTATAACCAGCTATTATTGCTGGGTGAAAGCTGATTTTAAAGGAGACTGTCAATTTGGCAAGATAAATCACTTTAAATGAAGTGTTGCAAGAACTGCAAATGGGCAGACCAAGCTCTTCGATGCCAGAGAGAAATGCTGAAAACCAGCCGTTAAAATAATAGGGAAAAAAAAAAAAAAAAAAGATGGGCTCTTGTGCCCGTCTGGAGGGCACTGGGACCCAGGCAAACGGAGAGGTGATATTGTGTAACTGGGCATGGGAATTGGCCCAGATTTTAAGCTTGCTGAAGTTTGCTCACCAACCTGCCTGCAGAGCTGGGGAAAATCACGAATAATTTCAAAAATTTGTTTTCATGCCGTTTGCCATTCAGGAGCTTTTCCTCCACCTTGGGAAGGGGTGGGGGTCGGGCAGTGTAAGCGATGCGGGTGCTTTTACACTTAACCAGGGGCCTCTGCGCCCAGCCACGCTTTAAACCTCCTTCTAAGCTGTGGTTTACTACTAAGTGGTGTCCAAGAAGCCAGATAAAAATCCACTCACAGATGCTCGACTCTGCACAGACCAAGATGACAGTGTAAACACGGATGGGAAAACCAAATAGTTCTGTTGTCAGGGGCGCTTAAACAATTAGGAGAACCTGTAATATGAGACCTTTCCCCCTGGGGTTTGCTCTTGGTACTTTCTCAACAAACTGTACATAGCAAAAAGGCGGATGTTTACATATATATTAAAGAAAGGGCAAAAGAGTTTGTTATTTAACCAAAGTTGTCAGTTATCTTTAGTCCTAGAACAAATAGGTGGTTGTAATTTGAAAAGCTATTGATTTGCAAAGCTTCCTTAACAAAATGAAATGTTCCCATGTGGTGAGAAAAATGTTCTTAGTTGCCCTCATTCTTAGAGGGCAAGACCCTCATCTCCGTCTTCTTGGGGCCTAGGAAACCTGTGCTCACCACAAGCCGGGGCGCCTTCCTCTTCCTCCTCCCGTTCTCTTTCCTTCACTTCCATGTCTGCTGCCCTCTCCACGTCGCCTCTCGCAGGTGTACGCTGCGTTTACATTGTCCCCCATCTCCTCTCCCCTCCCAGAGCCATTTCTTCTTCCCCCCTGTCGGCCTCTCCTCCCCTCCACAGCCTCATCTCTGCCCGCCTTCCCTCCTCTCTCAGCCTCCCCGGCCTCGCCTCCCCTCCCCTCCTCTCGGCCTCCCTCCCCTCCTCTCGGCCTCCCTCCCCTCTCTTCTCTGCCTCTCCCCTTCCCCCCACCACCGTCCCCTTCCCTCCCCTCTCAGTGTCCCCTTTCCCCACCCCTCCCCTCTCCTCTCAGCCTCCCCGGCCTCTCCTACCCTGACGGCCTCCCCGGCCTCTCCTCTTCTCTCCCTACAGCCTCGCCGCCCCACAACCGGAAGCCCGACCCCGGCGGCGGCCCGAGTGCGGAGACGCCTGGGCCCCGGCCGCAGCCAGTCCCCGAGACCCCGCGACGGCCGCGCGCAGCCGAGGCCGCTCCCCGCGCCTGGTCCGACCTGCGGCGCCGGAAGCCCCAGCCGGCCGCCGAGAACCGGGCCGGCTTCCGGGAGGCCGCGCGCGCGCCCGCCGGCCCGCCGAGCCCGCGCCTCTCTCAGGCCGAGAACCGTGCGTCGCCGCGCCGCGTGCCCGCGCTGGAGGACTCCCCGCGGCGCGCGCGCGCCCGGGCCCTGCGCCTCCCGGCCGCGCGGCCTCCCACGCGCGCCGCCGAGGCCCCCGCCGGCCCCGCCCACCCCAACCGGCCGCGCGCCGCCGCGCCGCCCCCGGAACCCGCGCCCGCGCCGCCGCCGCGCCTCAGCCCACAGCGGAGGGAGGATGCGGAGCCCGGCGCCGAGCCCTGCGCGCGCGCCTGCAGGGCGGACTTGGACGAACGCGAGTCCTACTGCGCCAGCGAGTTCGGTGAGCCCCGCCCGCAGCTCCTCCCGGGCCCGGGCGGCCGAGCCCAGGCCGCGGGGCGAGCCTTTCCGAGCCGAGAGCGCCGGGCTGTGCATCGGGACCCCTAAACCAAACCCTAGAGAAACCCACCCACTCGGTCCTGCAGCCCCAGAGCCGTGTGGACTATTTTGTGATTTGTTAGAAACGCACTGGGGAGAGAAAGAGGATGTGAGCGCTATGCATTTCTCCAAACTCTTTGTTTTTTGAAAGCAGCAGTCAACGGAATCGTGCATGATGTGGACGTCCTCGGTACAGGGATCCGGCTGGTGACTCTGCTGGTGGACCGGGACGGGCTGTACAAGATGAACCGCCTGTACATCACTCCGGACGGGTTTTTCTTCCGAGTCCACATATTAGCCCTAGACTCCTCTAGTTGCAATAAGCCATGCCCAGAATTTAAACCTGGTATTAAAACTGATCTAAGTGATCATTTTATATATGTTCTTTATGTCACCATTGTAACTTTGACATGCCACAGCCCGGTCTCTATCAGTTACCCCAGTACCTTTTTTTGGGGGGGGAGGGCTATTCTAAAATGAATAGAATTTAGAAGACAGGTATTATTTCGGCCACTCTGTGATTTAAATTCCATCAGCGCCTCCGGTTAAAGATGGGAACTGAGCGGATTGGCACAAAGCAAGCACTCAATATTTGTTGACAAGTGGAGTGAATGACGAAACACCGTTGCCAGACAGGATGCCTAAGGGGCTTTTAAAACTGAGTTTAGAGACGTCTTTTGCTGGGCGCGTGTGTTTGGGGGGGGGCGGGTAATGCCCACTCCCACGTCTTTCTAGAGATGTTCTCTGTAAAATACTGCTGGCACTGTTGTGATTAGGACCTTTGTTTCTAGTGCTGGCTGTTTACAGGCTGAGTAATCTGATTATCTTATAAAGGTCACTAGGCTATTTCCACCTGCTGTCTGAGGTTTAAATGTCTGAGATTCAACATGTGCAGCAAGATAAGAGAGTCAAGCTTAGGCATTTCTTAAAAGCCTTACATTTTCTTATTGTTACGTGGTATTTGAAAGATAACTATGAATTTATATTTTGGCTTTTTTTTTTTTTTTTTCAGGCAGCAGGTATATTGTGATGGGCCACATCTACCATAAGAGAAGGCAGCTACCTACAGCTCTGCTTCAGGTCCTGAGAGGGCGCCTCCGACCAGGAGATGGACTTCTCAGGAGCAGCAGCAGCTATGTGAAAAGATTTAACCGGAAAAGGGATGGGCAAGTGCAAGGGGCAATTCACACCCAGTGCATTTGAAACATACCAGCCTGGCATTTCTGGATCATAAGAGACTTGGAATTCAGCATCAAGACAGGAAAGGCCTATCATTAAGTAACTGGATTTTCCTTTAGAACAGGGCACACAGCTCCTTTAGGAACTAGTTGCAAAGTGCCAACTCTCATCTTCAAGTTGGCACTTTTTTACAAAGTCTTCTTAAATGGTTATGCTTCTGAGGTCTGTGGTGAAGTTATTCAATTGGTGTGCCAGTTACTCACACAAGCTCAGATAACTGACCTGTCCACTTAACAGATGACTGCTTCATGTTGTTTATTTTTAATTATTTTAATTTAAATACATTCTTCAGTAGAAATAGTTCACAAAAACATTTCCTTGATTTTAAATATACAATTTTGAATAGTTTATATCATGTATCAAACCAAATTTTATACTAAAACCATCACATTTTAAATTCTGTACATAACAGTAAGTGCACTAGTCAGACGTATGAAATGTCATTTAGAACACATTTAGATCAAACACTAAAGTCAGAGCCCGAGACAATTATTAAAGTTTTACATTTAGAGTACTGAAGGGCTTATTCAAGCAAACAAATGTGTGTTCAAACAAGTGTTCCTGATGTACCAAAATATAAGATACAGTTTATTTTCATGACTCCCTGCTTCTAAAATCCTATGTTTTGTGCCATACTGGCAGCTATCCCAATACCAAACATATTCTGGGTGTATCTGATGTCATTTTTCTATTAAGACCAAGTATCATGTTTGTGTTTGTAAAGCAGTAAATCTTTCTGTGAAATCAGATCTTGGATGCACCTGGTTTTTTCAGCCTCACTGAGCCCCAAAAGGTTTGGGAAAAAGCATTTCTCAAACTTACTCCAAAAACCCTGGAACCAATATTTAATGACGGCTTGCAAGCACGTGAATTTTAAACGTTTTCCAGTTGGCTTTAAAAAGATTTAATCACGAACTGAACTTATTATTGATTTTATATCTCAGCCCACAAAGACATTAACAATTTTTTTTTCAGAAGACCAAGCTGTGCTTTAATTTGAAACGCTGTGAATAGAGACACTGATAATCCATGGTTGAAGATTACTGCCTCAAGAAAGATAGAAAAAAGAACTCCACTGAAGAGATAAAAACAGTCCATTTGGTCTCAGATGAGATTCACTCTGGAGCTCAGGATGTGTCATTAGTCTGTAATGGCACAGAGTCTTTAAAGGCCTCACAGAAGCACTATATACACACAGGATGTCAGGACAGCACAGAGAGACTGTAAGACATAACAACTGATTGTGATGGGAGATACTGTTACCTTATTTGTCCCAAACGGGGCAAAGAGGTAAAAGAAAAGTTGAGAGGTTCTGACTATGCCGTGATAAAGCATTAACTGAGGGATTTTTTAGAGGATTTGCCAAGAATGAGTTGTGCCCAAGCTTATTAAAAATTATCTTAGAATTGCTTCTTGGGAATCCACTGCATTATTACACAAAACCATTGGCAGTAGATTAGAGTATGCAGTGAATGAAGAGCTTCTGGGCTAGTTTTCTTTAGGATAAAAATTAACGAAGACAGAAGTAGCACCAGTCACAAAAACCAAAGCCAAATTTTTAAATGTCAGATGGCTAAGTGGTGATCCTGAGTAACATGGTGGGGAAAATTACAAAATGGCCAAATAGATAAATTATTAGTTGGTCAGATGTCAGAGCATAAAGAGAAGTGTTATAAATAGCTCTAGTTTAAAAGATAGAAAAAAAGTCACTGATATAAGCCTGAGGGTTAGGGTTTGATTAGATTGCTTTGATAATACTGTTTCTAAGAAGTTTTGGAATCACACAAAAAGTGCCAAAACTGTGATCTGTGTGATACTGGGAGGTTAGTATGTACACCTTGGCAAACACAAGCAGGCCAGTTTCTTAGAAACGTTGTTAGACTTAAGGCCATCATTCAAGACCAGGTTTGCAATGAAAGATGAGCGAGGCTCGGGACTTCCTTGACGGTCCAGTGGTTAAGACTCCGTGCACTCCCACTGCAGGGGGTTCGGGTTCAATCCCTGGTCAGGGAACTAAGATCCTGCATGCCAAGAGGCACCGCCAAAAAAAAAAAAAAAAGTGATTGAGGCTCAAATGAGGTAGAAAAGTGGTGCATATGGGGATATATGCACGGGAGGTGGTGTACAACAGACTGGGAATTCCAGGTTAGGCAAAAAAAAGAAAAAGTATAAGAAGAATCCTCTCAATATTCAGTCGGTACCTTCAGTACAATCTTTTAATTTTATGGAAAATTTTAATTCCCAAATTCACTGTAGTTCCGAATCCTTTTCTCCTGTTGATAGATTTTCCTTAGCACATGGTTTGTGCTCCAAAGACTAAAGGATCATGGGCACAATAAAATACCCTGTTGCCTTCAAGAGGAGCTCAACACACCCCTCCTTCCATTAAGCTGTTGGAACTCAAGCGGAAAAAAGTGTTTTTCTTTTGGTAGGGAAAGGTCTATAAAACATCCATTTTTTTTTTTTGTACTAGCTTTTAACTGTCTTTGAAAGGTATCACTTAGCACAGTTTATATTTCTCTTAAAATCATTTTTAAGGTTGATCAAACACAGGTATATGCAAACACCTAAAGACTGACCCACTACCTACAATGAGTAACTTCAATTTCGGGTACAGGACTCTATCATTTAAAAAATATAGCACTTATTTCCTTTAGTTGAATTTGGTCCAAATTGGATCAAGCGGGGTGTGATCTAGGAAATGTCTCTTTCGGTGTCTTGTTCCAAGTATCCAGAAGTACTTCAGAATATTTCAGTTTATTAAAAATCCTTCCCCCAAGACATTACTTTGCTCATGAGAGATCACCATTCTCATTTTAAGGACAAGAAATCTGACACTTGTGGGTAATGGCCTCAGTCATGAGGCTAAGTGTGTAGATTTAAAAGGTCACCACACTGGCTCTTTAGTATCAGAAACACACAAAGATGCAGGGAGTTTGCCTAACAAATGAACAGAAATAGGGAAAGAACTTTTATTTGCAGATTCCAGGAAGGTCGATTACAAACAGCAGCAAATCTCAGGGTCTCTTAATAACACTCCAGGCCACTTGAAATATAAAAAGGTAATTGTTTTACTTTAGAAAATATCTCTGAAAGTTCACAATTTTTTAAAACTACCGCAGGACAGTAAGTGCAAATCCTGCAGAATTTGGGTAGGAGAAAAAAGCCTTACCAATATTATGAAAATACTTTTTATGAGATGGTTTCAAGGATTGTGAACCTGGCAGATGAAATATAACAAGCATTGAAAATACTTTTAGCAAAGGAAATCTGTTGATGCAAATTAAACATATATACAGGCCCAAAGACTGTGTAGAAAAATCCTAACAGTATAACAAATGTGCATTCTACTACTTGGATTATTGAAAGCAAAATAGCTGTAATATGTATATTTTATTGAGTAGCAGAAGCTTGTCAAATACTCGTAGAAAAGCAGCTTTTGAAACTCAGTATGTTGTAAGAATGCAGGTTTTTCCAAAAATTACTTTTGAAACACTAAAGCTCTGAGTTGATAAAACTATAAAATGTCTATGTATTTATATGGTGATAGAAGCTGCAAAAGGCTTTATACTATTAAATACATATATGAAATTAACATATTCCTGGCCTGAGGATTTCCACAAAATTTACCTTTTTTGTACAATTTGGCAATGCCAACACCTACAGAAAATGTTAACCAACCAACCACTGTTTCATTAGAAACCGCACCAAATCCAATGTCAAAAACATTACTTTATTTTTCTAGGATGAAATGTCCTATTACGTACAAAAAGAACTGTTTAAATTTGCCACAATCTCGTAAAAACATAGCAATCTATTGCCTACAGGTAGGAAAGTTCTTGCTGCAACAAGTTTTAAATGATTAAGCCCATCTATATCCATATATATGAATAAATAGTACAGAAATACTGTGACATGATGAGATGCAGAATAATTTTATAATTCATTAAAATGTAGGATTCTTGCATCAGCACAGTGCATACAATATGTAACATTTTTTAAAAGTAAAAGGACAAAATAACCTGTATTAGACTACTTCCATGTTAGTATTTTAAGCAAAAACTGTTTCCATGTTTTCAATATTGAGCAATTAGTCTCTTTAGTTTGTAAGCGTAAGTTTAAGTGATTATTTTTATGTACAAAAAGGAATGGGCTTCATTAGATAAAATTAACCCAGAATAACTTGCACACCTGAGCCTGTAAGAAGAAAGAACTGGGAACTGTTAGCAACGTCTTTCTTTTAAGAAACTAAGGTCTGGGAAAGGTTTTGCATAGCAGGGTGATATTAAACAGAAAGAAACTTTTAAAAAACAATAATTGGATAAATTCCAGAACTTGGTAGGACAAAGCTAATACGAATTAGTGCAAAATCTAGTAAAATTTTTGCAAAGCTGCATAAACCAACTATGGCAGATCTCACAGAAGCTATTATTACAATGAAGAAATACAACATGTAAGATTAGAACACTGAAAGGAAAAACATGCAAAATACGCCTTCCTCTGCTGCTTCCATTTTTTCCCCCTACTGCTTACACTACTTCTTCTTATGTGGGAAAAAAACCAAAAAAAACTCAACCAACAAACAAATACAAAAAGGATGAAGTCATTTTAAAAAATGCCCTTCATAAAATATAAGTAGTGGTCTGTAACTGATAATTTGCCTGGTATCATATAATGTACAGATGAAGGCAATGTGTATTTTGTCACATTACCTTTTTTATTAGTCTGATCAATTGATGCAACAGGATTAGCACCCTTGAATATTTTTCTTCGATGTGATGACAGTGGGCTGGGAATTATAAAATGAAGGACCACTACTACCCTGGAGAAACCCAGGTACAATCAGATCCTTCTGCCTTTTATTTATTTATCTTGCTTGCAGCCCTCCCTTTCCCCTCAATGGCTTACACAGAATCATTAGCGCACATTCAAAGACACCGTCTGTGGGAGAAAAATTATCTCCATTTATTTTGTTTCATATACATCCATAGTTGAATTTTAATACAAAAAGAAAAAAAATTAGAATCTGACAAATGTTTACAAACAAGATACCTTCAAATAGATTTTACTCATCTTAACCTGGTGCAGAGTAAATGACAAATTGTACTGTTATATTCAAGGCAACACAGTCTGTAGTCCAGGACCACTTAGCCCAACCTTTATGCAAGCTTAATTTTTATCTACTATGAACAATAAACTCATTGTTGATTCCCAGTTGTGTGTGTGTGCACATGTGTACATAGCAGCTCCTTTCATAGAAAGAAAAGACATCTAGAGGTCATCTTGTACTTTTACCTACAGGAATCATGATAAGATACAGAACGGATTACATGTAACCGGGGCTGGATTTTATAAGAAAAAATAATTAGCTGACAAATGAGGGCAGCAATAAAAAAGCGTCTTTTTTGCAACAATAAATAAATACAGTTGAAAGTTTTCTGTGAGACTCTAAACCAGCTTCTTCACTGAAGAGCAGACGTGGCATTTCCATGGAGTTACACTTGACCCCATATTATCTTTTTTTCTTTCTTTCTTTCTTTTTTTTTTCTTCAATAAACAAAGTTTTCCCGCTTCTGCCACAATAGTAAAACCATTTGATCTTGACAAGATAATGGTGTCGTTGACTTTGCTTTTTCCCTTGTCCGTTGGACAAAATTGGCCAAGAATATAATTGGACTGTTATGACCAATAAAAACGAAGTTTAGGTCAAGTCTTGTCAGGATAACCTGACTAAAAACATCTGGCTCCTTAATTTAAAACAGTTCAACCAGATTCTTGCTGTGTTTTATGCTAGGTTAACACGCTGAACTTTAAGAAGCTGTAGACTGCAGTTTGTTGTTATGAGACCTACAGAATACAGAAAAAAGGGAACAATTAAGCACCCTTCATTTTTGAAAACAGTGATGCTTTATGTGGATGCCAAGGTCAGTCTGTCTGGGGAAAGCAGCCATGTTCTTTCATTCACCCTTGGCAAGCAAATATGAGAACAAGTAAGAAATTTTTACCCTATAAAATTAAAAATTTTTATTGTACAGTAAACATGATAATTCACTGGAAAAAGCCAATATTAAAAAAAGAAATATAAATATATATACATATATATATGTCCAATAAACATTTTTAGTCAAAGGAACAAATAGAGACATTTACAGAAGCATTACCATTGTGGTAAAAGGTGTGTGTGTGTGTGTGTGTGTGTGTGTGTGTGTGTACGTACGCGCGCGTTTATTTACATTGAGTTGGGGAATATGAAGGAAAAAAATATTAAAAGGAGAGAAATAACAGTATTAAAATCACATTTTTCTATTAAATTTCAGAAAGTGTCCTCTCTAGTTTCACAGTTTTATTAACAACTTTTGTTAGTAAACCAAGTTACTGTACAGTTATCAAGTATGTTCTATTGCAATAGTGTATATAAATACAGTCTTCTCGGAGTTTACAATTCTTAAATACATTGTTCAACATGGCTGCTAGAATAAATTGTTTACTACTATACATCTTTTTTTAAACATTAAAAAATTATATTAACTCATCTGAACTCTGGGGGGCAATTTTGAATTAGGTAATCAAGTGGTACAATAAAAGAGTGACCCCAACATCCAGTTCTGATTCCAGTTAAAAATTCAGACTAAAGATATCACAATCTGTAAGAAAAGAAAGAACATGGATGATATAAATGATGAATTATAACAAAGAACAGTTATGAAAATAATGCTGGAGATCACAAATTAAAAATGGGGAAAATACGGCAAAGGAAACCCTGGAAATCCATAAAAAATAATATTTCAGTGACTAGCTACATATATGTTCATTCTGCTCTAAATTTGGAAATCAACAAAAATCCCCTAACATCTCTTCACATATCATTTTATTTACATAAGCAGACTTGAGCAAACTTCTCAGTTGGCTCCCATGTTCTTTAATAAAAATTACATAAGCCAGAATATAATAAAAAGCTACATGAAACCACCAAATGGCAAGCTCTCCCGAGCAGCCCCTTCACCGTGCAGACCCAGCCTCTGGGCCTCCTCTCCTTCCCCCAGTCCCTTGGTTTTGCAGCAGGCCCACCTCAGCAGCTGCCGCCACCATCCCCCCACTGCGTCCTGCCAGCAAGCCTGGCAGCAGGGTGGGATTCAAATCCCCCAGCTTCCACTTCCACCAAAGGCTAAAGCCTTTTCAGCTGAAAAAAGCAGTTTTAGAAATTTAGTTGGCGTAATAACTACAAGAGGTACGAAGCAAGAAGCAAAAAAGCACGGAGGGCTTGTAATAAGTTGTGGTCCTCTGACCTATCTTCACTCAACCTGAAAACCATGCTCTCTAGGATGAATTACTTGGAACTTTCAGTTCTTAAGTAGTTAGATTTCTTACACTGCTATTTCTTATTTTATCAACTTTATATTGTTTAAATCCTGCTATGGCAAACGAGAACTGAGCTCATGTAACCATTTTCCCTCCTCCCTTCTTGAGTACAAGTTTTATTTCTCTGTAATTTAAAATTAAATCTTTCCATGCTTTGTCTGCAGACATTCCAAAAGTTGAAAATCAATGTACTGTTTACATGACTATGTAAATATTTTTCTCTGTAGCACCTAATCTTTCGCTAGGAGGGCATTCTTAGTAACCTATACAACTTTTTGCCTTTCATGGAGTTTCTAATTGACTTTCATTTCCCCCCTTACATTCTTAAGTTATCTAAGGTATGAATCAATTTTTTTCCTCCAGACGCATCCCTCTTGGGAGTGCTCCATTCTCCTGCTCCAATTTGAACTGCCTGCTGCATGGGCCTGCTGTACAAATGTCACTCTGGGTCAGAGTCGTTCTCTTTGCTTTCTTGAAATTCAAGGTCTTTTGTTTTCTTGATTTGCTTATTTTGCTAGTGCACATCTTAAAATAACTTGGTAAGAAAGTATGCAAGGAAAAGAAGCCCTTTCTGAATCCTTGTATGACTTGAAAATGTACTTATTCTGCCTCTATGCTTGACTGGCTAGACACAGACTTCATTTTTCCTCAGACTTTTGGATTTATTCTTCCATAATCCTCTAGGATTCCACGTTGCTAGAGAAAAGTCTGATACCAGTCTAATTCCTGTTAATTTATAAGTTGTTATAAGCTCTTTACAAGCTTTCAGAAGAGCTTCCGCCATCCTTAGCCTCTGGAGATTTTACAGTGATGTGTATGTGCGGTGGACCTTTTCCCACTTGTCCGGCTGGCTTAGTCGTTTGTTTATCCACTCCACTCCACGACCCCGGACCCAGTCCACCTCCCTATCCCACAGGAACATGAGCTCCATGGAGAGCGGGAACTTGGTTTGATCTGCTGCTACAGTCAATTCTGACACACAGCCGGGGCTCAATAACCATTTTTTGAATGAACAGTTTTGCTTGGATTTGAAGTTGTGTGCCTCTCACTGGTTTGGAAATTTTTCTTATATTAGAGTAGTCTTTTGATATTTCCTCTCCTCTGTCTTCTTTGTTCTTTCTTTCTGGAATCTCCATGAAATGAATATTGGATACTTTATAACATTTTTTTCTTTCCTATTTTTCATCCCCTTGTTGTTTTGCTCTTTACACTGAGAGTTCCTTGATTTTAACTTTCAATGTGTGCAATAAGTTTTAAAAAATTTCCAGTTACTCTCTTTTTCTCAGGTTGTTCTTTTTTTTTTTTTTTTTTTTTTTCTTTTTGCGGTATGTGGGCCTCTCACTGCTGTGGCCTCTCCCGTTGCGGAGCACAGGCTCCGGACGCGCAGGCCCAGCGGCCATGGCTCACGGGCCCAGCTGCTCCGCGGCATATGGGATCCTCCCAGACCGGGGCACGAACCCGCATCCCCTGCATCGGCAGGCGGACTCCCAACCACTGCGCCACCAGGGAGGCCCTCAGGTTGTTCTTTATTTCTAATATCCTGTTCACTATTTTGCAGATGCAGTATCTTCTAAAATTTCTCTCGGGACATGACTTAGAGGCTTGTTTTGTTTTTTTAAAGCTCTCTTTTGTTCTCTCCGGAATCTATTTTTCGGTTACACCTTGACCTTTTTCTCCTTTACACTGCAGGCTTTCCTTACCTATCCGTCCGTCCCTGTCTGTTCCCACTTATGAAGAGTAAGTTAACAGCCTAGACGGGTGCCTGGAGAACCCTGTGCCTGTGTGCATGGCTTACTGACTGGCAGGCTTTGCTTTAGATCAGAGTTTTCAGTCTCAACACAACTGACATTTTGGAGCTGGATAATTCTTTGCTTTAAGGCTATCCTATGCACTGTGGGATGTTTAGCAGCATCTCTGGCCTCTACCGATTAGATGCCAGTACCACTAACCACCTCCAAGTGTCACAAACAGCAATGTCTCTAGGCATCGCTAAATATCCCTTACGGGGTGGGGGTGAGTAAATTATCCTGTTGAGAGCCCCAGCGTTAGAATGAGGGAGCCGATCCTTCAGAGATCAGGGGATTTTCCTCTGGGTCCCATTCTCTTCTGTCTACTCTAGTTCTCGGCAGATGGTTTATTCTCCTTCTTTGGAGAAGAACCCTGTGTTCTTCCAGTTCTTTGGGCTTCCTACGCAGGCTGCACACTGGGGTTAAAGGAGGGTGTGACTGGCCCGGATTTAGATCTTCAGTTAGCCCCCCTCTCCTCCTACTCTCTAGAGCCTTCGATTCTATTTCAGAGGCTCCGTGTTGGAGGCTGTCTGGGGTCCTACTGGTCGGTGGGCTGTCGCGTCTGCTGAGGAGCCCACGAGGAGTCTGGCTGCGCGTTGCCCGCCTTCATCGGTCAGTCGCCGTCCATCTGCTCCGCCTCACAATCTGCTGAAATCTCATCAGCTAACTAACTTCTACCATATTCCTTTCACCACTCTGAGTTCACCCCTCTTCCTTCCTTTATGATTATTTTCCTGCGGACTCTGTCATATTAAGTAAGTCCTCTTCCATTTTAAGTTTTACAGCTAACGGGTTAACAGATAGGCAACAATAAAAATGGGGAAGTTTTAGAGATGCTGTGAAGTCTCTTGGTTGGTGGTCTATACAGCCTGCCCGCCCACCTGCTCTCCTTCCCTCTCTGCCTATAGTTTCTGACTCCTTCACTGAGAAGGTGATTGGATACTTCAGTTGTGCTTGTCTTTCACTTTTAGTTTACGCAAACTGACTCTGAAGGACAGTTCTGGATCTACCTTGTTACAGGAGAAGGAGAGAAAATACCCTGAGGATTTTCCTCAGAGAAAAATGACTAGGTCGAGCACTGATTCTTATGCTTTGGTCTGCAGAGTCCCTTGGGAGTTCATTGGGTAATACAGATGCCCAGACCCCAGCCCAGCCAAGACCTACCCAATCTGACTACGGAGGATCAGGCTTGCGGGCTGGTGGATGGGGCATGGTGAGCAATGAATCTCAGGGCTACAGAGCAGTGGCAGCTCTCAGAGAAAAGGGAAACAGGCTTCCGTTGAAAGGAAGAAAGTCATAGGCTTGGGAAGGAGCAGGTGCGGAAGGTCAGAAACAGAAGGCGCGAAGGTCACGGTACCTGAATAGCATGCAAGGCTGCTCAATGTTTTTATGTCACTAGAGGTTCAAAGAAAAGGTCTGTGGACTTGGATTAAAGTTTAGTCCACAGAAAAAATCCAGGAGAATAAAACAATTTATGATTTCAAAGATACAGCAAACAGGGTTTCCCTGGTGGCGCAGTGGTTGAGAGTCCACCTGCCAATGCAGGGGACACGGGTTCGTGCCCTGGTCTGGGAAGTTCCCACATGCCGTGGAGCGGCTGGGCCTGTGAGCCATGGCCGCTGAGCCTGCACGTCCGGAGCCTGTGCTCCGCAACGGGAGAGGCCACAACAGTGAGAGGCCCGCATACCTCAATTAAAAAAAAAAAAAAAAAGATACAGCAAACACAAATGAAAGAGAAAGCGCTTAAATCCCCACTTCGTGGTCTTCCCCTTACTCTACCCTACAGAACAGTCCTTTTTTTAAAACATTATTTTGTTGAATTCTACCAGTCTTTGAGCATTTCACCTACTATATGCTGTGTTGAGTATTAGTCTCACAGTTTAAAAAAAATTTTTTTTGGCCACGCGGCTTGCAGGATCTTAGTTGCCCGACCACGGATCGAACCCCGGCCCCCTGCAATGAAAGCGTGGAGTCCTAACCACTGGACCAACAGGGAAGTCCCAGAACAGTCATTTTTATACTTCTGTAAACTCAGTGAGAGCAAGAACTCTTACTACTACTATCTTTGTATGTGCCCCATGGTATTTAAGACAGCATCTTACATCCTGTAAGCATTTGATAAATGCTTTTTGAATTTTAAAAAGTGACTATAATTTTAAGCAGATCATAAACAAACCCAGCAATTTCTCATTAGGAGCTGAATTAGTTCAGAGCACTGAACACATCTGCTTACCTGCTAGCCTTGAATCCTTTCAATTTCTGTACAAAGAATGACTCAAGAACTTCTGCACACTGGTAAAAAGGAGAGTCACTTGGATTGTAGTAACGACAATTATCAAAAATTTTGGTCATGTCTGCTACAAATTCCGTCAGCTTTTCATAGTATCTTCTTTGTACTCTTTCTTCCATGGTGGCAAGGTCTTAAAAACAAAATGTAAAAGATTTTCAAAGCTTTAAGGTTGTTCCACTGTGAATACTGCCTGCAGTTCTGACAAATAAGAATACATAACATCTTGCCCAAGCAGTCCTGGAACCAGGCTGGTTAACCAGTGAAGACTACATAGCAATTCTTGAAGAAAACAGAAGCACTTTTCCAATTTTGTTTTTGATTCGGGGTCTAAAAGATAAATCTTGGCTACCATTAAGAAGGGTCTTTTACTTTCAATTAACTACAGAGAATAGCTCTTTATTCAATTGGTTTGAAACAAAGGAAACACTACAACAACATGAACAATACATATCTAAGTATAACACATTTTCACATGCAAACAACTGATTAAATACCTTACATGTACAAAGAGAAGGAGGAGTCCAGAATTAAGAATAAAATCTCTGTGGTTTTGTGATCCTTGTATTAGGCTTTAATAATATAATTTTGTTTCCTTTTAAATTTTTATTGTTACCTTTTATTGGTGACAAGTGATACTGACTTACCGATTATGTTGGTAAAGATATAAAGTGTCTACTTAAAATAAACTTAAGGGAAAAATATTAGCTGATATGAATAAAAATAGTAGTACGTAATAGTAGAGGTAGTATACAGAAATGAAAAAAATTACTAGGGTGGTACACAGGTAACTGCTTTGGAATACTGAGCTAAATCCACCCAAAATAACAGTGGGTCCCAGGAGACAGTTGTGCTTGAAGGAAAATTCCATATACAATATGACATAAAAACCTGGGAGAGTAAAAGGTCAGTGATCTCAAATCAATCTAGGATTGATAGATAACACAATTCCTAACTAAATCTCAATAATTATTTTAGAATTTGAGAAAATAATTTTAAAGTACATTCAAAAAATAAAAGTGTAAGAATATCTAAGAAACATTTGAAAAATATAAGTAAAGGGAGAAAATTTAATCTATGACACATTAAAAAAAATTATAGGGACTTCCCTGGTGGTGCAGTGGTTAAGAATCTGCCTGCCAATGCAGGGGACATGGGTTCGAGCCCTGGTCCGGGAAGATCCCACAGGCTGTGGAGCAACGAAGCCCATGTGCCACAACTACTGAGCCTGCGTGCCTAGAGCCCACGCTCTGCAACAAGAGAAGCCACTGCAATGAGAAGCCTGCGCACCGCAATGGAGACCCAATGCAACCAAAAATAAATAAATAAATTTATATGAAAAAATTTATAAAGCTGTGATAACAAAACGTGTGGCACTGCACAACATGATACAAACATTAATGGAACTGAATTCAAAACAGGAACAGACCTAACTGTATTCAGCATAAGAATTTCACCTATGTTGAGGATGTCATTTCAAATAAGCAGAGACAGGAAGAATTCATTAATAAATTGGGTTGAGGCAACTGCCTACCTATATTTGAAGAAAAATTCTACCTCATACCATATGCCATATATACCAAAGTAATCCGAGGTGGATTAAAATTTAAGGACAAAAATGAATGTAGTTAATCACTGAATTGTGCATATAAAAGTAGTTAAAAGGACAATTTTATGTTATACATATAATAGTTTAACACACAAACACGTCTTTGATAGTTCCAGTTTATGCAGGTAGGGAGAAAACGTGTAAACAAGAACAGCTGCAAAAATGCACCCAGTCTGATTCAATGCCACACAAGACTTGGGCACATCCATTCTGTGTAGGTCACATAAGCTGTACAGGTAGGCAGAAAGCTTAAACACAGCCTGCCAGAATATCACCATATTCAGACTTAAGTTCTGGGCACTTCCTGACTAATTGTAATGAAGTATGTGAGTAGTGTTTGGACATTTTATGATTTCAACTTAATTAGTATCCCTTAAAAAAAAAAAGTACTAGGAGAACATACAGGTAAGTATTTATATATCTGGGGTAGGGAAAAAGGCTAAAAATACAACTCTTAAAGGTAGAATTCATAATAATTAATAGATTTGAATTTAAAAAATGTTAAAAACTATCATATGACCAAACAATTGCCATAAAACATTAAAATATCCTTAGTTTATAAATAACCCTTAAGTAACACTGACAACGGTATGAATATATCAAGAGCAAAATGGCAAAATACATAAATAGGGAACTCATGCAGAAGTACAAACAGTAATAAGCACATCACTAGTTACTGAAGACAGGCAAAGCCTAACAGTCACTTCCTTTGCCCAAATTAGCAGAAATTAAAAATTATATAACATCAGCCTATTAACAGAGGCTACCTCTAAAGGTGGATGAAAGTGGTGGTAAATTTTACATTTTACTCCCTATATCTCTGTAACATCTGCATTTGTACATCAAACATATTCTTTCGAAATAAGTCTTTACAAAGAAAAATTTTTCTCCTCGAAAGAGTGATAATGCTCAGGGTTTTCAAGTGTGCAGAGAAAAGGGTACAGATATATGCTATCAGTGGAAACTGGTTCAATCTGCTGAAGTGCAATTTGAAAATACTTACCAAAAGCCTAAAAAGTATACATACCCTTTGGCACAGAAATTCTATTTCTAGAAATTTTTTCTAAGAAAACAAACAAGAACAGGGCAGATGCACAAGGATGTTCACAGAAGTGTCATCTATAGCAGCAAAAACTGCAGACAGCCGAAAAATCCATTATGGAGGGGTGATTAAATAAATTACCTTAACGTCATACAATTAAAAACGATGTAGGGGGACGTCCCTGGTGGTGCAGTGGTTAAGAATCTGCCTGCCAATGCAGGGGACACGGGTTCGAGCCCTGGTCTGGAAGACCCCACATGCCACTGAGCAACTATGTCCGTGTGCCACAACTACTGAGCCTGTGCTCTAGAGCCCGTGAGCCACAACTACTGAGCCCCCATGCCACAACTACTGAAGCCCACGCGCCTAAAGCCCGTGCTCTGCAACAAGAGACGCCACCACAATGAGAAGCCTGCACACCGCAACAAAGAGTAGCCCTGCTCACCGCAACTAGAGAAAGCCCACGCACAGCAATGAAGACCCAACACAGCCAAAAGTAAAATAAATAAATTTATAATAAATCAATCAATCACGTTAGTCTGTATCTTTCCAGACATTTGCTATGCATCTCTAAACACATGTACGTACCCTTAGAAAACATACAACTGTTTACTGCTTAAAACCTAAGAATTGCTCTGCAACTTTCCTATTTCTTTCAACAATATGCTTGGGAGACCTGTATTATCTGTATGTACATACCCACATAAAATGCTGTTTATCTTGGTGGTATTAAGAAAAGAAAAGAAAAAGACAGGAAAACATTCTAGCTCTTCAAGAAAAGAATTTTGGCTAAATAAGTTAAGGCATATTCAATTTACAGACTATACAAAGCCATTAATATCATGTTATTGAAGATTAATGACACAGGAAAATGAATGCCAGACACAAACATTTACTATATGATCTCAATATTTTTCTTTTTTAAAAAAATGTTTTTAATTTACACACACACACAAACACACCAAAATGTGATACCATTCAGTGAGAAAAAGATCAAAAGTGCATTTATCTTTTCTTACTTTTTTTATTTCTTAAATTTTCTATAATCAAGTTATTTTTAGAAGCAAAAGACATCTATTTATTTAAATAAACACCTCAGGTACTTTCTCAAAGGAGATTATTCAAATCTGAAATGTGTACAATGATTAGTTTCTTCTATCTTAGACATGAGGAGGATAGAGGTAACAGCTACTTACGTATTTATGGTTTTTCTTCCCAAAGATAAGCCCTCATTTATCTCTTCTTCATGTTTCTGCATCTTTGAAGTTGCCATCAATACAACCCGTCTTTTCTATTTTTTTTTTTTTAAAACCTGGTTGAACTTTAATTCCTTTAATTTTTTCCTTTTATTTTTAAACTGAGGTATAACTGACATAGAACACTGTGGTACCTTTATGTATACAATGCGATGATTTTTTTTAAAAAATTATATATTTTTGGCTGTGTTGGGTCTTCGTTGTTGCGCGGGCTTTCTCTAGTTGCAGTGAGTGAGGGCTACTCTTCGTTGCGGTGCACGGGCTTCTCATTGAGGTGGCTCCTCTTGTTGCGGAGCACGGGCTCTAGGCAAACGGGTTTCAGTAATTGCAGCACGCGGGCTCAATAGTTGTGGCGCACGGGCTTAGTTGCTCCGCGGCATGTGGGATCTTCCCGGACCAGGGATCAAACCTGTGTCCCCTGCATTGGCAGGCGGATTCTTAACCACTGCGCCACCAGGGAAGTCCCAATGGGATGATTTGATGCTTGTATATATTGAGAAATCATCACCACAATACTTTTATTTAACATCCATCACCGCATATAGTTACAAACTTTTTTTTTTGGTGATGAGAACTTTTAAGATCCACTCTCCTAGCAACTTTCAAATATACAATAAAACCATACCCATTTAAAAAATGCTTAGCTAGCCGTTTGGAATATTTTCATCAGCTAGAGCTAATTTTTTGGCAGTTTTGGAAGCTTTAGCTATGTTTTAATTTCTATAACTTCTTTCGTAGATAAAGTATTTTTAATATAATCACTGGTAGCTGTTCATCTTAATACAGTAAATCCCCTACATATGAATGAGTTCTGTTCTGAGAGCACGTTCGTAAGTCTGACAAAAGTTAGCCCAGGTACCCAACTAACACAATCAGCTATGTAGTAATATACTATAATAGGTTTGTAATACTTTTCACACAAATAATACATAGAAAACATTTTTAATCTTACAGTATAGTACTGTATACTTGAAAAGTATACAGTAGTACCAGCCACATCACTGATGCTTTTATGCTTGCTTCCAGACATCCTGGGCTTGAAATAAAGATACTGTACTACTGTACTCTATACAGTACTGTACAGTAAAGTACACAAAAGCACAACCACTTGTAGAGGATGCACACATGTGACAATGGACACCAAACCCGTGAACTAACTTACATGACTAGACATGCGAACGCACATTCGCATCTTTGAAAGTTCGCAACTTGAAGGTTTGTTATGTAGGGGACTTACTGTACAGTTACTTGTAGCTGTTATTTGGTACCATTTTTATTTTCTGGGCAATGAGGCTATATTCTCTTGGATTTCTTCCTTTGCTCTGCTTCAGGAAAAGATGAAGAAGAGGTGACAGGAAAGATGAGAGGCTCACAAGGACCCCAATCCGTTCACTGACTTCATTCAGTATACAGTAGAGAATACTCTGCTCATCCTTTGATGTAGCTACTCCTCTACTGATGGCTATTTATTTCATTTTCAGTATTTCTGCAATTATGAACACTGCTGTGATGAAGACCATACCTGTGCACATGTAAATCCTAAGAGATGAAATTGCTGGGTCCAAAGGTACACATACTTGAACTTTAATACATACTCCCAGTTTATCCTACAAATGACCATATACCAGTTTGGACCCTCACCAGTCTTGCTCAGCATATCTTCATGACATATCAATTCTTTGGATGATAAATGAAGTAGCTGCTGAGACTTCTGAAAAAACTCTGTGTCCAACTCAAGCACTTACCCATAGGTTCCTTAATAACACCGTAATAATCTGGCGCATCATTAGGATCCACTGGTTCAAGGAAAGGCCAGGCCATCTTATGGGCCTATAATGAAAAAAAAAGAAGACATCATTATTGTCAGGTGGAAATGACAATTTCACTTAAGTTTCCCATTTGAGTTCTTGCATCCATCGACCTTTAAACTGGAAAAGTCAGGTTTAAACTTGAGCGATGAAATTATTTATACTTAGATGATTTTTGCTGTAGTCACAAATTATCTCAGATGAGCATGCTCTGTAATCATGGTTCTCAAAGAGAGGTCTGGGACCTTGGCCTGGAGCGGGGATGGCGGAGCACTAGCTTAGGAGTCAAGGAACCTGTCTGTACTGTGGTCCCTTCACGATAACCTGCCAACTGAGCGATGCTGGCACTGCAATCACACCTATTAAACTGGAGTGGGATGGGTTCCAAGTGTGGAATGGTTACCTCTGCAGGCTAATGATGTGGCAGAGGTGTGATGGTGATGTTAAATAACATCCAACCACATACTGAGACTATTGTTCTCGTTCCAGTGCTTTCAACGCTTCTAATTATGATTACAACAGGAGGAAGTGTCAATCTAGCACTCCTATGTCTGGAATACATCTCTAATACTTGCTCATCTTAGAAGCCACCCCCACCTTCCTTCTTATTTTTAATAAGGGAGGGAAGGCTTTGGCCCAGAGCGTTAGATAAGCATTTGTATCTCACTAGAATTTAATCAAATTGCTTTTCAATCAATGGTGGTAAGATAGCTTTCTTTAAAAATAAAATTTAGGTTAAAAATAATGAGTCAGGGTTTCCCTGGTGGCGCAGTGGTTGAGAGTCCGCCTGCGGATGCAGGGGACACGGGATCGTGCCCCGGTTCGGGAGGATCCCACATGCCATGGAGCGGCTAGGCCCATGAGGCATGACCACTGAGCCTGCGGGAGAGGCCACACAGTGAGAGGCCTGCGTACCGCAGGAAAAAAAAAAATAATAATAATAATAATAATAATGAGTCATTTTAAACATGAGCATTAGCTAAACAACAACAGTCGGCACGGGAAGGACTGAAGTCTGTGGAGCACTTCAGCTGGGAGTCACTAAATAGTCAGGTGCTCTAAGACTGTAACGGTCAAACCCCAGGCGTGGCTCCAAGGTCACGCTGACTGACTTCATCTTTAAATGCTGCACAGAGAGCGGTTTCTCACCTGTAAAGAACGCAGCACCCTCTTCAAGCCCTCATAGTCTTTCTCTGTTAGTGGCGTGAGCACTGTCATGGCATCCTCTGTTGACTGGCACTGTGGACAGACATACTCGTCAATGAGTTCTGCCTCACTTTGCAAGATGCCAACGCAGCGCCCATGGTACCAATTCTGACACCGATCACAGCCAATATAAAATCTGCAAGATCCGAAATGGAAATGTGAGTTCAAAACAGATGGGATCACATTACTTATAATTTACTTTAAAAAGTAATAAAACATGCATCGAAAATATTCTAACCCTGGGATATAAAATAGTTTTAGTATTATAGTTGTTTTAATACTTTTGAAGATTGACATTCCAATGAGTTACTTTAGTATTTCTGATGTTAAGAACAAGCATTAAAGGTTTAAGAACACTGTCAAAATTGGAGAACCAATATGAAGAAAAATGTACAACATTTAATTGACTTTAAAGCTCAAAACAAAATAAGGACAAAAATCTTTCAACTAATGCCATATCAAATGGGAAGCTGATACTGGCCACCCAACTGGGAGTTCAAAATCCTAAAGCTGTTTAACAGAGTCTTGGAGCTTGTACCCAAATTAGTGTTTTTCTAACCTGCAATAAAGCACCATTTCAAAACACTGATAAAGTCCAAACGAGTCAGGCTATTTTAATCTCATTAATTTCGATGTTACATATTGAAGAATCAAGTCTACCATTAAACCACATTTTTCCCAATGTATCTCAAACATTCACTATGAAGCAACATAAATTTTGAAGGGGAGGTAAAGAGGGAAGAAGAGAAAAATATTGGAAAAGAATTTGTAATGTAAGTGTATAATATATGCAGAAAAATACCTTGCTTTTTATTTTAAAACAAATAAGTAACCAGTCAGAGCAATTTGGCTTCCTAAATTATTAAATATGATGCTCTTATCAGAACTCACTGTGACTCATCATAAGGTGTTCTGCAGATACAGTACAATTCCTCACTGTTGCCCTCTTGTGCCCGTTTACAATCATTACAGATGTACACATCCATTTTCTTAGCCTCCTTTTCTGTGATGCCAACACATTCTCCATGATACCAGTTAGTACAAAGATCACAGCCAATATAGAACCTAAAAGCATTCACAATGAAAATGACAATGTAAATTGTCATTTTGAGCTGCATGGTACGTAAGTCTGTCTTCCCTGTCCTGATTCACGTTCTTACAGGATAACTTTCTGCAATGAGTCAGCTAAACATCCTGAATCCAACCATTCTAACCCTGACAAACTACAGCATCTGATACTATATCAAGTGTGGGGACATAGAGTCGCTCACATCAATTTCAACAAATACACTATTTAGTGAAATGTGGGTCTTTAAAAACACACTGGAATTTGAAAAAATAAACAACACACTGATGGTAATGTCTCCCTCTTAATGAATGTGTGTAAAACTGTAACAGGCACAAAAACCAAAGCCAAAGAATCAAAGACTTACATCTGTCAAACCTATGCCACAGAAGCCATTTCAAAATCAGGGCTATTTCTTAGATAGGTTTGAAAATGTATCTCACGATTTAAATTTGAAAACAAAGCAAAGCGCAAACACCAAGTAGAAGTTACACTACAAGGAACATGCAGGAGGTCAGCCAGTTGTAGAAGATAAATGGTAAAAACATGGTATGAAGAAGAAAACTAAAAAAGGTACATGTAGTAATTCAGTTTCTACCAAGTTTTCTAAGTAAATATTGGAATTTAATCTAATTTTAACGGACTATGACATGGGCCAGTTTTTCAGTTAATAGAATGTGTGTGACGATGTGGAGTGGCCAGGTTAATTAGCTGGTGAGGAACTACTTCAGTTCAAAAACAGGGACACACGGTGTGGAGTGATGTAAGGATAGTTAATCTAAAAATACAAGAGGGTCTACAAGATGGGGCCGTATGAGTGTGTAATTGTGGGTAATCAGTTAATTAATCCTCAAGTCTTTTGTAATGTAAGATCCCAAATGGTAAAGTGAAAAGCACCTCTATGACAAACACACTGTGTATCAAAGTGTTGACGAATGCTCTGGAGTAACGCCTTGTCAAAGTCACGGCAAGAATAAGTGTGAATTGCAGGGAACGAGACTGGCCTTGCTGATACCATTGGTTCTACGAAGGTGTTTCTTGGCAGACGCGCCTACAGGAATCGAAATAGTCTTCAAGCTTCCACCTAACCTGCTTTTGAACGTAAAGGAATAATGGTTGTGTGGTGTATCCTATTGCCACTAACTTTTTTCTTTTGAATTATGACTCCCGCATGATTTTCACTGCCGCACGTGGAGGCCTTCAGGGCATTTTGGTATGTTGCCTTCACCAGGTGGTGGGCTGTGTGTTCTGGAAGTGAGCTCAGGACTTGAATTTCAGGTTTTAGTCACTCTCACTAGATTCCCAAAGCAGCCTACTTTGGAACAAGAGATCACTAAATACTCCTTAAAAACCACTAACTCTTCCCAACTATAATAGGGAATGAATGAAGCCAGTATACTGAAATGTGAATAATGAAAAACTAAAAAATATGAAATATCCCCAAAATAATGAGGCAAACTCAATAGAATGAGCATATGTACACGTGTGCCACATTTTATGCAATTTAGGTGTTAAAAAAAGTTGTGTGTGAAATGAATTTCTATGATCTGAATATTTTAAATAGGCCAAAACGTCCTGTTATTTAAGGGAATTCCATAAGCAGATCTTTTTGTAAAGAAAGAAAATCTTTTGTAAAGAAAGTAAATTTACAAAAATTGTATTGGACTTGTACTGGACTAAGGAGAAAATCAATCAATAGGGTTCTACTTTTTATATCATGTCTAACTTCTTATAAATAAGACAATGAAAAGTGAAGATGCCTACACTGATCTGTGTTTGATTCAACACACAGCTAAATCTACCAACAAAAAGTTTTGATTTAGCACTTGCAAACAGACTGTAATTTAAATAGCACCACTAAAGCAGCTTCAATGTTACAGCTTAAACATCATTAAACAATTTTACTTTATAAATTGATTAGGCATCCACTTACAGTAGACATTAAGCATTCCTAATTCTAAATGATCATACTTTTTTATCACAATCAAATAAACTTTTGGGTACTGTAAAATTAACACTGTGGTTAATTTTTGGCTTTAAAAAGTTGGCCTGCATTTGAATGTTGCAAATGGAAGCTAAATACCTAGTTGAGTGATAATAAGGATAGGAAAAAAAAAAGTGTAACCACGTTTATAGATTACTGTCTCTAAAATCTTGTATATATCACCAAATACAAGTTACAAGTGTCAAAAGCAGCTTCCAGCTGCCATGCTTATCAAATTTTTGAGTGTAGTACTTGAGGAATGAGTGAAAGAATTACTTTTTGTATTTTTCTGACTTTCGTCCCCAATAAGAAAGTGGGAACTTTGACAAAAATAATATTAGGTTACAGTATTCTAATACGAAAAACAAAGAATTTCTTAAAATTAAATGATAAAAATCCAAAACCAGTCAAACTCAAAAGCCCCTTGACACCATTCGTATGTAGGTCGTCTTTAGGATTGGATGTAATCGTGGGGTTGGGAAGATTCCAGAAGAGACGATCTCAACTCTGGGCGGTGACAGTAATACACCTTTCTCCAGACAGCATTACTAACTGATCCGGAGTTGATCCAGAGAGAAGAGGAGACAGCAAAGGAGCAACAGAAAGCTTATCTGACAGAAAAGAATATGATGAAGGACAAACACGAATCATGAACACGTGGAAAAAGAACCAAACTTTTATTCTAGTGTCAAGGTTAAAAATATCAGCTGCGAAACCACAGATGAAATATTATTATCCTTATTTTTAACTATTTTTATTTACATTGCTACTGATATACTCATTTTCTTCAAAACTGGAAACTGAGCTAAACTTTTAAGACAATAAACTAGAGCTCAAAAAGATCTACTCACTTAGATTCATCGTAAGGCGTTTTACAAATACAGTAAAGCTTCGTGTCCTTCTTCGTTTCCTTTGAGGTAGTAGAGATCATTTTCTTCTTCTTCGACTTGGAGCTTGAGTCTCTTTCCTCTTCTCGCTTCCTCTTCTGGGAAGCCACAGGCAGCGTGGCCGTGGCCGTGGCCGTGGCTAGGGGGCCTGAGTGCTGCGGCGGGGGCGGAGGCGGCGGGGAAGGCGGAGGGGCTGGAGGTGCCGGTGCTGCGGCGGGGGAGGTGGCAGCGACAGCTGTGGCCTGCACCATGTCTTTTTCCTTCTTAATTTTCAGGTCCCTCTTGAGCTCTTCCTGTTGTCAATCAAAGAATATAAGACCATCAACTGACTTATGTAATGTTCTGGCCAGAGGACGTTACATCACCTCCCTTGTCTGAGTAGCTCCACGGTTTACTCTAAAGTGAGGGGGTCTTGCTAACTCCAAACAAGAGGGTTCTTACTACACCTTAAACCCAATTAAAACAACTAGAAACAGAAGATGAAGATTACACAACAACTAGAAAACTGTTAGCTCTCTTCAAAGGAGGTCTGACAGCAAGATGAGCAAGTCTGTAGAAAGAACGGCCCCTCCCGCATGCTAGGGTCCTGGCCTGGTCATTGCAGTCATCACTCAGGACATGATTTCAAGTGTCCTCCTCGCCCACTGGCTGCTTTCTTCCGGCCAATCTCCTTGTGTGTCCTTAGAGTGAGTCTCGACATGAACTGGACATGATACTCCAGATGTGGCCTGACCAGCCCAGAGCAGAGTAAGACAGATGTGCCTTATTTACTGTGCTCCTGTGGCTAGAATTTAAGACTGCAAGGAGAGCTATTTTCTCAATACAAATTCTGCATAAATTAAAACACTTTTTCCCATGTGAGGTATTTTACAGACACACCGCTACTACCTAGTGCTACAACTTATTCTTAGAAATGATGATGAAAGAACTTTTATTTCCCTTGGACTTCCCTGGTGGCGCAGTGGTTAAGAATCCGCCTGCCAATGCAGGGCACATGGGTTTGAGCCCTGACCCAGGAAGATCCCACATGCCGCGGAGCAACTAAGCCCGTGCGCCACAACTACTGAGCCTGCGCTCTATAGCCCGCGAGCCACAACTACTGAAGCCCGTGCGCCTGGAGCCCGAGCTCCACAACAAGAGAAGCCACCGCAATGAGAAGCCTGCGCACCGCAACGAAGAACAGCCCATGCTCGCTGCAACTAGAGAAAGCCCACGTGCAGCAACGATGACCCAACACAGCCAAAAGTACATAATAAATAAATTTTTAAAAAAAGAACTTTTATTTCCCTAGAGAAAAATCACTGTGATTGGCATTCATGAAGAAGCTTGGTGTAATTAAACCAGAGCTATGACCAAGTTTTTAAACATCAAAAAAATTCTAGCAAATAAACCAGAATGATCCTGGTTTAATGAACCTCTGTCCTCTATCTGGAGTCTAAATAGTCTTATAACTGAGAAGATATGCTGTGTGACAATTCTACAGTCCTTCTCTATTTAAAAACAAAGTCTGAACTTTTTCCTAGGGAAGAAAGTAAATCTTGAGTTTCATTTTCCTAATACTATGATGTGTTTATAGCATAAAGAGATGGATTTTAGGAAAATCAAGATCGTCAAGGCAGTGTAGTAGGTACATACTTTGACATACCTCTTCAAGAACATTCCCATGGTAGTAAGATATAAAAAAGAGAAAACTGAGAAGACAGCCATGCTTGAATAAGATGTAAATGTCTCTATGGAACGGAAACACAAAACCATGACCAGGGCTAAAACTGCAGGCCTCCTGGGCTCCAGATTCAGAACTGGGAAGTGCAGGCTCCCTGCTGGATGTTAAAGGCTTCTCCAGGGAGGAAACCAAAACAAAACTCCTCTCACTTAAAATTCCAAATGCAAAATCAAATGAAAAACAATAAAAACATGTAATGTAAAAACAAAAAAAGAAAAAGCAACCAACAAAAATCAATAACCGAATCTGAATTTACTCCAAGTGAATCTTTATGTTTTATAGAACAATATGACAACAATATGACAAAAAACTTTATAATATGTATGATATTCAAAGAGTTAAGTTCTATTAAAAATGAGCAAGAAATATTGAAAAGGCAAGCAGAGGGGGATGGAGGAGGGAGGAAAATGTAGAAGCCAACACATTTTTAGGACGGTGAAACTATTCTGTATGATACTGTAATATGATTCTGTATTCTGTTATGTAACGATTATATGACATCACACATTTGTCAAATGCACAGAACTATACAACACAGAGTGAAACTTAATGTAAACTATGGACTTTAGTTATTTAATAATAATGTATCAATACTGGCTTATGAATTGTACAAATATGCCACCCTAATGCAAGATGTTAATAATAGGAGAAACTGGGGTTGGGGGTAGCACATGAGAACTCTCTGCTTTCTGCATAATTTTTATGTAAATTTAAAACTGCTCTTAAAAATGAAGTCTATTTTTTAAAAAGGCAAGCATAAATGATATAAGAACAGGTAGATATAAAGGACCAATCACATATGTTGAAAATAAAAAATAAAATCTTTATAATTAAAAATAATTTTTAAAATATGCTAGTACATATACGTTTGAATGTTGTTCCTCAAACTAAATCTTAGCAATAAATTCTATAGTTAAAATAATGCTGAACGTTTCCTTTAAGTATAATTTTTCTTCCTCATTAGATAAGCAATACACTGTCAGAAACAACACCACGACTGTATACTAGAGTATTTGCAGTAGTTGTTAACATTTTAAAATGGCTGCATAGTATGTACAGTGCAGAAAAAGAAAAATGTTCAGTATATGTTGTCTCCAGCGTGATTCTGATTTTGTTTAAAATGTGTTTATATGTGAATACATTTATTAAAAATAATACATATAAGCTATATCCTAAAATTATTTTAAAACGGTCATCTTTGGAGGGGGGATGATCAAAGATTACCGACTCCTATTTTTGTTTACTTGGACAATGGTCGTGATCTCAGTATTTATCTAGCAGTGACTACCTTACTGAACTCTCTCTTAGATCTTAATAATTTTTCTTTGGGGTTTTGATATAATAATCATAACATACACAATAACAAATTTTACCTCCTTTCTTTCTTTGGCTTAACCTTAGCTAGAATTTCTAGAGATGCTAAGCAATAATGTTGATTCTGGGCACTACCGTCTGGTTTCCGACTTCAGTGGGAAGATCTCTAATGTCTCAGAATTATGTGCAGTGTTTGTTAGTAGGATGATCAGTGTTTTCTTAACATCTCTCACCTTCTTAAAATGTACAAGGCACTTCTAGGGATGCTTTATATAGCCCACTTCTCTTTTAAAAAACTGTTTAAGTATGTATGAATAGATGTCTTCTTTCAATTTTCAACAAATTCCCTAAGTAAGCAGAGGATTAGCCATGCCTGCAGATCATTTACAAGTCAAGAAAGAAATCTGGTCCTACTTAATGAGCACATTTTATTTTTCTTTCAACATTATTTTGCAGTTTCTCTGTCTACCTTTCTCAAGAAACGTGGCTCCTGATAACTTTTGGCAAGACTGCGTCACAGACAATAAGGGCTATTGCCAAGAGGGTCCTCGAATGTTATAATCAAAAGACTAACCTTCCCGAGTGGCTAGTTTAAAGATTACAATATACATGTAGATACAAAAATCTCTGTCATGTTTTAAAAGACATATGTCCCACTGCCTCTCACTCTAGGGACAAAAAATGTAAAATCTAGAAAACAAGCTCAAATGTTAAGCGTAATCGAAATTTCAAGGGGAAAAGAGGAATAAAACTTGATGCTAAACACTGGACACAGGAGGATAGAAAATACCTTCTTACCTGCACTTCAATTTGTAGATCTTTGTCCAGCAGCGCCCTCTTTTTCAGTATTTCGGCTTTGAGTTGCTCTTTGTGCTTGAAGAGCAGTGCAGAGAGCTTGCTGGCATTCTGTTTGCTACGTTTCTGTTCCACACTCTCCTCTCGCTTCCGTTTTTTTGCTGCCTGTTTTTCTTCTTTATCTATCTTATCCAAAATATACTTCATCACCTGGTTACAGACAATCATTCTAGAGAGAAATATACAATCTATGTAATGCTGGGCATTTCATTCTGAAAGGCTTAAGACAATTTTTCTATGTCTTTACAGTTGGTACAAACTTTCTGTGACTGGGAAGCTTCAGAGCGATTGGAACCAGTTATGAGCATCTATTAGTACTGAGTGTTCTCATTTAATAAACTTCAATCAAGATAAAAACAACACAAACTCAGAACTCCTGTGTGTGTTAAAGAGAAGAGACTGATATACAGTGAGACCCAGTGTAATGGGTTATAAACATTTCTCCCTACCTTTGATTCTCTTCTCTTTCAGCTGGAGTCATGGTCTTTTTCTGTTTTAAATGTTCTATTACAGCATTATGCTTCATCACCACCTTCAGGACAGAACAAAATCCAAAAATGCATATTTTATAATGACTACAAGTTGGTACACAGGTAACAACAGTAGAAATCTGAGCACATGTATGTGTTTCCCAAAGAAACTAAGAATTTTACATCGTAATACAAATAAAATGAGAGCTACTGTGTGGCCCGGGTGCTTATCACGTACCCGGCACTGTGCCCAGGGAAGCAGCTGACATTACCTTGTTTATTCACCGTAACAACGCTGAAAGGTAGGGACACTTTTATAAATGAGACAGTGAGACATAAAGAACTTACTAACTTGTTGGAGATTAAAGAATTAATACAGCTCTAATTTTAACCCAGCTATCATCCTCCAATAACCATGTTTTCAACATTATGCTCTCCGTCCCAGGCATTCATTTTAAAGATCACCCCACCCCCGCCCCACTGCCACCTTGTACAGAGATTAGGGTAAAGACAGACACTGTAATAATTCTCAGTTCATGGACCATACAGTGCTAAAAGCTGGGTAATAATGCATTTTAACACATTATATATGACGTTAATTTTTTAAGAATATTACTATACATCTTCAAAATCCCTCTGCTGCTGAAAACACTTCTAACAACATTACAATCATCAAAGTTGCTAAGAGACTAGATCTTAATTATTCCAACCACTAAAAGGAAATGAAAGTTCTGTGACATGATAGGGGAGTTAATTATTGCTACAATGGCAGTCATATTACAAGATGTGAATGTATCAAATCAATAAGACATATACCTTAAATTAAATTTATACAATGTTATATGTCAAATATATTTCAATAAAAAATAAAATAAAAAGTGCTTCTACATACATGACCTCATTTAATCATTACAGTAACCCTGTGCGGCTGCAAGAGAGAGAGTTTTAATGAGGATATAGCTCAGGGAAGATCAGTGGGTTTCACAGACTGTAAACAGGAGACCCAGGAACTGGGTTCTCCTGACTTGGGAACACTTGAAACCCACACAAACTCCTGACTAGTGCGGAGCGCTGCACATTCTCCCGCAATGCTATAGAGGATGTCACTATACGTGTGGCTTCGTTTCAAGCAGAATAATTCTAACTCATCTAAATTGCCTTACTTCACTACAAAGCTACTGCACAATGCCACTTTTTATTTATGCTATGGAGTCATACTATTTAAAGCTTTTTTTTAACGAAGGTGTGGCTGGAAACACAAATGAGTTTAATCTGTCTATAAAATTTGCTTAGCCTACGTGCAAACTAAGGAATGACAACTGCAAATAACTTCAAAGAAATTGCTGTGATGCCTGAAGTGGTTTCAAAACTTAGTTAAACCTTCAGGTTTCATATCAATGATACTTAAACTTCCTAAGTCCACTCTTTCCAACTTAGTTCTCCCAAAATACACGCCGTTTTTCCAGTAAGCACTGACTGTCTACATCCAACAGAGTTCCAAACCGTAACAGTCATTCAGTACGTTTTGGTCAATCCAGTGCTGCTTCTAACTTGAAGCATCAATGACTTTTGTGTCTTATTTAAGGAAAGCTAACACAACCAAACGCTAAGTCTAATGCACAGCACAATAATTCAAGCTACTGAACATGCTGCTTTTACTTAATAACTTTACCTGTTTCTGAATGATTTCGCTTTGATTAGAAGCTTGGAGGGTGTGTTCCCGCTTAATTTCTATCTGTTGCTGCTTCTTCTTTTGCTGCTGATCCCTGAGTTGCTGAACCCTTTGCAACTGCTCTTGCACACTGGCTGCCTGCACTGTAACCACATTCTGAATCTGGTGAGTCTGCACAGGGCTGCTTTGCTGCATCTGAACGGGTAACTGGAGTTTGATCTGCTGGGGCACACCACCTTGCTGAGCCTGTATCTGAGCCACAACCTGTGACTGGATCTGGGAGAGAACCTGGACTTGTTGCAGCTGTGGCACAGCAAGGACTTGGGGCTGAGGCTGCTGTACTTGGAGCGGAGGACGGGATGGGGACGAAACAGTAACTTGGCTTAACGTTTGTCCTGATGAAAGAGTTTGAGTTGAAGACTGTACCTGGGGTTGTGACTGTGGCTGGCCCTGGGAAGGTGGCTGAAGAGATGTGTGTGGCTGAATTGGAATCGGCTGTGAGGCTGTAGTCTGACCCTGGGACTGCTGTCCAGGAGACACTTGGGATGGAGTTGATGGACGCATTCGAGTCTGTGGTGGACTCTGGACACGAGCAGGAGACTGTCCTTGGACATTACTCTGAGGCTGACACTGTCCTGCACCTTGGGGTTTGGAGGACTGTGCTTGGGTGGGCTGTGCTTCAGGTGGGACGTGGGAGGCAGCAGTTGCTTGGGTCTGGGCTTCAGGCTGAGCTGGGGACGGGGGTTGGGTTGGGGGCTGGGGCTGTGCGGGCTGAGCAGTCTGAGGCTGGGCTTCTGCAGGACTCACGCTCGACGGCTGAGCTGGAGGCAGGCTCTTGGCTGGCTGCACCTGTGTCAGGGGCGATAATTTACTCTGTCTTTGTTCACTTGTACCTGCGAAAAGGAAAGACCAAATATTTCTTACTCTAGAACATGAGACTGGTTTAAGAAGAACTTGAAGGGGATTTTCTGAAGGTGAGAATTCTGCATTTCAGTACAGAAGACTGATGCCCTAGAAATGCTCCATCTAGAAACACCTAGGTCAGGACTCTCCTAAATTGGGGAACGTGGGCCCTGTTCATGGCTGCCCTCCGCACATTTCGCTAAGTCTCCAGAGGGCTGGCTTCCAAAGGAAGGCGCAGTCTCTGGAAATCAGCCAGGTCTTCTGGCCCAGGCTAAGGCCAGCCCACATTCCTCTCCTATGGCGTAGCGCCAGTGAGTGACGGCCGCTTGCAGCAGAAGGCTCACCAAGTGCTCTGG
Organism: Mesoplodon bidens; assembly: GCF_964165515.1. Lineage (NCBI taxonomy): Eukaryota > Metazoa > Chordata > Mammalia > Artiodactyla > Ziphiidae > Mesoplodon > Mesoplodon bidens. The sequence continues at coordinate 45,702,575 of NC_138179.1, read as the reverse complement.
TCCTGAAGCTCCCAATCGTAGGTTGTGAGCTGGAAATGCCCACCTGCCCTGAGAGCACGTCATGACTCAATCAGCTCCTACAGGCTTGGTGAGGAGTTAGGAGTGGGCACAGTCACCACGATACTTTACTATTTTGTGCCGACCCCCCGCTTTCTATACTTTTTAATGGGGGATGGTGGTGACAGGGAGGCTGTCAGAGTAAGAGATCTGGTCAAGCTCTTGTGAGGCTGACCAGTCAGCTGCGACACTCACCAGCTTGAGGCACATCCTCCCAAAGACAAATACCGGTCCTCTGGCCCCCTCTGTCACCCAGCTACCCGTGACACTACCATGCAGCATTTCCGACAAGCCCAGGTTCTACCTGCTGCTGTAGTGGAAACAGTGGTGGTGGTGGTGCTGGTTGCCGTGGCCGTTGTTGCCAGTGGGGTGAAGAGGAACCGCTGGACGGTACCGTTCGGCATTGCGGCTTGCATCAGCTGCTGTCCTGGACCGGGAAGTATAGTCACCCCTTGAGGTATCAACTGCAACTGTCCAGTAGTTTGGCCTTGTCCTTGAATCACTACTGTCAAACCTTGATTGCCACCCTATGGAAAAAACACACAACATGTAAACAGCCTTCAAACCATCGATCTGCAAGTATACCATTTGATCCTTTAAAATAATGAACATATGTATCTGAAGGTCTATGGAATGGTGCCAAGAAAAAGTCAGATAAGCTAAAATAAGAATAGTTATTTTAAAAGACTGATGGTGTTTAGTGGAAAAAACATGAACTAACAATCCAGAGTTCCAGTCCGAGCTCTCCAAATGGACAGCCAGGTTACCTGTCTATAAGTAATATCGCTCCTCTGGATCTAAATTTCCCAATCTATAAAATAAGGGTGTGAACTGAATAACTAAGGTCTGCACAAAATTCTGATTTTAAATCATCTTATTTATATTCATATTATTTTATAACTTTCAAAGCATCTTTAGACATACTTTAGACATGCCTCATTTGATTCTCACAATAGACTTGTGACTTTGTGGATTAGGGAGAGAAAATATTACTACAATCCTCCTACCAATTAGGAAACTCAAGTTAGAAAGTTCAAGTCTCTTACCCAGAGTGAGAGAGCAAGTTCAAGGTGAGATATAATGAGAAGCCCAGGCCTCCTAGTTTCAGTTTTTTCATCATGTACCAAATGACCTATGGCGTGTGTTGGTGTGTGCCAACATATAGAAAGCTTACGGTTCTGACATGGAATGCAAACACCATGTGAGGAAGGTCACTAATGTCTGAGTAATCATCCAAATGGGGACTAGGAACTAAAAACTCCATCTGCACTGCCTCTTCTGTCCAGGACTTCTTAATCCTCAACTATCAGGAACATGGTGGAGAATTAGAAAGCAAACGTAGAAACAAGCCACCCTAAGTTCCCAACAGCCAAAACTGATGCTACAAAGTTCCTACAGTGAGGCTAAGCTCCATGCCTCCATGCACTTTACTCAGGAGTCCCTTACTACAGCAGTCCCCAACCTTCTGGGCACCAGGGACTGGTTTCGTGGAAGACAGTTTTTTCATGGACGGGGTGGGTGGGTGATGGTGCAGGCTGTGATGCGCGGGACGGGGAGCAATAGGCAGCGGCAGATGAAACTCCGCTCGCTCCCCCACCCCTCACCTCCTGCCGTGTGGCCTGGTTCCTATCAGGCCGCAAACCGGTTGAGGACCCCTGCCTTATTCACTGTTGCTTTTCTAAAACATTTTTGTGCACAGTCAAAACTACATAAAACACCAAGTATAGTTTAAAGAATAATTATAAAGTGAACGTCTATAAAACCAGCATTCAGGTCATCACTGCCAGTATCCAAGAAGGCCCCCATGTGACCTGCTCTGATCTTAATTCCCCTCCTTTGCCCTAGAGGCAAGCACCACTCTCACTGTTACAATAACTGCAGTTCTTTATAGTGCGACCACTAAGCCCTCTAAGGGCCACAGACTCACAACTTCAGGAGCACCATTCAGGAAGAATTCAAATGGTGTCCCTTCCAGGTAGGCGATGCAGCAGGCCCATAACCCTACACATGTAGCTAGTTTTGCCTGTTTCTGAATCTTATGCAAATAGATCATAATGTAATTCTGTTTGTTGCTTGCTTTTTAGTTAGCTCAGCAATGTAGTTCTATGTGGCTGTTGTTTGTTCATTTCCATTGCTGTAGGAAGGCAACTTATTTATCTAATTGACTGCAGATTGACATTTGGGTTGTTCCCAGTTTTTGACTCTTATGAACAATGCTGCTGTATATATTCATGTCCATCATCCTGGTGCTCAGACGAACAAGAACTTCTCCAGGAAACACACCTAGAAGGAGAACTACTATGACGTGGGGCATGTGTCTTCAACTTTGCTACATAGTGTCTACAGTTTTCCAAGGTGGCTAAACCAATTTATACTACGACCAGGTGTGTACGAGAGTTCATTCTGCTCCATGTCTTTGCTGTCTCTTGATTTTGTCTGACATTTTAGTTTATACCAATCTCTTAGATATATGGTTTTAATATGCATTTCCCTCATTACTAACAAAACTCAGCAGCTTTTTGGATTTATGGACGTTTAGATTTCCTCTTTTCTCGACAAGTTTGTTTGCCCTTTTTTCCTACCGAGCTATCTGGATTTTTTTCCTTCTTAATCTGTACTAGTAATTCTTCATGTATTCTGCAGAACTGTCCTTGGCTGGTTGTATTTATGCCTTCCCTCATTCTTTTCACTCTTTTATAATGTTTGATGAACTGAAGTTCTTATTTCTAAGGTTGTTGAATTTAGAAATCTTTTCCTTTATGGCTAGTATTTTCTGTCTTTAAGAAAGCTTTCCTGGGCTTCCCTGGTGGTGCAGTAGTTAAGAATCCACCTGCCAATGCAGGGGACATGGGTTCGAGACCTGGTCCCGGAAGATCCCGCATGCTGTGGAGCAAGTAAGTCCATGTGCCACAACTACCACACGTGTGCTCTAGAGCCCGTGAGCCACAACTACTGAGCCCGTGTGCCACAACTACTGAAGCCTGCGTGCCTAGAGCCCCTGCTCCACAACAAGAGAAACCACTGCAATGGGAAGCCCACGCACGGCAATGAAGAGTAGCCCCCGCTCCCCGCAACTAGAGAGAGCCCGCGCGCAGCAACAAAGACCCAACGCAGCCAAAAAGAAATAAATAAAATAAATTTATTAAAAAAAGATAAAAAGTATTTTTGACTCTAGGAACCAGCCATTTTAAAAAAGTAAGTACATTTTTAAACGTCCAAAGATAAGTACGTGTTTTAAAGCTTACAGCAAGAGTAAGTAAGATCACTTGTAAAGTTAAAATGGAAGTCACATTACTTACGTGGCCCTGTGTTAACTGGGTGAGTTGAGCCATGGTAAGCTTCACCTGTCCTTGCTGGGGGCGAGGGGGCTGTGAGGTTGAAGGCTGTAGACTTGCAGTGGGTGCTCCTGAAGTTAATCCTTTCTGTGCAGGTGTTGAGGAAACTGTACTAGGGGCAGAGATCGCAGTGGAAACAGGTTGCCCTCTGATGATCTGCGTCACCACCTGCTGAGGAGTACCTATGTAAAGAGCAAAACATTAGAATGCTTCTATGCCCTAAGCAATACTCTGAGTTGAAATGTCGTTCAACACTTCAGATGAATGTATTCTTCTCAATTTTCAAAAAGACTGACGGGATGCTGACATACTGATGCACTCAGCCATATACCCACACCCAAAGGACGCACCTGGTTGTCAGTGAGCCTGTTTCCACTCAGCTCACTAACCACCACTCTCCCATTCCTGCTCTCTGCAGTAGTCAAAAAATAATAATAATAATAATAATGCTCTTCCTATGAATCTAAAGCCAAGATGACAATAGGGAAGATGGAAGAGCCTATGTAAAATGTACGTTAGGCTGCCTTTCCTTAGGAATATAAATGAAAAGATAATAATCTAATATATAATTAATTTATGTGACTTTTAAACAAAACATATAGAATCTGGAATATTCTGGGACAATTATATTTATAAATGAGTTTTTCTTATAGCTATTTGCAAGTTAGTTTGAGAGAACCAAGAGGGCAAGAACCCCTGTATCCTCAATACTAGAGCAAGGTGCTCAACAAATGCTTCCATAGTTACTGTTGAATAAACATCTATAGAATGAATGAAGTTTAACTGAAATGGCTCCATAGTCTTCTAAAAACTTCTGTTTCTCATTTAACATGATGAAACTAGAAGAAAAAGCAGGTGGTAATTATTTGGCAGCTAATTTTACACTTATAAAATCTGAATTCATTATTAATTAGTAAGTATTATATTTCTGAAATTTTGTATTCACTTCCTGTTTTTCCTCATATGTCTACATATATATTTCTGTGTATATTTTTTTTAATGACCGGTGCTTAATATTATTGCATTATGTATAAAATTAAACCTATTTTGACATTTAGAACACTTTCCCTTTTTCTTTTTTTAAATAATACCCTGGTGAAATCCCTGCTTACAAATTTTTATGTGCTTCTAATTATTTCCTTAGAATAAACTCCTCCCCAAATTACTGGATTCATAGCAGGAACATAGTATTAAATTGAATTTAGAAAGGTTATACCCATTCATACTCCCATCACCACTGGGTGCCCATTTCACTGAACCCTTTCCAACCCTATCACTAAAGTATCACATTCCAGCAATCAGAAATAGTATGATAGCATCACAGTGTCTGCATTACTTCAGTTGGTCTACTTTCCTTTGGTATCACATGCTCCTAAATTCTGGTGGCTTGTAAATATGCTATAGAAACGGGCAGTGTAAGTTTTTCATCATTACTCTTTCTTCTAAACTTTACTTGGTTATTGTTCTCCACTTATTCTTCAAGATGAATCAAAAAACAGTACAGTGGGGCTTCCCTGGTGGCGCAGTGGTTGAGAGTCCGCCTGCCAATGCAGGACACACGGGTTCGAGCCCTGGTCTGGGAAGATCCCACATGCCACGGAGCAGCTGGCCCCGTGAGCCACAATTACTGAGCCTGTGCATCTGGAGCCTGTGCTCCACAACAAGAGAGGCCGAGAGAGTGAAAGGCCCGCGCACCGCGATGAGGAGTGGCCCCCACTTGCCACAACTAGAGAAAGCCCTCGCACAGAAACGAAGACCCAACACAGCCATAAATAAATAAATAAATAAATAAATTTAAAAAAAAAAAAAACAGTGCAGTATATATAGACAAGTGCTTGAATTTGAAAACTTCTGGACCCCAACACTCTGTCCTTGTACTGCAGTTTGAGGAATAGTTAATGAAACGTTACTTTCTTTTATCACCTTATATTTTCTTTTTTCCATCTTTATTGGACTATAATTGCTTTTCAATGTGTTAGTTTCTGCTGTACAACAAAGTGAATCAGCTATATGTATACATACATCCTTATATCACCTTGTATTGATATGGTGTCATCATAAACACAGATGGATAAAAGGGCTGGTACTGACTGATTATATGATGGTCATTCAGATGATCCCCAATATGTACATGTTCAATTATGTTTAGATTATCATCAAAACACAAATTCAAAAATTAAAACACTTTTTATTACAACCTGGGAGTGTTCAACTTGGGAAACGCTAGCGTGGTGGTAGGAATAGGGATAAGTTGACCTGCACACACTCAGACACACACTACACACATCCATCCACCCTCTACCTCTCTGACCACAACTCCTAAGACTCTTACTGTCTTCACTGGGCCCCACCAGTCTCACTGGCCACCTTGCTTTTCATATGACACACTAGACACACTCATATGTGAAGCTATATATTCACATATGCAAGTCTAAGTATATTACCATTTATCATCCATAAACTTTTCTTCTTCTTTACATTAGTTTTATCTTTCCTTTTAGTTGGCTGCCTAACTGACAGCTATTTTTAAACATGAATAGATACTGAATTTTACCAATTGTCTCTGTAGCATTAACTGAAATAAGGAATCATACTTTCTTCTCGGGTAAATTTTGCTTAGGCATTAGGATATTTCCTTTAAAAAAATACTATGCTATGTTTCATATTAGAATTATGCTAAATTTGTAAAATGAATGGGAAAGAATTTATCTACTCCTTTCCCCTTATGGCCTGCAACTATTTTTTATAAGAAGGAAATTGTTTCCTAACCATTTCAAAGAATTTTATCCATAAAACCGTGAGGTCTGGAATTCTTTTTTGTAGGTAATACTATGGCAACTTTCCAAATTTCTTCCCTTGATGTGAGTCATTAAGACTTGAAATTTATAAGCATAGTATATAATTATGCCTTGTTATTCAAACAGATTTAGTTCCTTCTATTTTTATTGTACTTTCTCATTCCTACATTTTGTAAACTAGCATTTTGTTCCCCTTTCTCTAGACTTGCAAAAAAAAATGGTTTAATATTTGCCTTTTCTGTCTTATAATCATTACTTATACTTTACTTCCTTCTTCCTGTTTTCATTTAAGACTTGTAACAATATATATTTTTCTAACTTCTGGTTAAGATTTAATGTGGGTTTTTTTTTTTTTGTCTGTTCACCAATGTGTTTCAACTGCCTAGAGTAGGTGCTCAAAAATATTTGCTGAATGAATGAATTTGCCTCTCAGTTTAGCTTTGCAGCCTGGCTTAGCTGCTACTTGATAATCTGTTTGTAATGACACATCTGATGTTTCTTTAACATAAAAGTTACTTTTGAGAACATACTTTTGAAATTCCAAGCAAGTAAGCGTTCTTAGTATAATACCTTAATGTTAATTTCTAGCTTTACTACAAAAAATGTAGCCTATACACATTCTACTTTTTGGAATTCATCAAGGTTTTACCTATGGCTCATTATAAGACCATTTTCACACAAATAGCTCATAAATATTTAAAACTAATGTGTATTCCTAAAGGTACAAAAGTTGATACAGTCTGTTTCCGGTCTACTATACTCCTGTAAATCCCTCCTTGATTTCAAATAGTTTTTGCTTTATACACTTCAATGACATCTTATTTTAAAGATCCAAGATTGCACCTTCACTGCAATCTGTATCTTTAAGCCAAATATAAAGTGACTTTCTAAGTAGCTCGAAGATGGCGGAAGAGTAAGACGCGGAGATCACCTTCCTCCCCACAGATACACCAGAAATACAGCTACACGTGGAACAACTCCTACAGAACACCTACTGAACGCTGGCAAAAGACCTCAGACCTCCCAAAAGGCGAGAAACTCCCCACGTACCTGGGTAGGGCAAAGCGGAGAGATTCCCGCACAGAGGATCGGTGCTGACTGGCACTCACCAGCCCGAGAGGCTTGTCTGCTCGCCCGCCTGGGCGGGCAGGGCTGGGAGCTAAGGCTTGGGCTTTGGTCAGAGTGCAGGGAGAGGACTGGGGCTGGTGGCGTGAACACAGACTGAAGGGGCTAATGCGCCACAGCTAGCCAGGAGGGAGTCCGGGAAAAAGTCTGGACCTGCCGAAGAGGCAAGAGACTTTTTCTTCCCTCTTTGTTTCCCGTGTGCGAGGAGAGGGGATTAAGAGTGCTGCTTAAAGGAGCTCCAGAGACGGGCGCGAGTCGCGGCTGAAAGCGCGGACCCCAGAGACGGGCGTGGGACGCTGGGGCTGCTGCTGCCGCCGCCAAGAGGCCTGTGTGCGAGCGCAGGTCACTGTCCACGCCCCACTTCCGGGGAGCCTGTGCAGCCCGTCACTGCCGGGGTCCCGGGATCCAGGGATGGCTTCCCCGGGAGAGCGGACGGCGCGCCTCGGGCTGGTGCAACGTCACGGCGGACTCTGCCGAGCGGCTCGACCCCGCACTCCGTGCCCCTCCCTCCCCCGCGGCCTGAGTGAGCCAGAGTCCCCGAAGCGGCTGCTCCTTTAACCCTGTGCTGTCTGAGCAAAGAACAGACGCCCTCCGGCGACCTACACGCAGAGGCGGGGCCTAATCCAAAGCTGAGACCCGGGAGCTGTGAGAACAAAGAAGAGAAAGGGAAATCTGTCCCAGCAGCCTCAGAAGCAGTGGATTAAAGCTCCACAATCAACTTGATGTACCCTGCATCTGTGGAATACATGAATAGACAACGAATCATCCCAAATTGAGGAGCCGTGTGGATGAAAGGTTCTTGGTGCTGCAGCCAGGAGTCAGTGCTGTGCCTCTGAGGTGGGAGAGCCAACTTCAGGACACTGGTCCACAAGAGACCTCCCAGCTCCACATAATGTCAAACGGCGAAAATCTTCCAGAGATCTCCATCTCAACACCAGCACCCAGCTTCACTCAACGACCAGCAAGCTACAGAGCTGGACACCCTATGCCAAACAACTAGCAAGACAGGAACACAACGCCACCCATTAGCAGAGAGGCTGCCTAGAATCATAATAAGGCCACAGACACCCCAAAACACACCACCAGACGTGGACCTGCCAACCAGAAAGACAAGATCCAGCCTCATCCACCAGAACACAGGCACTAGTCCCCTCCACCAGGAAGCCTACACAACCCACTGAACCAACCTTAGCCACTGGGGACAGACATCAAAAACAACGGGAACTACGAACCTGCAGCCTGCAAAAAGGAGACCCCAAACACAGTAAGATAAGCAAAATGAGAAGACAGAAAAACACACAGCAGGAGAAGAAGCAAGATAAAAACCCACCAGACCTAACAAATGAAGAGGAAATAGGCAGTCTACCTGAAAAAGAATTCAGAATAATGATAGTAAAGATGATCCAAAATCTTGGAAATAGAATAGACAAAATGCAAGAAACAGTTAACAAGGACCTAGAAGAACTAAAGATGAATCAAGCAACAATTAGAAACACAATAAATGAAATTAAAAATACTCTAGATGGGATCAATAGCAGAATAACTGAGGCAGAAGAACGGATAAGTGACGAGGAAGATAACATAGTGGAAATAACTACTGCAGAGCAAAATAAAGAAAAAAGAATGAAAAGAACTGAGGATAGTCTCAGAGACCTCTGGGACAACATTAAACGCACCAACATTCGAATTATAGAGGTTCCAGAAGAAGAAGAGAAAAAGAAAGGGACTGAGAAAATATTTGAAGAGATTATAGTTGAAAACTTCCCTAATATGGGAAAGGAAATAGTTAATCAAGTCCAGAAGGCACAGAGAGTCCCATACAGGATAAATCCAAGGAGAAATACGCCAAGACACATATTAATCAAACTGTCAAAAATTAAATACAAAGAAAACATATTAAAAGCAGCAAGGGAAAAACAACAAATAACATACAAGGGAATCCCCATAAGGTTAACAGCTGATCTTTCAGCAGAAACTCTGCAAGCCAGAAGGGACTGGCAGGACATATTTAAAGTGATGAAGGAGAAAAACCTGCAACCAAGATTACTCTACCCAGCAAGGATCTCATTCAGATTTGATGGAGAAATTAAAACGTTTACAGACAAGCAAAAGCTGAGAGAGTTCAGCACCACCAAACCAGCTTTACAACAAATGCTAAAGGAACTTCTCTAGGCAAGAAACACAACAGAAGGAAAAGACCCACAATGACGAACCCAAAACAATTAAGAAAATGGGAATAGGAACATACATATCAATAATTACCTTAAATGTAAATGGACTAAATGCTCCCACCAAAAGACACAGATTGGCTGAATGGATACAAAAACAAGACCCATATATATGCTGCTACAAGAGACCCACTTCAGACCTAGAGACACATACAGACTGAAAGTGAGGGGCTGGAAAAAGATATTCCATGCAAATGGAAATCAAAAGAAAGCTGGAGTAGCAATTCTCGTATCAGACAAAATAGACTTTAAAATAAAGACTATTAGAAGAGACAAAGAAGGACACTATATAATGATCAAGGGATCGATCCAAGAAGATATAACAATTGTAAATAGTTATGCACCAAACATAGGAGCACCTCAATACATAAGGCAAATACTAACAGCCATAAAAGGGGAAATTGACAGTAACACATTCATAGTAGGGGACTTTAACACCCCACTTTCACCAATGGACAGACCATCCAAAATGAAAATAAATAAGGAAACACAAGCTTTAAATGATACATTAAACGAGATGGACTTAATTGATATTTATAGGACATTCCATCCAAAAACAATAGAATACACATTTTTCTCAAGCGCTCATGGAACATTCTCCAGGATAGATCGTATCTTGGGTCACAAATCAAGCCTTGGTAAATTTAAGAAAATTGAAATTGTATCAAGTATCTTTTCCGACCACAAGGCTATGAGACTAGATATCAATTACAGGAAAAGATCTGTAAAAAATACAAACACATGGAGGCTAAACAATACACTACTTAATAACGAAGTGATCACTGAAGAAATCAAAGAGGAAATCAAAAAATACCTAGAAACAAATGACAATGGAGACACGACGACCCAAAACCTATGGGATGCAGCAAAAGCAGTTCTAAGAGGGAAGTTTATAGCAATACAATCCCACCTTAAAAAACAGGAAACATCTCGAATAAACAACCTAACCTTGCACATAAAGCAATTAGACAAAGAAGAACAAAAACACCCCAAAGTTAGCAGAAGAAAAGAAATCATAAAAATCAGATCTGCAATAAATGAAAAACAAATGAAGGAAACGATAGCAAAGATCAATAAAACTAAAAGCTGGTTCTTTGAGAAGATAAACAAAATTGATAAACCATTAGCCAGACTCATCAAGAAAAAAAGGGAGAAGACTCAAATCAATAGAATTAGAAATGAAAAAGGAGAAGTAACAACTGACACTGCAGAAATACAAAAGATCATGAGAGATTACTACAAGCAACTCTATGCCAATAAAATGGACAACCTGGAAGAAATGGACAAACTCTTAGAAATGCACAACCTGCCAAGACTGAATCAGGAAGAAATAGAAAATATGAACAGACCAATCACAAGCACTGAAATTGAAACTGTGATAAAAAATCTTCCAACAAACAAAAGCCCAGGACCAGATGGCTTCACAGGCGAATTCTATCAAGCATTTAGAGAAGAGCTAACACCTTTCCTCTCAAACTCTTCCAAAATATAACAGAGGGAGGAACACTCCCAAACTCATTCTATGAGGCCACCATCACCTTGATACCAAAACCAGACAAGGATGTCACAAAGAAAGAAAACTACAGGCCAATATCACTGATGAACATAGATGCAAAAATCCTCAACAAAATACTAGAAAACAGAATCCAACAGCACATTAAAAGGATCATACACCATGATCAAGTGGGGTTTATTCCAGGAATGCAAGGATTCTTCAATATACGCAAATCAATCAACGTGATACACCATATTAACAAACTGAAGGAGAAAAACCATATGATCATCTCAATAGATGCAGAGAAAGCTTTCAACAAAATTCAACACCCATTTATGATAAAAACCCTGCAGAAAGTAGGTATAGAGGGAACTTTCCTCAACATAATAAAGGCCATATATGACAAACCCACAGCCAACATCGTCCTCAATGGTGAAAAACTGAAACCATTTCCACTAAGATCAGGAACAAGACAAGGTTGCCCACTCTCACCACTCTTATTCAGCATAGTTTTGGAAGTTTTAGCCACAGCAATCAGAGAAGAAAAGGAAATAAAAGGAATCCAAATTGGGAAAGAAGAAGTAAAGCTGTCACTGTTTGCAGATGACATGACACTATACATAGAGAATCCTAAAGATGCCACCAGAAAACTACTAGAGCTAATCAATGAATTTGGTAAAGTAGCAGGATACAAAATTAATGCACAGAAATCTCTGGCATTCCTATATACTAATGATGAAAAATCTGAAAGTGAAATCAAGAAAACACTCCCATTTACCACTGCAACAAAAAGAATAAAATATCTAGGAATAAACCTACCTAAGGAGACAAAAGACCTGTATGCCGAAAATTATAAGACACTGATGAAAGAAATTAAAGATGATACAAATAGATGGAGAGATATACCATGTTCTTGGATTGGAAGAATCAACATTGTGAAAATGACTCTACTACCCAAAGCCATCTACAGATTCAATGCAATCCCTATCAAACTACCACTGGCATTTTTCACAGAACTAGAACAAAAAATTTCACAATTTGTATGGAAACACAAAAGACCCCGAATAGCCAAAGCAATCTGGAGAACGAAAAATGGAGCTGGAGGTATCAGGCTCCCTGACTTCAGACTATACTACAAAGCTACAGTAATCAAGACAGTATGGTACTGGCACAAAAACAGAAAGATAGATCAATGGAACAGGATAGAAAGCCCAAAGATAAACCCACGCACATATGGTCACCTTATCTTTGATAAAGGAGGCAGGAATGTACAGTGGAGAAAGGACAGCCTCTTCAATAAGTGGTGCTGGGAAAACTGGACAGGAACACGTAAAAGTATGAGATTAGATCACTCGCTAACACCATACACAAAAATAAGCTCAAAATGGATTAAAGACCTAAATGTAAGGCCAGAAACTATCAAACTCTTAGAGGAAAACATAGGCAGAACACTCTATGACATAAATCACAGCAAGATCTTTCTTGACCCACCTCCTAGAAAAATGGAAATAAAGACAAAAATAAACAAATGGGACCTAATGAAACTTAAAAGCTTTTGCACAGCAAATGAAACCATAAACAAGACCAAAAGACAACCCTCAGAATGGGAGAAGATATTTGCAAATGAAGCAACTGACAAAGGATTAGTCTCCAAAATTTACAAGCAGCTCATGCAGCTCAATAACAAAAAAACAAACAACCCAATCCAAAAATGGGCAGAAGACCTAAATAGACATTTCTCCACAAAGGATATACAGACTGCCAACAAACACATGAAAGAACGCTCAACATCTTTAATCATTAGAGAAATGCAAACCAAAACTACGATGAGATATCATCTCACACCAGTCAGAATGGCCATCATCAAAAAATCTACAAACAATAAATGCTGGAGGGGGTGTGGAGAAAAGGGAACACTGTTGCACTGCTGGTGGGAATGTGAATTGGTACAGCCACTATGGAGAACAGTATGGAGGTTCCTTAAAAAACTACAAATAGAACTACCATATGACCCAGCAATCCCACTACTAGGCATATACCCTGAGAAAACCATAATTCAAAAGGAGTCATGTACCAAAATGTTCATAGCAGCCCTATTTACAACAGCCCGGAGATGGAAACAACCTAAGTGTCCATCATCGGATGAATGGATAAAGATGTGGCACATATATACAATGGAATATTACTCAGCCATAAAAAGAAACGAAATTGAGCTATTTGTAATGAGGTGGATAGACCTAGAGTCTGTCATACAGAGTGAAGTAGTCAGAAAGAGAAAGACAAATACCGTATGCTAACACATATATATGGAATTTAAGAAGAAAAAAATGTCATGAAGAACCTAGGGGTAAGACAGGAATAAAGACACAGAGCTACTAGAGGATGGACTTGAGAATATGGGGTGGGGGAAGGGTAAGCTGTGACAAAGCGAGAGAGAGGCATGGACATATATACAGTACCAAACGTAAGGTAGATAGCTAGTGGGAAGCTGTTGCATAGCACAGGGAGATCAGCTTGGTGCTTTGTGACTGCCTGGAGGGGTGGGATAGGGAGGGTGGGAGGGAGACGCAAGAGGGAGGGGATATGGGAACATATGTATATGTATAACTGATTCATTTTGTTATAAAGCAGAAACTAACACACCATTGTTAAGCAATTATACTCCAATAAAGATGTAAACCCCCCCCAAAAAAAGTGACTTTCTTTGCCCTAGTTATTGTTTCTTTAAAATACTGAATTCGACTCTGTTCAATATTAGTAGGATTATGCATGTCTTCCCTCCGCCTCTCCCTTCTTTCTTTCTTTTTTTGTCCTTTATTTCATGTGTCTTTGACCATCTTTTTATGTTTTACCTTCTGTGGTAATTTGCTTTTAGGAATGTTTCTCATAAATTCACAGTTCGTTTTCACTCAATCTTTACAGGCTTCAACATTTACTATGGGAGCTTTAACTTATTTACATTAAAAAGGGCAGGCACTGCCTCTGTAATCTTGTTTTATGCTTTCCATTTAAATGCTTCTTAGCCATTTCCTTGATTTTATCTTTTGCCACACAGACTGTTTTCTTTGCTTATTCTCTTTACTCCAATGATCTGAATGTATATATCCCATTTACTAGAGGTTTTAAGAACATTTTTAACAAGCATACTTGGACCTGCTTTTCTCTTATTGACAATACCAGAAATGAAATAAAATCTTATGGCTGTGTCCCATGATGAATCAGAAATTTAGTATGCTTCGAAATCTTAATTCATATTGGTATTTTCCAGTATGTAGAGTGCCAAATACAGAATATTATAGATTTCCTACACTGACTCTTTAGATGTAAAATGATAATACTGGATGGAGGAATACCTGGCTGTACCATCACAGGTGTTCGAATAATTGCCTTTCCTAGTGTTGACTGTTGGAGTGGTGTTCTAATCACCGTCATACCAGGGCGGATCTGAGGCCCTGTGATTACCTACAAATAACACAAAGGACAATGAATTAAAATGTTTTTAAAAGACTAAAGCATGATGGACTTAGAACAGAGATCTTTAAACATTCCATATTGATAAACATGTCTACAGAAATTACAGAAGCTCTTGGACAGTACATATTAAATTATATTAAGCATCAGAATAAAGATAGAACTTTGAGGGGAGAAAACGTAATTTAAATGAGATCGCATGAAATTCCTTGTCACTGATACCAAGAATAGCCTACAGACTAAAAGCAAGGATACAAGACCCAAGAAAGCTCTGCTCTATAACCACCACAGTTGCTCACAGGAAAATGATAAGTCCTATTTTCCCTGAGCGCCAATCCTCATCTGTAACCCAGAGAACACAGGTGCAAGATCAGAGACCAGAAGTTCTTTCATAATTTAAAGGAGAGACTACACAGCATATTATTTTCACTGTTAGGTTTAGAACATTCTCAAGTCTGCCTAACATTAAACTTTTTCCATAATACTAGTGCCAAGGAAATGATGTATCTAATATGTGTGCATATCAGCTGATAGACTAGTTAATGCTGTGGATTATGTTTTCACTCTACTCCTTGGCTGCATAGCACGTCGTTTTCCTGGGTGATCCAGTGTTGCCCATTGTTTTCAATAAAGACATTTTCTTTGTAAAATCCTGGAAAGCAATTCTTATGATTCATAAACTATACTAATGTGCTATTAACTAAATTTTAAAAATTAACGGTTCACTTGAAATATAAGTAACAGATGTTTTTAAAAATCAGTACTTTGTCACAGATTAAGTAAAAAGTAAAGAAAAATTAGAAGTTGGATTAATCCTGGAAGAGGCCATTCTAAAAACTTCAACCAATGTGGTTAACACCAAATAAACCTGTAAAGAACTCTTACTTGGGAAGTGCTTGTAGTTCCTCCAGAACTTGAGGTATTGGGCCTAATCGTGACTGTTGCTGTCCTGGGCTGGAATGAAGTAAAGGTTTGCTGACTTGTACCTGTACTGGATGGAATGATACCCAGGACTTTCTGCTGTACTTGAACAACGCCTTGAAAAAAAGATGAAGAAGTAATTGATAACTGCCCCTTTCATAAAACATCAGGTATTGATTGCTTGGTTCCTGAGGAGAAACCAGGTGTGGCGAGGGTTTATAGTGGGCTACATAAAATGTGAGATCTGAAGACTGAAATCAGTGAAAAGGAAATGAAAAATAATGGCAACAGTATGATCTGGCAAATGTGAATTAAAACTCTTCACATTTCCCTTACCTCCTTGCGTTGCTGGCACATTTACAGCGACAATCTTGCTGTTTGCAGGAAGTGGCAGTTTGGTAATTACTTTTCCTGCCATAGTGACTGGATTGCCTGTAATTTGGAACGTCTGACCTGTGCTGGCAATGGTTGTAGCAGATGTGGCAGCTGTGCTGGTGGCTAATGGGGTATAAGACATTTAATAAGCTTCAGATTTAAAATAACCAGCAACGTAGTGACTTCTAGGAAGGCACCAATGCATGAAATGTGGCTCATTTTGTATTTTTAAGAAAAACATTCCTCTCCACTCAAAGTAAGTGAACCATGTAAATGCTGAAAGTGAAATAATGTAAGAGAGGAGTTTCGCTAATGTAATATTATGAATATTATCTGTAACAAACCTACTGTTACAGTTTGTTTGCTCAATCAGCTGCAGAAGAAAAATAATTTTCTAAAGAAACATTTCATTTCAGTAGGTAAAGGACTGAAATTTCTTTTTCTTGAATGAAAGCAATCTTTTATTTAATCACAGTTGTGTACCTGAATTTGACTGGCCTTGCTTAACCCAGGTAGCAAAGGTCTGATGAAAGTTCTTGTTCTGCTGGAATGTTACTGTAGCTGGAGATCCAACTTTCGTAGTTAGTACCATTTTAGTGCCAGTTGTAACTGAGCCACTTATGGGGGCCACCATAACTTTCTGTGCTGGAGAGATGGTACTAGTTGTACTGCTTGTTGGGGAAGTAGTGGAAGCTGCAATTACTGTAGGCTTCTGCTGTTCCAATCGTTTCTAGAAAAGTCAGGGAGAGAAATCATGAACCAAAATCGTTCCAAATAAAAACACCATTCTGCATGAAGTCCAGCCACAATTCCTCTCAATCTAAAAAAGTGCACCAAATTTCTAAAATATTTAACTTCTGAAAATATGCCCAAATTTACACTTGAATTTAATTTCTTGAGGGAGGCAACACTTTTTATGACTCTAAATCACATATACTTTATTAAAAGCAATAAGGTTTTGGTGACAGAAATTTGAAATGATCAAGTTTTTCCAGTCTGTGCAAAGGTCCAAGCTTTCAGACTGAAAGTGCAAGAGACCTGGGTGATCTTACTGGAGACAGGGATACCTTGCGATTCAGCGGTGGGGTTTAGAACAGACAGACAGCAAATGATGGGACCTGTCATGTTAATTTGCCCAATCATAAAGAACATGTCAATATTTAAGTATCACTATTCAAGTTGGCAAACCTGCAATCAAACAAGCTGAAAATAATAAACAATTTTTCTAGACTTATATTTTTCAGTTCAAGGATTTTTACAGAAAAATCCTTTAGACTATTTTATACCGAATGGTATAATCGGATCTTTCAGACTATAGTGTTATTAAAGACGATTTGCATTTCTTTTCCCAGAGATTGTGGCCTTTTCCTGACAGCTTATCGATATGACAGTTTCAGTTTACACATGTAAAAACTACAACTTGATCTTTTTGAATTATGGTTTCCTCAGGGTATATGCCCAGTAGTGGGACTGCTGGGTCGTATGGTAGTTCTGTTTTTAGTTTTAGAAGGAACCTCCATACTGTTCTCCATAGTGGCTGGATCAATTTACATTCCCACCAACAGTGCAACAGGGTTTTTCTCCACACCCTCTCCAGCATTTGTTGTTTGTAGATTTTTTGATGATGGCCATTCTGACTGGTGTGAGGTGATAACCTCATTGTAGTTTTGGTTTGCATTTCTCTAATGATTAGTGATGTTGAGCATCCTTTCATGTGTTTGTTGGCAATCTGTATATCTTCTTTGGAAAAATATCTATTTAAGTCTTCTGCCCATTTTTGGATTGGGTTGTTTATTTTTTTAATATTGAGCTGCATGAGCTGCTTGTAAATTTTGGAGATTAATCCTTTGTCAGTTGCTTCGTTTGCAACTATTTTCTCCCATTCTGAGGGTTGTCTTTTCGTCTTGTTTATGGTTTCCTTTGCTGTGCAAAAGCCTTTAAGTTTCATTAGGTCCCATTTATTTATTTTTGCTTTTATTTCCATTTCTCTAGGAGGTGGGTCAAAAAGGATCTTGCTGTGATTTATGTCACAAGGTGTTCTGCCTATGTTCTCCTCTAAGAGTTTTATAGTGTTTGGCTTTACATTTAGGTCTTTAATCCATTTTGAGTTTATTTTTGTGTGTGGTGTTATGGAGTGTTCTAATTTCATTCTTTTACATGTAGCTGTCCAGTTTTCCCAGTCTGAAGAACCTAGGGGCAGGACAGAAATAAAGATGCAGACGTAGAGAATGGACTTGAGGACACGGGGAGGGGCAAGGGTAAGCTGGGACGAAGTGAGAGCGTGGCATGCACATATATATACACTACCAGATGTAAAATAGACAGCTAGTGGGAAGCAGCCACATAGCACAGGGAGATCACCTCAGTGCTTTGTGACCACCTAGAGGGGTGGGATAGGGAGGGTGGGAGGGAGACGCAAGAGGGAGGAGATATAGGATACATGTATATGTATAGCTGGTTCATTTTGTTATAAAGCAGAAACTAACACACCATTGTAAAGCAATTATACTCCAATAAAGATGTTAAAACAAACAAACAAACAAACAAAAAAACTACAGCTGGCATTGACTACAAACCTGGTGGCAAACCCTCTACCCTTCATTATCTTATTTAATGCTTGGACCAACCCAATAAAGTTGCTGGTACTGTGATTTAAAGATGAGGAAACTGAGACTTAGAGAGGTTGTAAAACTAGCCCAAGGTCACAGAGGTAGTAAATGCTGGAGCTGAGTTGTGTACGAAGATCAAATTCCAACTATTTCTTGCCATCAAACACTGCTCACCAAAGACAGCACACCTAGTCTTTTTACTGTTACTTTTGTATATGTCCTCTATGCCTTAAAATAATGTGAGGTATTTTACATAATTTCTCATTCCTCAGAAGAAAAGGAGGGCTCCACTGGTGGCACAGTGGTTGAGAATCTGCCTGTCAATGCAGGGGACACGGGTCTGGGAAGATCCCACATGCTGAGGAGCAACTAAGCCCGTGCGCCACAACTACTGAGCCTGTGCTCTAGAGCCGTCGAGCCACAACTACTGAGCCCATGTGCCACAACTACTGAAGCCCATGCGCCTAGAGCCCGTGCTCCGCAACAATAGAAGCCATCACAATGAGAAGCCCGCGCACCGCAACAAAGAGTAGCCCCCACCAGCTGCAACTAGAGAAAACCTGCACGCAGCAACAAAGACCCAAGGCAGCCAAAAATAAATAAATAAACAAATTTATATTTTAAAAAAAAAGAAGAAAAGGAGCTTAGTTTTGGATTCTTGGAAATGTCATCCAATTGGATCAGTTAAAAAAAAAAGGAGGCAAGAAAAACAAAACAACTAAACACATAGTTATTTTCTGGGGCTATGTCTTCAAAAATTGGAAATGTTGACTATGGGAAATATAGCCAATATTTTGTAATAACTGTAAATGGAGTATAACCTTTAAAAATTGTATAAAATTTTTTTTAAAATTACAGGGGGAAAAAAATCACAGGTTTGACATGTCCACAAAATCTGCTGGGTTTGTACACATGTTCAAAAAGGCAAGTTTGTCATTAAACTCTAGCTGTCATTATTTCTCAATTTTTGCATGGAAAAAAAGTTTCGATCATCTTCATTGCTAAATTTGGAAAATATATTAAAATGAATATTGACTTGTTTCAAGAAAGATATTTTAAATAAATTTTTTTTTTTTTTGCAGTACGCGGGCCACTCACTGTTGTGGCCTCTCACATTGCGGAGCACAGGCTCAGCGGCCATGGCTCACGGGCCCAGCCACTCTGCGGCATGTGGGATCTTCCCGGACCGGGGCATGAACCCATGTCCCCTGCATCGGCAGGCGGACTCTCAACCACTGCGCCACCAGAGAAGCCCCTATATAAAACTTTTGAAGAAATATATAGATTAAGTATATACTGCTCTGTTCAATTAAGCTATATACAGGTGGATGTCCATCACCTCAGAACTGACACACATAGGAAAAGCAAAGAATACAATGTTCTTGGGGGACTTAGAGAAGTAATACATCACCAAGTTCAGGTTCTGACTTTCAACTGCCAGAGAAAAGCTCATTATCAAATTAAAGAAATTGACCCTCTGCCCCCCAAAAAGTAATACCTTGGGTTACATTGTAGAGATGACAAAACACATCCATAAAATGAAAAACAAAACAACCAGCCAGTCTTTCTAGGACTGGAGAGAGAGACATGACAAAATCCAGAAGTGCTGTTATCTCAAACTTTGATCTAAGTGAAGATGACCTATAGTAAACCACTGTAAAAGATACAAGAACTTGAAGAAATATTTTATAAAATATGAGGAAAAAGGTAAAACATGAGGAAATGAGTCTGATTTATTTATGTAATATGTAATTTTTAAGTAAGTTACGTGTAACTAAGTTAATGATACCTATTTTATCTATTTCTATTTTATCGATATCCTGAGAGTTTATATAGTCAAGTTTGGCTAAAAACTTTCATAGTATCTTCTTATTAGAATGAAGGGGTAATTATCTTTTATTTGGGTCCGTAAATAGTCAGGCACATATGATACATCACAGTATGGAAATACTAAGACACCATAGTAGCTTGGTGACCACCAATTACAACAAACTCTTATACTTTTAGTACAACTCACTTTTTCGTAGACTACAGAGATTTTACGGATTGGAATTTTACAGGAAAAAATTATCTTTAGAAACCACCCTTTGAATTATAAATATAATAAATAAGAGAAATTATACTTCAAACATTGTTCTTCAAATGTGTACATTTTTTGCAAAACCAAAGCTTGGTATATCCACAGAGCTATTTTCAAGTACTGAAATTAAGATATATATAAGATACACGTAAAAATAAAACCACATGAATATATAATTACTGTGCTTTTAGTGTGCACGCATTTTGCTAAAAATGTCAATTCGCTGCCAGGTGGGACTGGTACCAACTCCCCCACCTGCTGGGCAGCCAATCGCTGCTGTCTGAGGTGAGCCTCCATTTGGGCCTTGAAGTCCTCTGCCTTCTTCTGTTCACTAACCTTAGCCTGTTGCTCAACTGCTTGTGCCTTTTCTTTCTCCACTCTGCAGGGGAAGAAAGGAGGAATTTATCAGAAACTACAGGCATGCCCCATAGATATTGTGGGTTTGGTTCCAGATCACTGCAATAAAGCAAATGTCGCAATAAAGCGAGTCACATGATTTTTCTGGTTTCTCAGTGCATATAAAAGTGATGTTTAAACTACACTGTAGTCTACTAAGTGTGCAATAACATTATGTCTAAAAAAAAAGTACATACCTTAATTTAAAAAATACTTTATTGCTAAAAATGTTAATAATCATCTGAGCTTTCAGTGAGTCGTAGTAGTAACATCAAAGATCACTGATCACAGATCATCATAACAAATATAATAATAATGAAAAATTTTGAAATACTGTGAGAATTACCAAAATGTGACACAGAGACACAAAGTAAGCAAATGCTGTTGGGGAAATGGTGCCTATAGACTTTCTCAATGCAGGGTTGCCACAAGTCTTCAGCTTGTAAAAAACGCAGTATTTGCAAAGCACGATAAAATGAGTATGCCTGTATCTCACTAGGCATCTGGTATCTAATATTAAGTGAAATCTGGTTAAGTTCCACATCATACAAAAAGTATAAAATTATTTCAATTTAAAAATAAAACATTTAAATTAAGGTAATTCAAAATTGACAAGTAGATAATAACTCATAAAAATTAGAAAGAGGACATTAATAAATGATACACAGCTAGAGAATCAAAAGGTGGAGCAAAATTAGGACATACCAAATAAACTATTAAAGGGGTAATTCTTTAATTCTGAAGTGATAAAAATCTTCAGCATCTGATCACATATAAACCATTTCCTTACCTCTCAGCAAACGCCCTGATCTCCCATAATTCCAACTCTTCCTCTGCTACCCACGTTTCAATAATAACAGGGCCAGTTTGCTTGGGCGTTTCTGGTCTCTTTGGCCGCAATGCACTCGATCGAAGGCCTTTCCTCTGAGGCGTAGGTGTTTCTTTGGAAAAGAAATCGGAGTATTTTAAGCAATATAGCTTCTGAATTATAGTACTTCTGGCATCTTCTCTTATATCGTGAAAAGCAGGGATTGGCAAACATTTCCTTAAAGGGCCAGATGGTAAATACTTTTAGACTATGCAGGCCAGATGGTCTCTGCTACAACTCCTCAACTCTGTATCATAAAAGGAGCCAAAGACAATACATAAGTGAGAAAGTGCGGCTGTGTTCCAATCAAACTTTATTAACAAAAGCAGATGGTGGGTCAAAGCTCATGGCTTGCTGCCCCCTGATATAAAAGCCCTATTAACCTTTACACAGCCTGTTCCCTCTGCCTAGAACACTACTCCTAGCCTCCTTCTCCCTCATCTGACTGGTGCCTAATTCATCCTTCAGACCTCAACATGGATACAACCTTCCTCAAGAAGCGTAGCTTGTTCCTCCCAGCTGGGCTGGGTGTCCTTGAAATGCACAACTCTGGAGATCTGTACTTCCCTATCAGGGCACCGAGAAGAGGGACTGGAGAGTTACTAATGTAAAGGAGGGATCGGAAACTATTAAGAATAGATATAATCTTCAGTGATAAGATTCTAAAAATAAAAAGGAGGGACAGACAAGCATTGAACCTTCCCATATGTTCAGGAAAGAGGGAAGCAGTAGAATCACAGGCAAGCAACAGAAGGAAACTGAAACAGCAGCAGGACCTGGATTGTATGAAGTGATATAAGAAAAGAAAAGTGATTCAAGGAGACAGCAGTGGTTTGCATCAACAGCTGTGGAGTCGAGACTAACGACTGGTCAGGAACGCCTCCTTCCATCTGTGTGTCTTTGCCTATCAGCTGAGCTGTCTATTCCCGTTCCAGGACAACATTGTTTTAATTATACTAATATTTCATCATCTATTAGGACAGCTACCCCCTTATTGGTACTCTTTTCAAAAAAGCCATTCTCATTTATTTTCCAAGATGAGCTTCTGAGTTGATTCAATCAAGATTCAAAAAATTAAATTTATCCATTTGGGGACAATTAATTTCTATAAAATAGTAAGCTTCTACTTATAGACAGCATTTTCTTTTTACACGTTTCTTCATAGTTGTTCCCCTAAGTATTTTTACTACACATGTAAAATAAAATTATTTATTTTTGTCTAATTTTATATCTTGAATCTGGACACCTTACTGGACTCTTTTTAGTGTTAATAGTTTTGATTTTCAAGTATAGAATTATTATACCTTTTCTTTGCTTCCTTTACAATAGGGGCTGGATCCCATTCTTCTATGTATTTGCCACCTAGGGCCTATCATGTAGGTGTCTATGAATGTTTCCTGAGCAACTCTTTATGCCTCTTAGGTTACTTCTACCCTGACCACTGAAGTATTACACAATAGCTTGAACCCTTGAGTCAACAAATCTTCACTGACCACTTGTGTGTCAGATTCTGCAGCAGGTTCCAGGACTACAACCAGACAGACTCAAAGGCTTGAGTCTTGGAGCTGACGGTCTGGTGTCAACCACTGCTCCATATCTTTAATTACTGATAAAAGAGGCATTTGTACCCTTCCTCTGCCTGGTACCATGACTGTAGGCATCACTGTGTGTCTAGTGGAATTTCCCTATGTTTATTGATTAAATATCATTTTAAAAACAGAATAGTTTGTGATGAAAAAGTATTTTTTTCAAAAGTTGAATAAAGAGTTAAAGAAACAATTATAATCAAACTTCAATTCATAAAAGATACGGCTAACAGGTAAATAACGAAAGAAAAGAATTCTTTCTACTCCTTACCTTTTGGTGCTTCTGGAACTCCAATGGGGCAGATGATTTTCCTGATACAATATTCAGATCGAATGCCATAAGGACCAACATCTCGCCTCTTAATTATTTCTGTTGTTGTGATTTCAGTTTCAGATGTTTCTATGGTGATTTAATTCACATAGTATTAATAACCACCTAAAATATCCAGAGAATAAAAAGGTACAACATCTGGTACTTTAAAAAAGAGACTAGGGACTTCTCTCGTGGCGCAGTGGTTGAGAGTCCGCCTGCCGATGCAGGGGACACGGGTTCGTGCCCGGTCCAGGAGGATCCCACATACCGCAGAGTGGCTGGGCCCGTGAGCCATAGCCGCTGAGCCTGCGCGTCTGGAGCCTGTGCTCCGCAACGGGAGAGGCCACAACAGTGAGAGGCCCGCGTACCACAAAAAAAAAGAGACTAAACCTTTGGAAACATTTGCTTAATGAACAGCTGCAGGACCATCACTAGACTGCAACAATACTGAGTTTCTTCGTCACTGAAAATTTCTAAACTGAGCAAAATGCTGTTTGGGCATAGCTTAGTTCCTGGTGGCAAAATTCGGTCAAAATAATAAAAACCCTAGGAGAGCAGCAGCAAGCACAGGGGTCCAGATGTCCCAATTTAAATGATTTATACTGTGCGGTAAGAAATATCTTTTAAAAATTCACACTGGTTCACACATTAGTGACTCCCCTTATAATGTGAAACCCCCCTGCCCGGCCCCCAGGATTTTATAGCATGTGCTGCTAAACTTGACCAAAGCCTTGTTTTTAAAATACTAGCACTATATTTTAATAAATAACAGATATGCTTAAAATGAAGTGAACTGCAAGAGATTTTTCTCTTTTAAACTTAAATTAGAAAATAAAAAACCGCTACCTGTCCGTGTAGTCCCTCCTCCTGGAGGAGCCTTGGCTGCCATGTCATCCCATCTCAGACTTGCCCACAGTAACCGCAACATAAGACTCACTCCAGCTAAGGACTTCACAGTCTGAAGTCTATACCTGAAAGAAAAACCCAAGAAAAACGATGTATGTATACACACACACACACACACACACACACACACAAACACACACACACACACTCTACTAAACTGAAGGATTTTTTGTCCTCATTGTGACTTCAATATTTATCATATGGCTTTATAAGCACTTTGGTTATTATATGTCCCTTAATAAAAGAACTTTTTTGTTCCCAGGCATAACATGCATCTAACAATTCACAAAGGGGCTGTAGTCACCTCAAATGCCATATAAATATGTAAAACAAAGCACGTTGCATTGTAAGACTGATATGGCAACAATTTACAAAGATTTTATAAATTTAGCCTAATTCTAAAACATGTGTTAGAAAAATTATGAATGAGAGCATATATGGAGAAATAAATAATTGTGTGACAATGTGATAAGTGATCTGAAGAAGAAAAAAATCTTAACTGATTTTTGCTGATACAAACTGAAAATGTTTCAATTTTCTCAAAAAGCAAAACAAAAAGACCTCACAAATCCAATAAGACCTTTCCAGATGGACAAAAATTTTGTACTGAAATGGTGGTTCTGCAAAACACGAGGTACTGGATGATGAATGCTGCTAATAGTAACGTTACTTTAACAACATTAGTGTAGTTTTAGAATCCTATGATACAATGAATAATAAAAAAGGACATTACTATGTTAGTTACTAGTCAGGAGACAAAGGAATCTCTGTGTTCAGGTTTTTTCTAAACACCGTATACAAAGTTATTGAATATTTTAGATATTCTTTTAAAAATAATATTAAAAACACATTTCAGAATGAATTTACAACTGCAATGAATATCATACCTTAAAATGGAGTTAACCATAGAACATTTTAAAGCAGCCCTAGGCTGTCAATTCTCTATTAGTGGTTTTGTATAATTAAATATTTTATTGACGTTTCCACATACTTAAATGAATATACTGATTGATTGTACTGTAGGGAAAGCCTATGAAACGAAATAATTTCCTCCTCTAATAGAGGTATACAAGGTAAGCCTTAGACAATTTATATTTGAAAAGCAATGCTTTCTATTCTTAACGTTAAGTTAGAAAAGCAAACAATGTGAGAAAGAGAAAGCTCTAGCCAAAAAGTTGCTGCAACTTCTTAACTTCCCCTCTCCAGCTGTGACACCATTATTCTTTGTTGTGCTATCACCCTGTGAATCCTCTGACCTGGACAGACGGTTCTTAAATTAGAGGGCAAATATTAATCAGTGCAAGGATGTCCTGAGAGGGGGAAAGTGTCTGTCACTTTCAAACCACACACCCTAAAGAAATGCCTAGGGAACTTTGGACTCATGGGAGAAAACAAATGAATATTTATTTGGAAAGAGAGTTGTTTCTCATTCTCTCTCTTCTTCCTCCAATCACTCTCAACAAACAACTTGAAAGTATCTCTATTTTACAATGGAAACACCACCAGGTGGGGAACACATCTCATGCATTAGAGCATGTTCATTCATTTATTCATTCAAAAAACACTTGAGCGTCTTCTATGTGTTAAACTAAGTGAAAGGAGCTGGGGACACAGAAATGAATGATAATGTCTTCCTGCATCCTCAGGAGCTATAACAGAGGAAAGCACAAGGGAGTGGTACCTGACTGGGCCCAGGGATGGGGACGAGGGCTTTGCTGGAGTCTCAGAGGACAAGGGCGAGGGGGCAGCTGACCAAAGGCAAGGGGGCACACATGTGCTGAGGAGGAAGGTGTACAAAAGCACACACTTCTTCCTGAAAACCGCATCCGGTGTACTTTGGCTGGAGGGAAGGGGTGTGAAGGTGCAGCGAGAGATGAAGCTGGCTCGAGAGAAGAAGGCAGAAGCCAGAATGTGCTGCACCAAATGGAAGGATTAAGGAGCATCAGCAGCCATCTATAAGGAGATCTCTGAAATGTACCCAGTTGTGCATGGGTTATAAAGGGGAGCACTTCTCACAGACGTGGTGGACAGGTGACAAACGCTTTCCCCTTCCCAGTCCTGTTGTGGTTAACACGTCCTCTTTAAATGCCTGCTCAGCTCAGTCAGAACATTCACAGGATAGATCTGCATTTTAGGAGGATCCTTCTGACAGCACCATGGAGAAAACTACTGGTTCAAAGTGATCATGAAACACAGAATCAGGGCCTGGGGAAAAGGGAGTAAGGGAATGGACAGTGTGGAGGGAAAAAGAGGCCCTAATGAGTCAATGAGACAAGTTTCACTTTTTCAATACTGCTCAGCCTTAATGTTAAATTTAATAAAGACCAAACATGCGCCTTTGGCATTCTTAGCACCTACTCTAAGCATCAGACATATTTTATTCAAGTGTGAGTAGAAAAATGCATTTCACATGCATGGTTTTTATAGCGATACATTTTAAAAAAATGCATTCTAAAGTCAAGAATAATTTACATTTTTACCCATGCCTCCGTTAGGTAGAAGGGATTATGTTTCTCTCAACCTCAGCAAATTAAGACGTTAGCATATATCTGAAGGCAGTATCTGTTTAAAACATACAGGAAGGTACTTCCTTCCATTAAAAAATGAAAAATTAACTAAACAGATAAAAACTGTGCCCCCAGTGCATATTAAAACATAACAATACAAGGTTTCTGAAACCCAGCCGTGCAGAAAAGGGCCCTGGGCAACACGTGAACAGAATTGGTTCAGAGAAAAGTGCTTCGCAGTCAAGCCTACCTTCCATTTACAGAATAGAAAAGAGCAGAAAGGTCGGCCTCCACAACTGCCAGGTCACTTTAATTAAAGTATTTGTACATAGTAACTTTTCCAGTGGGAAAGAAGTTACCTGCAGGACAGTCAAGGATACATTTTGGGACCGCTCTCAATGAAGAAAGCAGAAAAGTGCAGAGTAATCCTACAAATCCATGAACTGTAATGAAGAGTTCCTTGATTCCCTGCAGGATTCTGCAAATCCTTCATTGCAGGCCCTGCAGAGAAATTGTACTTTTCAGCTGTCTCTATTGAATGTGTAATGGAGTGATGATATTTTAATTCAAATCAAAAGATGAGTTATTAAAAACTTGGTCAAACCAACTATGACTGGTCATATAAATTAATTCCTTTAAGAGAGTACTCATTTACAGTCTTTTTTTTTTAATACTAGCTAATTGTAATATAAAGAAAACAAGAAAAGTATGATTTCAACTTAAAGGAACCATACTAAAGACACACAGAAATGAAGCCTAAAGTGAAATGGAGTCTGCTCAGGAACTTGCTGACATCATGAACTTCAGGATCCTAGCGAAATCTCACTGCAAACAAGACCGTTCCTAGTTTCTGAGCGTGTCCCACTGAACTCATGTTTTCAATGTTCATGTTCTATCCTTTTCAATTTTAAGGGTGAAAACATAAAAAGACAAGGACATGGAAAAGCACAAAGCAAGGACAAATACGTGAAATGTGATATAGAAGATAAAGTACTGGACTGGGATTTAGGAAAAGCAGGCACTATTCCTAACTCAGTCCCTCTGGGACCAGAGGCAAATTATTATGCATCTAAAAAAGATACGAATTTCTAAGATCTTTTCCCAATTTAAAACTATATGATCTTACAACTGCCAACTCTACGTACTTATAATTTATCCCCAAAGCTTAATGCCCAGAAAATTTTAAATTAAGACTATTTCTGGGTTTAAAGAAACTCTCTAAGGAATCTCAGACTACCTTTTCTCACATAAATAACAGAGAACTCCAAAACAAATGCCTATCATGCAAACAAATTACATTAAGAAGATTTCTACATTATGATGAACCTTGTGTGATTTACAGGCATGTTTCCTATGTCTTATGTTTTTATGAATTACCTAATAGAAATAAAATACAAACATTCCAGAAAGTTGGTGATTATCCAATTCTGTGATTATCTCACTCCCAAAGCAAACACATGGCAACAACTTGGAGGTTAGACCACGAAAACTACGTTTGACACATTTCTTTTGTCTTGTGAAAAGTGAAGCTGAATTTCATTTTAAAGGATTCCCTTACATTTTCAGTCTTGAAACATTTTTCCCTAAGTAAACTTTAGTACCTACCAGCTGGCCGAGTTAAAAACTCTCTGTATCTTATTTCCGTTACTAACTTTGCCCATTAAATATATATTTCCCTGTCTTATTTCTGTTATCTCATAAATGAGATATTTTTAACAGATAATTCTTTAAAAACTTTCTCCCTCCCCCAAATGCATTTTAAAGTACATACCTCCAAGTGATACCAAAGGTTGGTCTAGGAGAAGGATATGGCCATATATCCAAGGCAGGTTTTGCATTGTAATTAAAATAAGGGACTTCTCGGATTCCTCCTTTTCTGGCCAATTTTTTTAGGTCATCATTGGGCAAAACAAATATGCTCTTCTTGCTGCTCTTGGTGACAAACTTTCTGTACGATGGCAGAGCGGTACCTGAGCGAGTCTTCTTGGGTCTTGAAAACTTCATGAGTTTCACTTTGTCTCTTGTGGAGTATTCTTTGCTCACGGTCATAGCTGTCACCAGAGTGCCTCCGGCGGTGGTCAGGGAGTCCGTCACTGTCGTGGTGACCACGGTTTTACTCTGCTCCTTCACAGAGATTATGTCCACACTGCTGCCTGTGGAGGGCGTGGAAAGCTTTGTTACCGTTGTAGTGGTGGTCGTGACAGTGGACTTGGCACAATTTTCTGTGGAAGAGACCACAGTCTGCTTATCAACTTTTGCTACCTTAATTACGGTTTTTGACTCTGTGGCTACTGTGGACATCGTGGTGGTGACTTCTGTGATGACTGTTTTTCTTTTAGATTCTCCATTGATAGTTTCATCTTTGTTGGTGGGCGGGCCATTTTCATCAATAAAATCATTACTGAAGTTAGAGTCTTCTCCAGAAGTAACAGGAGACGAAGTAACTTTCTTAACTTCGCAGGTTTCAATTTCCATATCTTCTTCCTGATGGGCTGAACTGCTTTCTGGACAAGATGGCAGAGGCGTGATGGCTTGGGTACCCTCAGACTCTTTGGTTGATGGCAGGGTCACTAGGCGATCTCGGTAGTCGCCTTCAGTATCCGAAGACCTCAGTAAACATGACTTTGTTTCCGAGTTGTTTTTTTCATTAAAATCTTCCATGATGACATCACCATTCATGAATGGCTTTACAGCGGATTCTTTAACAGTCAAAGACTTAATATCATTTTCAGGAATTATTTTATTTATATTATTAACCTTTGGTTCAACGTCACAACTTCCTACTTTACTCTCAGAAATGTCTTTCAAGCATTCACCTTTCAAATATACTTTAGGTTTATTATCTTTTCCATTTATTTGAAAGGTACTTGCTTTCTGTCCTTTCTTTTCAGACTCTCGGTTTTCATTATTCTTTTTGTCAGTGACACTTTTCAGATTGATTTGATCGATACGTTTATTAAGTGGTCTCTCCTCTAATTTCTGATCTTGACTTGTTTTTTTACCATTTGCTTCATTTACCTTAGCCTGCAGCCTGTCGTCACAGTTTCCAGTGGTCTTATCTGAAACAAACTCATGTTTCAATGGTTCTAAGCCTTCACTACCTTGTTCTTGAGTTATTAACTGCTCAGAAATACTTTCATTGCTATTCTGAACAATCATATCTTCTTCACTGCTGTCTTGAATAGACATAGTATCAGAACTATTTTCCAAAGTGCTATTATATTCAGAATCACATCCCAATTTTCCTTCAAAGTCTATTGCTTTTGACAGAGATGGGGTATCTCTATCATCAGTACTTTTAGGTACTGATGGAAGTAAAGGGCTCTGGGAAGGAGACACAATGGTGTCATTATCTTCCTGTATGAGTGGTTTTTTGTTCTTATAGATCAAAGTACCAATTTCATCTGCACTGGCTAGTTTAGCGTCATCAATGAGAAAAGCACTTCCTTTTGTTTTAATCTTACTGGGTTCCCGGCATTTACTGGCAGGGTCAGAGAGACTCTCATCTACGTCATTTCGAATAGAATTTTGTTTCTGACAGTTTGTCTCTGCGCTCTGAATGGAGGCATCATCTAGCATTTGATCTTTTGAATAAAGTTTGTTTGTTGTATGATCAGGATCACTGATTCCAAGAACTGAGGAATCATTTTGTGAACATCCCTGAATCAAGTCTTCAGATTTGTCGTTACTTGCATTAGAGCTCTGTTCTTGTGTAAGCAAGTCACTTTGACACCCTTCTTTTACTTTTGTTATTACTGGTGATTCAGACAGACTTTTCGAAGAACTTGTGGAGGTCTTTCCTATACCCTTAATTCCACCCTCCAACTTCATTTTCTCGTGGCGTTGTTTTTCTTCCAGTGTAAACTGTTTAATTCTCCTTTCAAGAAGTCCATCTAGTTTGGATGATTTGATTTTCTTTTTATAACTAGTCCTTAGATGAAAACCCTCACTGACATTGACCACATCTACTTGAGAACTTTCCTGACAATTTATATGTGACTCTGTTTTCACATCATCATCTATTTCCATCGGTTCTTCCTTAAAGGATTTATCATTGTCAGAGTCTAAAACTTCTTTTACGTCTGTGAAACAAAGACATTTATATAAATGTAATTTTTAGTCTGAAATGTGGAATTCATGATAACATTTTCACTTTAAAAAATACCAGTTTTTCTGATTTTTACTCAAAACCTTAACTATAAATAGCTATATATTTAAAAGTTCCTGATATGATTAAAATAGGTCAATGGACGGGGCTACACTTTATAAAAGGTTAAAAAACACATACATTCCAAATATTTAAATATTCTGATTCCTAGTATCTAAAAATGATGGAATGCCACAAGGAAAAATAACTTAGTATGTGATAGCTATTGCATATACCAGTACCTTCACATAAGATTTTGTACAGAGTATTTTATGGTTATTTTATGGTTATAAAACATATTAAGGCTCATGCATTATCTAACTTATCTAGTTTTTTATAAAACAACTTTTTACAAAAGTCAATGTAAGTTCCTCAAAAGGCTGAACATAGAGTTATCTCTTGATCCAGCAATTCCGCCCCTACGTATTTACCCAAGAGAAATGAAAACATATGTCCACATAAAAACTTGTACATGAATGTTCATATTTCCATTATTCTTAATAGCCAAAAAGAAACAACCCAAATGTCCACCATGAATGGATAAACACAACATGACGTATCCACACAACAGAATATCATTTGTAAATAAAAAGGAATGAAGTATTGATACATGCTACAACATGGATGAACTTTGAAAACATGCTAAGTGAAAGAAGCCAGACACAAAGGACCACATACTACCTGATTCCATTTATATGGAATGTCCAAAACAGGCAAATCCATAGAGACAGAAAGTAGATTGGGATTTAGGGAGGACCGACTGCTAGTGGGTATGAGGTTTCTTTTTGGGGCAATGAAAATGTTCTAAAATTGAGTATGGTGATAGATGAACAACTCTGTGAATATAGTAAAAACCACTGAACTGTACACTGTAAGTGGGTGAGTTACATGGCATATGAATCATGTTTCAATAATGCTATTATCAAAAAGAGACATTGCAGTACCTTTCCTGCTGTGCGAACTAGATCCAGTGCTTTCTTATCACCCCCAGGCTGCCCTCCACACTTTTCTCTCCTTACCTTGGTCCTTCTTCTCAGTAACCTTTGAAATGTCCATTTCACTTTGGTCTGCTCCTTTTGTAGCATCTGAATCTTTTACCTCGCCTTTCTCAGAATCAGACTCTGTTTTTATTTTTTTTGGACTTCGTGGACTTTTTCTTCTATCTGATTCATCCATATTTTCATCCATATTATTTTTAGCTAAAAAAAACCCCCAAGTATATAGTAATTACAAGTATGTCAAATATTAGTAATTTACTTTAATACACCTAGTTCAGTGGAAATTATCAAGTATATTCCAGCAATTTATACTTTTTTTTAATTCAAAAAACCCAAAATACAAAAGTTGAAGCTATTACATTCTTTCTTATATGCTCAGCTGACCTAAAGCATAGAAGTAATGACTACAGTTTAGATGTACTTCAGAAGCCTTCACATATGAGACTATTTCAACCTGTTCACTGACTTCAGAAAGTCTGCGTCAGTGGTTTCTAACATACTTTGTATTACAGAACCATATGAGAATTGGATAAATGCTATGATCCCCTACCCAGAAAAAAAGTACACACACAAACTTTTGTAATAAATTTCAATGGATTCTTGAATACAGTTGAAGTTTATCTATAGATTCCAAGTTAAGAATACTTAAGTCTGTATCACAGAAAAGAGAAATAACCAAATACAATGTGTAGCCTTGTTTGGACCTGATTTACTACTGGTTTCTTCCCTGCTACCAACTGGGAGGAAAAGACTCAAAAGATGCTCCAAGACCAACTTGGTAGTAGTACCTGTTAGATAAAGGCCCAGCATTTGGACAATAGAAAACCCCATGCTAAGGAAAGTGGATACAAAATAAATTTGCAAAAGCCTAAATATTTTGCATATTGATAATCTGGATTTTATTACATAGGTCAAACACAATTAAAGAAAATCTCTCTATAATTCCTTTCTAAGTGCTACACAGGTAACTGGAACAATGAAATAGTAATAAAAATTATAATAATCTTTTAGAATTTATTATAATGGACATTTAGCTTGAATATAATCAGATAATGTAAATGAATACTGAATATTTCTATTTAACAAATAGAAACAGTTATTGAACATCTGCTATATGCAAGACACTCCTAGTCTATAAAAAATAAATTCCAGTGAGCTCTATAAAATACATGTTTTTTTCTGTTAAAAGGTAATTCAATGACAACTTTCCCACATTAACAGTTTCAAAAATCTACTGGTTCAGGTTTCATGAGAACCATTCACAAGGAAGCCAAATCAGTTAGCTAGGTGTGTACATAGCACTTATTTGGCACTACAGAATGGGCTTCACAGGAAAGACCATATCACACCATAAATTAGCAAATATGCTGCTGAGTGAACAGAACTGCTTTTGAAAATTGCTTAGACAACAAAGGAGAGACAACATGGTAGAGTGCAAAAAGGGCAACAGAAGCACTATCTGTGTGACCTTCAGTATGGCACTTAACATCTTCATGAAATAATTTGTTTATGTAACATGAGTTTCAAAATATTTACCTCCTAAAAGGGCAGTTCACCTCTAGAGTTCTGTGATTCTAAACACTAAAGCTGGGACTTCACAGGTGGCGCAGTGGTTAAGAATCCGCCTGCCAATGCAGGGGACACAGGTTCGAGCCCTGGTCCGGGAAGATCCCACATGCTGCGGAGCAACTATGCCCATGCACCACAACTACTGTGCTTGCGTTCTAGAGCCCACAAGCCACAACTACTGAGCCTGCGAGCCACAACTACTGAAGCCTGGGCGCCTAGAGTCTGTGCTCCGTAACAAGAGAAGCCACCACAATGAGAAGCCCACGCACCGCAACAAAGAGTAGCCCCCACTAGCCACAACTAGAGAAAGCTAAGGCACAGCAATGAAGACCAAACGCAGCCCAAAAAATAAATAAATAAAGCCATTAGCCAGTAGCATAAACTGAGTTACTATCTCCTTTATGTGATAGTGTTATGGAAGCCTCTATCGCTTTCTTTCTGGTTTTGTTAAACGTTACAATGCTGAGGTCACCAGACTGTGTTTCCTCAAGAAGTCAGGCAGTACTGAATTTAAGATTTTAGAAAAACAATTATGTAGCTGAGGCCTTCTTTCTTTTAACAAGTTCTATTCTATCATCTTTTTAAGTTAAAATCCTAGATATCAAAATCCCATGAAAAAAGGTAATTTTAAAAACTTTAGAGTTTATAATTATTAAACTACATTAGTAATTTTGCACATTCTAGTAAGAATTGCAGAAAAACACTTTTATCCAAAATATAGTCAATATAGTACAAATTTATAAGAATACAAGTCAGAAACAATTATGCAGGAAAAACAGCTTAAATTACTTACTTTCTTCTAATGACTTTCTGTAATTCACATTAGTATTGCCTGGCAATTTAGGAACAAACCTATAAACATGAGTTTTACTAATCCAGCTCCAACCACCATATCCTGTTACTCTGTATTCCTCTCCTTTTTGTTTCCAAACCTGGTGTAAGTGAAAACATGCTGATTAAACAAGAATGAGAATGTTTCATAAAGCACGTGTGGTTTTACACATTTTTACTAAATAAAATCAATGGTCAGGCAAATTAATCTACCAGTCCATTTTATTTTCACGAGAATCAAAGATTTATGAAGAAACTTAATATTCCTTTCTAATATGAAAAATGTAAAACAATTTTACATTTATAACAATTTCTACAAATTGGTCTAATGACTCACCTGTATTCTACTAACATAAACCTATGCTTATAAAATTGCCAGAAAGAATTACTTCATTCCAACTACGTTAATTAAAAGTGTGTCAAAAGTAAAAAAAAAATTACTAAGTATTCAAAACTGCAGAATCAAAGTCTCAGAAATGGCTAACACAATTTAAAAGATCATACCAAAATTACCTGATGTTTAACTGGAAACGTATATTTTACCCATGTAGCTTGTTGCATTGTTTCTTCCTCTTCTTGTTTTTTCTCTTTTTTTTTGACTTTCTCCTTTTCCTCTCTTTCAATTGATGTCATTCTATGTAACCTAAGAATATATGGATAGAAAGACAGAATTACACTCAACTATAAAAAATAAACAAAAAAGATAAAAATATAGTACTGAAAATTAGGAAGACAAAAACAAAGAATGGTTAGCTATAATCCCACAGCCCAGAAAACCCAGACTCATAAAAATAAGTAGACGTACAATTCTCTAATAGGAAAAAAATCAAATAGTACAAAAAGGAAAAAAACAGAGCATGCTATCCTTCTCATATGCCTCTCCATAAGAAATATACTCACTTATGACTTATTTATGCATACACCAACATTGTAATATAATATCCTTTTTGTGTAATTATAAATACAATTACACAGTCTTTAATCAATGAAAAACTGCACTAGATCTTTCCATACCAGAAGATACATATCTTCTTTCCTTCCCCCAAAAAGACCAACAAATCCCAAAACTCTTATTTTATCAACCAATATTCCTATTTCTACTAGTACTTGGGATTTTAATATCTTCAGAGGGTCCACTAACATAGAACTCAGGTTTCCTACAACCACAGAGAAAGGGACCCACAGGGCTCCTGCTTTTGGATGACGGGAAGGATTGGGCAGGAAGAACCACATTGACTGGGCATTAATCATTAGGCATAGGGCACAGACCACACTCTTTTTTCAGGTAAGAAAATAGATATCACTGCACCTACCAGTAAGGAGATGGGCAGGTCTATGGTGAGGTTCTACTTTAAGGTGATTAGATTAGATTTTCATGAATGGGAATATTTCCCATAAAGAAGAACATTAACCAAAATCTACGAAGAAAGGAGCTCCGGTCTCTAAGAGCCCTAGTGGTAGAAGAATTGCTTTTATCATACCCTACCCAGATGTAGCCAATTTCAAATGCACAGCTATGTGAAAAGAATAAAGAGATCTTCTGTTAACTTGGGGGAGCGGAAGAAAGATGTGGGAGGGGATTTAATTCTTTTCACCTCTGTCCCTCCACCAAAAACTTCCTATTTATCTATCTCCACTTTGAATAAAGTTTTGTGTCCTTGTGATTACAGCACCCTAGAATCTAGTGTCCCCAAGGCCAAGAGCTCATGCCTGTTAACTGCACACAACTAGTATAGCAAAGATTCATCATCTCTCACTACTGATGGGAGAGGAAAGGGAGTGGATTCTCACTGGGGACTAATTTAGTCTCAGATACCATAATTTGCAAACAGGGAGTGGGGAAAGCTCTGTAGGCACAACACAGGGGATAACCTGCCAGCCTCAGCTCTCCAGAGTAAAGAAGTAGTGACTGAGTTACGACCAAGTAGTATTTCTCAACAGGGTTTTTGTGGGTTCAGCTTTAAACACCTATAAAAGGCCAGGTCTGGCACAGCAACTGAGCCATCTTCGCAGATGGTGGCCAGGAATGGGGCACTGTCTGGGGAGAACACCAGTACAGTGACACTCTGGGAACGCACAGCTAAGCTGGGCACTCAGCTTGTGCTCTTGGTGTTCACATGGGGAACAGGTCCATCTTCATCATCAAAGACAAAGGCTTCACCTTGCTGACGCCAGGCCAGTGAGGTAGTATTGTAGCTAAACTGTGATGTCTGCTCTCCCAGAATAGATTCTACTGTTCTCACTACCTCCAACACAATCCTTATGGGAAAAGGCAGCAGGAAAGGTGAGCTCTGCAGGGGTTCAATTCCATTTAGTTGGGCAGAAACCCTGGCTACTGCTGGCAGCCTGACGCTGGTACCACGAGCCTCCAGACACCACTCCGTACTGGTCAGTGCACTGGGGGCAGGGGGTCCCTCCACACGTCCTCGGTTCAGGGAGCTGGGCCAGGAGTGGGGACTGAGCCTCAACTCCGTTCCCCACCTCCACAGGGTTTTGTTGTGTTTCTCTTCCTATTACAAACAAAGCTACAGGAAACCATGTTTTACGTGCTTCTTAGCAAACTTGAGGAATAGCCCTTTATGTTTCCCACTGGTAGAATGGCTGAGTCCAAAGAGTATTATATTTAAAGTGCTGACAGATGGTGCCCAATTGCTCTTCAGATTTGTACGCTTCACACTGCCATCAATTAAAAAGCAACCCTGCTTTCCCGCACCTTCACTCGTTAGTACAAAAATTCTAAATTACTAGCCCAATTGAGAGGGAAGAAATACTATCCCATTGTTTTTATTTACATTTCTTGAATTATGAGAGAAGTTACCACTTTTTTATGTCTACTGGCCTTATATATTTATTTTTCTGCCAAATGCCTGTTCAAATCCTGTGTCTTATCTGTAATGGGCTTTTCATTTATAAAAGGTCTTTTTCATTTATAAAAGGCAAGTTTCCATTTGTGGTACACATATTTTTCCTCAGTGTGTCATCTGTCTTTTGGATTTGATTATAATATTATTTTTCCACTCAGAATTTTAAATACATATATCCCCTTTTTTCATCTATGGCATCTGGGTTTTATATCTGTTTGAAAAGAAAGTATCACAACAGAAACATAAATTAATCCACGCGCTCTTAAGTTTTTTGTTATAGTTTTTAACAATATGTTGGGTATTTTTCAATCCTCATTTGTCTGAATGTTTTTGCTGAGGCAGGAATCTGGGTGATATTTTCCCCAAACACGCCCTCTTTTCCTTCTCTGACAGGCAGAGCTATCACAGTGGATTCCCACATGTGTTTAGGTCTATTTCTGGATTCTCTGTTTGATTCCACTGCTCTACTTCTTCTAGAGTACAAATTATTCTGATTATCATAGCTTCAAGATACATTCTAAATATCTATTCCCTTTTTTTGAAATACCTACTTCCCTTTTCTTACACATTTTCTAGAGGAAATATTAGTATCATTTTGGTCATGCCTCCCTCTCCCACCAGGAAGAAAACTCCTATTCACAATGCAAATGAGTATTAAATTTGATAGATTAAGTTAATATAAAATATACTGCATGGCATCTTTAGAAAAATGCAACATACATATGTAAGCATATAATGTATCTTTTCATTTACTCAAAGTATCCTTTATATCTTTTTTTTTGGGGGGGGGGCACTGCACGGCAAGTGGATCCTAGTTCCTCAACCAGGGATTGAACCCACAGTGGAAGTGCATAGTCCTAACTACTGGACTGCCAAGGAAGTCCCAAAGTATCCTTTATATCCTTAGTAAAGTTTTAACCATTTCTTAACATGCTCCTAAATATTTATTAAATGTATTCCTGGTTTGAGGTGTTTTGTCGTTGCTGGATGTTTTCTTCATTGTAATTTTTAAAAATATGTAAACTGTAACCAAGTTAAGAAACAGAACCTTATCAATAACCACTACATCCAAAACTAGTGTGTCCCACCCGCAGGCAGCCATTATCCTGACTTTTGTGTTATCATTCCCTTGCTTTTCTTTACAGTTTTACCACCACCTATGTGTATATCCCAAACAATATAAAGTTTGGCTTTTGAAAACTCAGCAAGAAGAAAACTAGCTACATGAGCAAGAGCAATATTGTCACTATTAAAAGAAGGTTCCCAGAAAAAAATAAATTTGTCTCCAGGTCACCTTTCACAAGTTAAGAGCCTCTTGTGGTGCAATCAAAGGGCGCAGTCCTAAGCAACGCCTAGAAAACAGTACGCTCACCACACTCAGGGTACCTGGCAGGACCATGTGTAAACAGGTGCACTGCAGAGACAGAATTATGCATTGCTCTGCTCTTCCTGCTTTTGTGCCTTTTGAGGATTCTATGGCGTGACTGGTGAAAATTCTCAGTTCTCCCCTGCTGACTTGGGATTTGGCTTTCCTGGGTAGGGTACCGCGCATCCTCCTGCAATACTGCTTGCAGTTTTACTGGTACTGTCTTCTCTGTTGTTCCCCTTGTCCCTGTGGGTTTATGCTTTGAAAAAATCCCTTTGTCATAGTTTTGGTGGAGGTCAGTGGGGAGCAAAATTAGATGTGCTCATTCAATTTGTTATTTTAACTCAGAACTCCCGCTGTATTTTCTTCATGGTTACTATCTGCATATATAAAACCGAATGTTCAGTATGGGGGCCACCTTAATTAATTTTCATATTGTTTTATAGTTTTTCAGTCAATTAAGTATATAATGAGATCAACTATATATAATTGTCCCTACATTTACCTACTTATGTTTTATTTCTCTCGGTATATTGCATTAATACTTTAAAGAAAAGTTAAAAGATAACAGCAACAGTGGGTATCTCTGTTTTGTTCCACCTAAATGTTAATGGGAATACTTCAAGGGTTTCATCAAAACACATGACGGTTTGGTTTGAAATACATCTTTACCAAAAAGGGGAGGGGGCATTCATCTATTTCTACTTACCCAAGTTTTTTTTTAAACCAAGAATTAATAATGAACTTAAATCTTCTTAATAAACAAATACCTTCTTGACATCTAATGAGAAAATCAAAGTTTTCTTTCTTTGACTTCTTAAAATAGCAAGGTATTAATAATCTCCTAAGAACAGACAAATCTTCCATACCTAGAGGTAGTCAAATTAGTCATGATTTATTATTCTTTTAATTTACTCTTGACTATAGTTGCTAATGCTCTGTTTAAGATTTCTTGCATACACTTCTATTTGCTATTAATTATTAATCAATGGTAAATATTAATAAATGAGACAGGGCCATGATTTTCTATTTATCTATTTAACAAGTTTTAGAACAGTTTTGTACTAACAGAAATAATACTGAACCAGATTTCCTTCTTTTTCTATTTTATGGAACAGTTTAAATAGAATTATCTGTTTCCTAAAATTTGAAGAACTTCCTCATGAAATCATCTGGTCCTGCCCATCTCCTTACTACTGACAGGTGCAGTGATATCCTTCAAACTGAACCAGAAATCCTTTTCTTGCCTAAGAGTGTGGCCTCTGCCCTACTGTCCAATGATTCAGATCAGTGGGACTCCTCCTCCCCAACCCTTCCCCCACCCAAAAGGAGGAGTCCACTGGGGCACTTTCTCTATGGATGTAGGAAGCCTGAATACTATGTTAGTGGACTCCGTGAAGGTTTGAAATCCAAAGTATCAGTGAGAGATTCAGAAATATTGTTTGTTATGTCCCCTTTTTCATTCTTGATACTGGTTATTTGTTCTTTATCCTTTCCACCCCCACCCCGTTCCTGATAATCTCATCAGAGGTTTGTAAATATAATAGTATCTAAGGTATACATCTGTTTTCTATTTCATCAAATATTGACATATTTCCCATCTTTGGTTTGACTCATTGAGATGCATGCCTAGCTAACTAATTTGTAGTTTTTCTTGTTTAGTGTAAGCACTGAAGGCTACCCATTTCCCCTAGGTACTCTTTAGCTGTTTCCCACAAATTTCAATTTATGTTGTATTCTTTTTTTTCTTTTTTTTTATGTCGTATTCTCATGAACATTCAATTCATAATGTTTTCTAGGTTCCATTATGATTTTTTGACCTATTTAGAAGCATATTTCTTAACTGTCAAGCACATAGGCCTTACACTTCTTTAAACTTTTACCACAAATGTCTACATCCCTAAACAATACAGCATTATATTAGCATACATTCTTTTAACCTTTACATAAATAGAATCACACTACATATATTTTCAGGCAAAGAATTGTTTCACTCTGTTGTACATTTCTTTTTTTTTGCGGTACGTGGGCCTCTCACTGTTGCGGCCTCTCCCGATGCGGAGCACAGGCTCCAGACACGCAGGCTCAGCAGCCGTGGCTCACGGGCCCAGCCGCTCCACGGCATGTGGAATCTTCCCGGACTGGGGCACGAACCCGTGTCCCCTGCATCGGCAGGCGGACTCTCAACCACTGCACCACCAGGGGAGCCCCTGTTGTACATTTCTGAGTCAATCTCATTGACTCATGTTGCTCTGGTTTGCTTTTTTACTGCTGTACAGTATGCTATTAGAGAACCACACCATAATTTAAATATGCCTGATTATGGGCATTTAGGAATTGTTACCAATTTTCACCATTACAAAATATTATAAGGAACACCTTTCTACATGTCTCTTCATGTACAGATACAAGGTTTTGCTAAGGTTTTTAGTTAGGAACAGGATTGTATTCTCAATATTACTTTTACCAAATTGTTCTCTAAGATGGTTGTAGTATTTAGCTCTTTTATCGACAACGTATCAGAATTCTCTTCCTATTATATCACACATTTGCCAATACTCTTTAAATTTATGACAATCCAAAGGATGTGAAATAATAGCACCTAGTTTTTGGGGTTTGGGTTTTTTTTTTTTTAATATTTTTATTGTATTTAGGATCTGTTACTCCAAAGACACCAAGAGTCTTTACACAGTAAGATTTTAAAGTCTGGCAAAGATGCCTGCATTGTGAGTGGTACGTAGGGACTGAAACTGTTTTCAAACCAGCAGAATCACCTCTACAAGCCCACATTCATCCTGGAATATATTCTCAGACCTTTTTTTTTTTTTTTGGCCATGCCCTGTGGCATGTGAGATCTTCCCTGACCAGGGATCGAATCCATGGCCCCTGCAGTGGAAGCGCAGAGTCTTAACCACTGGACTACCATGGAAGGCCCCAGCCCCTAGTTTTGTGGGGGTTTTTTTTTGACATCTTTATTGGAGTAAAACTGCTTCACAATGGTGTGTTAGCTTCTGCTGTATAACAAAGTGAATCAGCTATACATATACATATATCCCCATATCTCTTCTCTCTTGCTTCTCCCTCCCACTCCCTATCCCACCCCTCTAGGTGGACACAAAGCACCGAGCTGATCTCCCTGTGCTATGCGGCTGTTTCCCACTAGCTCTCTATTTTACATTTGGTAGTGTATATATGTCCATGCCACTCTCTCACTTCGTCCCAGCTTACCCTTCCCCCTCCCCGTGTCCTCAAGTCCATTCTCTATGTCTGCGTCTTTATTCCTGTCCTGCCCCAGTTTCTTCAGAACCTTTTTTTTTAAGATTCCATATATATGTGTTAGCATACGGTATTTGTTTTTCTCTTTCTGACTTATTTCACACTGTATGACAGTCTCTAGGTTCATCCACCTCACTACAAATAACTCAATTTCGTTTCTTTTTATGGCTGAATAATATTCCATTGTATATATGTGCCACATCTTTATCCATTCATCTGTCAATGGACGCCTAGGTTGCTTCCATGCCCTGGCTATTGTAAATAGAGCTGTAATGAACACTGTGGTACATGATTCTTTTTGAATTATGGTTTTCTCAAGGTATATGCCCAGTAGTGGGATTGCTGGGTCGTATGGTAGTTCTATTTTTAGTTTTTTTAAGGAACCTCCATACTGTTCTCCATAGTGGCTGTATCAATTTACATTCCCACCAACAGTGCAACAGGGTTTTTCTCCACACCCTCTGCAGCATTTATTGTTTGTAGATTTTTTGATGATGGCCATTCTGACTGGTGTGAGGTGATGCCTCATTGTAGTTTTGATTTGCATTTCTCTAATGATTAGTGATGTTGAGCATCCTTTCATGTGTTTTTTGGCAATCTGTATATCTTCTTTGGAAAAATGTCTATTTAGGTCTTCTGCCCATTTTTGGATTGGGTTGTTTTTTTGATATTGAGCTGCATGAGCTGCTTGTATATTTTGGAGATTAATCCTTTGTCAGCTGCTTCGTTTGCAAATACTTTCTCCCATTCTGAGGGTTGTCTTTTCGTCTTGTTTATGGTTTCCTTTGTTGTGCAAAAGCTTTTAAGTTTCATTAGGTCCCATTTGCTTACTTTTGTTTTTATCTCCATTCCTCTAGGAGGTGGGTCAAAAAGGATCTTGCTGTGATTTATGTCATAGAGTGTTTTGCCTATGTTTTCCTCTATGAGTTTTATAGTGTCTGGCCTTACATTTAGGTCTTTAATCCATTTTGAGTTTATTTTTGTGTGTGGTGTTAGGGAGTGTTCTAATTTTATTCTTTTACATGTAGCTGTCCAGCTTTCCCAGCACCACTTATTGAAGAGGCTGTCTTTTCTCCACTGTATATTCTTGCCTCCTTTATCAAAGGTAAGGTGACCATATGCATGTGGGTTTATCTCTGGGCTTTCTATCCTGTTCCATTGATCTGTCTTTCTGTTTTTGTGCCAGTACCATACTATCTTGATTACTGTACCTTTGTAGTATAGTCTCAAGTAAGGGAGCCTGACTCCTCCAGCTCCGTTTTTGTTTCTCAAGACTGCTTTGGCTATTCGGGGTCTTTTGTGTTTCCATACAAATTGTGAAATTTTTTGTTCCAGTTCTGTGAAAAATGCCAGTGGTAGTTTGATAGGGATTACACTGAATCTGTAGATTGCTTTGGGTAGTAGAGTCATTTTCACACTGTTGATTCTTCCAATCCAAGAACATGGTACATCTCTCCATCTGTTCGTATCATCTTTAATTTCTTTTATCAGTGTCTTATAGTTTTCTGCATACAGGTCTTTTGTCTCCTTAGGTAGGTTTATTCCTAGGTGTTTTATTCTTCTTGTTGTGGTAGTAAATGGGAGTGTTTCCTTAATTTCTCTTTCAGATTTTTCATCATTAGTGTATAGGAATGCAAGAGATTTCTGTGCATTAATTTTGTATCCTGCTACTTTACCCAATTCATTGATTAGCTCTAGTAGTTTTCTGGTAGTATCTTCAGGATTCTCTATGTATAGTATCATGTCATCTGCAAACAGTGACAGTTTTACTTCTTCTTTTCCAATTTGGATTACTTTTAATTCTTTTTCTTCTCTGATTGCTGTGGCTAAAACTTACAAAACTATGTTGAATAATAGTGGTGAGAGTGGGCAACCATATCTTGTTCCTGATCTTAGCAGAAATGGTTTCAGTTGTTCATCATTGAGAACGATGTTGGCCCAACCCCTAGTTTTAACGTGCTTTTTCCCCAACTTACGAGGGAGGTTAAGCATCTTTTCATATTTCTTGGCTATTTGTG
Organism: Mesoplodon bidens; assembly: GCF_964165515.1. Classification (NCBI taxonomy): domain Eukaryota; kingdom Metazoa; phylum Chordata; class Mammalia; order Artiodactyla; family Ziphiidae; genus Mesoplodon; species Mesoplodon bidens. Next base: position 45,658,436 of record NC_138179.1, on the reverse strand, counting down.
TCTCCTTTTCTCTAAATTATGTTTGTACCTCTGGCCTTTTTTTCTACTAAATAGTTTGATTTTTTTTCTTACTGAACTATAGAAGTTCTTGAATATACTGTGTATACTAACCCTTTTTTGATTATAGTATAATAAAACAATAAAAACACCTTCAACCAGTCTAGGATTCAGTCTTTTAGGATGACACATTATTATAAAACTCAAACAACAGAAAACCATTGTCTACTGTTATATACATATGTGATAAAACTACACAGTAAAAGGAAGGGTGTAACAAAACACAAATGTAAAAATGATGGTTATCTCTCAGGAAAGGCAAGGTAATATGAATGCAAAGTAAATACAATAATAATTTTCTTATTTTTAAATTGGGTGGTGAATACACAGGTGTTCATTTTATTTTATTTTTTTTATTTATTTTTTAAAATTTATTTATTTATTTTTGGCTGTGTTGGGTCTTCGCTTCTGTGTGGGGGCTTTCTCTAGTTATGGCGAGCAGGGGCCACTCTTCATCGCAGTGCGCAGGCCTCTCACTGTCGCGGCCTCTCTTGTTGCAGAGCACAGGCTCCAGACGCGCAGGCTCAGTAACTGTGGCGCACGGGCTTAGTTGCTCCGTGGCATGTGGGATCTTCCCAGACCAGGGCTCGAACCCATGTCCCCTGCATTGGCAGGCAGATTCTCAACCACTGCACCACCAGGGAAGCCCTGTTCATTTTATTATTACTCATTATAGCTTATATATTTCACACAATCTTATGTACATATCACATATTAAAGGTGAAGAAGGAAAGTCACTTTTAGTACGTGCACACACACAGGCATACACATGGACACTCATTCAAATCTGACAGACAGCACTCTTACAAATGAAATAAATAAAGCCTGCCTTAGCTATGTTAGGGGAGATACTGAATGAATCAAGAAGGAAATAAAACAATCAGAAGAGAAAAGGAAGGAAGTATGGCAGGAAGAAAAGCAGGAAGAAGGAACGAGTGAAAGGAAAGAGGGACAAAGAAGGGAGGAAAAAGGGAAGGAAATGGAGAAGAGAGGGAGGGAGGAAGAAGAGAACTTTTTTTGCTGCAGAGTCACAAAGATAATCTTTTTTTTTTTTTTTTTTTTTTTCTTTTTTTGCGCAGTACACGGGCCTCTCACTGCTGTGGCCTCTCCCATTGCGGAGCACAGGCTCCGGACACGCAGGCCCAGCAGCCATGGCTCACAGGCCTAGCCGCTCCGCGGCATGTGGGATCTTCCCGGACCGGGGCACGAACCCGTGTCCCCTGCATCGGCAGGCGGACTCTCAACCACTGCGCCACCAGGGAAGCCCAAGATAATCTCTTATATTCTCTTCTTAGAGTTTTAAAGTTTGTTTTTCACATTTAGAATTTACTCTACCTGGAACTGACTATTGTGTATAATATAAAGAATGAAGTTCAATTTACCACTGTACGGACAACTCATTTCCTCCTCATCTTCTATTGGACAGTTCATCCTTTCCAATACTACTTCCATCACATACTGTATTTCCATATATGGGCTGGTCTCTTTCTGAACTGTTTATTCTGTACCACTGGTCTATTTGTTTATACCACAGTATTATAGCTACCAAGTAAGTTTCGCTACATGGGAGGGCAAGTACTTCCACCTCGTCCTTCAAATTTACCTTTTCTATTGTTGCGCCTTTCCATAAAAACTTTTTAACCATCTTGTGAAATTCTACAGAAAGCCCAACTATAACTATTAATATGTTTGAACTTAATCTGTATATTAAGGTGAGAAAAATTGACATTGTCAAGACACTGAGTCTTCCTATACGTGAACAGGAGATATATTTTCATTTATTTAGGTGTTCTTTAATGTTTTTCAACCAAGACTTCATAACTTTTTCAAAATGATCCTGCCTTCAAACCTTTACTATTGAATATCATAATAAACAAACATTTTACAATAAAATATTTGGTTGAATTTCTAGATACTGCCTTAGGATCAAGTCTTAGGAGTCTGTCACCTAAACATTTGTGACCATACTACTGACAAAAGTGGAAGTCCTATTATTAATTTCTAATTTTCATGAGTCATGGTCTCTAATTTTTTAAAAATTCAGAGTATGCTATTTTATATCACCTCATCATAATTTTAAAAAAAAGTTCTTTCTTATATATTACCAGATGTATCATACTAATACAATTCATGATACAATTTTATAACTCTAGTAACAGGTTTAAAAGACTAGTCATGGGAATTCCCTGGCTGTCCAATGGTTAGGACTCCATGATCTCACTGCCGAGGGCCTGGGTTCAATCCCTGGTCAGGGAAAGAAGATCCCACATGCCACGCAGTGCGCCAAAAAAAATTTTTTTTTAATAAAATAGGATAAAAGACTAGTCATAATGGCATACCAGGAGGGGAAAAAACCCTAACTAAAAAAAAATGAATTGCATTTTCATTAGAATGTTTAATATTTAGAAACGAATTTATAAAAGCTTTGACTTAGTCATTTTAAGTTACATTTGAGTACTGAAGTTTTCTTTAGCAACATTTAGCTTTCCTTTAGTTCTCAAAATATTGGTATCTGCCACCAGAGACCACCAACACAAGTTTCAGGATGAGCACTGAATAGGAGACTGTTGGGACAGAAGAGTTTGGGGAAAGTCTGGAAGTAAATGCAAGAAGGAAAAAGAGAAATATAGGCCTCACAATTGCCTCTGACTTTCCCCTTGCTCTCCCTGCCCTGAGAAAAGGCGGCAGTGAGAAAAATACCAGCACTCCACCCATTTAGCTCTCCTCTCCTGGGCTGCACCGTTCGTAGCAACTTAACTTAACCCTGTTGTGTTTTTTTTTTTAATCCTAGGAAGAATTAAGTCCATTCCATTTGTGGAAGCTTCTACCAGTAGCAGCAATTACATTCAAAATAGGAGGGAGAGAGGAAAGAGTATCCATAAGATTTATGGGGGGAAAACACTACAGAAAACTGAAAGCAACCCTTAGCAGATGAAAAATATTTAGCAGGCATATTTACTTTTCTTAAAATTTTTCATTGTAAGATAAAACACAGGGGACTTTCCTGGTGGTGCAGTGGTTAAGAATCCATCTGCCAATGCAGGGGACATGGGTTCCAGTCCTGGTCCAGGAAGATCCCACATGCCGCAGAGCAACTAAGACCATGCACCACAACTACTGAGCCTGTGCTCTAGAGCCCGCAAGCCACAACTACTGAGCCTGCGTGCCACAACTACTGGAGCCCACACACCTAGAGCCCGGGCTCCGCAACAAGAGAAGCCACCGCAATGAAAAGCCCGAGCACCACAACGAAGAGTAGCCCCCACTCGCCGCAACTAAAGAAAGCCCGCGCGCAGCAACAAAGACCCAACGCAGCCAATAAATAAATAAATAAATAAATAATAAATTAATTTTTTTTAAAGATAAAACACAGGTGTAGAAAGCAACACAAAATATATTTAAATTAAAAAATACAGCATTATACCTTTGGAATGGGCCCTGTAGAGGGGCAGGGAAGGTAGAAGGGGCCTTACTTTTTACACTGAATAATAATTTACGTTTTTTTTTTTTTTTTTTTTTTTTTTTTTTTTTTTTTTTTTTTTTTTTGCTGTACGCGGGCCTCTCACTGCCGTGGCCTCTCCCGTTGCGGAGCACAGGCTCCGGACACACAGGCTCCGCGGCCATGGCTCGCGGGCCCAGCCGCTCCGCGGCATGTGGGATCTTCCGGGATCGGGGCACGAACCCGTGTCCCCTGCATCGGCAGGCGGACTCCCAACCACTGCGCCACCAGGGAAGCCCTAATTTACGTTTTTTACCATAAGCTTGTATTAGGTTTATAATAAGAACTTTTGAAAAATTAAAGTTAAAAAATAAATCCATTAGGGCTAAAAAGTAGATTCAAGTCACAAAATTTATCTTTTTTGTTAACCGTCTGCTAAAGCCACACAACTCTGAGTCTACTTAGGAGCTACATGATCTTTGGCCAGATACTCGACTCTAAGTAAATCAAGATGTCTAGCACATTCCAGAATAAATATTCAAAAAATATAAGCATTCTTTCTATTCAATAAAAACGCTTTTTACTTAGAACATATTTTTAATTTTCATATACCTGATCTCTTCTCATCTTCATTATAATCCTATATCCTAAATAAGAACTAATGTTTATTCAGGTTTACATCTTACATGTTTTCCTCCATCTTATAGGAGGAAAATGAGGTCAAGAAGAGTTAAGTCTTTATTATGGCCTTTCCAACACATTAACTTTCATTATTAATAGACTCATATTCCAAAAAGGAGACTAACACACCATTCACAAGGCTCAGAATTCACTTACCTGGTATGTCCTAAAGATTCCCGCCAGATTGGGAGCATCACAACCGGTTTAACTGCACACTCCAAAATAGCTAAAGCCAACGCAAATTCTCTGGGTTTGCTACACATCTGAACGGCCTTGATCCAATTTGCCCTAAATTTCAGAAGGGAAAAAACAAAATTTCACCTTGTTGATCTTAAATTAAAAGCACAAGAGCTGTAATTTATGAAGACTTCACCTTATAGGGCATATGTTTCTAGGCTAAGCAGGTATAAAATACACTGCTACTGGAAGTTTCTACCTCACAGAATCATAGGTTTTAAACACTAGAGGAAGCTCAGAGGTCAATTCGTCCTCCAAATCTTTAAACCTTCCATGATGTTCTGGAACTCTGTCTGGACTCCACTTGGTTCCAGGAATAAAGACTCTGCTTTCCAGAAATCTTCCCAATGTTAGTGTTGGATCGGTAACTTCAGAAGTAAAGTTACTCATATTCCTAACATCCTTAGTGTTTTGCTGACTAAAATGACTTCATTCAATTCATTAATAATGACAGTTTAAAGTGTGCAACTGCAATAATCATTTTGTAAATATTTACTATATTTACAGCAATAAATAAACCTTAGTTTCCTTTACCTGTGTGAAGCCCAGTTGGGATGAAGAAAGGAGGAAGGGATATTGTTTTCCAACTGGGTGATAGTCAGTCTCAGAGTAGATATGGTAAGAACTTTGGATCCATGGACAGAACCATTCCATTTGAACTCTCCAGCTGGAGTCAGACAGAATTTATGTGCAAGATGCCTTCTCTTATCATGGTCTTCTCTGTGCTGGTGCTTATTCAAAGCAAATGAATTGGTGGAGTACTGATTGTGGTAGACGCGATACTTCCCCTCTTGACCCAACTTAAAATAATTGTTGATATTTCCCTTCATGACCACTTCCTTTTTGGTGCTCAACCGTGAAATTTCTCCTTGAGAATTAACTACCAGTACCTGACCAAGAAAATAAAAAGACTCCATTATTTATGTCAAATATGTAAATTTGATCAACTATCTTTCAATAATTTGTAATTTATCATTCAAAATAAGTTAAGATACATCTTATCACTGAACTTTTGAAGTTTAAAGATTTTTTTTGATGTGGACAATTTTTTAAAGTCTTTTGTTGAATTTGTTACAATACTGCTTCTGTTTTTCTATGCTTTGGTTTTCTGGCAGAGAGGCATGTGGGATCTTAGCTCTCCGATCAGGGATCGAACCCGCACCCCCTGCATTGGAAGGCGAAGTCTTAACCACTGGACGACCAGGGAAGTCCCTAAACTTCTGAAGTTTAAAAGCTGAGTTAAAAGCTAAAGCTAATTGTTTATAATTAAACAACCAAGATATGCCTGCAAAAAGAAAGAAAACTAAGCTCTATTAAAGTGCCTATTATATGTTGGATATTATTAAGTACTTTCATGTATCTCAAATATACACATGAAACTAAATGTGTGATATATAAATCATTCACCAATCATTCTCTCAAGCTTACAATATACAGGGGTTAGAGACAAAAGAGGGCATGAGGGCATTACATGTACTATTCCCGCAAACATATATTCCTAAAAATACCTTTTCTTCTGCTCCTTTTATCATTCCAGCTTTAGATAAGAGCTCATAGATACGTTAAAATAATGTTTCAGGGGCTTGCCTGGTGGCACAGTGGTTGGGAGTCCGCCTGCCGATGCAGGGGACACAGGTTTGTGCCCTGGTCTGGGAAGATCCCACATGCCGCGGAGCGGCTGGGCCCGTGAGCCATGGCCCCTGAGCCTGCGCGTCCGGAGCCTGTGCTCCGCAACAGGAGAGGCCACAACGGTGAGAGGCCCGCGTACCGCAAAAAAAAAAAAAAAGTGTTTCAAATAGTTGATTCCAGGGCTTCCCTGGTGGCGCAGTGGTTGAGAGTCCGCCTGCCGATGCAGGGGACATGGGTTCGTGCCCCGGTCTGGGAAGATCCCACATGCCACGGAGCGGCTGGGCCCGTGAGCCATGGCCGCTGGGCCTGCGCATCCAGAGCATGTGCTCCGCAACGGGAGAGGCCACAACAGTGAGAGGCCCGCGTACCGCAAAAAAAAAAAAAAAGTTGATTCCAATCCTTTAGTGGACTGTGAAATCAATAGTGGGGCTTATTCAGCTTTTAAAAAAATGAAATATAATACAATAGACTAGAAACGAAAATACCAGAATGCTTCCCACATAGTAAAATACTACTTCAGGAAACTTTTTTTTTTTTTTTTGCAGTACGCGGGCCTCTCACCGGTGTGGCCTCTCCCGTTGCGGAGCACAGGCTCCGGACGCTCAGGCTCAGCGGCCATAGCTCACGGGCCCAGCCGCTCCGCGGCATGTGGGATCTTCCCGGACCGGGGCACGAACCCGTGTCCCCTGCATCAGCAGGCTTACTCTCAACCACTGCGCCACCAGGGAAGCCCTACTTCAGGAAACTTTTGATGTATGTACTGGGTTGCTATGAAAAATGTCTTAGTGAGGGTCAGAGTAAAAAAGTCTGAAAGCCACTGCCTTAAAGCCATTTCTTTGATGTTAAAAACACTGCATTAAAAAACAAAACACTGGGGGCTTCCCGGTGGCGCAGTGGTTGAGAGTCCGCCTGCCGATGCAGGGGACACGGGTTCGTGCCCCGGTCTGGGAAGATCCCACATGCCGCGGAGCGGCTGGGCCCGTGAGCCGTGGCCGCTGAGCCTGCGCGTCCGGAGCCGGTGCTCCGCAACGGGAGAGTCCACAGCAGTGAGAAGCCCGCGTACCGCAAAAAAAAAAAAAAAAACAAAACACTGCATATCTACCCTGCAAATAATTCTCAAATCTGAGAGACACAGCTGTGGCCCTTATTCTATCATCATGGCTTGCTGGGAGACAGAAATACTGAGTCCTAGCTTCAATCTTTTTGTTCACAGAGTTGAGATGCTGTGCTGTTCTATACACTGTTCTCTGCTATCAAGGGGTAAGTCTTATCTTTTAGCTGCAGGTTCATCTAAAATGACTACAGCCAGAACTGAGCATTAAATCTTCATTAAAGCCCACAAATAGCCTACCTGTTCCCACATGTGAAGAAGCAGCCTCTATCTCTTTAGAATTATATACAATAAAACTAACCATATAGTAAGAAAGAATACTACCCATTTACAGCATTTCTATGCATGGATTGAAATTTGGGTGTACAGTTATACTTATCATAATACAAACCTAACACTTTTAATCTCGTTACACTCTCGGAAGTGAGGAAAATACAGTTCAAAAGTACCTCTACAAACATCCTGCCCCTATTTTAAAAATTATTTTACATTCCAGAGATTTTTGTTTTAAACAGGAAAAACACACCTCTTTCCCCTCCTTAAATAATTTATTTGCTTCATGGGCTGCGGCTGCCACCTGTTGGCTCTTCAGCTGACTCAGTTTGCTATCTGGATTCCGTAACCTGGTAATAATCCGAGTTGAACCAGACGCTCCTCTTCCACCTCCAGGAGACTCACTTATTTCCCCATTAGACTTCTCTGATTTGAAATCACCTGTTATTAAATAAAAAGCCAAAAGTAATTGCTAACAGTAAGTAAATTACATATAGTAATAACACCTTACTTATCCAAAACTTCTATCTGGTAGACAACTAAGATCCAGAAAATAAAAAGTCCTTGAACAGACAAAGCAAATGCATTAATTCTTAAAGTTTTACTCCAAAGAAAGTATGTCAGAACTTTACTGTGAGTCATTTATCATTTTACAGAAAATTCAAACATGCCAGGTTATCTGTTTTAAAGCTCAGCTACTAGAAAAGAGGAAGGGCTGCTACAGATTTACAAGTAACAAACATAACTCAAAATGCACACTAATAAAATATTGCCTTATATATTCCACATGGATTTCTGTATTAAAAGTAAAGGATATAATTAATTTTAGAAGGATTTCCACTGAAATTCTGTTTAAATACCTAATAACTTAAAGCTTATAAACATAAATGTCAAGTGAATTTTTCCTAAAGAATCTAGATAATTATCTGTGTATGCAGATAACTATACATGTGAAAATCAACTACATTAGCTTTTTTAGATATAATAAAGGCCTCTCACATTTTCATTATATCTTAATTTTTTAAAGTGACAGATTCAACTGCCAAGGAGCAATTTCTGCTTTTCCATAAATCTCACTTCAGCTGAAAATTTCTATACGTTCTAAAACGATTGCATCAGTATCCAATTTCCACTGGCCGGACAGTTGAACAAGATCTCATTTTTCTTTCTTAATTTAAAGCTTTTAAAAACTAAGACAGTGTGGCACTGGCAAATGAAAAACCAAGCAGAAAATATGGCACTGACTAAATCAAGATGGGGTAGGGGTACTGGGTATCTTGCCATCTCAGGCTGGAAAGCTAGTAACCTTCAATGTGTGGTAGCAAAGCAGTTGGTTAGTTAGACTAGCCACGATTTTCTCTCGGCTCTCAGACCATGATTCTACCCATGCTAGAGTTCTGTGCCAACACGATGAACTATAGCAGCAACTTTATTTTTTTTTTGGCCACACCACGCGGCTTGTGGGATTTTAGCTCCCCAACCAGCGATTGAACCCGGGCCCTCAGCAGTGAGAGTGTGGAGTCTCAACCACTGAACTGCCAGAGAATTCCCGATAGTGGCTACTTCTTGGGACTGTCTTTGAAGTTCTACAATAAAGACTTTTTAGACATCATTTAGTCAAGGCCAGACTTCCTAAAAGCAGAAAGGGAATGGCACAGCACTTTTTAAATTAAGCGCCTCAATTTAGAGCCAGCAATCCAACAGGTGAGAGTCAGTCCTTTGCCACTTGCCAAGTTTAGTGCAAATAAGGGAAAGGAGGCAGAAAATTCATCCCTGGGGGTACGACTTGAAGGAGCAGAGAGAGGGAACAAGGCTAAGAGTGGAGGTCATTGTCTAGCACACCTTGCCCAAAGGCCACATTCCTGTTTAAAGGAGTGAATCACTGTGATGCAGCCTGGAGGCTGAGTACAGAGCTGCCTGGCCCTAGCCTCCCTAACTTACTGTTTAATGAGTCAAGAGGCAGGAGCCTAGACAGACTGCGCTCACCTGGGGGCTGGGGCAGACAAACTGGGCCAGTAGAGGGGGTTTACCCTCAGGGACTCTGAGCCAAGTTTCTGGGCATTAGGTTAACTAGCTGGGTATTCAGGCAATCTACAAGGGGGTGTTACTGCCAGAAAAAACCCCAAACCTGTCACACTGGGATGTATAATTATTCAAACCTACAGCAATTTCCAGCAGGCCATCCCTGACAGAAGTCAGCTGGATCTAGGCTGTTAAAGAAGAATGGCCTCCAGAAGGGGGATCTTCCCGTATGCTTCTCACTTCTCATCCATATCCATTCTCCCAGAAAACCTCCCAGAAAAGGGCAGCCAGGTTTATCAGAGAACACCGTCCACCATCAGGTTAATGAGTGTTACAGGTAGTTAAGTTCATAATTTGGCTCATGGATTGTAAGATCAAGATAAGCCACAACCAGACGTAATCAAAATAATACACACAATACACAGAAATCCTAGATACAGTTAAAATTACCAGATGTTCATTTTGGTAGAGAAGTTTTTGAAAAAATTTTCAGTTGTGGGTGAGATCTTTCCATTATGTTAGGCAGAGGCATTTTTTAATTTGAATACACACGTTTGTATTGAGCTAGGGTGGAACTGTGGATATTTGCTGTTTCCTATCTTCACAGCATCTCTCCTTCTTTGGAAAACCATTCCTACCCCACTCCAATGATATACTTTTGCTGGAGCCATCAATCATAATACCTTGCCTGCCCTGGCCACAGGAGTAGGAACAATATGTCCAAGATAGGCCACTCAAATTCCTTCCTCAAGGACTTTTGATTTGGAGCAGGAGTAGGGGCCTTGCCTTTGGGTCACAGACCTTGGAAAGATATGAATACAAACCGCTGATGCCATCTTCCCTGCCACTTGGGGAAAGCCTGTCTGTATTAGGAGAGAATGAGGTTAACACACAAACATATGCAGATCCAAAAGGTGAGACAGAAAGAGGAAAATGGAAAGAGTTTTGATACCTGGAGGTCCAGTTATGCCTGGTGATGGCTTGGACTTCCCAATTATATGAGCTAATTAAATCCCTTTTCACTTAAGCTAGTTTAAGCTGGTTTGGTCACTTGCAATTGAAAAGGTTCTAATTAAGACAGATCTCCATCTCATATCATACACAAAATTATACACCAGAAGGATTAAAAATGAAGTTATAGAAGTATTATATGAAATTACTGTAAAATATATGTATGTTCTTGGGATAGGGATGGTCTTCCTTAGTAAGACACAAAATCCAGAGAAATCCTAAAGAAAAAGACTGATAAATTTAACTGCATAAAAAATGTAAAAATTTCTTTATAAAACAACAAAAAGGGTTAAAAACAAGCAATGACTATATAAATATATAGGTAAAATCAAAAATTAATACTCACAATACATAAAGCATTCCTAAAACTCATTTGGGAAAAATATCAAAATTCAGTAGGAACAAATCAGCAAAAAATATGAACAAGCAATTCACAGAAAGTTCAGCAAACACATGAAAAGAAAGTCAACTACATTAGTAAGCAGGGATATGCAAATTTTAAAATGAAAGACTTTTCACCATTGGCAAAAATGTAACAGATAGATGATGTCAAATTTAGCGAGAATATGAAGAAATACACATACATGTAAGTGATTAGTATAAATTCCTTTTAATGTACAATTAAGCAGTAGCCATCACTATTTTTTAAATGTACCTACCATATGATCCAGCAATTCCATTTACTGTATCTATACTGCCAGAAATACAAGTACACAGAGATATATGATGAGGATGTTAAAAAGCACCACTAGTTGTAATAATGAAAAAACTGTTAGCCTAAATGTCCATTAATAGAGAAATAGTAAATGAATTATGGTTCATCTGTACTGTGGAGTACCATGCAGCAGTTAAAAAAATAATAAATTTAATTGATTACATGAAAAGAACCCCTACATGTATTACTGAGTGAAAAAAGCAAGATGCAGAACAACACATGCAGAATGATCCCGTTTATATTTAAAAACAAAAAACAAAAAACTTTTTGTCAACATACATACATTAATGTAACTGCACGGAGAAAGATATAAAATGTTACACACCAAATAATGGTGGTTACCTTTGGGGAGGGGGTGTGAAAAAGATGTATTTTTTTCCCAAGTGCTTTTTTATTTTTTTAAAACAAAAACACTGAGTGCAAGTGTCGCTTGTGTTTAAAAAAAAGAAAAAAGAAAAAAGAAAATCCAAATCTTCCCACCCCCATCAAACTTTTATTTAAAAAATTAAAAATTAAAAAAAATTAAAAAGCTCCTTTCAATGTATGAAGTGTATTCTTACCTATCTCTTCTTGAATAGAGACAGGTGTATGAGATTCTCTTTCTCCATTTTCAGGATCATCAGCTGCCTTAGCAGATTCACTCTGGGAAGAATTTAGTTCACTGCTGCTGTTACTGTTTTCCAGATTAGGCTGGGTGGAGGTAGTGGTGGCACTAGTGTTACTGCTGTCAGATGTCTTGCTAGGTTCTTCTAGAAAAATAGAATATCTGATTTTTAAATTGGAAATCACATCAAAAACAACTAATTGTCAGAAAAGACATTTAATTGTTTTAGGGTTGCATTACAAAGCTAGATTTTAAAAAGCTGCTCATGTATGAATAATGCAATGTATGAAAAAAAATTGTAAACAACACCCTACGAATTGTTTTTTAAGTCGCCCAGTATTAACTCAGGCTCTTATCACCTTAGTGTATAGTACAAAGCAGACAATCTTTCAGAATAATAAAGTGATATAACAATCTCACAAAATTTATGATGTGCCAGATACTGCAGAAGTGATTTTGTGAAGAAAATCCCTCAAAATCTGACATTTATATTCTTACTTTTCATAAAGTATTCAAACAGTATTTGAAACAGAATTAAACAGAATTATTTATCTCTAAGGTTTTCTGCCTGAATTCTATACCCCCAAATTTAACTAGATGGTAATGCCTAAGTGATTGTTAATTTTAAGACCAATATAATAGTATCACTAAGAGTATAGTTCCTGAAAGTATATCAAAATGAATGCTACCATGAACTGAAAGCCTAGGTCTTTCCTCGGCAGTTCAGAAATCTAGAGCCTCCCTGTGCACTTCATTTTGCCACTATTAAGATACCTTTTAAATCAAGTTCCTAAATTAAAAGTCGTCGACAGTATATCACAAAGGCTATCTGTAATGCATCATGAGCTCCTAATTTTTTTTTGACTGAAAAAACCAACAACCTGATAGAAAAATGGGAAAAATATATGAACAGTGATGAAAGAAATGAAAATGGCGGGAATTCCCTGGCGGTCCAGTGGTTCAGACTCCGCGCTCTCACTGCCAAGGGCCCCGGTTCAATACCTGGTCAGGGAACTAAAATCTTACAAGCCATGCGATTCAGCCACAAAAAAGAAAAAGAAAAAGAAAAATGGCCTTTAAACATGGAAATATGCTCACTTAATTCAGAGTAAGAGAAATGCAAAGTAAAATCGTATAGAGAAACTACCTCTCAGCTACCAGACTGGCCAAAAATCCAAGTCTCACGATACACTCAGGCAGAGAGGCAGTGTGTTAAGAGGTACTGCCACACATCGTTGTAGGACTGTAAAATGGTGCAAACTGGATAAAAGGGAACTGACAATATCTAGAAAAATTACAGATGCATCTACTCTTAACCTAGCAATCCCATGTCCATAAATCTACCCTGAAATACACTGGCAAAAATACTAAATTACTTACTGATATTTACAGAGGTATTCACTGTAGCACTATTTATAATGGCAAAAGACCAGAAAAAACAAAATGCCCATCAATACGTCACTGGCTGAATAAAAGGTGGTACATACAATAAAATATCATGCACCATAACAAGGACTGAGGAAATCATTATACCCACATATTGAAATGATCTCAAGATTAAATATAAAAAGAAAGATGCAGAACAGTACTTAGAGTATGCTAACTTCATATAAGAAAGGGAGAGAAATATGAATTTATGCACATATTTTGCTTTTCTATACGAAAAAAAAACCAACACTAGAAGAATAACCAAAACTTAATAAAAAATGACTACCTGTAAGGGAAAGGAAGGAAATGGTTACCTAGAGAAGGAAGGGATGAAAGTGAAAATTCTCTGAATAGATAACAGTTACAAAGTTTGACTTTGGAATCATGTAAATGTTTTACATTTTTAAAAAATTAAAGTTAGAAATGCAGCCCCTAAAAACTGAAAGAAAACAGCCTAATCGTGTATCAAATTGTTGGCATAACCACACAGAGAAAAAGATTATTTCAAGTGACTTTGGAACACGGAATTTTGACTATACATTCTTATTGGAAATATGGTATAAAGATAAAGAGCTGCAAAAAAATCTTAAATGCGGTTCAGCAGTCTTACCGTGAGCAATAATATTGGTATTATGAAATTATTATGATATTTAAATCATTTCTTCCTATTACTATTATTAATGCAATCAGGATATTAACAATAATTATAAAAATAATATATATTATTAATGGACATCTATAACAGGATAAAGCAAGTATATAATTAAGTTACTGTTGTTAGGAACTAAGGCATTCAGCATAAAGGAAAAGAGATACAAGTGTAAAAAAAGAAACTAAGTATGCAATCCTCAATCTGAATTTGAAATGTCAACATGAATTGGTTTTTTTCTTTTCCAAAGTACCTATTTCCTAACACTACCCAATAAAAAATCCTAGAGGCAGTGAGAGCCCAAGAGCAGTAAATATTCTTGGGCCCAGATGATGGTCTCTAAATATCATTCCCCACAAAAAGGAACCAGGGCTTCTTGCAGGAATTACTGATTCCAGGTCTTGGGTAAGAAATGTATAAGACAAGCCGCATACATCTTATTCTGCCAAAAAGCAAAAAAGCAAAAGAGACTACTGGGGTCATACACAGCAAAAAGGACTCAAAAGCCAACATAAAGGGGCTCCTGAAAATCAATATAACCAAATTAATGATAACTACAACTGACTGAAACAAACTGCATACATAAAGACCCACGAGTTCAGATACTTAAAATGAGAAAATCATGCCCCTCCCCCCAAAGTTCATAACTCAAAAATCACCACTGAAGGTAACTGGACACCAACTCCTGACTCTGAAAATCAGATTCTAACAGAAATAATTAAGCATTTATTTCTGCTCTAATTATATTTCAAGGTATTCAAATAGACTTAGTTAATGAGGGAAAATTCTTTACAAAAGAATTCCAGTTAAAAAAATACTGAAAAAATTATAGAATTAGAAATCATATACTATAACTTCCAAATAGACAGCTGATTTTGAACTCACTGATCAATCTTAGAATTTGTAAAGGTAAAACATACAGACATCATGATGAGCCTTTTGATGCAATATGATGTGAAATACCCAGAACACAGCTTATGAAGTATTCTTGCCAAAAACAGTTGAAAATGAATTTAATCAAGCCTTTAGAACAAATTAAACACTAAGAAGAAGGAAAGAAAATCCTGGATGTGGGATATTCCATAGTAGGATATACTAGGATTCTTTAAAAAGTCAGGGAAGGGGAGAATGCTCTAGATTAAGAGACTCAGTAGATATAAAACCAAATGTCATGTCATGCGGGGATCTTATGTGGAGTTATTTAAAACACAGCCAATGTTTAAAAAAATTTAAGTGAGGAAATTTAAATTGACTGGATAGTAGATGATAGTAAGGAATTGCTGTCAATTTTATTAAAATGATAATGGCACTGTAATTATACAAGAAAATGTCCATATTCTTTAGAAATGTATGTAGGACTGATATAACATGATGTCTGGGATTTGCTTTAAAATACTGCAGTAGGGCTTCCCTGGTGGTGCAGTGGTTGAGAGTCTGCCTGCCGATGTAGGGGACACGGGTTCGTGCCCCGGTCTGGGAAGATCCCACATGCCGCGGAGCGGCTGGGCCCGTGAGCCATGGCCGCTGAGCCTGCGTGCCCGGAGCCTGTGCTCCGCAATGGGAGAGGCCATGACAGTGAGAGGCCCGCATACCGCAAAAAAAAAAAAAAAAAAAAAAAAAAAAACTGCAGTAAGGAAGCAACCCAAATTCACATCATCAGGAAAGGGGATAAAGTGTGGTATAGTTACACAGAGGAGTATTGTAATACAGTTAATGTGAAAGAACTCCAGCAACATACAACATTATATTAGTAATATAAAGCGAAAAGATTAAGTTCCCCGAAGTTATACTTAACACATACACTTAATAAGATACACTTAACACAACATACTTGCTACACAGTTTAAAATAACCAAAACAGAAATACATAGTTTTTAGCAAACCATGTAGATCAACTCAATGAAGCAACAGTTATGTGGGTTATACATCACTTTGACCTCTAGTATCAATAGTCTTAATTCTACTGGATTTCTGTTATAAAAAGGAAAGAAAATATTAGTGAACACAGGATTCAGGGTGACAATCACTTCAGGTAGGGTAGAAGGATGCAGGCGACGAGAACGGGGAGATGGCTCGATACAGGTGAGTTTCAAAGCAGGACTTAGACGTCTGTTTTGGGTGATAGGTTCCTAGGTGTTTATTTCATTAATAAAGATCATTTCAAACGTGAATGAATAAACGAAGGGGGACTATGCAATGACCAATGATGAGTGCAATTAGCTAAGGATTATGATTTATCTAATAGTGTACACCTGGGGTCAAAGGGGGGCGATTTTTAAAAATTTGAGTCCTCCCCACTCAAAAAAGCAGTTAAAAAAAAAAAGAAAAGCATGAGTAAAACTAGTATGACAAAATATTGATGATTTTCTAATCTAAGTGTTAAAATATGGGGGAGAGGTCACTATACTATTCTGTTAACTTTTGTGCATGTTCATAATAAGAAAATTTTATATGAAAGATAGAAATGGCAAACTTAAAATCTGACAGCTGTAAACCAGTAATATAATCAACTAACTCATGTTGGAAAATGCATATATTTGGAAGAAAAGAAGTCTCACATGAATAGCATCAAATTCCTCACTAATCATTCCTTTCACATCTGTAGATCTAGTTTTGAAATGTGCTGTATTCTTAATTTATAACTGTCTAAAAATCATCTTCTCAAATAATGAAACAGTAGATAGACATCCCCTCATTTATGAGCTCAGAATTCAGAGTGCATTTTCTCACAGAAGTATAATAAAAAGTGATTGGGTTCTAGACTAGCCCACAAAAAACTATTTCAGCATACAATACACCCCAAGTATGGTTTTAACCAAGACAATAACTCTGAGATAGGACTTAAGAGATTCCACCTCATCATATCTTAAAATACTTCATAGAAAAATAGGCAATCAATCCCATCCCAAGGTATTTTGATCTTAAAAAAAACTATTACCCCACTGAAAGCAAACTGAATTCAGAATCTATCCATTTAAACTTTCAAGGTGCTAACAAGCTGAGGACTACCATAACTCATAATACATAGCTTTTTTGTTGACTTGTCCCAAGTTAATTTGTCTTAAGTTTTCCTCCATTTCAGTTGAGAGGAATTGTTCTAGAACTCTTTACATCGTTACTTCATTAGGATTAAGGAAATCTCAAGCATTTGCTTTAAAACACCACAAAGAAGGTATTACCTACCAATAGTCCTCACAGTTCAAATATTCCAGACTACAAGCTAAAACCAAACACATTTAAAAGAATAAGAAACAAAAGAGTAATATTTAGCTGCAGAACCTCCAAAAGCCATTATCAATCAACTCAATGAGGTAAAAGTAAACGAGAAGCACATCAGTTCAGCATCCAGTATCAGCAGCCTCTTACATCCACTTAATTTCCTTATAATAAAATCCATACCTAAAGCAAAGTACTATCTTTTAAGATGTCATTATCCCAAAAAGTTAAGAAACAGGTTAAATTAATATGTTCTTATAGTTCAACTTCACAGATGTTAGACTTTCAATATGTCCATGGAAACACTTTCAAAGCAATTATAAATAGTTATGGAAATAAAGCCGGTTTTATCTACTGCTGCTATTTTCTTAGTCCCAGGCATTAAATCTAGAGGCATAACTTTAATAAAACAAATGCTGTCTGCATTATATGTTTGAATACAAATTCTCAATAGTACATTTGAGGTTAAGATGCTAGAAAGACACATGCCCTGTCTCTCCTTATATACTGAAAAACTGACAATCCGGTACAAAAGTTTCTAATCTAAAATCCAGAACAAAAGTGTAATTCTGAAATTGAGCTATTTGTTAACTAGAAAGAAGTTATACTGAATAATAAACAGTACACTTTCTATAAGGGGTCATTTTTGGAGACATAACCATTTTCATGAACTGAAGTGAAGTGTCTGGAATACAGATGCAGCGGGGGAAAATCAGAGGAACAGATATTCAGAGATTAACTTTTTTAAGTGATGTCTATAAACATTTCCCAAAATATGGCCCAACTTTTCAGTTTAAACTTCAATCTCAGCCACATAAAATCTTTCTGAATCACACCCAATTTGAAATCATGAAATCTGCCCATTTTTCTTATGTTCTCACTCCTTTAGATTTTCAGACCACATATTTATAATTTTTCCTTTGCATAATGTCATCTATCATAAGAAAATGATAGTGCTCTCTGACGGGACTTGACAAAATAAAGCTTGAAATAAATAAATATGCATATCCATATATATGTATACATATGTGTGTATATATTTCTAAAGAAATTCTAAAGTAGATATATTTTGAAAGAGATTTTAAATTCTCGGGTTATTTTTAAGTATCTTTCTATTCCAGAAAAGATATAAAATACAAACGCTAATCAAAAGAAAGTTGCTGTAGTTTAGTAGTATTATTAAAGATAAAGGACATTTCACAAAGATAAAGTTAATTCAACAATATAAAAATTATGTGCACCTAATAACACAGGCTCAAACTATATAATGCAAAAACTAAAAATATTTAAAAGATAAAAAGGCAACCCCACAGTAAATAGAAGTAACTTAGAAGTATCTTGCATATGTTATAAAGCAGAAACTAACACACCATTATAAAGCAACTATACTCCAATAAAGAATATTATCTTACATAGAGGGAAAAAAAATAGCAAACATATAGATTTCAACAACACAATTAAAACCCTGACCTAGTTGTTCTGTACTGCACCCCAAAACTAAAAATAGATATCCTCTTCAAGTGTATATGAGACAGTTTATCAACATTAACCAAATGCTGGACCACAAGACAAGCCTCAACAAATCTTAAAGGACATAAATCATGTACAGAATGTTCTCTGACTATAGTGTGTTAAACTAGAAATCAATAAAAAAGATAACTAGAAATCTCTAGGACTTCCCTGGTGGCGCAGTGGTTAAGAATCCGCCTGCCAATGCACAGGACATGGGTTCGAGCCCTAGTCCAGGAAGATCCCACACACCGCAGAGCAACTAAGCCCATGCGCCACAACTACTGAGCCTGAGCTCTACAGCCTGGGAGCCACAACTACTGAGCAGCGTGCCACAACTACTGAAGCCCGCGTGCCTAGAGCCTGTGCTCCACAACAAGAGAAGCCCGTGCACTGCAAGGAAGAGTAGCCCCCACTCACCACAACTAGAGAAAGCCGGCACACAGCAATGAAGACCCAAAGCAGCCAAAAATTAATTAAATAATCAATTTTTAAAAAAAAAGAAAATCTCTAAATGTTTGAGTATTAAACAGTATATTTCTAACTAAGCAATGGGTTAAAAAAAACACTTCATAATAGAAATTAGAAAGTATTTTAAACTGAATGATAAAGACAAAATAACACATTAAAGTTTGTGAGATGCAGCTACAGCAGTACATAGAGGGAAATTTACAGCCTTGACAACAGACATAGAAAATTAAAAATAATCAAAGCATCCATCTTAAGAAGCTAGAAGAAAAAAATAATAAAGAGGGTATGAGATATATCTATATGTATAACTGATTCACGTTGTTATAAAGCAGAAACTAGTACACCATTGTAAAGCAATTATATTCCAATAAAGATGTTAAAAAAAAAAAAAAAAAAAAGAAGAGGGTATGAGAGGGACTTCCCTGGTGGTCCAGTGGTTAGGACTTTGCCTTCCAGTGCAGGTGGTGCAGGTCAGGGAGCTAAGATCCCACATGCCTCATGGCCAAAAAACCAAAACATAAAACAGAAGCAATACTGTAACAAATTCAATAAAGACTTTAAAAATGGTCCACAACCAAAAAATAAAATAAAAAATAAAAAGAGGGTATGGGAAACTTCTGGAGGTGATGGATATGTTTATGTCATAGATTGTGGTGATGGTTTCACAGGTATATCTTTATCCCCAAACTCATCAAGTTGTATATATTAAATATGTACAGCTTTTTGTATATCAATTATACCTCAATAGAGTGGTTTTGAAAAAAGACAGGGAAGAAAAATTCACAAAAATGAAAAAAAATAAAAGGAATGAAATAAAAATAAGATAAAAAACGAGAAAAAATATAGAGAGGACAAAGCCCAAAGTTATTTTTTTAAAGACTCATAAAAATTGTTAATAGTCTTATGAAGTGATTAAGAGAAAACAGATAACCAATTTCTCGACTGAAAAAAGAGATCACTACAGATGCTATAAACATTTAAAAAATAGGATGTTATTATGTCAATAAAATTTTAAATTTAAATGAAATGGTAGATTCCTAGAAAAATAAAATTTACTAAAACTGACACAAGAAAACAACAGAAAATATGAGTAGCCTACTATCTACCAAAGAAATGAAATCTACAATTAATAACTTTCCCACAATGAAACTCCAGGACCAGAAGACTTTAGCAAACATTTAAGGAATAAATAACACCAATCCACAGAAACTCTTGCAGACAAAAGGAAAAGTGGGAACTTGTACCAACTCATTTTACGAGGCCAGCATAACCTAGGCATCAAATCCTGACATAGACATTATCACAGAAAGAAAATTGCAAGTCAATCTCATTCATGAAAGTTGACACAAAAATCCTAAACAAAATATTAAAAAATGAAATGCAACAATACATAAGAACAAGAACATATCACAACCAAGTTGTATTTATTCCAGGAGTATGATGAGATTGGGTTAACATTTTTAAAAATATCAATGGAGAAACTTTTGCTTCCAGTCAGGATGGAGTAGAGGGACTGGACTTAGCCCAGCCAATGAAACAGCCACACACACAGAAAAGATACCACTTGACAGAAAATGAACAAAAGAACTGACAGGCAATTCTCAACAGAAGTTATCCAAATGACTAATATATAAATATATATATAGGCGCGCGCACGCACGCACGCGCACACACACACACACACACACACACACACACGAAAGGTGCTCAACATCCTTAGTCACCAGGGAACTACAAGTTCAAATCACAATAAGATATCTTTACATTCCTACCAGAATGGCTAAAATAAAGAGGGTGGGGGGAAAGGAAAGAACTATATGACATTCTTATAATACACAGAAAAACTCTTCAAGGATTTCCAATACAGTATTAACTATAATTATTGACTTTTGATAGGATTACCAGTATTTCTTTTCTTGTTTTGCTCATCTAAATTTTCTAATTTGTTTTTCAAAAATATACACGCAGCTCATATAATAAAAATTTTTTTTTCATTTTTAAAAAAGGCAAAAGGAAAGGCATAATAACATTCTTGGTGTGATATAACTTATTTTGAGTATAATTTTAATTTTAAAAAGCTTAAAATATTTACTGGTTAACTTGCATTTTCACGTCAAAATATATTGTGACAATGGTTTTCTATTATAACATTATGGTTTGAGATGTTGTTAAAAAAAAACTTACATGACCACATGCAAACATAAAATTAATCTGTTAGTATATACAGAATTGGAATGGTCAAATCATTCAACACTGAGCCATTAGTATGTGAGTACTTAAAACCAAAATATCTGCCACTATGGTCTGGTGATAAAATATAAAAATAAGTCTATTAGACAAAAACAGCTAAATGAACTTTAAAAAGCATGAAGATTATGATGAGTTTCAAGCACTAAATGCAAGAACATCTGTCAAACTCCAAATGTTAGGTGACAACTTAGCAATCAGGGATGGCACTTATGTAAGCAAGCAGCATGAATGAACACATACTTTAAAGTTTTAGGTGACATTCAGCTTTTACTACTAAAGGGAAGGATTTCCCCCCCATTACAGAGGCACTGATACACTGCCCTCTGTACCTGGCACATCCTGGGGGAGCTCAGATGCCACCTTCTTCTCTGCCATGTTGCTGCTATCATGGGTTTCTGAGAGACACCCCACGGGACTCCTCCCTTCAGAGGGACTAGTCTCTTCTGAAGAAGCATTTGTTGTGTTGTCGCCAAGATTTGCTGACACAGAGTTACCTTTATCCCCAACTTCTGTTGGCTCTACAGTAAAATGCACAACAAAACTTTAAAGATATCCTTTAAAATTGCTTTAGGACAAATGGCCACATTCAGTCAACTACTAAAAATGAATGATCACCAAAAAACCTGGCTTCTATTCGATGGCCATTTTGAAGCAATTAGATTCTGGGATAATTCTGCAGTAGGTAATCCAAAGGGTATTTAAGAATATTTGATATATTAAGAATGTTTAAGTAGTTAACATAAAAAGGAACGTATTATATCACATACAAAAGTGTATATTCTGTTATAAAAACAGTGATTTTCACCAACAAATCTTATAGAGAAATGGCACCTTATTAAGAAGTATAAATAGAGATATGGGTATAACATTATAGCAAATCCACCAATATATAAAACTCGTTACAATGACTGTACATGTTATAAGGAGGAAGGGTATCCTAATCTCTTCAGAAATGTAAAATTAAATAGCTGTTTGCAATAAAAAAGATTCATTTTCATTTTGCAAGTAAAACTGGAGTTTTCATAAATAACACTGATGAAATATTTCTTTTTAACCAAATAATGTTTTTACCCTCAGATTTTCCTTGCTCAGGATCATCTGGTGTTTTGTCATCACTGTCTTTTTCAAGACTCTGGTCTTCAAACTCCTCTCTGCTTTTCTCAGCATCTTTGGAGTTATTATTCTCAGTCTCATTCTTCTCCTTTTCTATTTCTTCTGGACTTTTAACAATATCAATGTCTCCTTTTTTGGCTCTTATAGTTTCCAAAATTTCTTCTGTAATAAAACAAATAAAAAATTATGTTTCCGTATATACCAAGTATAAAAGTACTACAAATGCCACTTAAGAGTTTCAATACAAGTTATTAAAGATAAATTTGCTAAAAGCATTAAGAACTATGAAATAAGGATCAAGATTACCAGTAACATTTTGATGTTTAGAGAACTCAATCGATTTGGTTATCTTCACTTCTAGAAAATACATGCTAATATAGGCTCTAATTTCTTTTTTAAAAAAGAAAGAAAAATTAGTCTATCTTTTAAAATTGAGATTGATATAGATTATTGTGATATCCTCTGCCATAGGAGAAAACCTGTTAAGCTGACACAGACCCCCAGTTTGGGCAGTGTGGTACAGTAACAAAAACCTAGAGACCCAGGACCTAGCACAGATCTGACCTGAATTAACTACGTGAGCCTGTGGGTAGGCTACTAAATCTTCAGGCCTCCACTGTAAAATGAGAAAACAGAGCCCCATTTGGAAACATTTCTTTCTGAAGTCCCATAACTTTCTGCAAGTCACTAAACCCCTAATGGCTCTAATTTTCTTTCAACTTGGGTGGAGTGATACTACAGCACGGGTGCAGACCACAAGTTATATCAGCATAGACTCCTGTATATTAATAATATTCTTTGGGTTATGATCCAATACTATCATTTTTACTTTGTTGCTCAAATCGGTCCAGCTTTTGGCCATTGGGAGCTTTTCCGGGTAAGTCCTGGGAGCTTTTCCGGGTAAGTCCTGTATCCTTTAAACACATGAGTCCTATATCCTTTAAACACACTTCCTTCCCTCCTTCCTTCCTTCTGTGCTTCCTTACTTTCCAGCACTGCAAGATATTCCAGACTCACCTTGTATTTTCTCTGCCCCAGCCCTAGAATTCTCAAGGAGTCTCGATTCTTTTTTTAATTGGAGAATGAGATTTTTTTTTTTCTGGTACGCGGGCCTCTCACTGCTGTGGCCTCTCCCGCTGCGGAGCACAGGCTCAGGACGCACAGGCTCAGCGGCCATGGCTCACAGGCCCAGCCACTCCGCAGCACGTGGGATCTTCCCGGACCGGGGCACGAACCCGTGTCCCCTGCATCGGCAGGCGGACTCCCAACCACTGCACCACCAGGGAACCCCTGGAGAATGAGATTTAGAAGTCGTGATCTGGGGCTTCCCTGGTGGCACAGTGGTTGAGAATCTGCCTGCTAATGCAGGGGACACGGGTTCAAGCCCTGGTCTGGGAGGATCCCACGTGCTGCAGAGCAACTAGGCCCGTGAGCCACAACTACTGAGCCTGTGCGTCTGGAGCCTGTGCTCTGCAACAGAGAGGCCGCGATAGTGAGATGCCCACGCACCGCGATGAAGAGTGGCCCCCGCTTGCCGCAACTAGAGAAAGCCCTCGCACAGAAACGAAGACGCAACACAGCAAAAATTAATTAATTAATTAATAAACTCCTACCCCCAACATCTTAAAAAGAAAAGAAGTCGTGATCTGGGCACTATGTGTACTTGGTACTACTGGGGCACCAACAGACCTAGAAAATGTATATATGTACACTAACCTATGTATATATACATCTTTATTGTTTCTGTATCTATCTGTGTGTGGCAGGGGGTACGTGTATGGTTCATTCAAGCACTGCTCTCTTGTTTTTTTGTAACTTCTCTGACAGAAGTTCTGTTTTCATTACAACATATTTATTTGGTCAATCCTGTTATACACAGTAAACCAGTTTCAGAACTGCTAAACTGTACTCTCATGAGAAATAAATCTACCAACTAGAGTACAACGTTTGTAAACAAGAAGAAACATCTTTAATGCCAATGCCATGCACCCATGGTACATCTTTATGGATTTTTTAATTTCCTTGTTTACATTTCCTTTCTTTAAATGTTCTCTACCTTCACTTTCATCAATATTTCCTAAATTGTAGGTTTCCTAGGATTAGAAAAACCTTGTAAAGTCATCACTGAAAAACACTGACCTCTCTGGTAAAGTGATTAAATTGAGGCAGTTGGAGTTAATTCCTTACTCTCGCTCACCTTCTCTACTCCTAATTCCTGTAAGAGTTCTAAGCCAATGATTATATGAACATCTAAGGACATGTGTAGGACAACAATTTCAAACAGAGGAATCCTAATTGGTATATTTTCTGTCTTCTTCGTCATCCAAGTCACCCCGGATCCTTTTTTACATCGTTTCCTTACATCCTTTTACCTATCTATACATCTATACTGTTTTCAGTTCCTATTTCCCCAAGCTGCATTTACTCTTGCTAAGTACACTAAACCTATCAATGGAAGTATCTCAATCACTCTTTTTTAAAGAACTTTTTATTTAGAAAAAGAAAATTTATAAACCAATTGCTTGCTTTTCTTAGAGCCATATTATTTCTTACTTTCAAACATAGCTCCCCGCTGATCTTCAACTGCCAGCTTTTCCAAACCAAAATGTTACACATTCATCCCAACTTCCCTCATGCCATTTAATGGGGATTAAACTTTTTTTTTTAAACCTACAAATTAGATCATCTAAATTAGATAAAAAGCACAGGTAGGATGATCAAAGATCTCTGATTTTCTATAAAGGTTCTAATTTCAAATATTCTATCTTGTTGCCTACTCTATCAAGTATACAAATATTTGTCAGTCTATATGTCCGTATTTTCAGTTCAAAACCTATGGCACTCATAGCCATAAGAAAAATAGACCAAAAAGGTCAGGGGGAGAAAAAAACATTAAGGGATGAAAGAAAAAATAATCAGTTTAGGTTGTATCTGATCTATAATAAATATGCATATTCTATAAACATGTATATTCTATACTCTGCAGGAATATTTCAAAATTAAACAGAAAGAATTAACCTACCAAACTTTAAAAACCATCTCCTCTCAGAAAAATGTATTCCAAAAATAAACTTCCTTCAAATTAAAAGTTTATTAGAAAAAAAGCAAAGAGTAAATTTTAAAGGAATACCATTTCTCATAATTAAAACTAGGACTCCCTAAAAGGTTTATTAATAAAATTCTTGAATTAAAGAAACAAACAAATATAATTTGGGGAATCTCAGTAATGAGCAAGGCAAGGTACAAAACACTAAAATGCATAGGATCCCTAATTTATGTTAGGATGAACAAGGTTCTCTTGAGAAAATGAAATATAGAGAATTAAAATAAAATAACCATACTTGAAAATTTTAATATATTTTCATATTTTGTAGTGATTTCATACCAAGAAATGTAACAAAAAGTAAAATAAGAAAATTTCCCTCTCACCATTAGCTGCCGCCAGAAAGGATTTATTACTGCCCCGAGCCTTATTGGTCAGGTCTTCAGTTATGTCCATGTGCCGGTGGATTTCTTCACGCATTTCTTCTAGAATTTTGCAGAGTTCTGCTTCCCAGTAATCTTTGTCTAGACAGTCAATTAATTCTGCAAGCTGGACCTTTGTGCTGTAATACCAAATTTTCTTTTCATTTTCATTTTCTGTATCTTCTTCTCTGTTTAAAAAAAGCACAAAAACACTTTGATGTTAGACAAAATGGCACTTACCTGACAATTTTATCTATCCAGTGGAAGTTAAAACACACAAAGATTGTGCGCTAAAGCTCAGTATATTTGCTCATAAGAGATCCTGTCAAGTTTCATTCAAACTCAAGGTACTCATTTTATTTGAACCTCTAATTATTTTGATTTCCTAGCCCATAGCAGCTTAGGATAAAATAATTTGCTTGTAGTAGTGGCAAGAGAGGAATTCGTATAGCAGCAAAGAAAGATATCTAAAAACATGACATGCAGAAACAGGACCTTAAAATTCAGAGCGTGTGAGTACTTGGTGGAGGACAGTCTTGGTTACACTTCAATCAACTTTAAGCTCATCACTGTAACAATACGAGGAGCAGAACTTTAACCAAAAATATTTAAACTATGTTCAGTACTTGGCAGGTACAGAGCAGGTTCACATTACAGTATAGTTTAGAAACATTTCCATCCAAATGGTGTAAATGCTCTGCTAAATTCTGGTCCCTGAAGGAGTCATCTCAATCGAGTAACAATGCCTCATCTCTCTTTCTTAATGGACAATCAAAGCTCAAACTGGAAAGAAGAAGAGCACAGCAGCTTCTTTTCCTGTTTAAATCTCTCTGAAGATGCCAGTCACTTGTAATGGAGGTGGAGACTTCAACACTAGTAACTAAAAACACAAGGCAAATTAATGTCTAGGACCAGACTTCGAGAAACATATGTGACTCAGTTCTTCTCTCATTCAGAAGAATTCAGGAGTGTGTGTGAGGTACCTAACAAGAAAGAGTCTAACATTCCTGTCTGCTCAAAGGCAAACTCACGAAGCTAAAAGAAGAGCACCTTAAGAAAGATATGGCTTTAAATGAGATATGTGAACGTGGACAAGACACAAATCCTCTGAGCCTCTGAGACATTTTATTCACCCCACTGGTAAAATGGGGATAACAGTACCTGTCTTGAGGGACCCTGTAAGATATTATAAGGTAAATAAAGGTATTATAATAAGGCATCTATCATAGTGTCTGGAAAACATCATTAGTGATCAATAAATAGAAAATATTATTGTTACTAGTAAGATAGTAAATAAATTAAAATGTAGCAGAATTCCAGGAATGAGACATTCAATAATTCTGAAGAAGGGATATATTAAATCATGGATAAATAAAAGGATATCAAAATTATCAAACATTTTAAAGAAAAAGAGAGTAATAAAGGGTCCCTGTTTTCCCTCTTTCAAATCAGCATCTGCTGACATATGATATTAATATATTTCTGTTAGAAGCTTTTTACAAAAATTTCTGAAAATCATTTTTTTAAGCTACTCTAGATTTCACTCTACAGTGGGTATTTCTACTGACTTTTTATGACTGAATGGTAACAATGGTCTACTCCAATTAAAAATGTTAAAGATGTCAGAATCCCCTAAATAAAAAGATTAATAGGGGGCTTCCCTGGTGGCGCAGTGGTTAAGAATCCGCCTGCCAATGCAGGGGACATGGGTTCGAGCCCTGGTCTGGGAAGATCCCAAATGCCGTGGAGTGGCTGAGCCCGTGTGCCACAAGTACTGAGCCTGCATTCTAGAGCCCGCGAGCCACAACTACTGAGCCCATGTACCACAATTACTGAAGCCCGTGCGCCTAGAGCCTGGGCTCTGCAACAAGAGAAGCCACCGCAATGAGAAGCCCACGCACCGCGACGAAGAGTAGCCTGTGCTCGCCGCAACTAGAGAAAGCCGCACGCAGCAACAAAGACCCAATGCAGCCAAAAATAAATAATAAATAAATAAAAAGTACATAGTGAGCTTTGACGGAGCACAAGAGTTACAGGACAGCCTAATTCTTTGTTTTCTAAGATTTCAATCTTAAGGATTTTTCCTCTGTTTAAAGATATCAAATTCTTTCCTTGTTTGCTTTTTTCCTCTTGATTCAGAAATATCTACAAATTTCAATGGAACAAGAAAAACATTCTACATAAAAACGTTTTTTGGGTAGAAAACAATTTATACGCATAAGATTTCTACATGAAAGTGAGATGCTATGGGAACAAATTTAATTAAATGGACATTCTGTCCAATTTTTCAAGCAACTCACAGGCTACTGAAAGCATCCTTATCAGTCGACTGACTTAGCCCATGCTGGCATCTGCATCATTTCCATCTTAACAGAGAACACTTAATCTTAATTTTAATCTTAATTTCCATCTTAACAGAGAATTCACAACTCCATATGGTGGTGGGCCATTCTAGATTGGAACTGCTCTGTTAGAAAGTTTTTTCCTTTTAAGAGATGACACACACCTAGTGTTTCCACCAATCCATCCTGATTCTGCCTGCTAGAATTCTCTGAAATAAACCTAACACCTCCTCCACACACAGTCCTTCAACTCTTTCACAACATCTATAATCTTACCCCATTTTTTTTTTTCAGGCCAAACATGCTCAAATACTTTATTCCTCATACAGCATGTTTTCCAGTCGTCACTACTCTGATATTCTTCCCCTAAATGTACAGTTTTGTCAATGTCCCTCTAAAAACAGCTCTATTTGGGGACTTCCCTGGTGGTCCAGTGGTTAAGAATCCTCCTTCCAATGCAAGGGACACGGGTTCAATCCCTGGTTGGGGAACTAAGATCCCACATGAAGCGGGCAACTATGCCCGCGCCCACAACTACTGAGCCCGCATGCCGCAACTACAGAGCCCATGCACTCTGGAGCCCACATGCCACAACTAGAGAGAAGCCCACAAGATGCAACAAAAGATCCCACATGCCGCAACTAAGACCCGATGCAGCCAAAAATATATATTAAAAAAAAAAGTAAAAATAGCTCTATTTTTTATTCTGCTCATCAAAGATAATACTCAACAATGACCTTTTTTTTTCTTCTTGAAGCTACAGAAGGATAAATTCATCAAAAGCATAAAGAAGCAAAACTGAGTGAACAATAACAGCTAATGCTTTCAAAGAAGTTTTAATATTGATATACTTGGGCACATTTACACAGTTTATATAATCAAGATTATTTGTTCTAATTGTAAAAGTGACAACTGCTTTCCTAGATGACTATACATCACTTTGTAAGTACCTTTGTTTATGGGGTTAGAATTTGGTTTCTACAGAAGCTCTGTCTCCACAACGTTCCTTCTGCACACCCAAACTGGCCTGGCTTCCCTGAAGTCACTGCTCAGCTCAAGGAGTTGACAGGGTGGCAGGGGAGGACAGAATGGAATGAAAATATGGGCCAAAAATACAATTAACAGCAAACTTACAGATGATATGCCTACATTTTAAAGTCTGTTTGGCTTTTACTTAGGCAAGATAAGTAAGAGGTTAATGACTAACAGTACGTTTTGAGTTTCATTTCTAAACAAACCCACAGAAACTAAGAGTGAGGAACGCTAGTGTGGTGGGTTGACAGAAAGGTATGTCCACCTGAAACCGTAGAATGTGACTTTTTTTGGAAATACGGTCTTTGCAGATGTAATTAGCTAAGGATCTTGAGATGAAATCATTCTGGATTTAGGGTGAGCCCTAAATCAAATGACTGCTATCCTTACAAGAGGAGGAGAGGATTCAAAGAGACACGTGGAGAAGGTGATGTGAAGGTGGAAGCAGAGATTCGAGTCATGTGCCTTTACCTATGAGCCAGGAGACGCCAAGGAAGGCCAGCAACCACCAGAAGCCAGGAGACAGGCATGGAACAGAGTCTCTCTGAGCCTCCAGAAAGAAACAATCCTGCTGACACTGGTTTCAAACTTCTAGCTGCCAGAATCGTGAGAGAATAAACTCCTGTTGCTTTAAACAACTCATTTTATGGTCAATTTGTTATGGCAGCCCTAGGAAACTAAAACAGATTTTGATTTCATGCTTTTTTTTAAAATGATTTAATTTTTTAACTTATTTTTTTGGCTGCATTGGGTCTTTGTTGCTGCACATGGGCTTTCTCTAGTTGTGGCGAGCGGGGCTACTCTTCATTGTGGTGCACGGGCTTCTCACTGCAGTGGCTTCTCTTTGTTGCAGAGCATGGGCTCTAGGCACGCGGGCTTCAGTAGCTGCGGCTCGCGGGCTCTAGAGCGCAGGCTCAGTAGTTGTGGCATGAGGGCTTCAGTAGTTGTGGCACGCGGGCTCAGCAGCTGTGGCTCACGGGCTCTAGAGTGCAAGCTCAGTAGTTGTGGCATGCAGGCTTCGTAGTTGTGGTCCAAGGGCTCTAGAGCGCGGGCTCAACAGTTGTGGCATGCAGGCTTCAGCAGTTGTGGCACGCAGGCTCAGCAGTTGTGGCTCGTGGGCTCTAGAGCGCGGGCTCAGTAGTTGTGGCATGCAGGCTTCAGTAGTTGTGGCACGTGGGCTCTAGAGCACGGGCTCAGTAGTTGTGGCATGCGGGCTTCAGTAGTTGTGGCACGCGGGCTCAGCAGTTGTAGCATGCAGGCTCTAGAGCGCGAACTCAGTAGCTGTGGCATGCGGGCTTCATAGCTGTGGCACAAGGGCTCAGTAGTTGTGGCTCGCAGGCTCTAGAGCGCAGGCTCAGTAGTTGTGGCATGCAGCCTTCAGTAATTGTGGCACGCAGGCTCAGTAGTTGAGGCTCGCGGGCTCTAGAGCGCAGGCTCAGTAGTTGTGGCATGCGGCCTTCAGTAGCTGTGGCACACAGGCTCAGTAGTTGTGGCTTGTGGGCTCTAGACCGCAGGCTCAGTAGTTGTGGCACACAGGCTTAGCTGCTCCACGGCATGTGGGATCTTCCCAGACCAGGCTCGAACCCGTGTCCCCTGCATTGGCAGGCGGATTCTTAACCACTGCGCCACCAGGAAAGTCCCCTAAAACAAATTTTTGATACTGGGAAAGGAAGTGCTGCTATAACAGATACTTAAAAACGTGGGAGTGGCTTAGGAACTGGGAAATGGGAAAAGGCTGGAAGAATTTTGAGGCACTTGACAGAAAAGGCCTAGACTTTCTTGAAGAGACAGAGGTTGGCAGAGATTGGAATTATGCTGCCAGCAAGCCAAGGAACACCTGGGGCACTAGAAGCTGGAAAGGGCAAGGAAAAGAATTCTTTCCTAGAGCCTTTGGAGGGAGTGGACCCACCTTGATTTTTTACTCCTAGCCTCCATAACTGTGAGTAAATTAATCTCTCACTTTGCCTTGTTACAGCAGCCACAGGAAACGAATGCGGTTCAGGAGTCAGAGATTAAAGGCAGCCCAAGGAGGTTAAAAGCACACATTCTGGAGTCACAATGCCTGGGACTGAATTCTGATTCTGCCACTTACTAGTTGTATGATACTGGATAAATTACTTAACCTCTCTCTTGCCTCAACTTCTCCATCTGAAAAATGGGGTGACAGTACTTACATCAAAATGCTGTTGTGAGGATTAAGCAAGTTAAAACATATAAAGTGCTTCGAACACTGACAGCACGTAGTGGGTGCAATCTGCAGGGTTGCTATTATGTTCTTCATCTGATGAAGTATATGATATTTACCTTAAAATAAATAATTACAAGTTTAATGGGTGTTTTAAAAAAAAGATGTGTTTCACAGTGCAAGAGGGAGAGAAATTCAGGGGAAAAAGCCCTAGGAAATGGCATAAATAGGCTGACTTGAAGGATAAGTTAGTCGAAACACTTTGCGAGTTTTTAGTTTGCTTTTTATTGATTTTGTTTTGGGTGGTGGGAAGCAGAAGAAATAAATACACAAAATTAGGGATCTGTGAACTTTCTGTTAAGAGCAAATGGAAGTATGTAATTGAAAGGTTTTTCAACTTGGGGGGAAAAGACCTGATCAGAATGGCTGTTTTAAAATTAATCCAGCTATGGGCATTTCCCTGGTGGTCCAGTGGCTAAGACTCCACGCTCCCAATGCAGAGGGCCCAGGTTCAATCCCTGGTCGGGGAACTAGATCCCACACGCTGCAACTAAGAGTTCGCATGCCGCAACTAAATGATCCCGCGTGCTACAACAAAGACCTGATGCAGCCAAAATAAATAAATATTTTTTAAAAAAATAATAATAATCCAGCTATGGAACAGAGAATAGAATTGGGGAGCTACCCATACACCAGTTTGGAGACTACTAAACTAGTTTAATCAAGATGATGTTGACAGTGAGAATGGAGAGAAATGGATTCAATATTTAAGAGGTAATTAAAAGGTGTAACAAACAACATAAGACAAAAGACTATTCCCAGGTTTCTAGCTTGAGCAGCCAGTAGGATGGTGATCCCATTTACTAAGATGGCAACACTGAATGAAGGGTACGTAATGGGGGCAAGTGATGCATGTAGTGTTAGACATGTTGTATCTGAGGTGCCTGCTATGTGGACTTGCCCAGGAGGCTGCTGGTATGCAAAACTGGACACAGGCAGAAGGATTACAGGCGTAGGTCTGATGGCAACTGAGTCAGCGAGTAAATAGGTGGCTTATGGCTAGAATGTGGAGGTGCAGGTGGAAAGCTGTACAGGTTAAAAAGCATAAATTAGTTCATCTGGAAAATGAAACAATGCAGAGTTTTAAAATGCTGTGTTCAAGGTAATTTTATTCAGAACAGACAGTGACAGGAAACGGTGCTCGTCTAATCTGGCAGTTCCTATTTTACTAGAAGTCCCAATTTGAGAGCAAAGGGTTGATAGAATGAAAGCAATATTTAAGAAAGACTGGCCCTCTTACATAACAGGTTGAAATTGATCTCTAAATTGTTTGCTCAGTAAGTATCCTGGTTCCTCAGGCAGACTATAAACTGATGTGTAAGAACTTTTCTTTTAATCCCTAACCTATTCAAATAACATACTTTTAAATGAGTATTAAACAAATAAAAGCAATAAGAGGCAAAAAGTTTCTATGAACTATTAGCATTACAATTAAAAAGTGTTCACTGCCCCAGACTTTGTTTTAGATATAACCCTCTTGGGCAGTAAGTCCACTGATTTATCATTTTAAGCTTCTGGACTTCCAGGGAAAACATATACCAGATCTCCACATAACATAAGCTGAGCAATTTACATGGTTTCAAAACTTTCATCAGAAGTCCACATATCATCTACCACAAGGGGGCGCTTAAACGGAAATTGTTTTGATCTAAATTTTTTAAGGATGTAAAATCTTTCGCATTTACTCAAATTATTCACAAGGAACAACTATTATTAACAATGATATTTAGGGACTTTCCTGGAGGTGCTCCGAATGCAGGGGGCCTGGGTTCGACCCCTGGTCAGGGAACTAGATCCCACGTGCATGCTGCAACTAAGAGTTCACATACCACAAATAAGGAGCCCACATACTGCAACTAAGGAGCTGGTGAGCCACAACTAAGACTCAGCGCAACCAAATAAATAAATAAATATTTTTAAAAATTGAAAAAGTCTTTGTATCTGACTTTTTACAAAGAAGACAGTCAAAATGTCACAACACATGAAAAAAAGTATCATACTTGTTCATCTGAGATTTTCATTAAATTCCGTGTACTTTATTATGCAATAAGAAAGGCAATTTGAGAGACTATGACTAAAGCTTTTAAAGCAAATAAATGTAAGTGAATAGTTTCCCTGACAAACATGTAATTTAAAGAATTTGTGCAATTTAGAAAAGTAGATTTTTTCATTTCATTGGTAATGTACCACAAATCCATGCATGGGTACCTTCTTAAGTCCTTTCACTCCTGTAATTTTAAAGTTTTGCACCTATTTAACCACATTCAAAAGGTCTTCTCTTCTACTTGTCTGAGTGTTGTTTTATATACTGATATTGAATTATCAAGAAACAGAACTTTTTTGAAACACCACTTAATTTATGTCACATTTTCTAAAAATGCCTGTGTTTCAAATTTATAAGATCTCAGAAAAACCCAGTCCCAATAGAGCCCAAACCAATATACTATCTTTCTCCCCCCAGTTATAAGCATTGCTTTTAACAGCTAAAACAAGGCAAATTGCAGACTTCTCAAGATGATGGCTTGGAAACTAGACTACAGTATAAAATTAGTTATTGAAAATATTCTTGGGAGTTCCCTGGCAGTCCAGTGGTTAGGACTCCATGCTTTCACTGCCATGGCCCGGATTCAATCCCTGGTCAGGGAACTACTATGCAAGCCACATAGTGTGGTCAAAAAAAAAGAAAAGAAGAAACAAGAAAAGAGACTATTCTTATAAATAGGTCCTGAAAAAAAAATTCTAGGTCCTACTTCCTAATAGCCATAGAGTCTTGGGCAAGTCCTAGAGCAAGTTATTTAACTTCTCCGAGTTTAGTTCTTCATATATAAAATGTACAAAAATAGTACCCACATTACTGGGTTGTTGTGAGGGTTAATGAAAAAATGTACATATAAAATGCTTATTAGAAAACTGTAAGGCACACATTATTCTAAGTGAAAGAACTGAGATACAAAATAACATTATATGTTTCTTTTTATATGAAATGTTTAGAAAAGGCAAATTTATACAAACAACAGAGTGATTTTCTAAGGCTGAGAATGGGAGTAAGATTAACTGCAAACAGATATGAGACCACTTTCAGAATGACTGAAATGTGGAGTAACCAACCACTTGGATTTGTCTCAGAAGAAAATGTTTCCTGGGATGTGGGACTTTCAGTGTTAATTTACTAAAATTACAGAATTGTACATCTACAACAATAGTTTTATAATACATAAATTAATAAACAGTTCAGGGAATTCCCTGGTGGTCCAGGGGTTAGGACCCTGTGCTTCCACTGCAGGGGTCACAGGTTCGATCCCTGGTCGGGGAACTAAGATCCCGCAAACAGCACAGCACGGCCAAAAACAAAAAAACAAAAAAAAACCCAGTTCAATAAAGCTGTTAAAGTAAATATCAGAATAATAAAAATACTAAGTATACTTCACAAATAGTATCTTGATTACTAAAGTAAACATACAGGGGCTTCCCTGGTGGCGCAGTGGTTGGGAATCCGCCTGCCAATGCAGGGGACACTGGCTCAAGCCCTGGTCCAGGAGGATCCCACATGCCGTGGAGCAACTGGGCCTGTGTGCCACAACTGCTGAGCCTGCGCTCTGGAGCCCACGAGCCACAGCTGCTGAGCCCACCTGCCGCAGCTGCTGAGGCCCACGCGCCTAGAGCCTGTGCTCTGCAACGAGAAGCCACCACAATGAGAAGCCCGCGCACCGCAACAAAGAGTAGACCCCGCTCCCCGCAACTAGAGGAAGCCCGCGTGCAGCAACAAAGACCCAACGCAGCCAAAAATAAATAAATACATACATACATTTTATAAATAAACAAACATACAAGCATTCACAATTCATGAAGCAATGACAATTCTCATTTTATAGGTGAAAAAAATCCGGCTTAGAAGGGTTGTAGGTGCTTTAATATGACACAGAACTTGTAATTAACAAGGCCAGGAATGCAAACCAGGGCTAGTTTCAGAGCTTTAATATTTAACCACTCTGTATGACAAATGTCTAGTAATAAATGACCTGGATAAAGACCAAAAAAAAAAAAAAAAAAAAGTAAACATACAAATTTAAGATATATATTGTGAAACCGTAAATGTCAAAAAGAAAGAAAAAGGTTCTTATATACTGAAATAACAAACATTTATAAACATAATTTGATTTTTTATTGCCATTTTTGAAGGTTAGAAAATTGTGTATAAAATTTTCAGAGAAAAGGCAAATTTACTATTTAGGTTATATAAAAATGAACTTTTCAATCCAATGATAAATTAAATCTGTTACTGCCTGTAGGGCAAGTTGACAGTTTAATAAACTCCTTGAGGCTCTCTCTAGATTTACCCATTTTCCTGGCTGGGATATACTTTTTGTTTAAAAAAAAAAAAAAAAGCTGTTGAAATTTTAACTTCCTTTTTTTCTACGTAAATATAATATGTAAAAAGCAAAAAACAAACAAACAAACAAAAGAACTGTACAGCATATATTAAGTGCTCAATAAATGTTGATGTTGGCTATTGTTATTACTAACCCATCAGCAACTAGTTCCACCTATAGGTCCCTAACACCAAGGCCTACACCATTGACTATTGTGTGATAAGCCTTACATTACAGATGTCAAGGCCCACCTATATGTGGACAAAGCACCTTTGGCATGTCTGGGGCCCAAAACAGCAGCACAGGCAAGGAAGTGAGAGGCAGTGAGAATGAACATCCAAAAAGGGTGAAGAAAGGCAGGACAGGGAAGGGAACATAAGAATGGGATAACAGGAGCACAGAATAAATTTCATTTACTTCCTGATTTGTTCACAGCAATCCTGATGACTCTGAGCCCTTCCGGGAAGGCACATGAGACTGAGTGGATAGGGTCTGTAAACTGCTGTGCGGAACATCTAGAGAGTACAAGCACCAGGCTCCCTGAAAGGCAGTCTCACTGACTTTTCACATAGAATGAAAGACCACACTAAACTTCAAACCAAAATGTGGTTACAGTTATCTTTCCATTTGTAATGACCTCGCCAACACAAGTTTCCATGCTACATCTCCACAGCACGATATGAGAAAGATGGCACAATAAAAACCACAACCAGATATTTGGGAGATACGGGGGCAAAAAAAAAAAAAAACTTATACAAAATTTTAAAATAACTGATCTAAACCAAAACATACAAAATATACTTTGTATATTTAAAACTTTTAAAACTTCATATACTGTTTCTCATATCAGTTTCTGGATTAAGGTAATAGACTGAATCCACACATCTCAGTTTGCCCCCTCTTGAAACCCTCTTAAAACCACTAAAGAAATATTTTTAAAGATCTAAACTTACAAGATTAGAGAAAATAAGAGAGACAACAAAAAATTTTTTGGAAGCAGGAAAGCAAATGGACAAGTGATAACCGTCTTTAACCAGAGCCAAGAAAGCCCAATCCGAAACATAAAGGGTGGAGCTGAGAACCAACAATCACCAAACTGAGGAGGGGAGTATCGACAGCAGAGAAGTGCTTCAAAGCTGTTTTAGGAGCAGATCCCAAGGCCACCTATCTATCCACTTCAAGCCACTAAAGGTTTAGTCTCTACAGGAGGTAAAAGTGAGGTTCTCTGCACCAGGGGACACCAGGCGCAGGTGTGAACAAAGGTATTGTACAGAAAACCAAGGTACCGAGTGGCTAAGTACACAGTAAATGTGGTGTGCACAGTAAATGCAGCCCGCCTCCACCACCCAGCCAGCCAAACCCTCATGCTCCAAGCAGAACACCAGAAAAGGCCTCTCTGGGCCACCTGACCAGCTCAGAAGGAAGGACTAAAGATAGTGAGTGACATCAGGGACCACCAAGAAAAAAGATTAAGAAAATCACCCAACGATTAAGCTCAAAACTGATATGGCCTACACACTTGCTCAGAACTTCCAATCAGCTGTATAATCCCGCAGTGTTTATCAGGAGCAGAAAATTAAGGATTAATAGACATCTGAGGATGGAAGAGACAGACCAATACACACAGCAGGAGGAAGCAGCCTGGAAGAAACAGCCCATTCACAGTGGGGAAAAACACATGAAAAAACTATCAATAACATCCTCGAAAGTAAGAGAAATTATTATTTCCAGAAAACAAAAAACTAAGATTTTATTTTATTTTTTAAAAAGGAGTTTGATTTTAAGAACAAAAGAGCTCTTAGAAAATAAAAATGTTATAGAATAGAAAAAATAATAGTAGGGCTTGAAGACCAAGATAAGGAAATCTTCTAGAAAAATTGAGCAACACACATGCACAGACACACACACACACACACACACACACACACAAGCGCACGCGCATTCCAAAGAGGACAAAGACAAAGAGGAAAACTGGAGCGAAAAGATAAAATCAGAAGACCAAAATAGGAAGCCCAACATTCAATAAAGTAATAGTTCAAGATTAAAAAAACAGGCAAAAGGAGAGGAGGAAGTCCTCAAGGGAAGTTCTCAGAACTGACTCAACTGTCAGATAGCAAGTGCCCACCACACACACAATGGATGAAAACAGACCCACACAAGGCCCTATCACTCTAAAACTGCAGAAAACACTGAAGGCAAAGAGAAGATTCTACAAGTTTCCAGGTAAGTCCAAAGTGGTTATATACAAAAAGAATCAATGAATGCATTCAGATTTCTCAACAGCAACATTACAAGAAGACAACTGTACAAAATTCTGAAATTCGCTGTTTATTCTGTACCATCTTTAAAAACTAAGGGTGGACCTGGCTAAGATACTTCTCTGGACCTGGCCTGGCCTGACCATGTGCTGATGAAGTTCCTTCTCTCCTCTCCATGCCTGCTCTTTCATTTCATCTCACCACAAATTTTCTGATTTGACCTAATTCTGAGAGCCTGAAGAAGGCTTTGAAAACTTTAGAAGCTGAGGACTTTCCTGGTGGTCCAGTGGTCAACACACCACGCTTCCACTGCAGGGTGTACAGGTTCGATCCCTAGTCGGGGAACTAAGATCCCACATGTCACACAGAGCAGCCAAAAGAAAATAAATAAACGAATGAATGAATGAATAAATAAAATATCTAAAAAAGAAAAGCTTTAGAAGCTGAAAATACAAAGTAACCCACTCCCTCTGACCATACTTCTACAGGACGTCCAAAACCAAGTCCACGCTACAACCCTGCCAAGCACCCTCACTTTCCCAGTCTTCCTCCCGCCCTTCCCACTGTCCTGCCTGGAAGAATCTCGTGAAAACCCTCAGGAAAGCACAAGCCAGACTATGACCAGGAGTCTGTTGGGCTTAACTTCTCCTGGGAGGCTGCAACCAATCATGGAGATCTTTTTTTTTTTTTTTTTTAATTTGCAGTACGCGGGCCTCTCACTGTTGTGGCCTCTCCCATTGCGGAGCACAGGCTCCGGACGCTCAGGCTCAGCGGCCATGGCTCACGGCCCGGCCGCTCCTCAGCATGTGGGATCCTCCCGGACCAGGGCACGAACCCGTGTCCCCTGCATCGGCAGGCGGACTCTCAACCACTGTGCCACCAGGGAAGCCCACGGATCTTTCCTTAGACAGTTTCTTTGTTCTTGCTGCTCTATTTTATATACAAATATAGTAAAACTAAAAAGAGAAGCAAGAAAATCCTAACACCGAAGTTAGGATGCAGATTACCTCATGGTGGGCTGCAGGGAATCTAACGGGGGAAGGGCCCACAATGGCATGCGGCATCCCACCTAGTGAGTAGCGTTCTGCTTTCCATCCTAGGCATTGAGTACCGTGGTGTGTATTTCGCTTTTTTTCATACACCCTTCTTTCCTTACAATTTTAAAAACTGTTTTAATGTACATATTCTTTCAAGTTAGAAATTATTAAACTATACAACTCATTATTAAATCACCAAGGTTTACATCACATCAGCAGCACAGCTCTACATCAATCATGAAGCAAGTTGGCTTAATTTTAAATACATACAAACATTTAAGACCAGATTTACTCACATTATGAGTCTTCGGTTTAAGAACCAGTATTTCCTCCGACTTCTGTCATATCCAATAGGTTCATGTCGAATATACGGTTTGTTTTTTTGGATTTCAGCAACGCAGTCAGTCACACCAGGAACCTTATGTGCTACACAGACTTCACACTGCCACTCATCCTCTGGCACCTCCTCGAGAGGCGGCTTCACACATTCCAAATGGTACACTGCTGAGCAGGTCTCACAGCAAAGCAAATCCCCGAGTTTGTGACACACCCTGCAGTGGTCATCGTACTGGATCACCCCTTCAGACATCAACTCCTCACGAGCAATGTTTGTGGTAAGAAACTGATCAACTAAGAACTGCAGAACTTTGATTTTGTTCTCTACTGGTCCATAAGGATAGTCCTCTGCTTCTTGGTAAGGAAGAACATGATGGTACTCCTTGTCACTCTCACAGTACACCCGCAGCACCTC
Organism: Mesoplodon bidens; assembly: GCF_964165515.1. NCBI lineage: Eukaryota > Metazoa > Chordata > Mammalia > Artiodactyla > Ziphiidae > Mesoplodon > Mesoplodon bidens. The sequence goes on along the minus strand of NC_138179.1, from coordinate 45,618,521 downwards.
TGGCCACGTCATGCCATCAATGAAATACAGCGTGGAATTCACGCTATCTTTCAGATCGGCAGGTCCAAAGGTAGTATTGGAAGTGTCTTCTTCACGCAAAACGGCTTTCAAAAGCACGACGTGCATCTCTGCCATAAGTGTGCACTGCTCTTGACTCACCAGAGCTGCACAAAAGTCCTCAAAGCGGAAAGGAGATAACCTTAAAACTGTACCAAAGTTCCGCAGTACCTCATAAATGGCAATAACATTCATTATATGCTCGTTAGGCACCATTAAATCCTCAGAGGACTTGGGAAATTCAAGGGGTGGGATGTCTTTTTCTTCCAATATTGGAGAACGAGGCCGATGTACTCTCGGTTTTCGCCTACCTGTAAATAAAGAAATGGTATAATTACAAATCAATACATCATTTCTACAAACTAAGGATTTTCCGGTTTTTCCTATTTGGACATATACCCCCAAAAAGAGATAAGCATACTTCTATTTTTCTAATAACTGTCAAGTTAAAATAATACCAAGAAGCAATGATTTAGCTCTAATCTTTAAGTCTATAGAAAATCTAAAGTTTTGGGCTTCCCTGGTAGCGCAGTGGTTGAGAGTCCGCCTGCCGATGCAGGGGACACGGGTTCGTGCCCCGGTCCGGGAAGATCCCACATGCCACAGAGCGGCTGGGCCTGTGAGCCATGGCTGCTGAGCCTGCGCGTCCAGAGCCTGTGCTCCGCAACGGGAGAGGCCACAGCAGTGAGAGGCCTGCGTACCACAAAAAAAATAAAAACAAACAAATAAATAAATAAATTTAAAGTTTTCCCATTATATCCCGAACTGGAAGTAAAAAAAATTACAATTATAATCAGTTCTCAATTACCTAGAGGGGTTAACTGGTTTACAGGTAACCATGATAAAAAATATAAGTGCATTTGTGAAAGATCTGACAAGAACATAAATAAGAAAAAGACATCTCCAAGGAAGAGAACAGGCGTAACAGATCTCACATGGTGCCAGCTGCACTAAGAAATGCCTCTCAGCAATCAGACAGGAAGTTCTCTGGTGCAGCACACCCTTTCCTTGGCCAGTTCTTCCTGAGAGCTATGTAATGGGGCGTTCCACAGTGAAGCACAAGGTTAGGGCTGAGACAGAAAGGAAGAAGGAGTAAGGAAGAGAGAAGAGAAGCAGGGTTCCAATACTGGGAGAAAAAGTGGGGGCGGGGCTCACTTAGGAAAGAGACAACAGATTATAATTTTTAGCTGTAAATTAAGCAACAGGAGGCGTGCCTGTTCGCCAATTTATGAAATGTACAGTCCAGGAATATATATGTATGTAAATGTGTCAATATATAGCATTTGAGAGCTTAGTTCATAACAAGCAAGCAGATCTCATTTAATCCTCTGAACAAGTCTATGAGGTATTTTAATAAGAAACTTATGGAAAGAAATAATTTTCTCCAGAATTGCCATGCCCATGCCTGCATTATTATTACACTTTCCAATGATATTTACAGAATAGGAAATGTACTTTTAAATAGCAGACTTTTTATGAGATCAATTAACATTAAACTTATTTTTGTGCAATTGTTTTATTAACTATGCTTTTGGGTTGCTGGTCACCTCTTAACTGCCTCCTCCCTTCCCCATTGCTGCACCCTCCTCACATCTAGTTAACTCTCATCATGTACGAACTAAAAGGGTACAGGGCACCAGGAAAAGAAACTATGCTAAAGAATATAAAAGGCTGGGTCTCCCTGGTGGCGCGGTGGTTGAGAGTCTGCCTGCCAATGCAGGGGACACGTGTTCATGCCCCGGTCCCGGAGGATGCCACATGCCGTGGAGCACCTGGGCCCGTGAGCCATGGCCGCTGAGCCTGTGCGTCCGGAGCCTGTGCTCCGCAACGGGAGAGGCCACAACAGTGAGAGGCCCGTGTACTGAAAAAAAAAAAAAAAAAAAAAAAAAAAAAAAATATATATATATATATATATATATATATATATATATAAATAAAAGGTCAAGATCTTTTATTTTATACAATGCACCCCCCCATATTCATTCACTGGAAAGATTTTCCAAATAAGATTATATCCATTAGTTTCTGCAGAAAAAAGTCCAAGGGATCACTCTGGGCCAGACTTTGCTGGTGAGCCTATATCCTAAGAAAGAAACCTCCTCCATCTCAGCAAATATCCATCTACTACAAAGATGCAGTTTTCACAGATTCAATTAAATCACAGAATCACCATGCTAGTAATAAGCATCACGATGGTAATCCAGTCCATTTCACTGTCTTCTGGAAGTTATTTGGGCCTCATCTGCATAAGTATAAATGAGAGAAAGCAGAAAAGGATTAAAGGGAAGACTGAACCTAGAGGAATACCCTCAAATGCAAGAGAAGAAACACAAGGCACCATATGAGACAAACCTGCTTATAGAAACAGTCCCTGTGTTCCTCTCAGCTGTTTATGCAAAATGCTGTCAAACAGAGTCCAAGTAAAGGATTACACAAGGAAAGGCTGGAAAAGTAGTTCTAGGATCAGAACATGGATCCTTAAATGTTAGGTTTAGGCATTTGTACAGCACTTTATTCTGGCAGTAATGTAGGTTGATGGCTTTGAATGAAGTAATGAAGACTTTTTGAGCAGGGCAGGGACATGAGAAGAATGTTCCAGAAAGACTTCTCTGGCTTCAGTGTATACAATGAATAGGACAGGGGGGAACAAACCAGACACAGGGCATCTTCTGCAACTACCCAGAAGATAAAGACCTGGATTCAGAGTCTGGCTGTGGGAATGAAGAAAAAGATGAATAAAAGCGACCTTATGAAGAAAGAAACCAACTGGTGTGGAACATACCACCACCCTAAGATTTAACTCTGGTACCATTTCCTCCAAAAGACTATTCTAACTCCCCCAAACTCTTCTGAATTCTCGTAGCCTTCTTTGAATCATTTGTTACCCTACAATTTACCTATTCATGGTATCCATTCCACCTCCATAGCTGAACACCCACCTCTTATGCCAAAGAAAGATCTGGCACGTTTGTTTTATTGGAAGCATTTGCTAGCATCATTCCCTTTAGGGAATTACCCTTCCCCTACACCATGTGATTCTGATGGGGCCCCCAAACACAGTATTCCACCTCTTGATCACTGGCAAGGCAGGCCAGTGAGAGTCTTGCCTGGGATTTTATATTCAGATGCTGAGTGAGAAGTGCTCTGAAGCTCGTTCTTTCCATGAAGGTGGCCAGAGGATGTATGTGGCTAACCCACCTTTACCCCCCTTGTGGAAGAAGGGAATAAGGACAAGAGACAGAAGCAGAAATGGGAGATAAGTATTGATAACTCACGGGTACTGACAGAACCTGTCATTCAAATTTCCCAGTCAGGACTTCCCTGGTGGCGCATTGGTTAAGAATCCGCCTGCCAACGCAGGGGAAACGGGTTCGATCCCTGGTCCGGGAAGACCCCACATGCTGCAGAGCAACTGGGCCTGTGCGCCACAACTACTTAGCCTGCACTTGAGGGCCCACGTGCCACAACTACTGAAGCCTGCGCACCTAGAGCCCGGGTTCTGCAACATGAGAAGTCACCACAGTGAGAAGCCCACGCACCACCACGAAGAGTAGCCCACGCTCGCCCCAACTAGAGAGAGCCCGCGCATAGCAACGAAGACCCAATGCAGACAATTAATTAATTAATTAATTAATTAATTTAAAAAACACCAATTTCCCAGTCACACAAACCAAAAACCACTCCCCTTTTGCTTAAGTGAACATGTTGGTTTTCTGTTGCTTGCAAATAAAAGAGTACTGATTAAAACAGTAGCTAACACTGTATACAAGCCTTTTATAATGAGAAACTCGGTAAATTGCTACTTAAAGACTATCAATGAGAGCAGTTAATGTATAAAAAAAAGACTGTTGATAGTACTCTTTTGTAGTAAATTAACTTAGTAACAGTAGTCTAATTTAATTTGATATCTAATTTTAAAATATCAGCTTTCCCAGATTCTGAAAGATTCTGGATAAGCATGTATTATTCTAATATTTAACAGTTCATTTAGCTTTATATTAAGCTAAAGTCTGTTAGCTTTCTATTAGTTTCAGAGGCAAAAGGAAGAAAGGCAAAAAAAGGTTCAGAAATTCTACATTCTATTATCTAGCTGGAAACCACAAAATAGCATCTATTCAAACTACAACTACATACATACTGAACAATGTGAGCACTTTTACAAGTTAACATTAAATACTGGCCAGTTCACTCTGAAGCATTATTGGGAGTTTAAATCGATTCAATTTTTTTTAATTTATTTATTTAGGCTGCGCCAGGTCTTAGTTGCAGCACAGGGGATCTTTTAGTTGCAGCACACATGCGGGAATAAGGTAAAATTCATGTGCTGAAATAAGAAATCTTTAAGATATATTATTAAGTAGAGGAAAAAGCCAGCTACAGAACAATGACTAGAATGTCCTTTGAGAAACAAAATTAGAAACAAAAAAAGAAAAGAGAACAATAATAAAGTATATATATCGAAGAGGTCATATATGAATCTTTTTAAAGTAGTTGTTCCTGGGGAGGAGAAATGGAGGGAAAAAAAGAAAGAAAGACTAATTTTTTTATCCTTGTATATTCTTAAATACCACATGCATATATTTTTATTATAATATTTTAAAAGAAAAATATTGGGCAGGTATCTATACAAATATATAAAAATATTAATATTTAAATCAATAAAATGATGCTGCTAGTTATGGCTACTGATGGTCTTGTATGAATACAAATATGAGGTCATTTTGCCAAATTCAAAGATTTGGGTTTACAGAACTGGGCACAGATTACAGTGTATAAAGAGAAAACTCATAAAATTAAACCACTTAAGCCCCTCAACTGTCAATCATTAGTATTAGTAGCAAGTCAAGATATTTCAACTATTCAGGGAAATGTATTTATAATATACCATTGAGGATTATTACACTCATTACCATTTTCAACACTGATCTACTATCTAGCAGATGAAGTATATTAATTTTCCTGTATTAAAAAAAAAGGGATTAACGTCAACCTCACTAGCCATCAGGAAAAGGCAAATTAAAACCACAATGAGATACTGTTTCATACTCATCAATGGACAAAAATTTTAAAGTCCATCCAAACAAACTTTTGGGAAGAAAGGAGAACAACAGAGACACCGGTATACCACACTCGGGACTGTAAGGTGGTATCACCACTTTGGAGAGCAATTCAGTAACAGTCAGGTTAAGGTTGTGCACACAACCCTGAAAGGGCGGTTTGAAAATTTTTTGCCCATGACCCAAAGTAAGAAATACATTTTACATTTAAATCTAGTACACACCTACCCCAAAACTAAAGTTCTACAAAGCACTACTCTTACATTAATATCTTCTCTTCCATCCCATTCCAATACCTTCTATTCCATGCTCTTTCTGCTTTTAAACTATGCTGGTTGCAGCCCACAGTTTGAAAAACACTTCTCAAGAATTCCCCGGCAGTCCAGTGGTTAGGACGCTGAGCTTTCACTGCCGAGGGACCAGGTTTGATCCCTGGTCAGGGAACTAAGATCCCACAAGCCACACCCCAACCCACCCCCCCAGAAAAAGAAAGAAAAACACTTCTCTAGAGAAACTCTCCTTATACATATGCAGAACACTGAACATTGTGCATAAAAGCAAGAGGTCAATCAAGCTGGAAACAACCAAAATGTACATCAACAGGGGAACAATTAAATTGTGGAACATTCATCTGATAGAATCCTTTTTTTGGGGCCATGCTGCTTGGCTTGCGGGATCCTAGTTCCCTGACCAGGGATCAAACCCGGGCCCTCGGCAGTGACAGCATGGAGTCCTAACCAGTGGACAACCAGGGAATTCCCCATTTGATAAAATTCTATAGAGCAGTCAAGGGCTACATATGTCGGCATGGACCAATCATAAAAACACCATGAAACAAATGAAATTGCTACCAAAAAAAAACTGCTACAAAAGGATAAACAATTTGGAACCATGCGAAACAGTTTCATCTATTGCTTATGGATGAATGGATGTATATATTTAATATATATATGAACTAGTAGTTAACATCAACACTAGAATGTAATCTCCTTAAGGGCAGGGAGTTTTGTCTGTGTATTTTTGCTGCTGTGAATACTTAATAAATATTTACTGAAAGAATCAGGAGTTTAGTAGGCACACAAAAAGATGCTCATCATCACTAATTATTAGAGTAATGCAAATCAAAACTACAATGAGGTACCACCTCATACTGGTCAGAATGGCCATCATTAAAAAGTCTACAAACAATAAGTGCTGGAGAGGGTGTGGAGAAAAGGGAACCCTCCCTACACTGTTGGTGAGAATGTAAATTGGTGCAGTGGAAAACAGTATGGAGGTTCCTCAAAAAACTAAAAATAGAGTTGCCATATGATCCAGCAATCCTACTCCTGGGCATATACCCAGACAAAACTATAATTCAAAAAGACACATGCACCCGTATGTTCATAGCAGCACTATTTACAATAGCCAAGGCATGGAAGCAACCTAAATGTCCATCCATCGACAGGTGAATGGATAGAGAAGATGTAATACACACACACACACACACACACACACACACACACACACACACACACACACACAGGAATATTACTCAGCCATAAAAAAGAATAATGCCATTTTCAGCAACGTGGATGGACCTAGAGATTATCATACTAAGTGAAGTAAATCAGAAAGAGAAAGACAGGGCTTCCCTGGTAGTGCAGTGGTTAAGAATCCGCCTGCCAATGCAGGGGACATGGGTTCCAGCCCTGGTCTGGGAAGATCCCACATGCCGCGGAGCAACTAAGCCCGTGCACCACAACTACTGAGCCTGCGCTCTAGAGCCCATGAGCCACAGCTACTGAGCCCACATGCCACAACTACTGAAGCTCGTGCGCCTAGAGGCCTTGCTCCCCAACAAGAGAAGCCACTGCAGTAAGAAGCCTGCGCACCGCAATGAAAAGTTGCCCCATTTGCGGCAACTAGAGAAAGCCTGTGCGCAGCAATGAAGACCCAACACAGCCCAAACTAAATAAATAAATAAATTTTAAGGAAAAAAAAGACAAATACCATACGATATCACTTACATGTGGAATCTAAAATATGACACAAATGAACATATCTGTGAAACAGAAACCGACTCACAGACATACAGAACAGACTTGTGGTTGCCAAGCAGGGGGCGGGGGTGGGGTGGAGGAGGGAAGGATTGGGAGTGTGGGATTAGCAGACGCAAACTATTATATATAGGATGGATAAACAACAAGGTCCTACTGCATAGCACAGGTGACTATATTCAATAGCCTATGATAAACCATAATGGAAAAGAATAAGAAAAAGTATATATGTAAAATTGAATCACTTTGCTGAAAGAATCAGTAGTTTCAAACTCTAGCCTATGCAATTACACAAGAAAATGATGTCTTGACATTATTTGCAGATGTTAGAAATGTGTTTTTACTCCTCACTATGTAAATAAATAGAGGGCTACTGTGAGAAGTCCTAGAACAGTGGTCTTCACATTTTGTGCATCAGAATCACCTGGAGAGCTGATTCTAATTAAAACAGCTTCTGATTCAAAGGACTAGGAAAGAGTCTCAATTTGCATTTCTAACAATTCCCATGCGATACTAACTCTGCTGGTCTGAGGTCCACAGTTTGAGAACCACTGCTCTGGAACTCTAAAAGGTTATCCCTCTGAGATTCAGTTGAGTAAAAATTAATACACATCAGACGAAATTCACTAATTCCAGTTACCTTCAAAGCTTGCCACTCAAAATGTGATTGGCATTATCTATGAGGCTTGAAATAAAGTCAGAATCTCAGGCTTACTAAATTAGGATTTGCAGTTCCTCAAAATCTTTGGGTGATTCATGCACACATTAAAGTTTGACATGCTGCCTTGAAAACTATCCATCCTAAAACTAGAAGTGCAGCAAAATCACATGGTAAACTGTTAAAAGTAGAGTATCAAAATGCAATTCAAATTTACAGAACCCCAGGTGAAGCTCAGTAATCTGTATTTTTATCTTTCTCCCCAGATAATTCTGATGTGCAGCCAAGTGTGAAAATCACGGCTTTACCGAAATTGGATATTCCCACTACCAATCAAAAAGTGGGGCTTTTTTGTAAACTCAAACAAGAGAATCAAGAAGCTGCCTAAGAAGGTATGATTAGAATAGGACAGGTGTGAAAGGAAGCTGAAGCCTAATCAAAGACATTAATAAGCCTACAAGAAGAAAATGCTATGGATGGAAAGTGGTCTGCATGGGGGTGGGGAGCGGGTACGGGAACCAAACAGCAAGAATTTGTCAGTGAATTTCCAACACAGTCTAGGTTAAGGGAGAGAGTTTCTTTTTTTTAATTTATTTATTTTATTTTTGGCTGCGTTGGGTCTTCGTTGCTCCATGCGGGCTTTCTCTAGTTGAGGCGAGTGGGGGCCACTCTTCATTGCGGTGAGCAGGCTTCTCATTGCGGTGGCTTCTCTTGCTGTGGAGCACGGGCTCTAGGCGTGAGGGCTTCAGTAGTTGTGGCACGTGGGCTCAGTAGTTGTGGCTCGAGGGTTCTAGAATGCATGCTCAGTAGTTGTGGCGCACAGGCTCAGTTGCTCCGCAGCACGTGGATCTTCCCGGACCAGGGCTCAAACCCGTGTCCTCTGCACTGGCAGGCGGATTCTTAACCACTCTGCCACCAGGGAAGCCCAAGGGAGAGTGTTTCTTGAAACAAGGATTCTGGCCCATGTGACAGATTATTACCTTAATAGAAGAATTATGCTACTATGTACATTATTTGAACGACCTGACAGTTGCTAAAGCAAAACTTTCCACTGCTTTGAATTCCACAATAGAATTCTACTTCATAGGGTCTGTAGGGATGCTCTCTTCTCTGAGCTCTTTGGAAGAACTGGCAACAATACTCACCAAGTGTTAACTGTTGCTTGGGGTCCTTTTCTACATGCCCGGGTTTTTAAAGTATGCACCGTGGAGCACAATCTGTATTTGTTAATTTCTCGCTTTTTTAATTTAAAATCTTCTCTATACATTTTAAGCAGATATTGCCTTAATTTGCTGAAGCTGCAAGAAATCCTAGACCTTTTCCAAGGCCCCGATCAAATGTCGCCTCTTCTGTCCTCTCCTGTGCCTCCAGGCACTGTGCTTCTCTGACACTTTGTACAGCTCTCCATTATAGTGTGAGTGCATTTACATTACAGGCAATTACTCATGTGCCCCCAGCTCATTTGTTAACTCCCTGAGAGCACAGACCATGTTTTATTGTAATAACCAAAAAAAAAAAAAAAAAAAAGTGTTCAACAAATGATACCCAGAAGCAAAACTAGAGGTCCAGGGGTGAGGTCATGCCAAGATTAAAATCCAGACGCCACAGTAGATTTTTCAGTTTGGCTCATACATTTTTATTGTATTAATTCTAAGAAGAATATTTACAGTGTTTTCATACTTCTAGACCCCATAACTCTCTATATAATGTGTGTTTCTATTGGAAACAATCAAATAACCCCAAACAGTGAGACATTCTAAAGACAGCTGGCCTGGACAATGAAAAAATGTCACTGTCCCAAAGAACCCTTCCCTCTCCAAAAGTGACAGAAGAGCTCTAGATTAAAGGAACAAAAGAGATGTCAACTAAAAGCAATACATGACCCTTGACTGAATCTTGGATAAAGAAACAAAACAGCAATAGAGGGCAATTGGGGAAATTTGAAATGTAATATTATATGCATGTTAAATTAAATGCCTTGAGTATACTGAAGTATTTAGAGGTGAAGTGCTGTTATGTCTGCAACTTACTATTCAGTGGTTCAGCAAAAAGAAAATTTTAGAAGACTGAGAAACCAAATATGGCAAAAATGTTTTTAAAAATTGGTGAATCCGGGACTTCCCTGATGGTGCAGTGGTTAAGAATACGCCTGCCAATGCAGGGGACACGGGTTCGAGCCCTGGTCCGGGAAGATCCCACATGCCATGGAGCAACTAAGTCTGTGCGCCACAACTACTGAGCCTGCGCTCTACAGCACGCGAGCCACAACTACTGAAGCCCCCGCACCTAGAGACTGTGCTCTGCAACAAGAGAAGCCACCGCAATGAGAAGCCTGCGCACACAAGGAAGAGTAGCCCCCACCTCGCCGCAACTGGAGAAAGCCCGTGCACAGCAACAAAGACCAACGCAGCCATAAATAAATAAATTTACAAAAAACAAAAATTGGTGAATCCAAGAGAAGGGTATACTGGGTGTTCATTGTACTATTCTTTCAGCTTTTCTGCATATTTGAAATTATGTAAAGTAAAAGCAAAAAGTTCAGAAAATCTGTTCTAAACTTCCTTACTTCTAATTGTTTCAATTCTTTGTTTCAATTCTTTCAATATATATAGCTAACAGGATATATCATGTTACAGCCTAAATACAGAGTGAGATTAAATAAGATTATTAAATTAACTGCAAACTTGTGAACATCAGCCGATACCTGGGATAGAAAGTGCTGTAACATACCACCTGTTTTACCTAGCCTCTCTTTGAAAACATCTGACATATTTGGCCACAACACCCTTCTTGAATTTCCTATGCCACCCAGGACTCAACTTCCCTGACCAGCTGTCCCTCTGCCAAACACCTCTCTTACACGTGCAAATTCCCCAAAGTTTAGTCCTCAGCAGATTCTCCTGCTTTCCCCCAGTTATCAGTGGACTCAATTACCACCCAAATATCAATGACTTCTAAATGCATTTCTCTACCCAGACCTCGCTTCAGAACTCCAGAGACATTATTTCCACCTGCCTACTAGCTATTTTCAACAGGATGTCCCAGGTACACTTCACTTTGTAGGAAATGGAAATAAAAAGGAGTTACAAAAGTTTAATTCAAAGCAAAAATTTTTAAATCCCTAAATGGAACAAAGATTTTGTAAGGATAAAGGATGCAGTCTACAATGAAGATATAACAGTTACAAACAACTTAATAAAAAGTAAATAAAGGGCTTCCCTGGTGGCGCAGTGGTTGAGGGTCCGCCTGCCAATGCAGGGGACACGGGTTCGAGCCCTGGTCCGGGAAGATCCCACATGCCGCGGAGCGGCTGGGCCCGTGAGCCATGGCCGCTGAGCCTGCACGTCCGGAGCCTGTGCTCCGCAACGGGAGAGGCCACAACAGTGAGAGGCCCGCGTACCGCAAAAAAAAAAAAAAAGTAAATATGATTGTGCCAGTCCCCAACTTTAAGCCTTTCAGTGAGTCCCCACCATACTTGGATTAAAATCCAAACTCCTTCCTGAGGCCTACAGGGCCCTCTGTGAGGTGCGCCCTGCCTACAGCTCCAAACTCAGCCTCCCCCTCTCCTTTTTGCTTCAGCCACACTGGCCTCCTGGATCATGCAAAGCTTGCTGCCTCCCCACAGCTGTTCTCTCTACCTAGAATACTCCCTCCCACTCTGTCAAGTGGCCAGCTCCTCATTCATTCAGCTCTTTTCCCTTATAGTATTTTATCACACTTAAAAGTCTTACAGTTTCATTCAATTAACATATGCCTCCACTAGACTGCAACTTCCACAATGGCCAGGACAATTTTCTTTTTTTTTTTTTTAATTTATTGGCTGCGTTGGGTCTTCGTTGCTGCGCGTGGGCTTTCTCTAGTTGTGGTGAGTGGGGGCTACTCTTTGTTGCAGTGCGCGGGCTTCTCATTGTCGTGGCTTCTCTTGCTGCGGAGCACAGGCTCTAGGCGCGTAGGCTTCAGTAGTTGTGGCACGTGGGCTCAGTAGTTCTGGCTTGCGGGCTCTAGAGCTCAGGCTCAGTAGTTGTGACACACGGGCTTAGTTGCTCCGTGGCATATGGGATCTTCCTGGGCCAGGGCTCGAACCTGTGTCCCCTGCATTGGCAGGCAGATTCTTAACCACTGCGCCACCAGGGAAGCCCAGGACAATTTTTGTTTGGCTTCTCAGGCCTAGTACTTATTACGCTTCCTGGTACATGGCAGATTCCTGAATTAGTTGCTGCATGAATTAATAAACCAAATAAATTGGCATCAAACAATATAAAGCAAAACTATAAGAAATCCAAGAAGAACTGGACAGAAACAGAATAGTAGCAGGAGACTTTAAGACACTTCTTTTTTTTTTTTTTTTTTTGCGGTACGCGGGCCTCTCACTGTTGTGGCCTCTCCCGTTGCAGAGCACAGGCTCCGGACGCGCAGGCTCAGCAGCCATGGCTCACGGGTCCAGCCGCTCCGTGCGGCATGTGGGATCTTCCCGGACCAGCGCACGAACCTGCGTCCCCTGCATCGGCAGGCGGACTCTCAACCACTGCGCCACCAGGGAAGCCCAAGACACTTCTTTTTAACCTTAACAGCTCTAGTAGACTGACTAAATAGCTAACATGAACGCAGGTCACAAATTCACATGTCCACAAAGAGGAGGTAGAAGAGTGAGTAAAGAGGACAGACAGGCAGTCTACACGGCCCAGCTAGAACTCACCTAATCAGGAAAAGGTGGGACCAAGCACAATAAAGAAAATTGGGACGATAAAGGGGAACTTGCCATAGGTACAGAAGCTATTAAAAGAATGCTAATAAAGTCCTGAGTGAAAGGATGACTGTCAGAGAATTACTAAACACCAAAACTAAATCAAAAAACGGAAAACAAACCAATAATTATGGGAGAAACGGAAGATGATGTCAGCGAGCTTACCCCTAAAACAGCACCCAGCCAGGATGGTTTTCAAAACATTCCAGAGGACAGAAAAAGAAGAAAAGATTTTAAAAGTCCTCTTAAGAAAGCCAGGATAACAGTGACACCAAAACCTAATAACAAAAGACATGCACCCGCCCCTCCACAAAAGAAATGATGGGTCAATCATAGTTATTAAAATAAAGTTAAGGGCTTCCCTGGTGGCACAGTGGTTGAGAGTCCGCCTGCCGATGCAGGGGACACGGGTTCGTGCCCCGGTCCGGGAAGATCCCACATGCCGCAGAGCGGCTGGGCCCGTGAGCCATGGCTGCTGAGCCTGAGCGTCCGGAGACTGTGCTCCGCAACGGGAGAGGCCACAACAGTGAGAGGCCCGCATATCGCAAAAAAAATTTTAAAAATAAATAAATAAAATAAAGTTAAAAATAGCAAATAAAATCCAGAAGCATACTATGTGTAAATATCTATGAAAAATTACAGAATAATACATACCTTTTAATCTATCAACCCCCTTTCTAAGAATTTACCATATAACATAACTCACATGTACATTCATTTTGGCACTGTTTGCAACAGTGCCAAAGCTGTAAATAACCTAAGCGTCCACTAGTAAGGAACTGGCTAAAACAAAAAACTATAATATTGTACTTCCACACAAGGGAACACTATGCAGCTCACAAGAAGAATGTGGTCCAAAGCCAAGCCAAGATGGAGTAAGCTCACTGGAGCTAATGGCTCCACTAAACTGCAGCTGAAAACTCTGGACAAAATACAGAAAAAGCAACCACCAAAGGATTATGGGGAGGGGGGGGAGCAAAGGCACAAGGACCAGGTAGAGGAGTCGAAACTAGAAGAAGCAACAACAAACAACAAGCAGAGGTCTGTTTCCCTATTTTCTCTCCTGGAATAGAACAAGCTCACAGTGAATCTACGGCAAAAAGCATGAACAGAAAATACTCAGAGAAGCCCTGTCTTTCAGGCAGAGGACTGAGGAAAGGGTCCCCTGTGTGCTGAAGAGCATGAGGGAAATCCCGTTTTGTTGTTATTTTACTTTTTTTCCCCCTCTTCTGGCCCCTGCCTCAAGGGAGGCTCCAACTACAGAATCTACAAGAAACTCACATCTTTCTAGCCAGTAGATCAAGAAAAGGGGCCCCTGCAAGCCAGAGTATGGAAGGAATTCCAGAACATATAGCTAAAGAAAAATCTACAAAGCAGCAAGAGAAAAAACAACATTATATATGAGAGAACAATAATTCAAATAACTGCAGAGAATGGGACATCTTTAAAGTGCTTACAGAAATATCAACCCAGCATTCTATATCCTTCAAAAGTACTCTTCCACAATTCAGGCAAAATAAAAACACTTCAGATGAAGGAAAACTAACAGAGTTTCCTAAAGCAAACCACTCACTCCTTGATCTTGGCTCTCCTGGTCAGAATTTTGTGTACTCTGTAACATCTTTGGTCATGGTAGTCCAATCCTTCTAGTAACTTTGTTAATGTGCTGTAGACGATTGACAGTATGATTAGTATGTAGTGTATGTGATATTAAATTGTGAATTAGTGGGACTTAACGATGTAACAGCATATCAATATTTGAAGATACTGGCACTTGATATCCTGTCAAGGAAAATTTGCCTTCACATTTTAAGCTGGAAAGTCACTGGAATAACTGTTCAGAAAAGAATCACAACTACATGATTTTTTAGAGTTTTGGTATGTATGTTAAGAATTGTGTACAAATTGAAATGTCTGTGTACTGATCCTCAAAACAGCCAATAAAATCTCAATTATGAAAGAACAACGACAAAAAACAAATGGTAAAAACAGTAAAAGAAACAGAAATGATACCAGAGTGAAAACTGGACTTTCAGGAATAAAGGAAGAACAATACATTAAAAAACAAACAAGAAATGCTGTTTCAACTCTTAAGCACTTTAAAATATGTACAGTGGTTGAGAGCAAAAATTGTAACATCATCTAGTGGAGCTTTAATGTATGTAGAGTCTGATACAGAGGGCCGACTGTACGGTGCCACTTTATACAAGGGATCTGACATCCAGAGATTTTTGGTATCCACAAGGGTCCTGGGAATCAATCCCCCACAGATACAGAGAGACAACTGTAGATATATATGACACCTATAGCATTGGGGAGGGGGCTAGGATAAGGGAACTTCTATGGTTGTGACACTTTTAAATTTTACTAAAGGGATAAAATGCTAACTTAAGTAGATAAGTATTTTGTAATTCCTAGAGGAACCACTAAAAAGTTAGCACAGAAATAAACCAAAAAGCTAATAAATTAAAATAGGGCAATATTCAACTAATCCAAAAGCAGGCAGGAAAGGGAAACAGAGGAACCAAAAAAAAAAAAAAAAAAAAGAAAAGAAAAGAAAAAAAAGATGGGAATTTCCTGGCAGTCCAGTGGTTAGGACTCCACACTTTACTACCAAGGGCATGGATTCAATCACCGGTCGGGAAACTGATCCTGCAAGCCAAGCCGTGAGGCACAGCCAAAAAACAAACAAACAAAAATTATATTAAATGTAAATAGTCTAAATTCACTGTCAGAAGACTGGCTTTTTAAAAAAACAAAACAAGGAACCCCTTTAAAATATGACATAGTAGGGACTTCCATAGAGGTCCAGTGGTTAAGACTCTGCACTCCCACTGCAGGAGGCACGGGTTCGATCCCTGGATGGGGTAAGATCCCGCATGCCACGCAGCATGGCAAAAAAAAAAAATATATATATATATATATATATAAATATATATATAAATATGACATAGTACAAACTAAAAGGAAAAGGGTGGAAAAAGATACACCATACTAACACTATTCAAAAAGAAAGAAGCTGAACTGGTTATATTAATATCAAACAGTAAATTTTAAGCAAAGAATATTACCAGAGTAAAGAAGGTCATTTCATAATGATAAAGGGGTCAAATAATCAAAAGACCAACAACCATAAATGTTTATGAACCTAGTAACAGAGCCACAAAATATATGAAGCATAAACATACAGTATTGCAAGGAGACAGAGAACAAATCTATAACAATAGTTGTAGATTTCAACACTCCTCTCTTAGTAATCAACAGAACAAGTAGATGGAAAATCCGCAAGGATATAGAAGACTTTAACAACACTATCAACAACAGTTAATCACATTTATGGAACACTCTACCCAACAGCAGCAGACTCTTCCTTCCTAGTACACATGGGATATTCACGTAAACAGACAATGCTTTGGGTCATAAAACAAATCTCAAATGACTTCATTTTTTAAACATTTTTAGTCATACCCAGTATGTTCTCTGACATATGAAGTTAAATTAGAAACCAATTTTTACGATTGCCAAGACGTGGAAGCAAC
Organism: Mesoplodon bidens; assembly: GCF_964165515.1. Taxonomy (NCBI): domain Eukaryota; kingdom Metazoa; phylum Chordata; class Mammalia; order Artiodactyla; family Ziphiidae; genus Mesoplodon; species Mesoplodon bidens. Next base: position 45,602,427 of record NC_138179.1, on the reverse strand, counting down.
CTAAGTGTCCATCAACAGAGGAATGGATAAAGAACATGTGGTATATATACACAAGGGAATATTACTCAGCCATAAAACCACAACGAAACAATGCCATTTGCAGCAACATGGATGAACCTAGAGATAATCACACTAAGTAAAGTTAAGTCAGACAGAGAAAGACAAATATTATATGATATCACTTATATGTGGAATCTAAAAAAATAGTACAAATGAACTTATTTACAAAACAGAAACAGACTCATAGACATAGAAAACAAACTTATGGTTACCAAAGGGGAAGGGGGGGCAGGGATAAATCGGGAGTATGGGATTAACAGATACACACTACCTTTACATAAAACAGGTAAACAACAGAGATTTACTGTATAGCAGAGGGAACTATATTCAATATCTTATAATAAAATATAATGGAAAAGAATCGAAAAAAAGAATTAAATAAAACTGAATCACTCTGCTGTACACCTGAAACTAACACAATATTGTAAATCAATTATACTTCAATAAGAAAAAGAAAATCCAGCTTGGAAAAGGAAAACATAAAATCATCTCTATTTGCCAGGCAACATGATTACCTATGTAGAAAATCCCAAGAAATCTACAAAAAAAAAAAAAAAATCTACTAGACTAACAGTTGAGTTTAACAAGGTCACAAAGATCAACACACAAAAATCAATTACATTTCTATTATAACAATAAATAACTGGAAATACAAATTCAAATTTAAAAAATAAGTACTAATTGTAATAGCACCAAATACTTAGGTACAAATGTAATAATATGTACAAGACCAGTATGCTGAAAACCATAAAACACTGATGAAAGAGATCAAAGACTTGAATTAACGGAGAGACAAAATGTGCTCATTGATTAGACAGTTAAGAGAGTGAAACACAAGCCACAGACCAGGAGAAAATACATGCACATCACATAGGCAACAAAGCACTTAAATTCCAAACCAAAATGAAATATCCCTTTATGCTTATTAGGATAGCAAAAAACAAAACAAAACAAAAAAGTCAATGGTCAGCATAACAATTAACAGTGAAATATTAGCATCAGTCCCATTAACTTTAGAAAGTACACTAAGATGCTTCTCATTTCAACTAGTATTTAACATTGTTTTAGAGGTGGTAGACAATGCAATTTAAAAGGAAATAAAAAGGAGGTATAAATATAAGAAAAGCAGATGTATATATATGATTCATGTTTGATGAAATGTTGAAATGTTATTCCTAGAAATTCCAACCCAATCAAAAAATAAGCTATTAGAAACAATTAGAAAAGAGTAGAGGTGGCTAAATATGAAATTAATTTTTAAAATCCATGAGCTCTCCCCTAGAAGCTCCATGACAGCAAATAATTTTCATAGACAAATTATTTAAAGATACAGTAAGATTTCATGGTATAAGGGAAAAGATTTATAAAACCAATTATGCATTATCCAATTTTATAAAAAATATGTACGTTTCTACACATGTAAGTACTCCTCATGAATACGCACACATTCACACAAAGCTGGTTATCAAAGGAGAGTGACCAAAATATTAATGTTATCTTCTGAGTTTTCTAAATTTTCTATATTTCTTTCCTGATAAAGAGAAAAAGCAAAAATAAAATTTGAAGTTCTTACTAGACTTTCAAAAGTGTTATTTTAAAAATTCAAAGCTTTTTTCCTAACCTAGTTATCCAAATCTCAGATTAATGAATGTCAAGACCTCAGAAAGAGCTTGGCAAACTACGGCCAGCCACAGACTGTTTTTACAAATAAAGTTTTATTCAAACACAGCCATGCTCATTTGTCTACTTATTGTCTCCAGCTGCTATCATGTTACAGTGGCAGAGTTGAGTAGTTGCAGCAGAGACAGTGTGGCCCACAAAGACTAAAATATTTACTACAGCACTTTAAGAGAAAGTCTGCCAATTCCTTGCCCATTAGATCATCTAGTCCAATCTACACTTTACAGGTGAGTAAACTAATAAGGCCCACAGAGGAATGACGTCTCTAAGGTCAAATTCAAGCTAAGAAGCAATAAAAAAAAATTCCATTCCCACTTGGCCAGAAAACTCTGAAAAGAGACATCTGCCCCCTAGTTTAGGAGCTAAACCTCAGGCTTTCATATTATAAATAAGTGTAGTTACCAATAAATTGATGAGGAAAGGATTTTGGGCCTAGTCTATATCCAAAAACACCCGCTAAAGGTCTGAGTAAACTTCCATTAAGTTCCAGAAAAAGTCCATTTAAAAGCCACATAAACACAGATTAGGGAAGGTCTAAGAACAATAGTAATGAGAGTATAACCTGGTTCAGCCTATTAAATGTAACCCAACCATCCTACTCTTAGGAATCTACCTTATAGAAACACCAGGCTGGGTGACTAAAGATACATCTCTAGCACACTTAGAACAGCACTGTCTGTAAAAGCAAAAAGGGACTAAAATTCCAATAGGGTTAGTTTTTCAAGGCAAATAAACTTTAACAGCAAATGCAGTTTTGTATTAATAAAGAAAAAAAAGGCCACTTCACATCTTTAATTTACTTGGACCCTGTAGCACTTGAGTTTGTGTCCCCTGCCATAAACAAGCTCCCATTGTTAGGTTTCTCCTGAAATGCAGGGAGATTTTATAACTCAAGCTGTTTAGGCAATTAAGGATAATAATATATCTGGATAAAGGCAATCTTCCAAGTTTACAGAGAATCAGAAATTTGAGGCACTTCACCCAGATAATTCAAACTAAAAAGTTCAAATATGTATCTGAAATTACAGTAAAATCACTTTTTAATTTTTTAATTATTTGCATAACACTGTGAAAGCAAATTATGGTCATAAGTTGGAGAAAAGGGTAATTTACTAATAAGACTGAAAGGAGTGTGTGAAATAATTTTGATGTCTAAAAAAACAGGGAAAACTGCGCTGAAAGGAAGGGCTAAAATTTTATTAGCTACTTTAAATGCTGGACTATTTCCTCAGACAAGTCTCAATATAGCTATGCAAGCATTAGAAGGAAAAAAGACAAGAAGAGAAATTCCACACAGATTAATATGTGCGTTTCTGAAATGCTTTTTAAGTTCCATAAATAGAATACACTATAAACAGACCTCAAAGGAGGCAATGTTAACATCCTGAAATCAAGCAGGAAGCCATAGCAGCAAAATGTAGAAATTGCACCTACTAAACACTGTTATTCAGTATGAATCACTTGGCCATGCAGTCTCCCAAGTGTGTGAATTCTAGAACACATCATAGAGAAGAGTGTAAACATGAGCTTTCTTAGCAAATCTTCTGAGGTTCCGTAATTGCAATTTAACACTGGTTAAGTAACAAAAGAATTCCACTCAAAAAGTGATGTCTTTTCCTTGAAAACTACTGAAGTAATTAAATCATTTGTCCAGAGACTCCTGAGAAAGAGGTTTTATATAGAACTCAGAAAACTGAAACGACACACCAGTATGTGACAATTCAGTTCACATACCAACTTTTACAATATAGGAATTCCCTGAGTTATCAAACTAAATTTCTCACCTAAAAGTCTCTGAATTTTAATTCTTCTTTCCCTTTTGTCCTGCCATCTACGACTTAGCTTAGTTTTGTCAGGACCATGGCAGATTTTCTAAAACTGAAGGTTAGCTGACTACCTCTTCCCCTACCCCGAGAACAACAAATGATGCCATCATCGCAAAGATGAGCCCAAGTCTCACTGCAGAAATTCAACACCATCACATCCACAAATAACGCTGGGCTGACAGGCTTAACAGAGAAGAACCACAGCCGAGTGCTGGGGCTACCCAGGCCGCGCAGGATTCAGAGCAAATGAAAGGCTAGAGGAAAAGGGATGCTAGGTAAATTCTCACAGTTTACCAGAAGCAGACTGACGACAGTAACACGGTCAGCCCGAGAGAACTTTCTGTGATGATATGAAGTGACCCAAATGTTCTACATCACACATGGCTACTGGGCACTGGAAATGTAGCTACGAGTGTCAATGAAGAACGGAAGTCTGAATTGTACTTAATTTAAATTTAAATAGCCCCACGTGGCTAGTGGCTGCCATACTGGACAGGGCAGAACTAAGGGTGAAAAGAATCGAGAGATTTTTTTTTTGACTCATACACTCAGTTCAACAGTTACCTGTGCCGCCTACTGCATGCTAGAGACTGAGCGGCACGAAGGAGAGGGAGATGAATGAGAGCCTCCCGGCCGAGACACGTTCGGATGAAGGAGACAGTCAGAAAATTAGAGTCCATTTCAGTACGACGTCTTAACAAATAAAGATATAATGACGAAGGGGTCAAATAATCCTTCCTAAATGTTTAGTACTTTTTTTTTTTTTTTTTTTTTTTTTTTGCGGTACGCGGGCCTCTCACTGCTGTGGCCTCTCCCGTTGCGGAGCACAGGCTCTGGACGCACAGGCTCAGCGGCCACGGCTCACGGGCCCAGCCGCTCCGCGGCATGTGGGATCTTCCCGGACCGGGGCACGAACCCGTGTCCCCTGCATCGGCAGGCGGACTCTCAACCACTGCGCCACCAGGGAAGCCCCTAGTACTTAATAACAGAGCCTCAGAATACATGAATACTAACAGAACTCCAAAGAGAAATAGGCAAATCCATGACAATGTTTGTAGACGTCAACAATTCTCTCTTGGTAATCAATAGGACAAGCAGGTAGAAAATCAGCAAGGATACAGAAGACGTTCATAATGCAACCAACTTGACCTAACTGACACTTACGGAACACTCTACCCACCTGCAGCAGAATACACCTTCTTTCCAAGTACACTTGGAACGTTCACCTAGACAGACAACATTTTGGGGCACAAAACCAACCTCTAAAAATGTTTTACAAAATTAAAAGTCATACAAAGTATGCTTTCTGAACACAATGAAATTAAATTAGAAATCAGTAACAGAAAGAAAGAAACCTAGAACACCTTCAAATACTTGGAAACTAAACATATAAATGCACATGGTCCTGGGGAGTTAGGGAGAGGTAAAGGAACTTAGTCTCACTTAAGGAAAAGGGAATGGTGACCAGAAAAGACAAGCTGGAGAAGGTGATGGATGGGTGACTAGGAGTTAATCATCACAGCAGTGAACAACTATGAGGTGTTTTTTTTTTTAAATAAATTTATTTATTTTGTTTATTTATTTTTGGCTGTGTTGGGTCTTCATTGCCGCACGCGGGCTTTCTCTATTTGCAGTGAGCGGGGGCTACTCTTCGTTGCGGTGCGTGGGCTTCTCACTGCGGTGGCTTCTCTTGTTGTGGAGCAAGGGCTCTAGGCGAGCGGGATTCAGTAGTTGTGGTGCGCGGGCTCAGTAATTGTGGCTCGGGGGTTCTAGAGCACAGGCTCAGTAGTTGTGGCGCACAGGCTCAGTAGTTGTGGCGCACAGGCTTAGTTGTTCTGTGGCATGTGGGATCTTCCCGGACCAGGGACCGAACCCATGTCCCCTGCATTGGAAGGTGGATTCTCAACCACTGCACCACCAGGGAAGCCCCACTATGAGGTGTTTGAGGGGAACTTTTACAAAGAATTCAGTATTACTTGACAATCAAATTCAAGGTGAAGAGAAGTAAGTTGTGAATAAAGAGAGAAATAAAGGAGATTTAGAAGTCAATTCAACCTTGACCATATCCCAACTCACCAATCTATCACTAAGATGTGACATCCTAAATACTAAATTATTTTTTGAATATTTCTCTCTAAGGTACAAAATCTGTCACCTGGTCTACTTCAGCAGCCTAATTCCCTTCATCAATTCTTATCCCACTCCAATTCATTCTCTATTCTATAGCCAGAGGGACTTTTTTTTAAAAAACACCAACCTGATCACAGCACTGCTGACTTTGAAATCCTTCATGGTTTTCCCTCCAGTCCACTGCATGTGGTGATCCTATGGCCTAGAATCCTCTTTCCCCTCCCCTCCGCTGGCTACTTCCATTTGGAGCTCACCTGTCACCTCTTCAGGGAGGCCTTTTCTGACACTTCCCCCCCCCCCACGCCCATGAAGTCATTCTTACTTGCCCCTTTTGGAAGCACTTCTCTCACTGTTACACTGGCTACCTTCCCTGCTGTTTCAGGGCAGGGGCCATATCTGTTTTGTTCGTGGTTGCATCCCAAAGAGTCCCTGGAACATAGTAGGTTCTTAACAGGTATTTTTAAAACAAGTGAACAAATAAATGAAGCAACAGAAGATGAGCCTGGTAGAGGAAGCAAAAGCCAAGTCAGAACTATCCACCTACGCTAAAGCACATAATCGTTTTCCCACAGAAGATTTTTAAGAAAGGGCATAACATGGTCAGATTTGTCTCAGAGCAGAGCAGTATGTACGTGGAAGATGGATATGAGAGATGAATGGACAAAAGGAGGCCAGGCGGGCAGGCAGGCTGTTTCCTTAAGAGGCCAAGTAAGGGATAAAGAAGGCCTGATTTAGGTAACCATTAGCATGGATGGACAAGAGAGCCGAAATATATTTAAGAGATATGTAAGATGTAAACTTCCCAGGACCTGGTGACACGCCTGCACATGGAGGGTGAGGCATGGGGAGGGGTCTGGTACTTCCTCAATTCTGACTTGGGCAATGCAGTGGGCGGTGCCATTATTCACTGAGCAAGGAAATGGGAGGTTAGGAGCAGTCTCTAAAGCATGAATTCTATTTGGAATATGTTGAATTGGATGTGCCTACAGGACTTCTAAGTGGAGGGGTTCAAGAAGTATTCACTCATCCATTAGTTAAAACACAGGAAGGAAAACATGACTACAGAGATTTGGGTGTCAGAGGTCATGAAAGCATTAAATTTTATTAGTCAAAAAATGCAAATTCAAACAAGAGAAACAAGAGAACTTTTAACCCATTGGATGCAAAGATGGTTTATAGGGCTTCCCTGGTGGCGCAGTGGTTGGGAGTCCGCCTGCCGATGCGGGGGACACGGGTCCGTGCCCCGGTTCGGGAGGATCCCACGTGCCGCGGGGCGGCTGGGCCCGTGGGCCGTGGCCACTGAGCGTGCGCGTCTGGAGCCCGTGCTCCGCAGCGGGAGAGGCCACAGCAGTGAGAAGCCCACGTACCGCAAAAAAAAAAAAAAAAAAAAAAGATGGTTTATAAATAACCAGTGCTGGTGAAATGGGCACTGCTGGTGGAAATATATTTCTAATATTTATAATATAATAACACACACTGTATTAGTATAATATGTATATTATACATTACCTAATATATATGTTATATAATATTTATAATATATTAGTATTACATAGTAAAAGCCTTAAAAAAAAACAGGAATGTGAACCAAGATTTATCTAAAGGTTTAGTCACTACAGGTAATCACAGCAAACGCAAACAGTCGGCCCTCTGTATCCACAGGTTTGGCATCCAAGGATTTCGAGGGCCAACTGTAAAACACCATTTTATATAAGAGTCTTGAGCACCAGCAGGTTTAGGTATCATGGGGTGGAGGGGGTCCAGCCGCCAACTGCCCGCAGATACCAAGGAATGACTGTAAAGCACAGCTTAACTACTTGGTAAAGCCTTAGGATGGGATCTTATGTAGCTATGAAAAGTTATTACACCAGCCCCTCCTATTCCAATAAATCCTATACACCAAAGCCAGATTAGTTTTCAAAAAGCTCAGCTTTCTTTTTTTTTTTTGGCTGCACCACATGACATGCGGGTCTTAGTTCCCCAACCAGGGATCGAACCCATGCCCCCTGCAGTGGAAGCGTGGAGCCCTAACCACTGGACCGGCAGGGAATTCCCCCAAAAAGCTCAGCTTTATCATGACATACGCCAGTTTTACAACATTCAATGACTACACACCGCCTACTAAGTCCAAATTCCTCAGACTGGCATTTATTCAAATTGGACCAAAACATAATCTCCACTTCTCTACAGTCTCACCTCCTCCACACTCAGTACGCAGTCCCTGAACGTTCACCTTCCTGTCATCTGTTACCTTTCACCTCCTCCTTTCTCTTTCTGTTCAACCTCCACTTGGAGAAATCCTACCCAATCTTCAAGAAATATCTCAAATTCAACCTTGTTCTTGACACCATTTCTGATCTCCCAAATATATAGAATATGATCTCTCTCCCTAATTTAATTCTGTTTTTCTTACAGCACTTACCACAGCCTGCCCTATATTATTTTATATTTATGCACTGTATTATTCCCTCTTGAAAGAATAAAGACCTGAGAGTAGGGACCGTTTCTTATCCATCACTGGATCTCTTTGAAGGTTTTAACACAGTACCTTGCACGCTGAATAAGTATTAGATAAGTTATTTTTTAACTGTTTTGTAAAGAAATACTTAATGAGACTTCACTTTATATATGATAAATATGTAACATGAGCTAATATCCTTTTCCTCTCAACACTTGGTAAATTGACAACAAAGAAGTACAAAAGGTAAAAACATACTAGAACAAAGAGAAAAGAACCACAATGAGGTACCACCTCGCACCAGTTATTATGGCTATTATCAAAAAGACAAGAAATAACAAGTGTTGGCGAGGATGTGGAAAAAAGGAAACCCTTATACACTGCTGGTAGGAATGTAAATTGGTGCAGCCACGATGGAAAACAGTATGAAAGTTCCTCAAAAAATGAAAAATAGAATTACCATATGATCCAGCAATTCCACTTCTGGATATATCCAAAGGAAAAGAAATCACTATCTCAAAAAGACATCTATACCCCCCACGTTCACTGCAACATTATTTACAATAACCAAGACACGAAACAACCTAAGTATCCATTGATGGATGAATGGATTAAAAAAATGTGGTGTACACACACACACACACACACACACACACACAAAATATGGAATATGATTCAGCCATAAAAAAGAAGAAAATCCTGCCATTTGTGACAACATGGATGGACCCTGAGGACATTATGCTAAGTGAAATAAATCAGACAGAAAAAGACAAATACCATATGATCTCACTTATATATGGAACCTAAAAAACAAGCCAACAAACAAGCTCATAGATAGAGAGAACAGACTGATGGCTGCCAGAAGCAGGGGATAGGGGGTGGGCAAAATGGGTGAAGGGGGTGAAAAGATATAAACTTCCAGTTATAATATCAATACAAATAAGTTATGGGGATGTACTGTACAATATGGTAACTATAGTTAAGAGTGCTATATTGTATATTTGAAAGTTGCTAAGGGAGCAGATCTCAGAAGTTCTCATCACAAGAAAAAAAACATGTTTTTGTAACTATGAATGTTGACAGATGTTAACTAGACTTACTGTGGTGATCATTTGGCAATGTATATATATATCAAACCATTATGTTGTACACCTGCAACTAAGATAATGTTGTATGTCAATTACACCACACTTAAAAAAAAAAAAGTTGGCTCAGGGTTCATAACAGGGAAATTCAGTGAAGTGTGCCTACTCCAAGGTGTGAGCCCTAGTCACCCTCCCTCATCTGGCTTCACAGGATACTGGTCACGTGCCCTCGGACCCCTACTCCCAGCCCCAGGAAAAAAGATTTAAGAAATCTTCCCTTAAGAAACCAAATAGACTCACAGGAAAAAAAAAAAAAAAAAAAAGAGTGAAAGAGAAAACAAAAATACACAAAAACAAAAACAAATACTGATACCTGGGGTTCCACTGCCCAATTAATCTGCAGTGAAACCCACCAGCTGACAACCCATGGCCACCCACAAAGTGCTACTCAGTGCTTCACTCCTAAATATGAACAGCTGAGGATCACAAGGCACTTGAAAAAAGTCTCCAATATCAAAGAGAAAAAACTAAAACCTAAGAAAGGAATCTGAGGAAACAAAAGAAACAGAAGAAATCTTCAAAAAAAAAAAAAAACCTATAATAAATATCCTTAGAGAGATAAGTCAGGATGTTGCATCCAAGAAGAGAATGCTCTGAAAAAGGAACAGAGAAAAGAGCTTTGGGAAATTATATATCATAAATAATTATTATGTTAGCTGAACTTTCCAAAGTCAATAATAAGAAAACCACCCAATTAAAAACTGGGCAAAGGGAGTTCCCTGGTTGTCCAGTGGATAAGACTCTGCACTCCTAATGCAGGGGGCCTGGGTTCAATCCCTGGTCGGGGAACTAGATCCTGCATCCATGCTACAACTAAGTAGTCCACATGCTGCCACTAAAGATCCCGTATGCCACAACTAAGACCCAGCACAGCCAAAATAAATAAATAAGTATTTTTCAAATGGGCAAAATATTTCAACAGACACTTCACCAATGATTTTCTTCACAGACAGCAAATAAGCACATGAAGAGATACTCAGCATTACTAATCATTAGGGATGATTGACTGATAAAGATACAGTGATATGGGAAAACCTTGCCGTGTATCAAGGAAAAACAGTTTAGTGTCATCCTAGTTATAACTTTTAAAAAATGTGTAGATAAAAGCAGTTTACAGTAAATGGAATAAAATATATATATATATATACAGAAACATGTCTAGTGAGTATCTTTGGTTGGTGGGATTACAGATGATTTTCATTTTCATCTTTATATTATATGTATTTTCCCAAAGGAGTAAATCTACACTATTTTTAAATTTTTCATTGCAATTTTTAAAAACAACTTGAGAATAAATGAGATCTCAGGGGAAGGAGGGAGACAGTGAGGGGGCCAGGGGCTGGTTTGAAAACCTGGAAACCTGGTGTTTAAGGAACAGGCAGAGGAAAATGGCATGGAGGAGAGGAACTACCAAAGAGCTGAAATTATCAAGAGCACTATTTCTACTTTAACTGACCCCTGTAAATAATAACTAAATGTATTATTTATTATAGTTCTAGAATAAATCAGATGTTAGGTAAACTGAATGTTTTGAATGGGTAAGTTAAACATTTAGTAATTCTTTTAAAGGGGGGGGGGAATAAAGCTCTATTTTCATGTACATTTTTATTTAATGTGGTCCTTAAAATATTTTTATACCTCGTGAGTCAGTTGACAGCTTTCGACAGAATAAAATACTACCTCGCTACATTGTAAGAAAGGTCCCTATATCCCTACAGAATATCCACTTTCAGTTCAGGAACAAATCAACAGACAATAATAGCTACTATTCATTTAATCTTCACTATATATATGCCAGGCACTGTTCTAGGCACTTCACATGCATTAACCCATTCAGCCTTCACAACACCCTGAATTCAGTACTATGATATCTCCATTTACAAAGGGGGAAAGTGAGGTACAAAGAGTTGAGCAAAATGCCCATCATCACAGAGCCCAGATTCAAACCCATGAGGACTGGTTCCAGATCCTTCACTCTTTAAAACTCTGTGCTACATGCTACCTCCCTAGATCCTTGACATTCATAAAAGATTTATCTAAAATCCTGAGACTCTCACATATCATGACAGCCTAAAATTCTGTGGTGGGCTGACATATGTGGGTGCCTCCGAAGCCTGCCAGACACCCTCACACTGACTATGTGGAAAAACGACTCCACTTACACTGCTCCTTCTCTGACAAACCCTGGTATAAATTCTCCAAGCTGACCTAAAGCAATCCAAAAATCATAGACATTTTGGAAGATTTACAAACCAGCTCTCATTCATCCTAAGAGAAGTATTTTAAAACTACTGTAATGAACAAAATAAGTCTGGTTATAAAGATTGTATTAAAATTGTATTTGTAATAATCCAGCTATTCCACTCCTAGGATATACCCAAGAGAAATAAACACATCTTGTCCAGACAAAAACCTATACACGAAGGTTAGCAGCAGTATTATTCATAACAGCCGAAAAGTAGAAACAATTCAAATGTCCATGAAGTGAGGAATGGATGAGCAAAATGTAGTATATCCATATAATGGAATATTATTTAAATATAGTGCTGTTACATGCTCCAAGATCCATGAACCTTGAAAACATTATGCTAAGTGAAAGAAGCCACATATTTTATGATTCCTTTCATAAGAAAGTTCCAAAAGAGACAGATCAACAGAGAATGAAAGTAATGGTTGCCAGGGGATGGAGCAGGGGAGGGAGAGAACAGGGAGTGACTGCTATGGATATGGGTTTCTTGTTGGGGTGATAAAAAATGTTCTGGAATTAGGTAGGGATGATATATTCACAACTCCGTGAATATACTAAAAACCACTGAATAATACACTTTTTTTAAAGGGTGAATTTTATGGTACATATACTGTATCTCAATAAAACTGCTATTTTAAAAATGCAAAAGTGTGTGTGTGTGTGTGTGTGTGTGTGTGTGTGTGTGTGTGTATAATTAAAAAAAAAATTTTTTTTGCCATGCCAGCTTGTGGGATCTTAGTTCCCCGACCAGGTACTGAACCTGGGCCCTCGTCAGTGAGAGCTCAAAGTCCTAACCCCTGGACCACCAGGGAATTCCTAATTTTTTGGTATTTTTTAAGTGCAATTTTTATTAAATACTGCTCAAAAATAATTCAGTAATTTAGATGTCCAATGTTAGCTCTTACTGTTACTATTTTTAAAAATCAACCAGCAATCAAAAAATACTTGAGGAATGTAACTTAGTATCTAGAGAAATATATAATCTGATACACACCAGTAGACAAAACGATTAAAACATTATATTTAGCTATATGCATTTTAATACTATCTGCATTTTACTGTCTATCTTTTAAAGTGCATTTTGTAAGTTTTTTTTTTTAGAAATGTTCTGTCTCCTGAAGCTTATCATTTTAAAGAACTGAAAGCATGAACAAACTTAGAATGATGAGGGTCAGTGCTAAACGAGTGCTAAATTATGAAGGTGAGGCTATAACTGCTCTAAGAGGCGTTCAAAGAGAAGAGAGGACTTCCCTGGCGGTCCAGTGGTTAAGACCCCGTGCTTCTACTGCAGAGGGCGCGGGTTCGATCCCTGGTCTGGGAACTAAGATCCCACATGCCAAGGGGTGCGGCCAAAAAGAGAGAGAGAGAGAGAGAGAGAGAGAGAGAGAGAGAGAAGAGACCAAGGTGAGCAACAGAACTCTGTGAAGACTTCTAGGAAGAGATCCCCAGAGCATGGCTAAGGACCAGGGAGGGAGCAATCTACCCAATGCAAAGAGGGCATCTACTAGGATTTGCTCCTGTCTATGTCACCCAGACTACCGGTCTGCCACCACTACCACCACCTTCTCACCCCTGGCACACACACCCCCCCCACCAAGGATCTGCAGTCACAGGGAGGACACGAGATCTTGAAGAGGGAGGAAAGGCAGACCTAACGGAACAGACCAGAGCTCCTGGCCTTAATATCCTCAATCCTGCTGCACACACACATTTCAATACCCAGCTCCACTTCCAAATATACACCAGAAGAGTACTGGGCCTGAGCTGTACACAGACCATCTATTATTGCATACCTCAGACACACCTCTCTAATACCCACAGGTCATGTTGTCCAACTTTTTAATAACTCTTTGGGGCCCATATTTTCTTTCTTTTAATTCTCATGTTTAACCTCTTCAGGTACCAACACCTGAAAACAGATCTCATTAATTTCCCTTATAATCTTGAGTTCCTGTTCCTACTGAAAGCACTGCCACTCTTACAGAGGCATATCTGATGCATTCCTCTGTCTACACTTCTGATGCTGGAGAATTCTGAAGTACCTCCTGAACTGATCTTCCCATCCAGGGCTACAAAACCCATCCAGATCCCCACCAGTTATCTGTCCCCTTCCAATCCATCCTGCAGAACAGAAGTAATGCTAAACTTCCTGATGTCCCCCTGAAATCATGTCCCGCTTGTTTCCAGATCTTCTGATTGATCCCCAATACCCACAAATGAAATAGATCTGAAATAAACAGGAGGGTGGGAGGGGAAGAGACTTCAGAAATCACCTCTTCCATTAATTCTCTCAATTTGTGGGGGAAAAAACTGGCTGCATCGGTGATTTAACAGTATCCACGATTTGATTTGGTTTGGTTTCATGCTCCCACATGGTGCTGACAGGAATACAGCAAATCCCTTGGGGGTTCCAGGAGTGAAAAATGACTGAGGATCACTGATCTACCCCAATTGTTATCCTACAAATGAGGGAGAGAGGAGATGCTATAGCCTGGTTCTCTAAGTACTGCCCAACAATGGTGCTTTATTTTTTTATTCCCTATTCGCATACTCAGGCTCTTGCTAAACCAGGTTACTTAAGACTGCCTGCACTTTAGAATCAGTGCCTTGCTTCATGCTGCTCCCTCCCTTCTTCTGTCCGTCCTCACTAGCCACATGCCCATCCAGGAAGCATATGCCCACACCAACTCCCCCAAATAGGGTATGATCTCGCCCTCCTTTAAATCTCCAATGCACTTTGTACCTCATTTGTAGCAATCAGGAATTCCAAGCACAATGAAAAGATATTTGGCTGACACCGGTGAGAATAAATGCTGCCAGCAGGTAACAAATTTTGCTTCAGATCAATCTACAGTTCATTCATGGCACCTACGCCACCCATCTCCACTCTCATAATCCTTAGAGCACAGGTCCCCAACCTTTTTGGCACCAGGGACCGGCTTCACGGAAGACAATTTTTCCATGCACGGGGGTGGGGTGGGGGTGGGGGTGGGGGTGGGGGTGGGGTGATGGTTCAGGTGGTAATAGGAGCGATGGGGAGCGGCAGATGAAGCTTCACTCCTCGCGTTCACCACCTGCTGTGCAGGCCCGTTCCTAACAGGCTGCGGACCAGTACCAGACCCCTGCCTTAGAGGACATAAATCACTAACTCTCCCAGGGCAACACCAGGGCTTTTGCTTTCTGAAGTCATCAGATGTTCAAAATACCACCTAGGTATCCTCAGCAGTGCCACACAAGTTAAATGCAAGAACTATTCTGTTTAAAGTCTGATTTAACGTTTTGAATTAGAAAATGCTTGATTTCAAGGTGCTGTCAGAACTTTACCAAATGCCTATTCAAAATAGATTTTCTACACAATCCTTCTCAATGTCCTGGCAAACTATGTCATAAAACCTACAGGCTGAAATAACTCTAAATTTTAACAATAAAAATAAAAGCCTTATTCAACCAAATGCCTTGAATTTAAGCAAAACTAGATGCTTTCAATTTTGTATTAACAAATTGTTATACCTATAATAATATCTGTCATGTGAGTACCTTACGTACCCATTTAAAATTTCTCTCCATTAAAATGAAAACATTTCACCTCCAGTGAATAAACTTAAAATATATGTTTTTAGAAAATTAAGCTAGTAACATCAACCAATGTCTTTGCATCAACAGGTATATTACCTACAAAGTACTCAACATATGAATAGATGAATGAGTAATTTCTTATACTAGGAATTGAATATTTAGTACTTAAGCCAACATTCTAGTTTACAAAGCTTAATCATCTTCTCTAAATTACCAATAAAGTATATTCTTCTCTGAGCCCTGACAATACAGCTGGATTCAAATCCACCAAACATATTTATTTATGAGCTTTGGGGATATCTTAAACCATCTAGAACGTATTTCCTTCCAAAGCACATACATACACATTTACCTAGAAGTACAGACAATAAAACTAATGAAACAGGTGCTTAGCCTAAACAACTCACTGTCATGCATTGTTATTCTAGGCAAGTAGACATATTCTAAAAGTTTAGAACGCAAAATGTATCATCTCTTCCACCATAATCTTGAGAAACAATGTTTCAAAAAGTAAAACATCTAACACGTTAACACCACATCCAATAAAGAAAGGAAAATGCCTGGCAAGCAATATGAAACAGCAGCTCAAAACACACTAACTCTGCTACTAAAAACATTCCCTGGTCAAAGTATCAAAATCTAATTAGACCAATATTTAGTTTCCCAAATCCAAAATATTTAGGAATTACGGCACCCACAGTAGAATTAGCACAACTTCATCTATTACAAGTTCTCACCTACTAACAATCATCTGTCCAACCAATCTCTGATGAGCACCGGCTGTGTGCGAGACGCTGTACTAGGAACTGCAGGGGGTGTAAGATTAATATAAGGATATATAATCCATAATTTCACGTAAAGATAGAACAAGCATACACAAGGTGGACTACGAATGTCATCAGAAAAAACGAAATGTCATGCAAGTACATAAAGATTTAAGCATCTTTTTAAAAAAGGAAACCTAACCACAAACTGTAATTTAACTCAGCATATACACGGCTCTCAACCCTAAATATTATTTTCTAGGCCTTCAAAGAGGAGTTAAAGTTAGCTGAACCACCCTGCCAAAACGCCTTAGCTCTCTGTCTCATCTGAGAAAACTTCCTCCAATAGTGTAATTTACTCTCCACGGGTCTTTCCATTCTGGGCTCTTGGTAGAAAAGACCACATGTGATTTCTTAAAGTAAAAACTATTACTATAAAAGATGTACTAAAATTAAGTTGGCAAGAAATGAAGAATGGTGTGTGGTCCCTTCTACATACAGGACACAAGCACTTGACATTTGATTCATTCCCTTCATTCTCCTGCCAGCTCTCCCCACACCCGACCCCAAAGACAGGCAGATATTCTGTCAGGCAAAAGAAATTACCTTTTTCATGTGCTGTTAGGACAATCTAAACAGGTTTACATCTGACTTAATACTCATACTCCTCCAATGAGTATTTAGGCATTTATAAAAAAATAGACACATTTAAATTTAACAACTTCTACTATCCTAGTCTCTTTTAAAAACAAGTGACACACCTTTATCACTTTGTTAAGATCCTATTCCCTCATGAACTTTACTTTTTAAATGCTCTGAAAACTGGATTCTAATTTAGTTAATCCAGATTAACAAAACTATAAAGGAAAAGTCTTGTAGGTTATCGCTATAAGTTATGTTTTTTTTTCACAATTTAGTAAGCCGCAAGTACGTATTTAATACAAAGCCGCCATTGTGTGTGTTTTTTAAATAAACAAAATGTATCTCAGCACCAGCCTAGAGGAACTCTGAGAAAATAGGAGAGGAGTCACCATAGAGAAATTCATTACAGATCAGGGAGGACTATTATCCTCAGAAACAGAATGAAAATAAAAAGTCATTTTGCAATAAATCTCCCTATACTTCTGCTGTGTGACTTCGGAGTTGGTCCAAAAGTTCATCTTCAGCAATTGCGTCTGCATGATCAACTATACGTCTCTGCAACAGGTGACAGGAAACTGCATTTCTCAGGCAAAGGGATCAAATTAGTTAAGACGCATGTTCCTGAGGTCTCTTATTTTATTTTGCATTTTACCGAAATGACTTTGAATCAGATGAAACACTAAATTTGTTTTGGTTTCCTTAGGTTTTTCTGCTTTGCTTTTTAATCGGCCATTTACCCGCAACTGTTGCACGCGCCCATTAGCACTCAAGAATAAAAACAAACACACAGGACCAGATAACGCTCCCCTACTAACCCAACTGATCTATTTCCTTAAGACACTTTTAAAACCACACAGCTCGGGGTGTGAAGAGAAGCATGTTTTGTGTGTGTTTGTATGGCACAATCTGTCTAAATCCTGAATTCCCTTTTCAGGAACAGATATAGAATAAAAATCTAAAAGAAACCACATTAGAAATGCAAAGAGGTTTGCAAAAACAAGAGGCTTCTTTCATTCCAAAAAACCAAACCAAAACAAGGGGAGAAAAATGAATGCAATGGATGTGTGTGTGCCAAAGTTTCAACCCTGCCCGGTGGAGACACTGAACTGGCACAAATTTTTAAGAGGAAAAAGAGGGGGTTGGTGGGGGGAGACGGAGAGAGAGCGCGAGTGTGTGGCCTGCGAACTGCAACAATGCAATCTCCATTTTGAACAATGCGCCTCTTTCCTCTTGTAAATCTAGTTTTTTGCCACTTGATGTGCCGTCGCATTTCCCCTCTGTCGGGGGGGGGGGAGGAGGGGGGGGAGACCAGAGAGGGAGTGAGCGAGGGGAGAAGGGGGAGGAGGTGGGGAAGGAGTCTGCAGCAACTGGGCTGGGTGGGTACCTGGAGTGCTGCTATAGGTGCTATGGCTCCTGAAGCTGCTTTCCGTGCAATAACTGGCGTCGTCGTCGTCGTCGTCTTCCATCTCCTCCGGATAATCGGAGTCATCGTCGTCCTCTTCCATCTCATCCTCCTCGTCGTCCTCGGAATCCTGGGTCTCCTCAGCCTCGCCGTCCTCCTCCTCCTCCTCCTCCTCGGAGACCATGTCCTCCTCCTCCTCTTCCTCCTCACTCTCGTGGTCATCGTACACCACTTTGTTGACGGCCCTCCGGGCCGGGGTGGTCCGGGCCAGGTGGCCGCCGCCGCCCCCGCCCCCCGTCCTGCCGCCCCCGCCTCCTCGCCCCCCCCGGCCCGGGGCGCTGGTGCTAGGGGGGGCCGGCGGCGGCGGCGGCTTCCTCCGGCTACTGCTGCCCCCCCTGGGCGAGCTCAGCCGCGTCTTGGGCGCCACCTCAGCCTGGGCGGCGGCCCACCTGCCCCGGCTGCTGCCGCGGTGCCGCGAGCGGAGCCCCCCGATGGGTCCGGACGTGGGCGGCGGCGGCGGCGGCGGGGCCGGGGCGCAGCGCTCCGCAGCGGGAGCCGCGGGCTGCTTGGGCGGCCTGCCCCGCCGGCCCCTCATGTCGGAGCTGAGGCGGGGGGAGAAGGGAAAGCGGAGGGGGGAGGGGCGGGCGGAGGGGTGGCGGTGGGGGGCGCCGGGGCCGGGTGGGGAGGCCCGCGGGGCCGGGCGGGAGGGGCCCGGCCGGCGGAAGCGGGTGGAGGGAGAAGGCTCAATCCGAATTGCTGGGGCCCCACTCCGGATCGCCTTCAGCCGCCATCTTGTTTCTTCCCTCTCGCTCGGTGACTGGGGGAACCGACAGCGGCCGCAGGCCCGGAGCGCGGTCACGTGAGCTGCGCCGCCGACGAGCCTGGGACGGAGCGAGGCCGCACGGCGGCCGCTAGGGGGAGCGCGGCAACGCCGGGTCGGGGGCGGGGAGCCCCGGGCCCCCTCGGTTCGGCGTGGCTGGGCTGCAGCCGCTGGCGGCTCCTGGGAGAGGGGCGCTCCCTCGCGAAGTGCCCCGGGCCGAAGGCCTCGGGAGCCGGCCGCCGAGCGTGAACTCACAGGACCTCCTGCTCGCATCTCCCCTTCCCCGGCTCCAAGACGAGGGCAGGGAAGCCCCCAAATTCGTTCCCCTCCTGCCCCCTTGGGGAAACTGATGCTGAAAGAGTCAGAGAGGGTGTCGGGCAGGGGGGGAGACTCCAGCGACCGAGGAGGCAGGGCAGCGCCAGCAACAGCAACGGAGGGAAATTACCTGGGGGTGGGGAGACGAGCCCCCAGAAATGTGAAACTCCGAAGGCTGGGCTCTAGAGAGTCCTGAAATTGATCCCAGTGACAACTACTCGGGGGCTGTGCCAGAAGCCACGCCCAAAGCTGCCAGACCCCGAGCGAGGGTCGCTCTGAGACTCTTCGGATAAAATTCCCACCCAAAAATCCTTCGATAAACTTCAGAATGCAACTACATTCCAGTTTCTTCCACCTTTCCCAGGGTCCCAGCTAGAAACTTGACCACCTCTGAAAGAACTTTTTTATTTGCTGTGGAAAGGGTAACTTCCCACCTCATACCTACTTTAAAATGTTGTATGTTTGTGTTATCGGGAAATAATTTTAATCTCTTTACCTGACAAGTAACCAAGTCTCGGCTAAACCCAGGGAACGAATCATAATGATGAAATTTTAGGCATCCCCAGACCAACCGCAGTGAGACTCAACTTGCAGTGGTCTGGGGCTAAGAGCAAGGTTTTATAAACATATTAATATTTATTGAAGCACGTGACCACCAAAAAGTGATTTAAGGAAAAATAGTTAACAGGATTCTGTCCATCAAGTGGCTTATTATAATGGAGTTAGAAGGATAGAACGCATATGTGAAATGAAAATGAACGTACAAGCATTAACTGCCAAATTCATTTATTCAATATAGTTCCATTGAGCAGCAAGGGTGGCAAACTTATATGCCTTCAGTGACCAGGTGACTAGTGAAAGTAAATCAAGTGAGCAAGGTGAGAACTTCGGCGGATGGAAATGCCTGTTTTGTTTAAAGAGCGCAGCTTTGGGAATGTGGGCCTAAAATGGCCAGATCTTCGAATTTTTCAAGAGAAGGTGGAAATGTGCATTTCACATGAAATCTCTTGATTTTTAAATGTTGGCAACTGTCAGTTTAAAAAAAAACTTCAGATTGATCAAAATGAATGCAGTTCAGATATAGCCGAGAATCTACAAGTTTGCAACCTGTATCCTGCACTATATAAAGTACAACCCTATGTACTTAAATAGAAAGATATTAAAAGTGGTGACAGCCTTCAGAGTTTACAATCTCATAACGGAGGAAACCTACTTTAAAATAGGTTCTCGGGACTTCCTTGGTGGTGCAGTGGTTAAGAATCTGCCTACCAATGCAGGAGACACCGGTTTGATCCCTGGTCCGGGAAGATCCCACATGCCACGGAGCAACTAAGCCCGTGCGCCACAACTACTGAGCCTGCCCTCTAAGGGTCCGCGAGTCACAACTCCTGAACCCACGCGCCTAGAGCCCGTGCTCTGCAACAAGAGAAACCACCGCAATGAGAAGCCCGCGCACCGCAACGAAGAGTAGCCCCCGCTCGCAGCAGCTAGAGAAAGCCCACGCGCAGCAACGAAGACCCAGTGCAGCCAAAAAATATAAAATAAATTAAAAATAAATAAAATAGGTTCTCATTAGGTATTATAAGTGATCTAGAGATGATTTAAAGTATATGGGAGAATGTGTGTAGGTTATATGCAAATACTATGCCATTTTATATAAGGGACTTGAGCATGCTTGGATTTTGTTATCTGGGGGTGGAAGGGTACCCGAAGAGCTGTCCTGGACCAACTCCCCGAGGATACCCAGGGACCATTGTAAATAGAATCCAAGCTCTCAAGCTCTTGTCTTCCAGCTGGCTCAGTAGGCGTGAATTCCCTGGGTCATTCCACTATTCCTTAAAGCCAGCTGCTTCTGGTTGTCGGGGTCCACAATACAGGGCTAGTGAATCTGATAGGACAGCCAGTTTCTTTACTTATTTCACTGTAAAGTTAATTCCTTGGTCAGATGCTGTTATGGACTAAATGTTTCTGTTGCTACAAAATTCGTAAGATGAAATCCTCCCCCCAATGTGATGTATTAGGAGATGGGGCCTTTGAGAGTTAATTAGGATTAGGTGAGATCATGAGGGTAGAGCACGCATGAATGGGATTCCTGCCTTTATAAGATTAGGAGAGAGCCTGCTTCTCATCTCTGCTCTCTGGGTGAGGATATAATAAGTCGGCAGTCTGCAACCCAGAAGAGGGCTCTCACTAGAACCCAACCACACTGGCAACCTGGTCTCAGACTTCCAGCTTGTGAGAAATAAATTTCTGTTGTTTATAAGCCCCACAGGCTATGGTAATTTGTGATAACAGCCTGAACTAAGACATATACCATGATGTATAAGATACCATGATGGTGAATAAGGTATTTGGTAAACCCATTTAGGATGAGGATGGGTAAAGGCATGGCTGATAGGAATGGAAATCCAAATTCAGTATAAACCTCATCCCAATGAGGTTGACTCACTTAACCACCATGAGAGAAATGATACATGATAATGATTCCTTCTAAAACAGGCACTCTGCAGTGGCAACAGATTAGCCTTGCTGAGGAGAAGCCTGTGATGAGCTCATGACCCCAATGAGCAGGCACTGGGTTGACTAGGAAAAGGTCTTCATCCACCTGACCACTCATCTTGTTCACTTATTTATTTATTTATTTATTTTTGCAGTACGCAGGCCTCTCACTGTTGTGGCCTCTCCCGTTGCGGAGCACAGGCTCCAGACGCACAGGCTCAGTGACCATCGCTCACAGGCCCAACCACTCCACAGCATGTGGGATCTTCCCGGACCGGGACACGAACCCACGTCCCCTGCATCAGCAGGCGGACTCTCAACCACTGCGCCACCAGGGAAGCTCTTGTTCACTAATTTATTAAAGCTTCTTTAGCAGTGGGGACATTTTTTTTTAATTTATTTTATTTTTGGCTGCGTCAGGTCTTCATTGTGGCACGCGGGGTCTTCGTTGCAATGTGCAGGCTTCCCTCTAGTTGTGGCCTGTGTGCTCAGTAGTCGTGGTGCACGGGCTTAGTTGCCCTGCAGCACGTGGGATCTTAATTCCCCAACCAGGGATTGAACCTCCGCCCCCTGCATTGGAAAGCAGATTCTTAACCACTGGGCCACCAGGGAAGTCCCAGCAGCGGGGACATTTTGATAAATATTCATATAGGATACAAGTGCTCTCACTTTCCAGGTCTATTCTGAGGTTCATCTACAGCTACATCCTCTCTCCCAAACCTCCTTGTCACCAGCCTAAGTCCTTACCCACCTGGCCCATGAATTGGTGTAGAGTCTTTCTCAAAGCAAAGAGAACCACAAGAGTACAACTCAAAGCTCTGCCCACTGGGAAGACTTCCTTTTGCCACTTCCAAGACCATTTTCAAGACCACCTCCAAGTGTAGCTAGAACACCTTAGCAGTCCACTGCCAGCTGATACCATCTGTTAAACCAAGCTCAAATGTCTTCCTTAGTCACCTAGTCACAGGAGTTTTCCATGAGGCCATGGTGTGAATTGAGGGAGGAGTGGCAGTAAAATGGGAATAAACATACAGGCATACCTCATTTTATCATGCTTCACTTAACTGCGCTTTGCAGATACTGTTTTTTTACAAATTGGAGGCCAACGTGGCAAGCAGCTGGCATGTCAGCTCCCATAAAGTGGAGTGTTCCTTCAATGTGAGAGGGAATGTAGGTTGGGTGAGATACGACAGAGAGGGAAGTGAACATGAGTTGACTTGAATTTGGGTAACTTGGAGAATGATGTATCACAGACCTACAGGTAAGACTCAGAAAGTCAGCACAGGAGCTGGTTTAGGGAGGAAGTGATTAGCTCTGTGACCTTAGATGAGTCACCCTGATTGGGCCCCAGTTTCCTCACAAATAAGTGCTGGGTTAGATCTGTACTTTCCAACCCTTTCACATTATAGCACCCAATGAAAACTAGAGGAGCTTATTGAATGTGATAAAATGTTTTCTTTATAGAATACGATTATAATAAAAATTAAATATATAGCATTAGAGAAGATATTAAATTGTGAATTTGTTAACACTTTTCAAAAAGTCATTTTTATTAAATGAGGAACTTGAACTTGAATCCTAGTACCTAATTTTATATTCTCAGCTTTGTGTTTTAAATAGCTTGTTCCTGACTGAGACTCTTGAACAGTGATCTCTTTAAATGACAAGAAACTGTATAGCAGTAAGTGACGCAAAGAAATTTAAACCATCTTTGATAACCGTTCAAAGATTTACAACAGTAGAAATTATATTTAAGTTATATTTAAGGCTCTTCCTCTTCTTTCACTGACAAATGTGCTTATAAAATTTCTTGTGGATTTTTTATCCAATCAGACTTGTTCATAGCTAGTATTTCAAAACAATGATTGAAGCCCTAGTTTACAGAACACAGACACTATTAGAATAGTCAGTTCACAGTTTGGACATCATTTGTGGCACATCGGCCACAAACAGACAAAATTATCCAACATCAAAGTTTGTGAAGATGGAGTTTCTGAGCTGCCTGCACAGAACCCCCGCCACACACACACACTCATTCACAACTTCCTGCCCACTGGTTGCTCCTTGCATTCCTTGGGCACCTGGGACACAAACTCCTCCAGCATCTCTCCATAGGCAACGATGGGCCCTGCATCTGGCTGCCAGTGGTGGCCTCTTGCTCACTCTCAGACCCCGCCCCCCTCTCTAAAGGTCATCAGAGGATGAGGCTGTAGTGAACAGAAGTGACTGGTCCAGAGGATCCAGCCACGCTGGGGGCTGGGAGGATGAACATCTCCGCCCGCCCATACCTCATTCACTGTGCACTAGTGTGTGTCATAGCTCCCTGGTTCGGCAGGTCTGGATTAGATCATCTCTATGGTTCCTTCCAGTGCTAGCATCTATGCTTATGATCCTGTGATGCTTCTTATTTAGGTAGGCTGGATTTGGCTTACTGATGGGAAAATGAGGTGGAAATGTCTAGGAGACAGTTTGAAATGTGGACCAAAGCTCTAGCAAGATTAAAACTAGAGGTATGATCTGGGAGCCAGCCTCACTGACATGAAAGTGGCAGCCACGTGGATAAGTTAAACTATTATGAGAGGAAGTGCAGAGAGAGAAAAGAGCACCTCATATAGACCTTGGAGAATCATTTACATTTCAGAGATGAAAGAACAGGAAGAGAAGTCTATTCCATGATGTAGAGAATGATCAGTCAGGGTATTCCCTGGCGGTCCAGTGGTTAAGACTCCACGCTTCCACTGCAGGGGGGCGGGACTTCGATCCCTGGTTGGGGAACTAAGATCCCACATGCCGCGCTGCATGGCCAAAAAACAAAAAAAACAGAGAGAGAGAGAATGATTAGTCACTATCAACGCTAGCATTGGGGGCCTTCCCTGGTGGCACAGTGGGTAAGAGTCCGCCTGCCAATGCAGGGGACACGGGTTTGAGCCCTGGTCCAGGAAGATCCCACATGCAGCAGAGTAATTAAGCCCGAGAGCACCACAACTACTGAAGCCTGTGCAACTAGAGCCCGTGCTCCGCAACAAGAGAAGCCACCGCAATGAGAAGCCCGCATACTGCAACAAAGAGTAGCTCCGCTCGCTGCAACTAGAAAAAGCCCACACACAGCAACAAAGACCCAATGCAGCCAAAAATAAATAAATAAATAATTTTAAAAAACAAAACAAAACAACAACAACAACAACAAAAACGCTGGCTTTGGGGTAAGGCATAACCAAATGGAAAACAAGGGCTGATTGAGGAAACTGTACCCCAGACCTGTGAACCTCAAATCCTACTTTTCCTCTGATCTCTTTGACCACGCCCCTCAGTTTCTTTTGTGGACTCATCTCCCTCCACCTACTGGCTCCAATGTCATCATAGTCAGACTTCTGTCCTACTTACACATTGCCTGGACCCTCTCTCTCACACCCGTGACTTCTGTTGCCACCCAATGAGCTCATGTTTCCCAAACCAGCATCTCTTGTCCAGACCTGTGCTCTGATCACCTGTTTCTCAAGCAATCATTTGATTAGTTTTCTCACTTCCCTGGTACCAGAAGTAAAAGCCCTCTGAATTTAAACACAAATATTCTGCTCACCCATCAGTCCTTATTTAGGGAGGAACACAGCCTGGCTCCAGCTGAGAAAACAAGCGCCATCTGGGGACCTAAATTGTTTGCATCTTTGGAAGTATTCCGTGCAGTGAAATAGGGTCACCAACTTATCCTGATCTGCCAAGGACTTTCCCAGTTTTAGCCTGAGTCTTGCATCCCAGGAAACCTCTTGGTTCCAGGCAAACCCAGTGGTTGGTCACCTTCCATGGAGGTGTCCACTGTGAAGTACTAGCAAGGGCAAAGTTCTGGAAAGAGTGGCTGTGTCTGTAAGTACAGCCATTTTATGAATATTGGGGCGGCAGGGGAAAGCAGATATGCTCTAGCTATTCCCTAGGGCACCCAGAACATTTGCAAAAGTCTGCAGGAGCAGGTGGGGGCAATGAGGCAGAGAAATTTGGGTACAAGGTAAATGTGGCCTCATTTAAACCCACAGGCTGGAGAGGCCTGGGGACTTTTGGAATATAATTACATAGCCAAGATGACACCACACACACAGTTTTGTCTAGGGCTTTTGTATCTGTAATTCTACAACACAGACTCACAATTTAATGGCTGCATAATATTCCAGGAGGATTTTGAGTTTGTTTCAATGTTTTTCCTATTACAAATAACACTTCATGAATATCTTTGTGCTAAAAGGTTTTTTTCTGTATTAAAATGTTTTTCAATAGTAATTTACAATTATCATTGATGGCACGTATACATTTTGAGATATTATCTCATTTAATCCTCTATATTAAAGCACCACTCTGGAGCAGGTATTATCTTCCTTAGATAGAAACTGGAGCCCCGAGGCCATGTCATTTGCCCATAAGCTAGAGCATGATGGAGCCAGGACTCGAAACCAGCACCACTATACACCTTTTAAAATATGCTGATGAATTTTGATTAGTTCAGGGCCTCATTGTCACT
Organism: Mesoplodon bidens; assembly: GCF_964165515.1. Taxonomy (NCBI): domain Eukaryota; kingdom Metazoa; phylum Chordata; class Mammalia; order Artiodactyla; family Ziphiidae; genus Mesoplodon; species Mesoplodon bidens. Next base: position 45,576,355 of record NC_138179.1, on the reverse strand, counting down.
TGCCTGGGTTTGCTCTACTGATCCTCCCTGAGCCTTGCATATGCATCTCTTTATTTCTGGTTATATGTGTTGCCCAAGTCATCACATGTATTTCTCTTTTGCATTTCTCCCACTGTGTTTTATTTGCTTGTTTACACATCTGTTCCACCTGCAGGTGGGGAGAGCCCACTGAGGGTAGAAATGCATCTTATTCATCTCCTCCCAACATACCTAGCAGAATGGAGTAGCGATTTGTTGTTGAATGTGCAAAAGGAGAACCAACTGGTAACTTAAGAGTGAAGGATTATGGGACTTCCCTGGCGGTCCAGTGGTTAAGACTTCGCCTTCCAATTCAGGGGGTGTAAGTTTGATCCCTGGTCTGGGAGCTAAGATCTCACATGCCTTGCAGCCAAAAAACCAAAACATAAAACAGAAGCAATATTGTAACAAATTCAATGAAGACTTTAAAAATGGTCTGCATTAAAAAAAAAAAAATCTTAAAAAAAAAAGAGCAAAGGATTATTACAGGATTGAAGGGACTGGAACAACTTGATGGGTGAGGCCTGATGGTCCTGTATGTGCCCAGAGAAAGTGACATCATCAGGGGCCGGGGGGAGGGTAGGAAGGACTTGATCCAGGCAGACAAGCTATTCTGGACTGCGGGAATGGAGGAAGCAAATTTAGGGCGATGGGAATGTCCATGGATGCCTTCACTTACTCACTCACTGGACCCAGCATGTTCGGGCAACAGTAAGAAGCCTAAATGGGGATTTCCCTGGCTGTCCAGTGGTTAAGACTCTGTGCTTCCACTGCAGGGGGCATGGGTTTGATCCCTGGTCGGGTAACTAAGATCTCACATGCCACGCAGTATGGCCAAAAAAAAAAAAAAAAAAGACTAAATGTGTTGGGGCAACTCTGTAATCCGGGGCAGGTTTCTTGATCTCTATTTTGTCATATGTAAAATGGGGATGATGACCACTGTACCTATTTCATAGGGCTGTTATGCATATTAAATAATAGAATGCACATGAGGAGCCCGGTACAGTGCCTGAAACTCAGCAAACGCTGAATAAAGTTAGGGATAATAGGGGCTTCCCTGGTGGCGCAGTGGTTAAGAATCCGCCTGCCAATGCAGGGGACGCAGGTTCGAGCCCTGGTCCGGGAAGATCCCACATGCTGTGGAGCAACTAAGCCCGTGCGCCACAACTACTGAGCCTGCACTCTAGAGCCTGCGAGCCATCACTACTGAGCCCATGCGCCACAACTACTGAAGCCCACATGCCTAGAGCCCATGCTCCCAACAAGAGAAGCCACCGCAATGAGAAGTCTGCGCACCACAATGAAGAGTAGCCCCCGCTCACCACAACCAGACAGAGATAAGCCCGTGTGCAGCAAAGAAGACCCAATGCAGCCAAAAATAAAATAAATAAAATAAAATAAATAAATTTATTTTTAAAAAGTTAGGGATAATAATAATTATGATGATTCTATAATTATTATTTTATTAATAGGAGAACACTGAGAAGTGTGTGTACAGTGACATGGAATTGTCCAATGTTAATACTCAGGAATCAGGTCTGGATTCAGCCCTGGGGTTACCACATAATAGCGTGATTTGCATAATTCTTTAAACTCTCTAAGTCCTAGTTTTCCCAGCTGTTAAAAATAAAGAATAGTACTTATTGCTTAGGATTGTTTTAAGGATTAAATGAAAAAAATTCACATAAAGCATTTAACACAGAGCCTGGTAACATGGGAAGTTCTCAAAAAGCTTGTCTTTTGATTATTATCTTTTAAGTACCTGGAGGTTCAATCTCTACCATCCCATCATCTCCCTGGGAAGAACACTGCAGTTCACAAGAGCCCCGAGCCCCTCTCTGACTTACCCTTAGACTCTGCTAGGTAAGTGAATAATCTATTTGCAGTGACAGCACCTTAGATATGTCTTGTCCTTTACATCTGATGCACTTCTTTTGTAAAATAATTATTTTACTAGTTATACAAGGAAAGAATCAATATATTCTCCTGATTTAAACAATTAAAATATTATAAATTCAAACCTAAGCCAAAATGAGATCCACTAGGATGGCTGTAATTTTTTTAAAAGGGAAAATAACAAGTGTTGGTGGATGTGGAGAAATTAGAACCCTTATATATTGCTGGTGAGAGTATAAAATGGTGCAGCACTGTGGAAAATACGTTGGCAGCTCCTCCAAAGGTTAAACATGAGTTGCCATATGACCCAGCAATGCTACTCCTAGGTATATAGCCAAGAGAATTGAAAACATGTTCATGCAAAAACTTGTACACAGATGTTTATAGTAGCATCATTCATAATTGCCAAAAAGTGAAAACAACCCAATGTCCATCAACTGATGAATGGATATATCCATACAGGGGAACATTATTCAATCTTTTATTTATTTACTGGCCTCACCCCACAGCATGTGGGATCTTAATTCCCCAACCAGGGATCCAATCTGGGCTCCCTGCAGTGGAAACACGGAGTATTAACCAATGGACCGCCAGGGAAGTCCCCTATTCAATCTTTTAAAGGAAGGAAATTCTGACATATGCTTCGACAAGGCTGAACCTTGAAGACGTGCCAAGTGAAATAAGCCAGACACAAAAGGATAAATACTATACAATTCCACTTATATGAGGTCCCTAGAATAGTCAAATTCATAGAGACAGAAAGTAGGATGTAGTTGCCAGGGGCTGTGGGTGGAGGGAAATGGGGAGTTACTGTTTAATGGGTACAGAGTTTCAATTTGGGATGTTGATAAAGTTCTGGAAAGGGACAGGGATAATGATCGCACAACAGTGTGAATGTACTTAATGCCACTGAACTAGACAGTTTAAAATGGTTAAAATGGTAAATGGATTGTATGTTTATTTTTCCACAATTAAAAAAAAATGGGGCTTCCCTGGTGGCGCAGTGGTTGAGAGTCCGCCTGCCGATGCAGGGGACACGGGTTCGTGCCCCGGTCCGGGAAGATCCCACATGCCGTGGAGCGGATGGGCCCGTGAGCCACGGCCGCTGAGCCTGCACGTTCGGAGCCTGTGCTCCGCAACGGGAGAGAGACCACAACAGTGAGAGGCCTGCGTACCGCAAAAAAAAAAAAAGATACTTAATGAAAGAAGCCAGACACAAAAGCCCACATATTGTATGACTTCAATACATGAAATGTCCAGAATAAGCAAATTCATAGAGACAGAAAGTAGATTAGTTGCCAGGAGATGGGAAAGGGGAAGTGGGGGGTGACTGCCAATGGTTACGAGGTTTCTTTTTGGGGTGATGGAAATGCTCTGGAATTAGATAGTGGTGATGGTTGCATAACCTTGTGAATAGACTAAAACTCACTGAACTGTACAATTATTCGGTGAATTTTATGGTATGTAAATTATATTGCAATCGAAATTAATAAAAAATACATGTGGTACAAGGAATGGGAAAAAATACATATAAACATGCTTTGTCTTCTTTAATTAGCTCTCCTCACCCTTTCCACAACAAAGTTACTCTCAACTGATACTATTATTATCAATTAGTAAGGTTTCTAGTCCCTTTTCCAACATTTACATATATATATCTCCAGAGAAAATATGCAAGGTTGATTCGTTTTTTCTTTGTGATTTTGTACTTTTTAAATTTTTTCTTTTACTGTGTCTGTGGTTCCACAACTTCCTTGCCCCGCCCCGCTCCATGGACTTTCTTTCTGCCTCATTTGGACTCTGCTCAAATTGACCTAGTTTTCTCTTTAATCAAGTCTTCAGGAACCAATTCATTACCATTAAAAATGATCTAACAAGCCTTATGTCGATCATTGTTTAAAAATTCTTTTTTATTTTTGGATAATGCCATCACAAAGACTGTTACTTGACCAGTAAAAGACAACGCTTCTGAATAAAAACATATGCCAGCAGGCTTACCTGATAATAAAGATAAAGATGATTGCAGCTGAAAGCTTCATCTGCCAGACAATGGTTTTAGATTTTCTATGCTCCCTGAAAGCCGTGAAAAATGTATTGCCCGGCATCTTGATAAAGAAATCAATTACCTACCTCGTTCTGAATGAAGAGAATGAGAGGATTAAAAAAAGTAATAACAACAAAAACGGCAAGAATAAAACAAACTGGGAAGAGACATATGTTTCAAGCTAATATTGCGTTGCCTGAAAATAGCCTTTATGCGTTCAGATATTCAGGGTGATTTTTTATTCCTTCATTCCTGAGTCCTCCGAACTCATGGGGAACATTTATCCTAGAAGCAGCCAGCCGCCAGCTTTCAACCACACCCGATGTCATTTTTCGTAGCTTGTCAGGACAGTTACCCAGAGTGGCCTCTGCCCCTCCCTACCACAGGCGTCCCATTCAAGAATTCACAGCCCCTGCTGGCCTGGCCGTAGAAAACGAATTTAGTTTGCAGGAGGAAGCTACACATGATCTTTTTTCCTGAACTGGGTTTCCATCGTGATGGAGTTACTTCTCTTGCCCTTCACTGCTCTCTTAACAGCCCTGGCAAATAGGAAGTGAAGGAGGCACAGGTTTTTCAAAGCCCCATTTAGTCTTCCTACCGGGTCATTTTCACCAAGCAACACAGGGATGGAATAGTTTTATTTCCTGATCAATTACAAGCTACCCTCAGTAACTTCAACCATTTCATTATCTTCTCGCCCTCACAAATGCCGTCTTCTCAGCCAGGAAGCTATAAAGCCAACGTCTTAGGAGGTTTAGAATTTATATTAAACATTTATTTGCTTTACTCAAAAGTGAATGTATGTTAGCTTGATCATAAAACGAATGACCTTTTTTTTAGGGGAAGGAACGTGTCAAATGGAAACATGGGACTCATTTGCCAGCTGATGCTGAGGGGATAATATAAATAAGAGGCTGGGGGTGGGGAAGCTTCCCACACCTTAGCTGGGATAGCGTATCCATGGATTGAGGCTGGAAGGAAAGGATCTGCTGCTCTGGGACCACACATGCACGCGCACGTGTGCACACACACACACACACACACAATGGATTGACCTCAAGAGCCACTATGGCCAGGCTGAACCTAATTTCAGAGGCTCTGCCCTCAGCCAGGGCTACTGTAGTCTTAAAGCTGTCACTACCCAGGACTGCACCTTGCTTTGCTGATTCTCTACCTTCTATCATGTTTAGAAAACTAGACCCAGATCACAGAGGCACGGAATGAAAGGTAGTCTTGCAGACGTGCCTCAACCTGTTTGTATAGATGGAATCCCCTGGCCAGAGCTGTGGCCCAGAAATGAATGAACAGAATCCCAAATCTAGCAAGGGGCCTCAGACCTCCTGCAGCTCGGTCTTCTACCTGATGCCTCCACGAGGGGACCTGGGGCTCAATGTCACTGAGGAGGGGGCTAGCCAGGAGGCAGGGCATGGGGTGACAAAAGTATTACTGGCTCCTCAATACAGCCCCACTTACATTACTTTCCTTAAAGATGTCAGATGTATCTTTGCCCTGTAAACACTCAGAGTGCATTTTGATCAGAAGAATGTTTAAGTTGTGTCACAGAAGGATTCGTGGTAAGGCGAGATTCGAAATGGTTTACCAAGAAATTGGGGTGTAGTATATAAAATCTAGATCACTCTGGATTTGAGGGGATGGGAGTTAGAAACAGATTTCAATATAAGTCTTGAGAAGTTGGAAGACACGGCAGTGCTCTTAGGCTTGGGCAATGCTCCTGCTCTCTCCAGGGGCTGATGAAAAGGCCCAGCCAAGCCTTCCGGGGCATCTTCTTCCACTGGTGACATCCTCATCCTTCTGCCAGACCTGCCTAAGCCTTGGTCCAGCAGTTCCAGATCAACGGCAGGCACGCCACCTCCAGGCCAATCCCCAGAACTGTAATTTTGTGAGCTAGACTGACATTCTGGGTCTCGTTCATTCTGGGCAGTATATCCTTGAGACATAGGGCAAAGAATCCAGTCTTCTGGGATGGGGACACCCTCCCCTATGCAATTCTAGAATATAGGGTTTCTTGGGGCTCAAGAATCTGGGTGGTCCATCCCCTACTTTGTCACCCTATTTCCCCTGAGTGACCTCAAAAAGAAATGGGATTCCTCTGGTACCAGACTCGCTCTGTGTTTTGTGTCAGGGATAAACAACTCTTTCTTTTTAACTTGACCTTGGCCTCCCCCAAATCAGCCTGGCCTGACATCCTCAAAGCCAACCCTTCCGGCCTGTCTCAAGAAGTCCCCAGCCTAAGTGACTTCCTCCCCTGCGACTCCATGTCAAGAAATCTAAGATGGCTAAAGTTGACCTTGTGGGGAAGACAGACTTGCTAGGGAACTAGGTGGCCTTCAAGGAGGGGTGTCCTTCACCTGACAGCCAGGCATGCCCGTGACACACTCAGCTCATCTCATGCCTCATCACAGTCTTCAAAGACTGGGATTCTCACATTTGCCAGCTGAGCAAAACTGTTTAGCAGATATCCTGTCACAAAAGCTGGGGACGGCAGGGAAGTCCCACCTCCAAAGCCCCATGGCCTGAGAACTTTGCAGTCATGCTAGGTTTGTTGCTGCTGGTCTAAACAACTCTGCAAGACTATCATCCAGTTAGCTGAAATCCAAGCTGCCCCAAAGGTAAGGTAAGGAATGCACAGGATCCTCTTCCACCTGAAGCATCAATGCCTGGGCAGCTGGAACCTGCACAGCAGGGCAGGGATAAGATAAGACACTACTTGGCATGTCACTAAGGATCATTCAAAATCCTTAAGAGAACTTTTGGTGGCCCTGCGGTCTGAAAACTGTCCTTAAAATCCATGAGTCCTTGAATCACAGGTACTCTGGCTAAGAATAGACTGCAACAGCCCTAAGGGCTCATATACCCTCTGCAGGCCCTTATCATGCCCACAGGCATCACATCATTATGGTTGGGGAAGGGATACCCTGACTAAGTGGGTAACTCTACCCTCTATACTGGACCTTTCTTCTGGGTTCCTGTTGGAATACATCAATCAAACTATAGAGAACTCTCTCTGCTCCCTGCCCACCAGGAAACATGGCTGCAATACTGTAAAGTCTGCTAACAGTTCAGCACATTCCCATGTCCAAAATACACTGACACACGCTTACCATGGCTTCCATTTCTTGAACATTCCAAATCACCAACCATCTTACCAGCAAATGGTTAGGACCTCAAGGGTTTGCACCCTAGGGATGTACATCAGAGTCACCGGAAGAGCTTTTAAAAAACAGAATTCCTGGGCTTCCCTGGTGGCGCAGTGGTTGAGAGTCTGCCTGCCGATGCAGGGGATGTGGGTTCGTGCCCTGGTCCGGGAGGATCCCACATGCCGCGGAGCGGCTGGGCCCATGAGCCATGGCCGCTGAGCCTGCGCGTCCCGAGCCTGTGCTCCACAACGGGAGAGGCCACAACAGCGAGAGGCCCGCGTACAGCAAAAAAAAAAAAACAAAACAGAATTCCTGCCAAAAATAGATATTTATGAGGTCATTTGATTTTCAACAAAAGCATCAAAGAAATCCTGCGGGGAAAGGAAAATGTTTCCAACAAAGGTTGCTGGAAAACTGGATATCCATACCAGGTGAAAAAACAAATGAACCCTGACCCCTTACCTCGCACCATACACAAAAATTAATTCAAGAAGAACCTTAGACTTAAATATGAAAGCTGAAACTATAAAGCTTCTAGAAGAAAACAGGAGAATATCTTCATCACTTGGGTGTAGGCCAAGGTTTCTTAGGACACAGAAAGCAATAACCATAAAAGAAACACTGATAAATTAGACATCAAAATTTAAAACTTTTGCTCATTAAAAGACATCATTAAGGAAAGGAATAGATGAGCCACAGACTGAGTGAAAATATGCTTTTCTTTTATAATTTTTTAAAATAAATTTTATTTTTTGGCTGCATTGGGTCTTTGTTGCGGTGCGCGGGCTTCTCACTGTGGTGGCTTCTCTTGTTGTGGAGCACGGGCTCTAGGCACGTGGGCTCAGTAGTTGTGGCGCAAGGGCTTAGTTGCTCTGCGTCATGTGGGATCTTCCCCGGACCAAGGCTTGAACCCGTGTCCCCTGCATTGGCAGGCGGACTCTTACCCACTATGCCACCAGGGAAGTCCCAAGTATTCTCAAAATATATATTTGACAAAGGAGAGATATCCTGGACATAAAAAGAACTCTTAAAACTCAATAATAAAAACAATTCAATCTTTAAAATAGGTGAAGGATTTAAAAAGGCATTCCACAAGGGAAAACATATGAATGGCCAATATATACATGAAAAAGTGCTCTCCAACATTTAGTCATCTGAGAAATGCAAGCTAAAATCACAATGAGATACTTCTATACTCCCACCGAAATGGCTAAAATTCAAGACTGAAAATAGCAAATGTTGAAGAGGGTAGTAGAGTAACCAGAGCTCCCGTATATTTTTGGTGGGAGTTAAACATAGCACAACAACATTGGGAAAATGTGTGACAGTTCCCCATAAAATTAAACATACACCCTACCTTATAACCCAGCAAACCTATTCCTATGTATTTACCCAAGAGAAATAAAAACATGTGACCACACGCAGACACACAGTTGTACAAAAACGTTTATGGAAGCTTTAATTGTAATAGCCCCAAACTGAAAATAGTTCAAGTGTCCAGGAGAATGGCTTAAAAAAAAACACTTGGTATTTCATACAATGGATTACTATTTACAGTAAAAAGGGACAACTACTGATACATGTAACAACATAAACAAATCCCCAAAACATTACGTTAAGTAAAGGAAGCCAGACACAAAAGAAGACATACCATTTCACTCTATTTTTGTAAAGTTCTAGAACAGGTAAATCTATGGTGAAAAAAGAAATCACAATAGATTGTTACCTCTGGGGAGGTGGAGGAGGGATTGAATGGAAAAGAGTACGGGGTGATATTCTGCATCTCCAGAGGGGTTTGGGTTATACGGGTGCATGCATTTGTTAAATTCATCAAGGGGTATATTTAATATCCATGCATTCCATTGTATATAAGTCTGACCTAAACAAAAAAAAATTTTTTTAATTTTATTTTTGGCTGCGTTGTGTCTTCATTGTTGTGCACAGGGCTTTCTCTAGATGCGTTGAGCGGGGGTTATTCTTCGTTGCGGTGCACAGGCTTCTCATCGCAGTGGCTTCTCTTGTTGCGGAGCACGGGCTCTAGGCGTGCGGGCTTCAGTAGTTGCAGCACGTGGGCTCTGGGGGGCTTCAGCAGTTGTGGTGCACGGGCTTAGTTGCTCCATGCGGCATGTGGGATCTGCCCGGACCAGGGCTCAAACCCTTGTCCCCTGAACTGGCAGGCGGATTCTTAACCACTGTGCCACAAGGGAAGTCCTCTAAACAAAATTTAAAACTCATAAACAAACACATGATATGTATGATGAAGTATACTGATGTTTGTAACTTACTTTGACATGCATAAAAAATAAGATGGGTTGGGCTTCCCTGGTGGCGCAGTGGTTGAGAGTCCGCCTGCCGATGCAGGGGACATGGGTTCGTGCCCCGGTCCAGGAGGATCCCACATGCCGCGGAGCGGCTGGGCCCGTGAGCCATGGCCGCTGGGCCTGCGCGTCTGGAGCCTGTGCTCTGCAGCGGGAGAGGCCACAACAGTGAGAAGCCCGCGTACCGCAAAAAAATAAAAAATAAAAAAAAAATAAGATGGGTTGATGGATGGCTAGACAGGTGGAGAAATGGATAGATGTGTGATCAAACAAATAGTAAAATGTGAATTATAGAATCTTATCTTGGGTATATTGGTAATTATTGAACTATTTTTTTCAGTTTTTGGGGGGGTGGTAGGAACGCTAAACTGAATTGGTGATTTTTGTTTCTTAAGTGGTAAATATACATGGATGTTTGTTAGACTTTTGTCATATTTTTGTTCTCAGAATAGTCCATAATAAATTAATTAATTAACAAACACATAAATAAGAGTTATCAGGTGATTCTGACACCCACTCCTGGGTGGGAAAAAACCCACTGTTGGGCTCTGAGAGCTCAGAGATCTCCTTGTACAGCATGCTGAGGAGCTACACGACACTTATCCTGGGGGGAAAGAGATGAGTTTCCTATTGCTGCTGCAACACCACAAATTTAATGGTTTAAAACAACACAAATTGGGCCTCCCTGGTGGCGCAGTGGTTAAGAATCTGCCTGCCAATGCAGGGGACACAGGTTCGAGCCCTGGTCTGGGAAGAACCCACATGCCACGGAGCAACTAAGCCCGTGCGCCACAACTACTGAACCTGTGCTCTAGAGCCCGCGAGCCACAACTACTGAGCTGGTGTGCCACAACTACTTAAGCTCGTGTGCCTAGAGCCCGTGCTCCACAACAAGAGAAACCACCACAATGAGAAGCCCGCACACCGCGACGAAGAGTAGCCCCCACTTGCTGCAACTAGAGAAAGCCCATGCGCAGCAACGAAGACCCAACACAGCCAAAAATAAATAAATTAATTAATTTAAAAAAAACACACACAAATTTACTGGGAATTCCCTGGTGGTCCAGTGGTTAGGACTCCGCACTTTCACTGCCCTGGTCGGGGAACTAAGATCCCGGCGCAAGCTGCGTGGCCAAACCAAACCAAACCAAACCAAACCAAACCAAAACACAACACAAATTATTATTTTATAGTCCTGGAGGTCAGAGGTTGGAAATGGGTCTCAAGGTGCTGGCAGACCTGTGTTCCCTCTGGAGGCTCTAGAGGAGAATCCATTTCCTTGTCTTTTCCAGCTTTCAGAGGCCAGCTTCTGCATTCCTGGGCTCACAGCCACTTCCTCTATCTCCAAGGTCGGCAGCATAGCATCTTCAAATCTCTCCCTGACTCTGACTTTTCTGCCCACCTTTTCCACATTTAAAGGACCCTTGTGATTCCACAGAGCCCACCCAGATAATCCAGTATAATTTCTTTTGTTTTAAGGTTACCTCTTTAGCAACCTTAATTCCATTTGCAACCTTAATACCCCCTTGCCATGTAACAAACATATTTACAGGACATGGACATCTTTGGGGAGTCATTATTCTGCCTACCACAGGGCTCTGCCCACCTGTGAGTGGCTCCCATGTAAGAAGTACTGATGCCCGCCAGATACGTGCCACCTGGCCTTGAAGACGGAAATGCCACTTCTTGCAGAGCCGTGGCATCGCTCTCCATTCAGGCAGATCCATTCTGTTCTCAACTACTCTCTTCCACCCCAGACCACCCTCCATACCCGCACTAGCAGCCCAGACAAGTCAAGAAGGGCAAGTGTGACATGTGGTGCAGGAAATACTGACCCCCAACTGCCTCGGGACCAGCTCCAACGTTTGGTGCTAACGAAAGGGTATGAGCTGGCAGAAGGATTATGGCCCCCACCTCCCCTTCCAGCACTCCTCTGGAGAGGCTAAGACATTCCACCAGGTGAGTGAAGGGGTGCCCTGCCCTGCCCTATCAAGGGGATTTAGAAGACTCTGGTGCCGGCCCCAATTCCGGCCCTTTACTCAGCAAGCCCAGCCACCCGCAAAAGTCAGCCCTACACACCATCTGACAGCACGGCGCCCACGATGCCCTCAGGATGCTTGCTTCCCCTCCTTCCCCAATTGGATCCTCATCTGCTCAAACTTTTCTCTCCTCTCTCTGGTTCTGAACCTCGATCCCGTGTCCCTTCTGGAGGCTCTTCCCATGCAGGTGAGCCCCGGGGCTCCTGTACAATTTTGGGCTCGGCCTCCTCCTTCAGATTCAGTGAGGGCTCCCTGATTTAGACCCCTGGTTCTGAGGATTCAATTCCTCCATTCAGCTGCCAGGGGAGTCTGAGCCCCAGCACCCTTGCAAGGAATAAGGAGAGAACTCAATCCTTTTGTTCTTGGCATTTGTTTAACATTATTTCCTATAACGGTTCCATGTATCAGTGGGATCCAGTATACTGATAGACCATATTTTGCTTTGTTGCGTCCAGGTTTTTAGCTCTGGGGACATGGCCAATCGGATGCTATTATAGATAGCTCTGCAAGGAATTCCCTGGTGGTCCAGTGGTTAGGACTCGGCACTTTCACTGCCAGGGTCTGGGCTCAATCCCTAGTTGGGGAACTAAGATCTTGCAAGTCGCATGGCCAAAAAAAAAAAAAAAAAAAAAGCTCTGCAATAAACATTTTTTTTCCCCCAAATTACTTTAGTTTCCTCTTGGATTATTTCCTTGGGATGAATTCTCAAATTTGAGATAATTGGGTTGAGGTGTTCATCTGGTCCTTTTTTGTCTGACACACATCCCTTTCCATTGGGAACAGCCTCTCCTCCACTTTATGCTTCTGATGTGCTTTTAAGTAAAAGTCCCCACCTGTCCTGTCCCAGGGGTGGGCGTTTGAGCCAACTTGTTCATAGTAGGTTGGTAACAACAAACCACAAATTTCAGTGGTTTAACACAGTCAGAGTTTATTTGGAAGGCAGAGGGGGTGGAACATGGGAGGCTCTTCTATAAGCAGAAATTCAGAAATACAAGTGCCTTCCTTTTAGTATCTTCAATGTTCTGTAGGGCTTCTTTGGAGTCCTTGGTTAGCCCTGTGCATGCATCCACCATTGATGAGCAGGGGAAGGGGGTACATTTTAGGAGTTAACTCATAAGTTGTATGCCTCTCTTCAGCCACATTTCATTGGTTAGAATTGGTACATGCTTCCTGTAGATACGAGGGCACCTGGGAAATGTAGTCTCCTCCTGTGTCCGGGAAGAAACAAACCAGTCTGGTCACCACATAGATTGCCTTTGACAATTAGAGTACCCCATACCTGAACATGAGGCTTCTCAGTGATGGGCATATGACCTAGGCAGATCTATCTGAGTCCTTCTGGGGAATTGCTGTGGATTCTGAGAGTCCATCTAGGGACTAGAGTTATGCAGCTCCTGTTAGCATGGCACTGGCAGGGCTTCTTCCCCAGCAGAGCGAGGGAGGAAGGCTGCCAGAGAACAAAGCCAGAGTCAGGGATGGCCGAGGAGCTCAGACCCCTGGGGTCCTGCTTTGAGCTCCTGGATCCAGAATCAGCTCCTCTGGATAAAATTTCATTTGAGCCAGTCTGTATTGGATTTCCGTCACATGCAACCAAAGGAGTCCTGACTAATAACGAATAGGCCAAGTGATAAAAAGATTTACTAGTGTTTGAAACATTTTTCTAGATTACTCTCTAAAATAACTTAGACATCATGTAAGGCATTTTTGTTTTCCCAATTTTTGTTTTCATAACTTATATGTATTTCTTTCTTAATTCTTATGTATCTTACGTTTCCTTCTTAGAATATTATGGCAAGCACTTCTACTATGGCATGCACCAAATTAAATTGTTAATTAAATTAATCAAACCACACTATGTTAGGGCATCTTGGTTTTACACTTAAAAAAAATTCAATATATAAAAAGAATCTAGGGGCTTCCCTGGTGGCACAATGGTTGAGAGTCCGCCTGCCAATGCAGGGGACATGGGTTCGTGCCCCGGTCCGGGAAGATCCCACATGCCACGGAGCGTCTGGGCCTGTGAGCCATAGCCGCTGAGCTCCACAACGGGAGAGGCCACAATCGTGAGAGGCCGCGTACCGCAAAAAAAAAAAAAAAAAAAAAAAGAATCTAAAAAAGAGTGGATATATGTATATGTATAACAGATTCACTTTGCTGGACACCTGAAACTAACATAACATTGTAAACCAACTATACTCCAATAAAAAAAAATTCAGTACATATACAGGTTTGAAAATCCAAAGGTTACAGATAAAAGCTAAGTGAAAAGTAAAATCTTTCTTCCCTACCACCTATCCCTCTCCCTAAAGGCAAACAGCTTCTTGGGCTTTCTTCCAGAAAAAAACAATAATTGTATATGCAAGAATGTGATTAATGTGTGTGTTTTTGTGTGTGTGTTTTCACAAGCTCTTAATTACACATCTTTTTATACCTGTTTTTAGGTGTAATGATTCTAATGCTTCTCCATTAAGTGAAGATTCCAGGTGTGAGGGGCACTCCTTAGCCGCTTAAGCCATGAAGCAGATGGGAGAGAATGCATTCACCTTACCTGGAGAGAGGCAGGGTGCACAGGGTGGGGCTGGGGTACCTCCCAGGAGGAGCCCTGCCTGAGAGTTGGGCAGGAGGACATTTTAACAGATCAAAACCATTGATTCATTGTTACTTTGCAAGAATTCTGCTCTTTCTTTGCAGCTGCTGTGTTGGTTTCAGGTCCTCTTTAGCATTTGCCATTTTGTCACGAAATTCTGTCAACAAATTCTGGATTGTTGCATAGCCCTTCTTATTGTCATTATTATTTCTTTTCTGATTAAAAATACTCATTGGCTAATGCTTTTTCACAAGTCTTCCTTTTTCTGTGATATTTTCATTTGGAGTTCCTTTTCAGCTTCCCCTCCCCTTTGGGGTGGGCGCCCCTGGGGTCCTGGAATGCAGGCACGCCAGGGCGTGCAGCCCTGCCTGGAGTCTAGTCGCCTGCAGAACGAGTTATTTCCTGGGAAAGAATGCATCCTAGGGGAAGACGGCTTCAGGCAGGCAAACCTGGCACCTGAATGAGCTTCGGGTGATAGAGTGTAGAGGTGGTGCTTGTCACTCTTACCTGTGTGGTCCCTGACCCAGCCACCTGGAACCCAGCGTCCCTGGTCGGAACTGTCTCAGTTTCTAGGCTATATCTGAACAAAATGTGGAAGAGCCATTTCCAGCACAAAGTCTATAAGACATAAGACCAAAAGCAATCGTGTTCCCTTTCACTTTGTCCATGTGACAAAGTATTTTGGTAAAGTAGGGAGAGTGGCCTCGCTCCCCACTTCTACATGGACTTATCATGGCAGACAGCACGCTTCAGCCTGCTGAGTTTGCCAGACAACACTATGCAACTTTGGCCTCCTGTTCACCGACATGGGTGGTATTCATGCGTGACGGTTAGTTTCACGTATCAACCTGGCTAAGCTATCGGACCCAGTTATTCTAACACTCACCTAAGTGTTGCTGGTGGTTTGTAGATGTGATTATTGACATCTACCATCAACTGAGTTTAACTAAAGGAGATTATCCTTGATAATCGGGGTGGGCCTCATTTAATCAGTTGAAAGGCCTTAATAACTGAGATTTCCCTGAGGAAGAAGAAATGTGGCTGTGGACTGTAGCATCAGCTCCTGCCCAAGAGTTTCCAGCCTGGCCTGCCCTACAGATTTCAGACTTGTCGGCCCCCACGACCACGTAAGCCAATTCCTTGCAACAGATTTCTTTATACAGACACCTTTTCTACTGGTTGTGCTTCTCTGGTAGA
This sequence comes from Mesoplodon bidens, assembly GCF_964165515.1. NCBI lineage: Eukaryota > Metazoa > Chordata > Mammalia > Artiodactyla > Ziphiidae > Mesoplodon > Mesoplodon bidens. The sequence goes on along the minus strand of NC_138179.1, from coordinate 45,561,098 downwards.
AACCCGATGGATATACCATGGGAGCAACAGCATCCAAGGGAGGCCGCAGCAGAGCACTTTGTGAAGATGGCAGGGCCTGTGTGACACTTTCTTGACTGTGGGTATCAGGCAAAATGGCAAGAGGAGATCCCACACCTTCTTCACAGGCAGCAGGTTACCCCTGAAATCAGCCAAGGTGGAGGAAACAGCAGACGCCTCGAGGAACAAGGCAGAGCTTGCTGGCGAATATGTGTGCACACCGTCTGGGGGACGCTCGGAAAGATCCCAGTGAGACTCTGAGGCAGTTGGAGGTCCTTTCCCAACAGCAGGTGTAAGTGGGAACCCACACAATACAGTTAATCTTCACGTGACCCTGTCTGTCGCTTGAGAGTGGTGTGGTGGTAAAAAACACGGTGCTTGAGTTCTAGCAGGAAACAGGTGGCATGCTTAAACTAGGACCAGGCAAGGCGGTTTGACAAATGGACTATCTACCCAAGGCTGGGCATGGCGTCGGGATACCTCGAGGGGCAGCCCAGTACTCCTGGGGCTGGGAACAGTCCAACTGTTACTTCCTCCGGGCTGAAGGGACAGGAGGAGGGAAAGATTCCCAGAAGCTGGAAGCAGAGCTGTGTGCAGGAAGTTGTCTTGTGAGGCACCTTCCATGGAGGGACAGCCAAAGCAAGGTGAGCTCGTAGGGAGGGGGCCGAGGGAATAAATGACTCTGATCTTACTCTTTTTCTTCCCCTGATCTCTTTCTTTTTAATTATTTTTATTTTTATTTTTTAAATTTTTGACTGCATTGGGTCTTCGTTATTGCATACAGGCTTTCTCTAGTTATGGCGAGTGGGGGCTACTCTTCGTTGTGGTGCGCGGGCTTCTCATTGTGGTGGCTTCTCTTGTTGCGGAGCACAGGCTCTAGGCAGGTGGGCTCAGTAGTTGCGGCTCGTGGGCTCTAGAGTGCAGGCTCAGTAGTTGTGGCACATGGGCTTAGTTGCTCCATGGCATGTGGGATCTTCCTGGACCAGGGCTCGAACCCATGTCCCCTGCATTGGCAGGCGGATTCTTAACAACTGCGTCACGAGGGAAGCCTGGGTTAGGTTTCTTTATGGTTTTTGAAGCCAATGTAACATTAAAGCAAATTTCAAACAAAGAAAAAACTTCATCCCTAACCCCACCACCTTAGCAGTATTTCCAGAGTTACACAGTCACTCCTATTACTTATTTATTGAGCAATTACTATGTGCCAACCACTATATATACATCACTGTGCACAGTGTTCTTAATTACATCATCCTCATTCTATTACATATCCTGCTTAAAAGAGCAGGCTCCTAACTGACGCATAAACTTTACTCATGTGTTCATATAATCTTCGTGATTATAATTTTTAAAAATATAATACATTGGGCTTCCCTGGTGGCGCAGTGGTTGAGAGTCCGCCTGCCGATGCAGGGGACACGGGTTCGTGCCCCTATCCCGGAGGATCCCACATGCCGCGGAGCGGCTGGGCCCGCGAGCCATGGCCGCGGAGCCTGTGTGTCCGGAGCCTGTGCTCCGCAACGGGAGAGGCCACAGCAGTGAGAGGCCCGCGTACAGCAAAAAAAAAAAAAAAAAAAAAAAAAAAAAAAAAATAATAATAATAATACATTATAAAAAATTTGGAAAACAAGAAAAAAAAAACTATCCAGCACCTAAGAACCCGTTACCTTTCCTAATATGTCTCTATGCACTTTCATACAAAACAGTAATCACATATCATACTTTTCCTAACATCATGTCATAAGTCTTTCCCCATCTTGTTACCCAGTCTTCTTGCAAAATAGCCTTTGCTTATAGAAATTTCCAGCCTTACTGGCATTGTCCAGGTTTTCCCTGCAGCTGACTTCCTAAGCATTGCTGGAAAAATGCCAAAATGATTGTCTGAGTTGGGGTTTGTTCTAAGTGGTTTCTTGTGCTGAGAATGGTGTGGCTCTGTGGGGTCCCCGCCTGCGGGACTCAGTCTTGCCCATGTGTGAGCAGCTTTCAGAAAGGGCTGGTGGGGATGAGGTCAGCTTAGCTTTGCAGCTTCTTCCCTCTGCACCCCTCACTTGCCCTCTCTCCCATCCCTGATGCCCATGTCTTTGATGTTGGAGTCAGACAGTCCTGGACCCAGCCACTCAGCGGAGTGACCACAGGTGAGTCACCCTGCATCTCTGAACCTGTTTCCTCAGCTGTGGGATGCGGGACCACCTCTACGGGGTTGTTGTCCACACGTGAGATGATGCACGTAAAGTACAGAGCAGAGTAGCTGCTGTCATTGGTGCTGAGCAGTCATTCTGCGTCTGGGGTTTGATCTCCATCACCGAGTCCCTCTGCCTGGGCCTGACCTGTACACCCACAACCCTGCGAGCAAACTGTGATTGAGTTTGGCTCTCGTGAACCAGTTCCTCTGGGCCTGAGGTTCCACAACCCTGTCACCCAGACTTCTATGCCTTGACCTCTATTTCCTCAAGCCCTGTCCCGTTTTCAACTTCCTTACCAGAAGTGGCACTCCTCTTTCTGACCAGCGGCAATCTCCCCAGGCCCCAAACCTTCACAGCCCCGTCACACCTTTGTTACCCAGTTCCTTCCTCTCTTTACACTGGATCTCCTGACACAAGCTCCCCTCCATACACGCACTGTGACCTGGTGAAGCCCTCTATTTGGTACCATGCTCCGTATGTACTTTGCCCACTTGTCATGCGGCTGCACACTGCAAAGTGTCTCCTACACATGTGCTTTGCTGTGTTAAGAAAGCAATCTGATGAAATGAGGTACTAATATAAATAAAATAAAAATAAAACCTTGCACGTGTATGGCAATTAACACTACATACAAGGTACCTGCTGGCAAGTTGTCACCTTTGATTATCCCAACAGACCTATGAGCTAATAAATAAGAATGGTTTAGTTAGCTTCTTTTGAAGATGGAAAATTAAGGCATAGAGAAGTGAATTGCTCAAGTTTGTTAATATCGTGGTGGTGCTAAAATGAGTATCCTATGACTTCTCATCTAGTACTTTCCCCACTATCCTACTTGAATGACTTAATAGCCCCTTCACTCTCCCTGTGGTATATGCTATTTAGAAGAAGACATTTATTAATGAATCCAAATGAGTTTGTCTTTTCTGGCCAGCCACGGGAAAAGAGAAAGAACTTGAAACAAAGTCATGCAGTATGGAAGATGCATTCCGATGGCCACGTTGAAGGCGGCAGAAGCTAGCAGCCTTGACTGCTTCGATTTAAAAAGGAGAAGGAGGGGCTGCCCTGGTGGCGCAGTGGTTGAGAGTCTGCCTGCCGATGCGGGGGATACGGGTTCGTGCCCCGGTCCAGGAGGATCCCACATGCCGCAGAGCAGCTGGGCCCGTGAGCCATGGCCGCTGAGCCTGCGCGTCCGGAACCTGTGCTCCGCAACAGGAGAGGCCACAGCAGTGAGAGGCCCGCGTACCGCAAAAAAAAAAAAAAAAAAAAAAAGAGGAGGAGAGTGACTCTGAGGAGGGACATAGAGAAGGAGAAAGAGTTTTTGTTCTGTGGCTAGAAGAAAACCTCCCAAATCTGCAATCTTCCTGTTATTTTTTTTTTTAATAAGTGTATTTATTTATTTATTTATTTATGGCTGTGTTGGGTCTTCATTGCTGCACACAGACTTTCTCTAGTTGCAGTGAGCAGGGGCTACTCTTTGTTTGGGTGCACAGGCTTCTCATTGCGGTGGCTTCTCTTGTTGAGGAGCACAGACTCTAGGCACACAGGCTTCAGTAGTTGTGGCTCGCGGGGTCAAGAGCGCAGGCTCAGTAGTTGTGGCGCACGGGGGCTTAGTTGCTCCGCAGCATGTGGAATCCTCCGGGACCAGGACTCGAACCTGTGTCCCCGTGTTGGCAGGAAGATTCTTAACCACTGCGTCACCAGGGAAGTCCAACAATGTGATTTTAATGGCTGCATAGAATGTCTTTTTATGAATTATTACTCCTCTATAGCTGGCTATTTAGCTTGTTTATGCTTTTTTGCTACTGTAAAGTCACACTATGATGAACATCCTTTTCACATACATCTTTGTACACATCTCTGATAAATCCCTAGAAATACAACTGTTGGGTTAAAAGATATGCAAATTTTAAGGTTTTTGATACATATTGATAAACTGTCCTCCAGAAAGACTATACAACAGCGTATGAAAATGCCAACACTAAATCACATAGGGTCTCCCTGAAGAAATCTGTCCATTATATTCTGAGAGTCTTGTTAAAAATGCAGATTCTGAGCCTGTACACAGATCAGGAGTGAAGACAGCAGTTCTCGATCTCCAGCTCCCTAGGGGATGCTGCCACTGCTGATTTGCTGCCATGCTTTGAACTGTAAGGATTTTGAGGACTTCCAAATCACACAAGAAGATTAAATGAAAAGTGGTCTCTTAATACTAGCAGATTCCAATCAACAGGCACTTGAATGGCTTATCCAGCTGAATAGAAGACAGGTAAGGCCCCAAGGAGACTATCACCTGGTGAAGATGGTGGAGAAATCCTGGATCCATTCGTGCTTTTGATGTAATTTACCTTCTAAGATTCCTTCTTTCTTGCATCTGACTCCACTTTGGTCCTGACCTCTACACCTAGGCCTGTTCCCTGGTTTTCAACCACAAGCTCCAATGAACACAAAATTGTGTCTTCCTTACGGAGTCACAATGGTCTTAACCTCATTTCTGTCCCAGCCCTTGGCCCAGCTCAGCACCCTCCCATTGGGTGTCCTCTGAGCATCTATCCTGGACCTGCCCTAAGTCCTTACTTGCATCAGCAACACCTGTAGGTTCTCTCTCCTGGCCCAACCTCCAGCTTTTCCAAACTCAGTGAGAGTCAGAAGGAAAATTGTTGGCAATGAGAGGGAAACGTATTCCTATGAGAAAAGCAATTCCAGCAAAGATATTTACAGCCTGAAGCCTCTCAGAGATTCCTCTATATGTGTTCTGTGACTCCTTCCAGACTAAGGGTCTGGGGGTGAATGCCCACTGGGAGAGTCCTCCATGCATTTGGGACCATTTGACCCTCAGTCCCCCCAGCAGTTCACTCCTTGGTGAATTCAGAGAGGGCCTGTAGCAGGAAGGTGGGCACCCCTAGGGCACTGCAGCACAGATGACCCCTTTGTGACGAAGTTGACACCATTTTTGACATTGCCAATCACCCTCTGCATCCCGTCAATGGCAGGAATGACACCCAGCATAATTCCAAGGACAATCCTATTCCAATGATGTTCCAAGGACATCCTGAGGACAGTGGTTCAAGGGACCAGTGCTCTCTCTTAACCCTGGAAACCTCTGAGATGTGGCTATCTTGTATTTTACTTCTAACCCGCCCACTGTCCACATGGTGGGAGGGAGCCTGTTTTCAAGATGAAGGATTCTTCTCAAACCAGGTCCCTTCCAAATATTGGAACTAGGGGTATCCATCACTCTGCCTAATGTGGCCCTGCCCCCATGCAACTTCCTTTGCCCTGATTCTGACACCCTTTACTTGTCCCAGCTCTTTCATGGAGCTCCCTGGCCATCTCACCTTCCCAGGAGCCAACAGGTAGCCCTCCGCAGTGCAGGGTGAGGTGAGATGTGCTCTCCCATCACTGAAGTAGGAATGGGGCCTGCATTTTTCCACAGAACTGTGAAGACGAAGACAAGCTGATAGTCCTATACTATCAACACTCTATTTCAGGTGCTCTTGTGGGCTAATCTCTAGTCTGTAAACTCTGTGGGAACCAGGAGCCATGTTTATTTAATTCAATCGTTGTATCCCCAACACCCAGAATTATGCCTAGCACGAGCAGGCACTCACTTAATATGTGCTAAAGGAGAAATAGCCTGGGATCAAAACCACTTGTTTGAAACATTGGCTGTAAAACAGTCTAAACCCCAAACACCGAATCACATTCAGATGCCAGCCAGCAATCACACAGAGCCTATAGCGCCCCAGGCGCTTATTCACTGCAGAGAGCATCAAAGCAACCTGCAAGGCAAATCTTGTTATCCCATTTCCAGATGTGGAAACTGAGTCTTAAGAGTTTAAGTGACTTGCCTCAAGTTCCATAACGACTAAGAACTGGGGTTTGCAAAGAAGGGCTAAGGCATCCCATAATACCTTTCTGTTAACACATGCTGCCCTGGAAGACAACTTGGTCCAGTTCCTACAGATACATCCTTTTTTTCCCCCTTGTGATGAGAACTCTTAGGATTTGCTCTCTTAACAGCTTTCACAGATAACACACAGCAGTGTTCATTATGTTAATCATGGTGTACATTACAGACACAGTCCTTATTTATCTTATAACAGGAAGTTTGTACCTTCTGACCACCTTTATCTAACACCTCCCCACCCCCAGCCCCTGCCTGCCTCTGGTAACCACAAATCTGATCTCTTTTTCTGTTTGTTTTTGAAGTATAATTGGCCTACAACACTATGTTAGTTCCTTGCACACAACATAGCGATTCAATGTTTCTACCGTGCCCACCGCTGGTAACCACAAATCTTATAGCGATTCAATGTTTCTACCCTGCCGGCCTCTGGTAACCACAAATCTTATCTCTTTTTCTGTTTGTTTTTGAAGTATAATTGGCCTACAACACTATGTTAGTTCCTTGCGCACAACATATCGATTCAATGTTTCTACACAAACAATCATGGCCCTACAGATACATTTTTACCAGTGGTTTACTCCATTCTCTCAGTCCTGTCTCACCGGGTGGGCCCCATGGAGGCAGCCAGGCCCAGTGCACCCCTGGAGTTGGGTTAGTTATCCTGCACAGGTCACTCAACTCATCCTGTTTGCTTCTTTGTTGAGTTTTTAGTGTCCACATTCCTCAAAGGGTTATGGTGAATATAAAGGGGAGCGGGAGAGAAAAGATTAAATTAAAGCACTATTTATAGTGAAGTTTTATATACTCATAAAAATTAGAAATTCAGGTGTGATTCATTAACTTAAAAATACAAAATAAATAGCTCTCAAGACTTGACCTCTAATCAGGATTTCATTAGGTCCCAACCTCTCTGCTGTGGGCAGGACCAACTGGTCATTTCAACACATTTTTTACAAACAGACTAGAATAAGCCAGAAAAACCCTATCTTCAGAAAGTACTTTGTATTGACTGAATGTGTGTCTATATTTAATTTCTTCTTTAAATCATTATGGGAAATTAATTTCAAATGCAGACAGACTAGTATAACGAATTCCCACGAACCTGTCTGTAGCTTCAACAATCATCAAAGTCATGGCCAAGTATGTTTCATCCAACCCCCGCCCCCACTTTCCCCTCTCCCATATTATTTTGAGACAAATACTAGAAATCATATAATTTCTTACATAAATATTTTAGTATATATAGCTCTAAAAGACAGGAACTTCCCTTCTGAAAACATAAAGCACCTAAAACAAAATCAAGAATAAGTCCTTTTATCATCAAGTATCTCTAATCAGAGACCAACCTTCTCTTTGTTTCATATATGTCATACATTGTCTAGGTTTGTTTAAATTGACATATCTTTTATGTCTCTAAGTTTATAGGTTACCCTTCCCCCTCTCTATTACATCCTTGCAATGTATTTTGTAGTGAAAGACTAAATTATATTTTAAAATTCTAAATTAAAATTATCTTGAGATCATATGTTGGTCTTAAAGCAAAACAGTATCAATGTGGAGGTGGCAATCATCCATACTTTCCACCCACTTTTGTAGTTAAACACTGATTCGCTTACAAGGGAATAATCAGTAAAAAGATAGCACTACATTGTAATATTAAGGTGCACAGGAGTACCTCTTTAAAACACTTTTTAAATTTTATAAACCAGTTTTTAAGCAATCAAACGCTACAGAATTACTCCCTTCATTGGAGATTTCTAAAGGGAAAAATACAATTGCTGAGCTCGGGCTTCCCTGGTGGCACAGTGGTTAAGAATCCGCCTGCCAATGCAGGGGATCTGGATTCGAGCCCTGGTCCGCGAAGATCTCACATGCCGCACGCAGAGCAACTAAGCCTGTGCGCCACAACTACTGAGCCTGTGCTCTAGAGCCCGCGAGCCACAACTACTTAGCCTGTGTGCTACAACTACTGAAGCCCGCGCGCCTAGAGCCTGTGCGGCACAAGAGAAGCCACCGCAATGAGAAGCCCATGCACAGCAATGAAGAGTAGCCCCCGTCTGCCGCAACTAGAGAAAGCCCGCGCACAGCAACAAAGACCCAATGCAGCCAAAAATAAATTTAAAAAAACCCCCAGAACTGCTGAGCTTATTTTATGTGAAACAACAGGGTATATGGTTACTGCAAAGGGCAACACCCAGGGCACAGGGCGGACAGTGTTCTGCACGGATAAGAGCATGAAAGTGCATAAAGATTAGCTGTACTTTATTAAGGGGCTCAAGGCTCCGAGAAACATGAAAGTTTAAAGATACCTGGTTGCCATGGCTGCACAAAGTAGAGAACAGAGACAACCCTCATTCACCTAAAATGTGAAGGAGGGTTTGAAGGACTACTTTTATCTCCAGAATTGCTTTAATTTTCCATTATCCATTGTGGGGATGGGGTGAGCAGAGCTTCTGCCCCCAAACAGCCTTGGCTGAAGTGTTGTGGTCCCAGCGGATCGGCCTGAGGGGGGTGGGGGTGGAGGGGAGAGGGCCTTCTTTCCTTCTCTCTTCTCTGGGCCCTTCCACACCCTGCCCTCTGAGTCTTGCTAATATACACTCTGCCCCGAGAGAGGGTGGTTCTGGGAGAAGAGCCAAGCGGCTGGCTGGTTGGGCAGAGGTGACTGGGTGTGGACTCTGGTCTGGACAACACCAGGGATGCCTGGCCCTGGGAATGGAGCCAGGCTGAATTAGTTTTCTGGCTATTGCGGGTCTCAGTATACATTCCTTTCTCCTGTCCAATCTGGAAATTCCATTGCACTGAGCATCTGTGTGTGTGAGCACGTGTGTGGTATGAAGAGCACGTAAGGAGAGGCTGGAAGGACGCATGTTTGTGGCTTTCTTGGTCCTGGGATCCCAGCGCTCAGCTCCAGTGGCCAGGTCTCTGGCCTTTCAGGAAAACTGGATGTAGAGCAGACAGAAGGGGACTTCAGTCCCCTCCAAGCCACCTTGGAAGGGCAGTGTCAACCTGACATTAAATGGGGAAAAATCTTAATTAACCTGATTAAAGGCTTATGACCTGATTAAAGGCTTATGACCACAGCCAGGCATTTTCTGTGCATTAATTATTGCATTTAATTTGCACTGCAATCTCCCAGGTAGATAGGATAAGATTGGAGCAAAGCAAGGAAAGGGAGCTTAGTAAGGCTGAGTAACTCGCTCAAAGTTAAACAGAGTGTGAAGACATTTGGCTTTAGTGCTTCAGCTAAGCCGCGACTCTAGGCCAAGTCATTTGGTCTCTCTGAGCCTTAGTTTCCTCATCTGCAAAGTGGAAATAATGGGAATACTCACCTGGAGAAGTTAATTAAAAGAAAAAATGAGCTAGTGCATGGAAGGTCATAGGATGAACTAAAGCACAATCCCAAAATAAGGTAAGAAGGTTAGAAAGCTGCTTGCTCAGCGCAGACCCAATTGCTTTCCTGGTAACAGGGCACAATTTTCTTTGATGAGATTCTTCTAGTCAATAAACTAAGTTATCTCATTGTAAGAATATCTGGTCTCTTTTCATAGCATTCAGTAAAGCTCATGTCATCTTGACTGAGAGGGAAAAAAATGAAGCCTGTAAACACTTGTATTTTTCCTGAATTAGCATTTGTGCTAAAAGAGGGCTCGCTGCTGAAGAAGTTGTGCATTCCTCAGAGGCAGGCCAAGTTTTACATTCTGTCACCAGCAGCTTTTAGCCAAGTCCTGAGCACCAATTAGTCTCCTGAGAAACACCTGCTTGACATACAAACACTTTCTCCAATTCCTGCCCATAAGACCTCATGTAGGTAGTATGTGTTTTTCCCTATTACAAAGTTCAAAGAAAGGGTCCTGTATTCTGAAAAACTATTCTGAAAAAAGTTTTTTTTCATTCATTCTGTAAATTTCTAGACTGCAGTAACCAGGTGCTGTCTAGATTCTGGAAATACAGGACAGACTTGGTCCTGCCCTCATGAACTCATGTAGTTTAACGGGGGGGCAACAGAAAACCCAAGCAAACACGTAGGTAACGTGATCAGTGCAAGGAAGGAAGCAAAGAGCTGATGCAGAGGTAGAATGGGCAGGAAAGGCTTCTCGAAGGTAGAGACCCAAAGGCTAAGAAGGAGCCTGCCCTGTGGTGGGGCTGGAGACAGAACAGCAGGCGGGGGGCCAGCATGAACAGAGGGCTGGAGGCAGGCGGGGCACGGCTGCTCAGAGCAGGCCTGCGGGCCAGGCTCACAGTGTAAGGAATGGGCCAGGGGCCACCGTGCTGGGCTTTGCGGATTATGGTAAGGAGTCTGAATTTAAAGGCTGCAATAAGAAGCCATTGGAGCTTTTCAAAAAAAAAAAAAAAAAAAAAAAAAAACTGGGTAAAATTCACATAACATAGAATTCACCGTTGTAATGTGAATTCGTATTCCTCCCTCCACCCGCCCACCCGCAGCCTCTGGCCGCCACTAATCTGCTTTCTGTCTCCATGGATTTGACTATTCTGGACACTTCATATAAATGGAATCATACATTAAATAACCTTTTGTGACTGGCTTCTTTCACTTAGCGTAACGTTTTCTAGGTTCATCCACAGGGTAGCATTTATCAGTACATCAGTAAAAGCTTTTTAAAGGGCGGTGTGCAGCAATCTGACTTACGTTTGGGGATCACTTTCACTGCCCTGGAGAGAATGGATAGGAGAAAAGGCAGAGGGCAAGTGAGCAGATGAGTCAGGGGCTGCTGCAGTGGGGACGGTGAGAGACGACGGAGATGTGGAAAGACGGCTGCAGCGGACACGGAGGCAGGGCGCGCTGACATATTTTATAGGGAAGGTTGAGGGCACTTGCTGACGGATGGGAAGTGTGGTTCCCAGTCCCCAGGAAGTCCAGGCAGGAGGAAACAGATGTGGGGGGAAATGAAGAGTTCCATTTTGGTTATGTTAAACTTGAGATATCTAATCTGAGATGCTAATTAGGCAATGGAAATGCGAATCTGGGAATTAGTGGCAAAGTCAGAGCTGGAGGTAAAAATTTGAGGGTCGTCAGCCAGAAGACTGAGGCTAAATCCAGGGGAATATGTGTTAAATTATGTGCATTATAACAGAGTGATTTCCGCCCCCAAGGGTGACCAAGAATAAGAGGTCTGTAAATCTAATACTTCTCAGCTCCTAGCTAAAAGTGGAATATTCTGCATTTGAATGAGTGCTCAGCATTTACAAAGACAGAAGCTGGCGTCCTCTGGTCTGTATTCAGAGTCACCAGCCTCACTGAGCGGACCTGTTTGCATTTCTATCACCACTGCACTCAGTCAGCACCAACAACTGGTAACTCCCATTAAGGGTGTTAAGTGAAAGGATGCTTGCCTTTCAATGAGAACCCCAACCAAGTGTGATCAGGGTCTTAGCTCAGGTTAAAAATGAATGCTTTGAGCATTGAGGTCACTTAAATTGAAGAAATCAAACTTATTCTTAACTTTCTCTGGACAACCTGTACTCCTAGGTGGGTGATTCTCCTAACTGCTAACAAAAACTCTGGGAGAAGTCCTGGAACCAAACCAAGTACTGGGCCACTTTTGCTCAAATAGCAGTGACTGGGCCCCATCCCCGCCTTTGGGTGGTTGGTGGTGGGGAGGGATGGAAGATGTACACTTCCAACAATTGTCCTTCCTTTGTTGCCCACACCTGTTTATTTTCATGACTGTAAAACACAGATGCCCTATGACTGTTGGCACAGGTTTGAGGTGAACTGAGAAAAATCAGGACAACATACGAGTACTTCTTATAAGTTAATTAGCAGAAAAACTTGGCAACCTTATGTCAGATCCCAAAATCTTCTGGACATTTTACTGATTCATGAAGCCTAAAGCTTGGGAAGCACTGCTGTAGATTTCTTGGATAGAACTCCAGAAGCACTGCTCCTTGGTGACACTCACGTGGCGTGCAAAGGAGAACTTGTATTGCTATTTGCTTTTGCTTTGAGGTCTCCTCTGCCAGATAGTAAGCACATAAAAGGCAGAAAATTTTCTCCCACTTTTCGTATTCCCCTTAGCAGGTGCTCAATAAATATTTATGGAGACAATAAAAGCAACACCTCTCCCCACTTTTCTGACTAAAAAAACCCCCAAAAAGGGGCTTCCCTGGTGGCGCAGTGGTTGAGAGTCCACCTGCCGATGCAGGGGACACGGGTTCGTGCCCCGGTCTGGGAAGATCCCACATGCCGCAGAGCGGCTGGGCCCGTGAGCCATGGCCGCTGAGCCTGCGCGTCCAGAGCCTGTGCTCCGCAATGGGAGAGGCCACAACAGTGAGAGGCCCGCTTACCGCAAAAAAAAAAAAAAAACCTCAAAACAAAAAACCTTCTGCTTTTTATGTTTAATAATTCCCTAAAAGAGTCTTATGAGTTGCAGGTTTGCAATACAGCCCATTTGCTGATGACGCCTGTGGGGAAAGGACATGGGCTGAGCATCTCCTTTGGACAGAAGTTCGCTTTCCCACTGGCAGGGGGGTCAGGTGAGGAATCTCCTCTCTTAGGTGAAGTTCCTTATCTTTTCCCCCCTGACTTTATGCTTGTGTCTAACCAATGCCTTGGTTCCTTACTTAGCTTCTGGTTTGTGGGAACTTTTCTTTCATCATGTAGTTATTTCCCACTCAAGCTGTCTTCTCCAATCACTCAGTAATTATTTAATGAACATGTCCTCTGTGTCATCTTCCTATTCATCTGCTAACAGCTCCTAACACAGGTTGATCCCCTTGCCTCTTCCTGAACATAATCCAATTTGCCCTGGCACGGGGCGGGGGGGGGGGGGGGAGGGCTCAGCAAGAAAGGCCTAAGCCCTTTAACCAAACACCTAAGGTCCTAATTGATGTTTCCCTCACGGTCTCAGTATATTTGCACAAAACCTAAAATATTAATATTGATTCTTTAAAAGATCTAAAAGTTCCCCGTGGCCTTCTCTGTCATACTACATAAAAGAAAACTACAGAATTAGAAGAAAAAAAAGCAGACATTTGAAGCAAAAGTGACTATAAAATCTATAATAGAGGCTAGGTGAGAAAACTGACCCTTCAGGCATTTCCAGAGACATTCCACCCTATAGCAAATGCAATCAGGCACTGCCAACAGAAGTATGTCAGAGAAATACAGCATCAGCATCAAGACTACAACAGGGGGAAAAAAAAAAAAAAGACTACAACGGGGGCTTCCCTGGTGGCGCAGTGGTTAAGAATCCGCCAGCAAATGCAGGGGACACGGGTTCGAGCCCGGGTCCGAGCCCGGGTACGGGAAGATCCCACATGCCGCGGAGCAACTAAGCCCGTGTGCCACAATTACTGAGCCTGCGCTCTGGAGCCCTCGAGCCACAACTACTGAAGCCCACGAGCCTAGAGCCCGAGCACCGCAACAAAGAGTAGCCCCCGCTCGCTGCAACTAGAGAAAGCCCGCGCACAGCAATGAAGACCCAACGCAGTCAAAAATAAAAAAATAAAAATAAAAAAGAAAAGACTACAACAGGAAACAGTACGACCTGTTAAAGGTGTAGGTATAGACAAAACTTCCTTTGAAATCCTAGGGAATAAACATATAGTTTTTGAAACATGATCAATTTAAACACACACTTACCCATCATATAAGTAAACTTATTAATTTATACTTACGGTATTGTGAAATGGTTCAGTAGCTTATTTAAAATTGTACTCTGCACTCCGAAGGAACCAGCATCTCATAAAATTTCTACATCCAAATACCAATTTAGAGGAAATATGAATTCAGAAGAATGTGAAAAATGATACTATGACGAAATAACCAGCATAACCCAGATAGGAAATTCTATAGGACAAATGACCTAATTTCACAAAAAGGAAAAAAACAAGAGATGGGAAGAAAACCTATAGACTGAAAGTCATGGGACTTATCAGTCACAAATATGTAAACTTCACTTTCTTGATTCAAATAACTTGTAAAAATAAATGAATAACTGAAATATTCAGGGATGAAAATATCTGATGTCTGGGAAGTAAGTGGAGGTATAGATGAAACAGGATTGGGAAAATATTGATAAATGTTGAATCTGGGTGATCTATGCATGGGATTCATTGTACTCTTCTGTCTACTCTGTATGTTTGAAATTCTCCACAATACAAAGAAAAAAAAGAAAAAAAAGAGGAGGAACCTATAAAATAAAAGTTTAAAATATATAATCAGGTAGAGTCTTTGTGAGCTTAAATTAAAAGTTTCTTGACTTTTGCAGTTGCTGTATGTTGTAGCCACCTTTCCTGGGCCTAATTTTCTATTTCTATTATATCCTCTTAATTGTACATTTCTCTATGAGAGGCAACGTATAAATAAATTAAAAGCTTTACACCAAAGGTTACAGCAGTCTTAAGCTTCCTAATTTTCTTAAGGGAATCATGCACCAATCAAACTGATGAAAATGGTACAAATTTCATTTTGTGGAGTGTATGCTATGGCACATTACATGCTACTGTCCAACCTAGTAATGATACAGGATGGTGCATATGTTCTGTGCAAATCCAAGAGCCTTTCTTCAAGTATGTACCTGAAGTACTTGGTATCCAAGTTCATTTTAAAGTAAAATAAAACATCTAACTACACCTTACCTGATGTACAATGTAAAATATAAGACATTTAACAATAAGGCAATAAAATATCCAAATAAACAAGAAGAAATAAATGTTGTAAGCCCTGTGGTCTGAATATATCATAATAATGGATAACAAATTTGGCACTGACAACCCAAATCAAACAAATTCATCCAGAAATGAAAAGTAGCCAAGGATAATTAGGTTAATGTGAAATTACAGTTTTAGAGAAGAATTTCAATTTGTTAATTAATAAGGATTATAGGAAACTATAATTACCTCATCACCTCTCATACCAAGGTATTTATGTTTCTGGGAAAACAAATCAGTGTCAATTGCTCGGTGAGTAAAGAATTAAAGAGAGGAAAAATTATTTAAAAATTTCTTTTTGGCAACAATGTGCACCTCTCACAGACTCCCATCTGTCCCTCCAGAGCAGCACAGTTTTTGGTTTCCCACTTAACAAGTTGTCCATGTTCTCTAACTTTTGCTGCATAAACACCACTACATTTTTTTCTCTCTCTGATTCAAAGCATTCTTTCATCCTTAGACTAATGGAAGGTTACCATTAGTCTAAACTGAGGTCTGTGTGTCAGTTTCCTCAACAGTAAATCTTACTTTACAGGATTGATAAGCAGGCTTAAGAGTATTAAATCAATTAATATTTCTAAAGCATTTAGAACAATGGTTGGCACAGAGTAAGTGCTATGTAATCAACTATATAGTAGCTTATATATCATAAACATATTATGAGCTTAAATGGTAAGTATACAAATGTACATGTTTTACTAGTTAAAATACAATTAAAAAACTATTTTATATTCTAAGTCTAAAAATGAGCTAGAATATCACAGCAACTGGGATCTGACATGTACTATACATTAAACATCTAACACACAAAAAGCACAATTCTACCTAATTACTGGCTATGTTAATCTAGGTAATAGTATGTGATCTAAAACTAAAAGCGGAACCTTGAGAGACATCTATTTAAAACCCCTTTAATAACAGTACACTGCTTTCTTAGAGATGAAAAGGCTCTGGGGAGGTTATTTTAAATAATGCCAGTCTCTTCAAAAAAGTTGTCCAGAATTTTGAGTAGTTTTTTTCCTTAAGAAATTTGTCTGTAGCAAACAAAAGCACTCCAAAAATTCCACTGATGTGGGTATGTTTTCAAAAGCATCCCCAAATTATAATGATGATGATTAAAGGAAGTGGAAGAGTATAATCTAAAATCACATTTCAGCTTTGCTAAAATAAAGCTGTGGGAACAGGATAAGACACAACATTTATGAATAAATTATTGGTAAGCCTTCTCAGCTCTCGTTTTCTGAGTCTGAAACTTTTAAGAATCAAAACATGTTAACTATGTAAAAACAGGGTCTTATGAAAATATTAAGTGAAAAAAGTAGACCACACATTGTATGCTCAGTGTGATTATAACTATTCAAATCTGTGAAATACCTCCATCCATTTATCTGCTCATCCATCTATAGATTAGAAAGCAGACTTAAGAGATGAGAATGGCGGCTACATGGCACACAGCATTCCATTTTAAAGTGAGATTTGGGGGCTTCCCTGGTGGCGCAGTGGTTAAGAATCCGCCTGCCAATGCAGTGGACATGGGTTCGAGCCCTGGTCCGGGAAGATCCCACATGCCACGGAGCAACTAAGCCTGTGCACCACAACTACTGAGCCTGTGCTCTAGAGCCTGTGAGCCACAAATGCTGAAGCCTGCACACCTAGAGCCCGTGCTCCGCAACAAGAGAAGCCACCGCAATGAGAAGCTCGCGCACCGCAACGAAGAGTAGCCCTGCTCGCTACAACTAGAGAAAGCCGGCGCACAGCAACGAAGACCCAACACAGCCAAAAATAAATAAATAAAATAAATAAATTTTAAAAAAAATAAAGTGAGATTTATACCAAAACAATTTTTACATTTGCAACCATAACTGTCACCAAAGTAATAACCGATTCATGCAAAAATTACCAATGGATTCACTGTTAGGGAAGAATAATATTCCAGAATAGGATACTCACACAGTCTCAAAGATAAATAATAAATACATAGGTTACTTATGAAGTACAAAGGGAAAAAGGTACCTTTAGAGTGAGGCAATCTGGTAAATCCTACCTTAACTAAGTGATCCAATTTAGCATCACCAATGATAGGACAACTCACAGCAATGCCTCCTGATGCTGTGCCTTCTCTGTAGTATTCTCGTCAGAAACGTTTAATCTGAATCTAATCATGTGGAAATGAGATAAATGCAAACTGAGGGACATTCTGCAAAATAACTGGCCTAGATTCTTCAGAAATGCAATTTTCTAGGGAACTGTTCTACATTAAAGGAAATTAAAGAAACATGAAACCTAAATGCAATGCATGACGCTTGAATGGATTTTAGGAAGGAGGAAGTCCAATTATAACAGACATTACTGGGACAATTGTGGAAATCTGAATAAGGATTGTAATCATTCTAAATAGCACTATATTAACATTAATTTCCTAAATTTGATAATTGCATTGTGGTTATGTGAAATTAATGCCCTTGTTTTACAGGATTAAACTTAAGTATTTATTGGATTAAACTGAATTATGAGATTAATCTGAATGTTTGTAAATAACTCTCAAATGATTCAGGAAAAAAGAAAAAATATATAGTGTAAAACTAACATGGCAAGATGTTAGGAACAGATAAATTTAGGCTAAGGATACATAGGTATTCATTGTTTTTTCTTGCAATTATTTTAGGATTAAAATTTTTTTAAAAGAGCTGGGGCAAAAAATCCATCTTTGTTTAAAATTCTACATGATCCAGAATGGACTCCACTATAGTTAGAGTCACCAAATATTTACAAATAAGGCTAAAGAGGCAAAAAGCAAACATCTACTTTTAAGTAGCAGTGATAACCTGTTAGTCCACATTTCCCTCAAAAACCATTAAGTTCACAGCAAGAAACCATTTCCTAGATGGAGAACTTAAGAAGTTTAAAGAACAATTCTTGGGAATTCCCTGGTAGTCCAGTGGTTAGGACTCAGTGCTTTCACTGCCAGGGCTGGGGCTCGATCCCTTGTCAGAGAACTAAGATCCTACAAGCCATGTGGTGTAGCAAAGAAAAAAAAAGAATTCTTTTATTATTATATAGATGTAGTATATATAATCAGAAACAAATCTGAGTTATAATTTATAAAAAATAAAAGTCCAGAGGCAGAAGATACACTGCCTATATGTGGTGAACATAGAGGATTTACTTGCCAGAAAAAGTAACTGTTGCAAACCCTCAGAATTATTGCTCTATAATTGGACAGACAAGATCTACTATTCAGTAACCATTACTGAACACTGATTATGTGCCAGCGGTCCTGTACTTAGTGTGCATAAAGGGTAAGACAAAGTCCTTGCCTTGAAGAACTCAGCCTATAAAAGAGTCTCTTATCAATTATAACTTAATTAAAAAAAATCCTCTATATGGCCTTATAAAATCCTTATTTAATTTCTAAATTTAGTCTAACTTAGTCTGTAGGCAACCTAGAGATCATTTGCAACTAGTATTTAAAAGCAATTATACTTTTCTACTTATTTTAAAAATCAATAATCTGCTTCCATAATATTTACAGGCCAAATTATTATTATTATTATTATTATTATTATTATTTTTTTTTTTTTGCGGTATGCGGGCCTCTCACTGTTGTGGCCTCTCCCATTGCGGAGCACAGGCTCCGGACGTGCAGGCTTAGCGGCCATGGCTCGCGGGTCCAGCCGCTTCGCGGCATGTGGGATCCTCCGGGACCGGGGCACAAACCCGTGTCCCCTGCATCGGCAGGCGGACTCTCAACCACTGCGCCACCAGGGAAGCCCTACAGGCCAAATTATTAAACTTTATAATAAAGACTTCATTAGGACCCTACACAGAAGTTCCTTCCAAATAGACAAAAGTTTGAGGGAACAGGGAATCTTCCTCTGGCCTCTCCTCAGTCAAAGGCCTCTGCTAGTTTGAACCCTGACCAGGCAAGTTTCACTGCAGAAGCTGTCTTCAAGTACAATTAAATCAGGAGTCACGAAGAGCATATTGTCAATCTATGAATTTCGTTTGCTTGTTTTCTCTGGCTGAAAGAATTCATCAATCAATCTGAGATTCACCTCTTATTATGGGTTCTTATAAATTAAATCATAAATAACTCAGAATCTAAAAACTGTGACAATCCTGAATAATCTTAACCCCCGTAAAAGGATGTGTAAATCATAAAGGATCTGCTAAAGTTCAATTTTGTTTGTTTGTTGTTAATTAATTAATTAATTTATTTATTTTTGGCTGTGTTGGGTCTTTGCTGCTGCGCACAGGCTTTCTCTAGTTGTGGCGAGTGGGGGCTACTCTTCGTTGTGGTGCGTGGGTTTCTCATTGCGGTGGCTTCTCTTGTTGCGGAGCACAGGCTCTAGGTGCATGGGCTTCAGTAGCTGTGGCACGCGGGCTCAGTAGCTGTGGCTCGCAGGCTCCAGAGCACAGGCTCAGTAGTTGTGGCACACGGGCTTAGTTGCTCCGTGGCATGTGGGATCTTCCTGGACCAGGGCTTGAACCTGTGTCCCCTGCTTTGGCAGGCGGATTCTCAACCACTGCACCACCAGGGAAGCCCCATAAAGTTCAAAGTTTTAAGAAAAGCTTAGGAACCCACAATTTTATGTCTGGGTGCCTGTAAGTAATTCTTAAATGGTTCACAAAAAAGATAAAAAGAGGATAAACATCGTGGAGACTCGTATTTTTCATTTCTGCTGAGAAGTACTGTATCACTTAGTTTAAATGGTCTGAGCAAAAGGTCCCACTTAAAGTGAGCATAACTGTTAATATATGCTGCTATCTTTGGTATTTCTTTTCTCTCAGATTAAAGAGAGATTAAGAATGACTAAGGAATTAACACAACACTGTAAATCAACTATACTTCAATAAAATAAATTTTAAAAAAAATGACAAGGGAGAACCTGTTTGTTAACTGCAACAGTTGTAACTAAAGTTTACAGAGTGCCTGACCTAAATGAAGCCTTTCTCTAACGCAAATTAAGTTGAGCCATCAGGATTCTGTATAACATGGGCTCTAGAACCACACCTGAACTTACACTATGCGCTAGAATTTACAGGAATTTAAAATATATATATATTGTGACCTTTCAGGTTAAAAGAGGTTTCAAAATGATTTACTCAACAGAGACTTTCACAGCTCATAAATGTTTCAAGTTACTCTTGGGAAACTTAGTTCATCACCTGAAAAAGTGATTTCACTTTCAACAAAAATAAATTTGAGTTTATGTTTAAGAAACAAAAACATCCATTTCTTCTACATAAAGCCTTTCGTTTGTCCTAAACCTGAGTTAAAACAGGAAATTCTATGGTCTATCAACCTATAAAACTATTTTCAGAAGAAACTTTTTTTTTTTTACTATCTAGAAATATATTTCTATAACTGAAATTAGCATCCTAATCACAGAGGTAATCTGAGGGATAATGTTCAAGCCCTGGGTATGTAAGAAGGTAGTGCAAGGAGGTAAAGAACGGGAGACGATGGCAGGAGATAAGCACAGGCTTGTACACGGCCCCTTCCGACCCTGCCTGTGGAAATGCCCTCTTCTGTCCCCCGTGAACACAGATGAGCTGGGACAGCTTCCGACTGTGATAAAACCATGTTTTTCCTAGAATCACTGTTTCTTCAATGGTGGGTTTTTTATTAAAAGAAGAACTATTCAAATGGATGGTAAGAAATTCAACTTGTATCAATACACAAATAAGTTTACTTAAAAACACCTCCGTTACGTATTTTTTAAAGTTTCAGAATCTCTCCCCACCAGTGTCCATAACCTAGAATAGGTTCGCATGAAACCTGCAGTCCGACCTAGGAGAATCAATAAGTGATGGTCTAGGTACTTGCTCAGACATTTCTCTTGTCACCGAAGAGACAGTCACAAACAAAACACATCTCTTGCCTGGTTGAGTAGGAAGAATCCACATAAAAGAGCTTCATAAAACGTCTATGAAGGAGAACTGGTAATATCAGAAGAGTTCCAGCACTTCAATTGAATATAATTCTCTATTAGTCTTTTCTTGATTTAATTTCTGTAGCTCACGAAAACTTACTTCAATCTTGTTGAGCTCAGAGCAAATGCTTATCTAAAGAAAAAAGTTCCAAAATAACTTTTACCATAACTTGTACATATGGATAAATCCTCCATAATTACTTAGGGCTATTCCAAGAAAAATTTTAATAAATTATAATTTTGGTGCTTTTTGGTTACAAACAGAATTCAGTATAATCAAATAATTATATACCTGGGATTTCACAAACTTGTAAAGACTTAACAGTAGCCTTTTTGCTTCTGGTATCATTACCACAACAGTAAAATTAGCATCTAGAAGTAGACATATCCAATCCATAATCTGAAGATAAACAGGAAAAGGAGTTAAGATTTTAAATTTAATTTTAGGTTAATTCATTTTACAAAGTCCATAATAATATCAAACAGTTATAAGAAAAAATAAGCCTTCTTTACAGAAGTCTGAACATTTTAGAGATGAAGGAATTTCTAAGGAATCTAAAAAGCCTCTTTTATGCTTTTATACTGGTCATTTTGCAAGCATAATTGGATCTTTTCCATCAGATTAACCAGTAAAAAGAAAGCCACAGTGATATTTAATCCAAGGGAGAGCTAGCACTTTTTATTTTAAAAAATTCTTGATACCTACTCGCAGCTACAAAAAAAAGAACCCACTCATCTCCTATTCTGAAATACACACTATGACCCAAGAATAAGGTGTCATGTGTTATAGATAAGCTACCAAGAACTAAAATAAACTTATTTCTACACATTTATTTAAGTATCCTACATATTCTACACCTTCAAATGGTGTTGTTAACATGCAAGTATCACTGTGAGGAAAAAGCATTAAGGAAACCAACTATCCATTTTCAGGGAGGGGGGAAAGCTGGTACCTATGTAACTCTCTACACCAGAATAAACTTTATATGTATCAAAGAGTTAAACAAAGAAAAGGAAAAGAAAGGTACTAGGGAAAGACAGGGTGGCTATGTTTACACTCTTAGAGTGGGAAGGGCCTTAAGCATGGGGT
This sequence comes from Mesoplodon bidens, assembly GCF_964165515.1. Classification (NCBI taxonomy): domain Eukaryota; kingdom Metazoa; phylum Chordata; class Mammalia; order Artiodactyla; family Ziphiidae; genus Mesoplodon; species Mesoplodon bidens. Next base: position 45,539,291 of record NC_138179.1, on the reverse strand, counting down.
ACCCAAAAAGAAGCCGTAAAGGAAAAGCTTTTGACAATTTTGACAGCATGAAAATTAAAAACCCATCTATGGCAAAAATTACACTTAAGCAAGTAAAAAAGCGTGATAGGAAAAAAGTATTTGTGATACACTTCATAGAAACAGAATAATTTCTCTTAATACATGAAGAATAATTTATAAGGCAAAATGAAAAAGACAGGAAATGCAATAGAAAAATTGGACAAAGAACCTGATTAGGCAGTACACAAAAAGGAATATAAATTGGCAAGAAATGATGGTCCACCTTTCTTATTATCGAAGAAATGCAAATTAAAATAAAACACTTATTTGTTACCTACTTGACTAGCAGAGAGTAAGGTCTCATATCTTGGTGGCCACAGTACCTCTTGTCACAACCCTTTGGAAAGGTAGCCTGGCATTTTTGAAACTAAAAATGCATGCACCCTTTATCTAGTAATTTCACTAATGGGAATTTACCCAACAGGTGTTTTCTCATAATATCCAAGAATATTTGTATAAAGATGCTCACTGAAAGTTTGTTTACAATAGCAAAAAACTGTAAGCAATTTAAATGCCAATCAATAGGGGACTAACAAATTAAGATTTTCTATAAAATCAAATAGTATGCAGTGGTTAAAAAGAATGTGGCAGATGTATATAGCCTGATTCAGAAAATGTGTAAAATTTAGCAATGAGTGAAAAAAAACAAGCTGCAGAATAGCATGCAGGTGATCTAATTTGCATGAGAAAGATAAGTTAAGGTACAGAAAGCAAATTTCTAGACATAAATGCAACTCTTAGTATTGGTTATCTCTAAGAGGGACTTGGGATTATTAGGTTATTAGGAGGACACTTATTATCACTCTCTCCCAACGAAGCTGAGGAAATTCTTGAAAAGGGTCACAATAAAGAATCAGGAATTTAAGGTGAATTTAAGTTCCTTAGTACAGAATTATGGCTCTAAAAAATCCATCTACCAAATTGAGTGATCCACTACAGTGGTTTGTGTACCTGGTGAGGGAGGAGGGTCGTAGGAACCACGAGACAGGGAGAAATCAGTTCCTGGATTCCAGATTCTGATACGACATATATAAAACCTTTTTTTTTAAACATATTTTTCCCAGCATCAGATCAAAATAAAAAGATTACCTCACCTGGTTCAGGGTTGGAGGGTGTATTCCAGGAAGAGTCATAGTAGCATTTTCACTACACTTTAGATAAAGGAAATACAAATACTGGAGAAATAGCTAGGCGGGGGGGAAAAAAGAACAATCACTTTGATAGAAAAATTTTCTCTATGTAAAGCTAACAAAGAGACTGGAAAGAATTTTAAGAGGCTACTGAATTTAACTGTATATCAAACAAATATGCTAGACATCAGGGGACACAAAAATGAATCAGATGCACTCCCTGCCATCAAAGAAGAGTTCATTTGGTTTGGGAGGGGTGGGTGAGGAGCTTATTTTCTTTGTAAATAATAAGTAGAGAAGAGAGAATCCTTCTCCGGGCAATTCTTTTTAGTTCCTACTCGTTTCTAACTTAGATGGATGAACCCGGCCTTCCGGTTTGGCACCAGGAACACGTCAAGCTCTGCCTCCCCCAGGTCCCTCTAGTCTCCCAGGCACGACTTTTCACCTTGAGGGCTGGGAAACCTCTTACTCAGATGGAAGAACTTTATAACCTTTCGAATGCCCTAGAAGCTGGGTAGAGTTAAGGAGCAACACTTAACCCAGAAATAAAATCCTGTAGGATTCGTAAGAACACTCACAGTGATGTGTTGTGCTGGGATGTCCTTCAAATGAGGCAGAAGAAACGTCTCGCTATATGCTGAATGAAGAATTGCATTTCTACTTGGGAATAAAGGAAAATCTCATTTCAACCAATAAAGGCTTTTCTACTGAAATAATGAGTAATTCCCTTCCCCAATAACATTTTTCTAAATTTATATACAAAAGTTCTACTTTTCTAGAAGAGTGCTATCACTGAACATTCTCCTCGTCACTAGAGATCATCTGGAATACTTCGCTATTATAGATAACTGGTGTTTATTCAGTATACTAATTTTTAGAAGTGATAGAGCTTCTATCTTAGTATAGCTTCTTAAATAAGATTTAAGTAAGTTGTTTGAACACAGCATTGAATGTAATCCATTTTCAAGTAGAACCTGAAAAAAATTGAAAAAAAGAAAAGGAAAAAAACCACCTTAAATTATCTAATTACCCCTTAGTTTTCGCTTGGCATTTGACTACATCCCTGGGAAAGAGACAATACAAGGGAAACTGTTTCAAAGGATACAGTAGCGCTGCTCTTTTCCCTGTAACAGGGCATGAAGTGCTCCCCTCTGTTGCAGCCTGAGGCTTCTCAATCAACTCCTGAGCACAGTTCTCACAGTTATCTTCTTCAGGATTGAAACCATTTTGAAGAATTTCAGTTTGTTCTTCTATTTCTCCATCTTGTACAGCAGCAGTATAGTCAGAAACTGACTCCATATTGATTTCTGTTTCTTGAAGACTGTCATCACCAATGCTATCATATTAATTGAAAGCAGGAAATAATTCTTATCAGTAGCTGAACTTACTGGAAAAGGTTTCATTTTCTGAGACTGCAAAGTTTTAGAAATAAAATAGAACAATAGATTAAAAATGCAGTGAGGGGCTTCCCTGGTGGCGCAGTGGTTGAGAGTCCGCCTGCCGATGCAGGGGACACGGGTTCGCGCCCTGGTCCAGGAAGATCCCACATGCCGCGGAGCGGCTGGGCCCGTGAGCCATGGCTGCTGGGCCTGCGCGTTCGGAGCCTGGGCTCCGCAATGGGAGAGGCCACAACAGGGAGAGGCCCGCGGACCGCAAAAAAAAAAAAAATGCAGTGAAAGTAAAGGACCATCAGCTTCTACCTTACCTCAAGAAAATTTTTAAGCAAGCGCAGGTGACTGACTCAGGGATGTCAGGGAACTGCTGTAGGCAGAGCTGTAGGATCTGCACATCTGTCTTTTCTAAGGCAAACTCCATTAAGCCAGGGCACAAGCTAAGACCAAAAACATGAATTATTTTTATATATTAAGAAACTCTCAATTGCAAATAATTCATAAGGCTTTTTCAGAGTATGAAAATCAGAATTGCAAAAAAACAAGGTCAAAAGAGTTATATGTATAAAGTTTGGTGTACAGAAACATCTACCCGTACAGAAACATTTACCTGTAAGAAAGCACACACGTTTGGATAAGCTGCATCAGACAGTTCCGAGGATAAAATGATGGTTCTGCTTTATATCTTCCCAGAAGTCCTATTACTGCATCCCCAATAATAGTATGAAAGTGAGGGGTCCGCTTAACAGCCAAAAATTTACGTAGTTCTACTTCAATATGTTTTTCTGAATCTTTCTGAAAGGGCAGAAGTAAAGAGTTCAGTGTGGTACATTAATAAATGTCCCTCTGCACTTGAAAGTTCCTAGCATAACATTGTCTTCAATCACTAATAGCATTCATGCATTCCTGTGAAACCGGAGTTGATACTACCATTTACTGGACAAAGACAAAATACAAAGAAGAAAAAAACCCTCAAGGATTTAGAAATCAAAATTTCTAAGAAGCTAAATTACAAACATTCAATGCAAAGGTGAATGAGATATGAGGCCACCACCATCACACTGATCTCACAAAATGCTTAGTGAGAGTCAAATAAGCCAAAGCATCACTCTGACAAGCTCAATATACTATACAAATGTTAGCCATAGCTCTAAAAATGATCACAAGAGGAAGATGGAATAAAAAGTACATAGGATTTCTTCTAACCATGAGTTGATTTTTCGTATTTCTAATATTTTAAAATTTACCTGTATGGCTGCTAAGAGTTGTATGTATGGTGGAACCTCTGGCTGTACACTCACTTCAATTTTCCTTCTCCTTAACTGGAATTCAGTAAATTGATTAGGATCTCAAAACAACACAAAAGATGCAATAGACATTTAGAAGAATATAAAATGTCCCAAAGAGACTGGCACACTTTTGCTCTAATCACAAACTTTTTTTTTTTTTTTAATTTATTTTTGGCTGCATTGGGTCTTCATTGCTGCGCGCGGGGCTTTCTCTAGTTGTGGCGAGTGGGGACTACTCTTCATTGCGGTGCGCAGGCTTCTCATTGCGGTGGCTTCTCTTGTTGCGGAGCACGGGCTCTAGGAATGTGGGCTTCAGTAGTTGTGGCATGCGGGCTCAGTAGTTGTGGCGCAGGGGCTTAGTTGCTCCGTGGCATGTGGGAACCAGACCAGGACTCGAACCCGTGTCCCCTGCATTGGCAGGCGGGGATTCTTAACCACTGCGCCACCAGGGAAGTCCATTCACAAGCTTTTTTAGGGGTTGGTTTTCTTATAGTGAAAAGTGGGTCTATTTCAACTTTTAACTTAATAAGGTTTTAAGTTTTTCATTTTTTAATAAATAAAATATCTATACTCAGGAAGGTATTATTACTAATTGTAAATTGGTCCATTTTTACACCTGCGTCTTACACACGTGCCCATAAAAACTACTAGATGACATGTGTCACTTTCGGATAAGGGCTGTCAGGTTACTGGGTTCAAGCTTCAAATCACCCCATCATTAAGAGCAAGTTGTAAGAGTTGTACAAATATGAATTATTAAAATAATTCAGCCTGTTCTGTTTTTTAACATCTGTAGTAACATTTCTATTTCAACTACCAAACTTACGATTCTCTTTGACTGCTCTGAGTTCTGAGATTCAAGTCCATATCCCTGTGATGTTTCCCAGTTTACAAAATGAGTCATGGCATGAATGTCTAAGAAAACACAAAACACACAATTTCTGGAATTTTTTGACCTATTGGTATTTACCCAGCCAATCAATCAAACAAAGAATAAAACAACAACCACTCAAGCACAATTCAAAAGCAGCTTTAAAGTCCATTTCATTCTACCAATAACCTCAGATGAGTAAGTCATAATATCCTAAAAGGCTATGTGCCCAACAGATGAGGCCACTGGTAAACCAAGGAGGGAAAAAGCATTACTGATTTTGTCTGCAGGACTTTCCCGTTGCCCCTAAAGTCAGAACACTGGCGTTCAAAACGCAGCGTGGCTCTTTAACCTGCAGCAGTATCTGCAATGTGGACTGTTCCCAAGGTAGCTTCCTGGACCAATAAAATCTGAATGAACACTGGTAAATTTCAACATTAAGAACAGGTTATGCAAACCGATAGCTGTGAAAATCTACATATCAAACTAGAAGTTTATAAAATGGTTTTTAGTAATAAAACATAAGTTCCTACCTGGATCTTGACTATGCTTGAGTTTTCCAAGAGCACCTGCTAATGATGACACCTCACACTTGTATGGGATTACAGTTAGAAATTTTCCATGTAGCATAAACAAATTTTCCCCATGATACCAGAGCTACAAAAAAGTTATCAAAAATGTAAGCAATCCTTTTTCTCTTCTAAGATCTGATTCAACAAAGCCATATAACTTATAACAATAACTTGTGGTGGAAGTAATCTTAATATAAAAGAAAAGGATAAGGTGAAGTTAAGCAACTTTCCAGAATAATCTCATATGTTCAATTTATTAATTGAGGTAGGTTTACAAAGCTCTTATTTTTGCCCATGTCTGAATAAAGCGTAATTTAAAGATAATTTCTTTTGACTCATAAAAATTTGATCAACACATATATTTAAAATAAATGAGTTGTTTAAAATAAATATTGTCAGTATTACACATCTATTAACGTGATACTCACAAAGCCTATTGTAACACAGGCAAACTGTTTTGATGTACGAAATGAAAAAAGCAGAATTTAACAGTTTCTATCTCATGATCTCAATTATAAAACTGTAAAACTGAGACAGGTATATGAACAAAAAGCTCAAAGGAACATGGAAATCAAAAGTGAAGTTTGTTAGAGCAGTGGAATTGTGAACGGCTAATTTTGTGAAAATTACTTGTTTAAATATAAATTAGAATTCTATGCTAAGAAACATAGTCTCCTTATCGTCTAATTACAGTGATCAACAACATCCTATATCTTGATTTATTTATATCTTATATTCACTAAACAACCAGTACTTACCGAGTACCTTTGTTAAGCACTGAAGATATGATGGAGAACAAAAAAGACAAGGTCCCTTGCCTCAGAAAGTTTATAGTCTGGTCACCTTAAATTTTAATTCTTTAAGTATTCTTATGTAATTCCATGATAACATTTAACATATAACCTAAAAGACTAATTTATTAGGCAAAGTAACAGCCCTTAGATATAGTTCAAAATACAAAAGTAAAAAGATCAAACCGAAGTGAGATTTAAAAGTTTTGTTAACTAGCTAACTGTTCTCTCCTGATCTACAATTAGCTTATAATTTAGTCTTTTGAAAGTGATAAACATAAGGAAACTATAAAAACAATAACCAAATTAAATATAATCTTGCAGGTAGAAAATATTTCTTAATTTATTTTAATCAAAGCTGACAAAATATTTAGATCCGAAGAGGTCTCTCATCTTACAGTCTATCTGTCAGACACAAAAATAAGTACATTTGAAAAAAACCCCAAAGTGCAAAAACTTACTTGACCGCTGGTCCCTTGTGGTAACTCTTTTGAAGTCTGTAGTGTTTGAAATTTTGTATTCCATATGGAGAGGCATTCTATAAAATAAGACATACAAATTCAGAAGTTGGGACTTCCCTGGTGGTCCAGTGGTTAAGACTCCGCGCTTCCACTGCAGGGGGTGCGGGTCTGATCCCTGGTCGGGGAACTAAAGATCCCGCATGCCTCGTGGTGCAGCCAAAAAATTAAAAAAAAAAAAAAAAAAAGTCCCAAGTTCAGAAGTCAGCCAAATATAAATATATGGTGCTGCGGGGTGAGGAGAAGGGAGGGAGGGCAGAGGGAAGTCATAGTTAAACACATAGGTCTTGCTTTATTAAGAATAAAAATGAGTAATGAAGACAGAAATTCACAGATATGAGATCTCATGACAAGAAGTGGACACATGTGCAGGCAGGGGGCATATGGGAATCTGTGTACCTTCCCCTCGATTTTGCTGTGAACCTTAAACTTCTCTAAAAAAATAAAGCATTTTTTAAAAAAGTTGATTTTCTATTGAAGTACAGTTGTTGCATGATATTACATAAATTATAGTTGTACAATACAGTGATTCACAATTTATAGTTATTATAAAATACTGGCTTATTCCCCATGTTGTACACATATGCTTGTAGCTTATTTTATACATAATAATTTGTACCTCTTACTCCCCTACCCCTATCTTGCCCCTCCTCCCTTCCCTCTCCCCACTGGTAACTACTAGTTTGCCCTCTGTATCTTTGAGTCTGCTTCTTTTGTTTTATTCACTAGTTTGTTGTACTTTTTAGATTCCACATATAAGTGATGTCATACAGTATTTGTCTTTCTCTGACTTATTTCACTTCACATGTCCTCCAAGTTCATCCATGTTGCTGCAATTGCAAAATTTCATTCTTTTTAATGGCTGAGTAGTAGTCCGTTATATATGTACACACACACACACACACACACAAATATATATACACACATACATATATACACACCCACACCACTTCTTTACCCACTCATCTGTTGATGGACACTTAGGATGCTTTCCTTTCTTGGCAATTATAAATAATGCTGCTGTGAACATTGGGGTCCAGGTATCTTTCTGAATTAAGTTTGTTTTTTCAGATATATACCCAGGAGTGAAACTGCTGGGTCATATGGTAGTTCTACTTTTAGTTTTTTGAGAAACCTCCATACTGTTTTCCACAGTGGCTGCACCAATTTACATTCCCACCAACAGAGTACGAGGCTTCCCTTTTCTCAACATCCTCGTCAACACCTATTATTTGTGTTCTTTTAGTTGACAGCCACTCTTGACAGGTGTGAGGTGATATCTCCTTGTGGTTTTGCTTTGCATTCCCCTGATGATTAGCAATGTTGAGCATCTCTTCATGTGTGTGTTGGCCATCTGCATTTCCTCTTTGGAAAAATGTCTATCCAGTTCTTCTGCCCATTTTTCAATTGGGTTGTTTTTTTGACTTTGAGTTGTATGAGCTGTTTATATACGTTGGGTATTAATCCCTTATTAGTCATATCATTTGCAAATATTTTCTCCCATTCAGTAGGTTGTCTGTTTGATTTGTCGATGTTTCTTTTGCTGAGCAAAAGCTTTTAAAATTTAATTAGGCCCCATTTGTTTATTTTTATTTCCTTTGTGTTAGCAGACACATGCAAAAAACTATTGCTGTGATTTATGTTGGAATGTTCTGCCTATATTTTCCTCTTAAAAAAATAAAGTCGGGCTTCCCCGGTGGTGCAGTGGTTGAGAATCCGCCTGCCAATGCAGGGGACACGGGTTTGATCCCTGGTCCGGGAAGACCCCACATGCTGCAGAGCAACTAAGCTCGTGTGCCACAACTACTGAGCCTGTGCTCTAGGGCCTGTGAGCCACAACTACTGAGCCCACGTGCCGCAACTACTGAAGCCCGCGCGCCTAGAGTACGTTCTCCACAATGAGAGAAGCCACTGCAATGAGAAGCCCGCACACTGCAACGAAGAGTAGCCCCCACTCGCCGCAACTAGAGAAAGCCCACGTGCAGCAACGAAGACCCAACACAGCCAAAAATAAATAAATAAATAAATAAAATTTTAAAAAGAAAAAAAAATAAAGTCAATACAGATGCTGCTATGGAAGGCTCTCTATGATATCTCAGGTAAGTGGATAAATTAAGGTGTACAACAGAGGATAACGTATGCTACCATTTGTGTAAAAAGAGGAAGAAAAATAAGCAGTAGTATTTGCATATATTAAAAAAAACTCTGGGGCCTCCCTGGTGGCGCAGTGGTTGAGAGTCCGCCTGCCGATGCAGGGGATACGGGTTCGTGCCCCAGTCTGGGAGGATCCCATGTGCCGCGGAGCGGCTGGGCCCGTGAGCCATGGCCACTGGGCCTGAGCGTCCGGAGCCTGTGCTCCGCAACGGGAGAGGCCACAACAGTGAGAGGCCCGCATACTGAAAAAAAAATAAAAATAAAAATAAAAATAAAAAAATAAAAAAAACTCTGGAAAGAGACATGGGAAACTTTACTGAGGTTAGTGAGTTTTTGGGGGGTTAGAGCAGGAACTAGGGAGGGAGGATGGGGGTTGAGAGAAGAGAAGCACAGCTTGGTAAAGTGGTTAAAAGCCAGGACTTAAGAACGGTAAGATATATGGCATAAGACTCAACCTGCTTGGGTTGAACCCTAGTTCCACTACTTAGTTACCTAACATCTCAGTTTCTCATTTGTAAAATAAGGGTGATAATAACTGGACTTTCTCTCATAGGGTTGTTGGAGGATTAAATGACACAAATAATGAAATAATACAAGTAAAACACCTGGCACAAGACAGTATGCTGTAAGTGGTAGCTCCTACCTTAAAAAGAAGAAACAAAACAAAATACACAAGGATGGCCATATCAAGTTTGTAGTCAATAGGGAGCCTGGCCTGAATAAAGCAGAGAGTTCTTGCTTTGAAATTGGGAGAAGAGACTGGAAAACATGGACAGGGTCTAGACTGTGGCGAGAGTTGAATGATAAACCATAGATTTGGAGTTTTATAGTGTAGGCTGGGAGACCCCAATCTTGCACTGGCCAGGAACAACTGTGTCCTTCGTGGTAGACTACAATTGTGTGTGTGGAGGGGTGTTTGGGGGTGAGGAGGTGAGGTGATGATGAAAGTCCTGCTCTGAAGTCACAGAGACAAAAGGCACACTAGGGCTTCCCTGGTGGCGCAGTGGTTGGGAGTCCGCCTGCCGATGCAGGGGACACGGGTTCGTGCCCTGGTCTGGGAGGATCCCACATGCCGTGGAGCGGCTGGGCCCGTGAGCCATGGCTGCTGGGTCTGCGCATCCGGAGCCTGTGCTCCACAGCGGGAGAGGCCACAGCGGTGAGAGGCCCGCATACCGCAAAAAAAAAAAAAAAAAAAGCCACACTAGTAGTCACCAAATTTCAAGCTGTCCAAGACTAATGAATTTATATTCTGCTAAAATGTCACCAAGGTATGAATTCAATCCTCTACTGCAAGTCTTACCAATGTTTCCAATGCCTACAGGCTGGCACAGGTATTTGCAGTTTTTATTTAAGACACTGGTGACAAGCAAGGTAGTGAGTGATATAGGAAATGTTTTAGAGAAACTGATCAAGGCAAGATGAAGTCAAAGACCTATTCAAGAATTAGGAAGCTACAGTGAAAGAGAGAATGAATTAGGGTGGTAATAAATAAATGAAAAAGAAAGAGGAGACTTAAAAGTACACTTTGATGGAAAAAATCCAAAGGACTTCTTAACTGATTGGATTTTAGTTACCCTTAGAAGCTGATAGTGGTGGTCCCAGGACTGCTACGTGATCTTGATCCAGGATGGTGAGTGCAACACCACTTCGAGCATTGCCAGACACCACGGACTTGAGCAACAGTGATCGAACTACCCTCTGATTTTTTTCTGGGTCACTTGGATGTATTGGTATCAAGGTTTCATATACACATCCATCAGAGCCTGTTGGAAACAAGTATTTATTGTTCATTATTGGATAAATGATAGTTCTATATCTGTTATAGTTAAATGTACTAAGTTGTTAATAAGATTTTACCAATTTGATAGAGAATCCAACCAGAAAAATAAACAAATGTAATAATCACATCACTCTATGCTTTCCCATAAAGAATATACTACAAACCTAAAGTTGATAGAGGAGAAATATTAATAAAAATCTCAGTAAGATATGTCATGATAGCCATGAAATAAAAATTGTAAATATCTGTAATAACTTAAAATATAAGGGGACTGCCAGGAATACAGACAATGCAGTCAGTAAAAGGCTATATCTCTTATTAGAAATTAATTAGCAGTCTGGTCTAAATATTACATTTCTTGTTACTCCAGCACCCTAAAACCTTATTAAATTGCTGGGTTTTGTAGGTCAATTGTATTTTTGGCAAGTTCATGTGGTTCTAGCTATGTTACATGAAGATTTTACGACCCTTTGGTTCAGATTCCCTTACTTCAATGTTCAAAAGCTAAAACATAACTCACAAACTTCTGTGTAACAATTAACATGTCCTATAGGTTAAATTTTAAGAAAACCAGTCCCTCTTAAGCAAAGGTATTAAGTGGATTCCAATGACACTCTAGACATGATAAAGAAGGGAGCCTTTTTCTTAACAGCCACTGCAAACGTTTGCACATTGAAAAACTTCACAAAGATTTTAAACTGTGATAACATGAAAATGTTTCCTAAATACTGCTGTTTCTTCCTCCTTTAACCTTCCCAAAACAACTTAAAAAGAAGCCATAAAGGGCTGAGGGGAGAGAAGACCACAAAGGCATTTTTCCCCCCTAGATGCATAAGACTGGGATTAAACCTCAGAGCATTAGGTAGAGGTAAACTCCAAGGCATTAAAAAAAATCTGTAAAATGGTGGCTAGTAAGAGTCCAAGACTGCTCTGTTAGTGTCCTTTACCCACCTGTCTCTGTCACTGTTCAAAGAATGGCACACTACAGGTTGGAAAAGAGGAATGGGGAGGCCATGCAGTACCAACCTTAGGTATTTCATGGTTCACTAATTACAATATCAAAAAAACTGGACTTATCATAATAAAGAGTGATTTTTCCTTTTTTACTGGTATTATATTATTTATTGCTTATGATAAAGTTTTGAGACATAAAATTTACCTGCAGAGAATTACTGACCTAATGCATGACTAGACATGGCAAAATGCAAAAGTAAAGGCATAAATGCTTGTAAGGAAGCATGGAAAGGAAAATATTACAACAGAAAACTGTGAAAACTGAAGACTCGAACTTAAAACACTATCCTGTAATACCCCTTTATTTATAAACTCTGAAAGCTTAAAAAAATACTTACTTAATGACATCAGAGAGATGAATTTCCGATCCACAGATGTACTAAAACTCTGTGTAACCGATTTTTCTTCTTGTCCAAGTAAAAGTGTGTATTTGCTTAGGATACGTGAGTTAAACTTTTGTACATAAGCAAAGTAATTTCCATGCTGGAAAAAAAGTTATTTTATTTTAAAAATATTCCCATTTTCACCAACTATATTTAAATGTTGAGACCAGTTGTTGCCCCACTGTAATTACTTTAATGAGTGCTTAAAAACCTCTTGCCCAATTAAATTTAAGAAGTTTTTAAAAATATTTAATTCAGGCATAGAAATAATTATAATAGATTTTTCAGTATTTTAAAAATATATAAAAATTTTCTGAAAGAAATACCAAAGTCCAATTTTAGCTTTAAAAATCATACAGATGACTCTGAAATATCAGAAAATGGGCCAGGAATTAAAGATATCACTTACTTTTTCAGTAATAAAAATCAGCACAGGATGCCTAAATACCATAAAAAACTTTGTCCACCTAAAAAAAGAAAAATTATAAAATGCAAAATCACCAGTTGAAACACACCATCAATCTAAATTTAAGAGATTATCTTTTATTAAATATTTTTTAGAGCCAGAGAGGTAGCAGAGAACACTTAATTCAGTGTTTCAAAATATCTACCACAGGGACCTAGAAGGCGTTCCTCTGTCAAATGCATCTCTGGATTAAATGCAAGTTGCTGAGCTTCCCAGAACTTTAAAGACAATAACGTGAACTATAAAGTACCAAGGGCGTGTAAGACAAGATGCGGTGTTCCCCAAACTTAATTGACCCACCTCTCCTTTTTTCAGAGTCATTTTGGGGCCTAGTGTTCTCAGGAAAACATTAGCATCTCACCTGCCTTCTTCAAGTGACAGCGGGAACTGAGGCACAGGGAGGGTGAGGGGCCTGTAACCAAGGCTGCACAGCCATCTTCTGGCAAAGTGGGGATTAGAACCCAGATTCTCTACCTGTATCTTTTTGCGTAAAGATTTCCTCCAAATACAGTTGCTCACACTTTAGAGGCATTCATTGGGTCTAAGATATAACTGGTCACTGTCCACATTGTTGAGTGATTACGTACAAGTCTTTGCTTGGACCTTTAAAGATTTAGTTTACATCAATCAGGTGGGCCTGGAGGGGCAGCAAGTTAACGAAACAGGAAATGGGATGAAAGAATAGGGATTGGATAGATGTAAAACTGTGAGATTTCCTTCTATCATTTGTGCGAGTCATTGCCCAAGTTTTATTCCAGAATCTGGGAAAGAAGAGGTCTCAAAGCACTATCCTGATTCCACTAACAACAAGCTGCACATTTCTTCAGGCGAAAGGGTTCTGACCTTGGCAGTCAGGGCTATATGACAGAAGATTCTGGTCTTGTGGGATTACTCACTTAATTTTCAAATAACTGACTATCCAGTTCTGTTATTAGGACAGGACTCATTTGACCCCAGTTTCCTCAATCACTTATCATGCCAGAGGCTTTTGAGGGATGTGATTTTGGCTACTGTCTTACAGACCGTTTTCAATCAGCTTACTTTTATCATGTTTATAATCAAAATACTTTTGAACAAGGCAAAGAATATTATAAAAAACACAGAGTGCATTTTCTTTTTGGTAAAAATTACAAGTATTAGAACTTACTTAATCACTTCTTCATCAGAGATAACAGTTTCAATTTTCTGCTGGGGCTCTGCAAGCAAGGCCTCTAAACCACGAACGGCACCTTCCTTGAACAGCACCAAGGGTTCTGTCCCCTGTATTGAATGTATCCTATATACCTCAGCGGACAACTAGAACATAAAAACATTTAAATTTTTATTCTAAAGGAACTGCCACCTAATAGAATCAGGACATTTATAGAAGGCTTATCTTTAAGGGACTGATTTGCTTTCATTTTTATTCAATTTTGTTTCATAATTATATATGGTTCCAAAGTTAAATCTAACATAAAATACATTCAGAAGTCTAACTTTTGATCCTATTCTCTATCCTCTCCCCTGCTCACCCCCATAAGTAATCACTTTTATTCATTTTTGGTTTATCTTTCCACTGTAAATACTGGAGGTTAGGCTATAACCTGGGTCTCTCAAAACTGGAGGTGAGGAGAGGTACAAACAAAGGCACTAATGCAGAGTTATCAGTGGTTCTGGTACTAGAAAAAGAAAGATGCCATATATAAATACATGGGCCACACACACATATATATGTTTGTGTGTGTGTGTGTATGTGTGTATGTATGTATGTATGTATATATAGCCTGCAAGCCCAGGAAAAGAAGTTAACACCATATGTAGGATTAAAAAAACAACAAAAAAAAAACCCATTGCGTAAAATTCAGGATCGTGTTACTTCAGGGTAAACAAAATGACTGGAGCCAGGCAGCAGCACAGGTAGCTGGCTAGAGGTTTCAAGGGTACGGGTGACAACTGCGGTTGTATGTGTTGTATGTGAATCAGCTCTGTTGTGGCTCACGAGCCTAGTTGCTCCGCGGCATGTGGGATCCTCCCAGACCGGGGCACGAACCCGAGTCCCCTGCATCGGCAGGCGGACTCTCAACCACTGCGCCACCAGGGAAGCCCTGTTCTACCTATTTTAAGAAAGGGAACAATGAAGTTCATTTGCTCTTGCAAGGGACACACCACAAACATTTAAACTCATGGAAATAACTATAAATGTATCATTCATGAATTATTTAAATCCTTAAATAATCCTCAACCTTATATGAAAATAACATATCATGTAACATTTTCTAACATATTAACTCATAAATTGAGACATTTTACCAAGATACACTGTAGGATAGCTAGAATGAAAAACTGGTTATAACCTTTATGTCATGTTCACAGACACTTTAAGATAAATAACTGCTACATTACAAATTATTCCGTCTCACCTATAAACTAAATAAATATGTTGGAAAATCCAAAGACTTACTGTTGCTTTAAATACTTTATCCAGGTTTACGTCTTCATTATTCCATATTCTCAAGACCTGAAATAAAAACATACAAGTTAAAAAAGCATTCCAATTTCTATTTACATACAACATGAATAGTTAATAAATCAAAATTTGATTTGTTTTGTATATATTATATTAAAGTTTTAGAACTCACCTTATTATCATGTACAACAATATACTCTCCAGTCTGAAAGTTGCACACAGCTGGACATGTTATAATTTGACCTTGTTTCACTGACCAGCTCCCCAAGGGTTTCTGATCAGAAACCTAATGAAATGAACATACAATATTCAAAAAGTCAGTTTCAGACATTAAAGCAATTAAATTTACATTTGAAAGAAATCATTAAAATGATAGCATTTAACAAATCTCCTAAATTAAAAAAATAGCTAGTCACAAAAAGACAAACACTATGTGGATTCCACTTAAGACAGAAAGTAGAATGGTGGTTGCCTGGGGTTGGGGAATTTGGGAGTTATTATTTAATGAGTACAGAGTTTCAGTTTTGCCAGATGAAAAGAGTTCTGGAGATGGATGGTGGTGATGACTGCACAACAATGTGAATATATGTACTTAATACCCTGAACTGTACACTTGTAGTCATTAAGACAGTATATTTTGTTATGTGTACTTTACTACAATTAAAAAAAAAACTTTAAAAGAGTAGTTAAAATGAAAATATAAATTCCTAAAATGAAAAAAAGTAAATTAATATCGGCACTTTGATAATGAACAATATTAGTATATTTAAAAAATTGATGCAGTTGTACCCTTGAACAGGGGCATGAGAAATAGAGTAAGGATAGATGGAATCATGCCAATTCTAATCAGCCACTCTATTCCTATGCAAGAACTGCAAAAAGTCCACTTGACAGCCAGGTAAAAACCAATGGTGTCTTCAGAAGCAACAAAACAAGCAAACAGTATAGTGTACTGTTGGCAACCTGTTCCCCAAACTTCAAAGCAGACAGTTAGCTTTTTTTTTTTTTAAATTGAAGTATAGCTGCTGCACAATATTATAAGTTACAGGTGTACCATCTAGTAATTCAGTTTTAAAAGTTATACTCAAAAAAAAGTTATATTCCACTTATAGTTATTATAAAATATTGGGTATATTCTCCCTGTTGTACCATATATCCTTGTAGCTTATTTTATACATAACTGTTTATACCTCTTACTCCCCTCTCCCTATTTTGCCCCTCCCCCCTTCCCTGTCACCACTGGTAACCACTAGTTTGTTCTCTATATCTGTGAGTCTGCTTCTTTTTTGTTATAATCACTAGTTTGTTGCAGTTTTTAGATTCCACACATAAGTGCTGTCACAGTGTTTGTCTTTCTCTGACTCACTTCACTTAGCATAATGCCCTCCATGTTGCTGCAAACGGCAAAATTTCATTATTTTTTTAATGGCTGAGTAGTATTCCATTGTATAGATATACACCACTTCTTTGTCCATTCATCTATTGATGGACGCTTAGGCTGCTTCCATACCTTGGAATGGAAGATAATAAATAATAATAACTAATGCTGCTATGAACACTGGGTGCATGTATCTTTGCGAATCAGTGTTTTTGTTTTGGGGGGTTTTTTTTGGATATATACCCAGGAGTGAAACTGCTGGGTCATATGGTTGTTCTATTTTTAGTTTTTTGAGAAATCACCATACTTTCTTCCATAGTGACTGCACCACTTTACATTCCCACCAACAGGGTACAAGGCTTCTCCTTTCTCCATGTCCTCACCAACATTTGTTTTTTGTGTTCTTTTTGATGACAGCCATTCTGACAGGTGTGAGGTGATGGCTCATTGTGGTTTTGGTTTTCATTTCCCTGATGGTTACCGATGTTGAGGTACCCAACTTCTTAAAGACACAGAAAACTGTTCAGCAGCTCACATAAAAAGAATTACTTTCTATGGAACCACTAAAAGCAAAGTTTAGAAAATGTGCTAAAGCAGTCCTTAGGCTAAATGGGGGAGGGGTGTGTACACTTCAAGGGACGCAAATCCAGGATTCACAGGGTGAACCATAGCTAGAAACAGGTCACTCGGAATTAAGATGCCTACTAAGCTGCCAAGAGAGCAAAAAGCCAAAATAAAACACCGACAAAACTTTCCCCCCTAATGAGTGGGTAAGAAGCGTACGGACACAAGGCTAAAGCACTGTTCTGGCAGTGACATCTTCTCCCACCCAACCAATCTCCGTTCAACCCTTCTGCGGGCAGCTGGGGCGACAGAGACCCCAGAAGGGGATCTTAGCAAGGATACCTCCGGGAGATACGAAGCGACTGCACAGGTTTCCTTTCCTTTCCGAATCTAGCCCACGTGCACTTAGACGCTCTGCCGCCTGCAACTCGGAAATAGGCCTCTCCGGGAAAACAACCGAGTCAGATTCTAGACCTCATTCAGCGTCCCAAAAAGGCCACAACGGCTCTCCGCTAAGCCCGCTGAAAGATATCTTTCCAAAGCTGTGAGAAACCTGAGGTTCCGGCTCCGAACTCAGAAAGGGGCGAGACAGCAGCGGGGGCGCTCCGATCCTATCGCTCTCACCTTATAGAGGATGACGGTCCTGCCGCTGTCCGTCACTAGAAACTGGTCTGTTTTGTCGCTCTGCTCCACTCCAAGGGGGCCGTCAGGTCCGGAACCCAGCGGTACCGCAGTCAAAGTGAACCCTTCCTCCAAGGCTGCCATTTTGGTCCAACTTACGGAAGGCCGCGCGTCCGTCCCGGCAGGCTTCGCGCTTTCTCTCGTGAGAACTGGATTAGTTCTCGCCGACTGGATTAGTCACTCGCTAACTGAGATACCTGCTCCCTGAGCCTGCGACCTCTGGCGGGTGGAGATCGCTAGCGGCGCTGCGGACGCCGTCGGGTAGGCGGGGCCTGGACTTTGCGTCTAGACTCCGCCTCCCAGGCCACACCACCGAGTCCAGGTGTACTGCTCTAGACAGGGAAGAATGGGCGGGCGGGGGAGATCTTACCTGTTAGGTACTGCATCCGCTGCCCCTTATTCAGCTACGGACTTGAGAGGCTGAAGGATGAGCGTGGCAAGTGGCCGACTATAAATAAACTAGATTTTTTTAGTTGAAGCGAACTCTCTAGGAATTACTAACACGGCTTCAAAGAACAGTGTCCCAAAGGAAAAATATTTCTCTCTTCAGATTAACTCTTCATAACGTGCTGTACCTAACTGAAATGCCTAATACCCCCTGCTTCTCAGAACCCGCCACAAAGGTCTAGTCTCTGCGGCCTTTTGGGCCTCTCAGGTTGTCTGTCCCCCATAGCTCTCTGAGCACCCGCGGGGAAATCTCTCCAGCTTACAGGAAATTCAGACTTGTCTGATGAAGCAGGTGACGTTCAAGATCCCTCTGGGCAATTTTTGACAAGACCATTTTTGGGAGAGATTTTTAAGATAAACATGACTGATTCAATCAATAATATAAAAACTCAAAAGAGATAAATTATGCATGTTCTTAGGGCGAAACCATGTAAATAGGCAATTATTAACAGATATGTACTATGTGCTGCATCACAAAGCAAAATGCCTCCACCTCAGTTTAGATTAAGCATCCACACGGATCACCTTGTGTGTGTTTGCTCGTGGCCACAGCATTATAACACAGGAGATAGGAGATTATGCAGCTATTATGAAAGAATCAAATACCTACAGTAAATTCTTTTTTTTTTTTTTTTGGCCTCACCATGCAGTATGTGGGATCTTAATTCCCCGAACAGGGATGGAACCTGTGCCCTCTGCAGTGGAGGCGTGGAGTCCTAAACACTGGACCGCCAGGGAATTCCCTACTGTAGGTCTTTTTTTTTTTTTAATTTTATTTTTGGCTGCGTTGGGTCTTTGTTGCTGTGCGCGGGCTTTTCTCTAGTCGCGGCGAGCGGGGGCTACTCATCGTTGCGGTTTGCGGTCTTCTCATTGCGGTGGCTTCTCTTGTTGCAGAGCGTGGGCTCTAGGCACACGGGCTTCAGTAGTTCTGGCTCACAGCCTCTAGAGCGCAGGCTCAGTAGTTGTGGTGCATGGGCTTAGTTGTTCCGTGGCATGTGGGATCTTCCTGGACCAGGGCTCGAACCCGTGTCCCCTGCATTGGCAGGCCGATTCTTAACCACTACGCCACCAGGTAAGCCCTAGTAGGTCTTTTGTTTTTTCAAAGTGCCTAAGGAGGTTGACTTTGAATTTGTGGCCCCTTTGTTATTTGGAAAAGAAATACAGTGAGATTCAGCCTAGACATCCTGGCCTCTGTGAAACCTTTCTTTTTCTCTCAGCACAGTCTCTCTACTGAACCGTGTTTTGCACCTACTGCCCATGTTTGAGATGCTGGGCTAGACACCTCCTCCTCCAGGAAGTCTTCCCTGACTGAGACTGGATTAAATGTCTGATTCAGGGCACCCGTGTTATTGGTACATCCAGTACTGGAATAGCCCAGTTACTCATGTATTTCCCCCATTATGTTTATTTCTTTGAAGGGACTCTGGATTTATCACTAGTATCTGGCATAGTGCCTGTCCCATTAATATTTGGGGGACTAATGAATAAAGAGTGAAAGTTCATTCATAATTCTGTACATGTGCTTTCCCTCTTCTTCAGCTTGAAGACTTTAAAACAGGGGTTCTCAAACTTTGTGATTTCAGGATTCCTTTACACTCTTAAAAATTATTGAGGACTGCAAAAAGCTTCTGTTTTTATGAGGTATATCTATTGATATTAACTGTATTAGAAATTAAAAGTGGAGAGTTGAGAAATATGTATTTATTCATTTGAAAATAATAAATGTAAACACGTTAACATAAATAATAGGACTTCCCTGGTGGTGCAGTAGTTAAGAATCCGCCTGGGGACACAGGTTCAAGCCCTGGTCCAGGAAGATCCCACATGCCGTGGAGCAACTAAGCCCATGTGCCATAATTACTGAGCCTGAGCTCTAGAGCCCGTGGTCCGCAACAAGAGAAGCCACTGCAATGACAAGCCCACACACCGCAACAAAGACCGAACACAGTCAAAAAATAAATAAATAACTTTATATAAGCATAAATAACATTTTTATAAAAAATAATTTGAGAAACAATTTAGTGAGAAGAGTGGCATTGTTTTACATTTTTGCAAATCTCTTTAATGTCTGGCTTAATAAAAGGTAACCAGATTCTCATATCTGCTTCTGGACTCAGTCCATTGTGGTATCACATGTCATACCATACCAAAAGAGCTCCGTAGTACTCCCCAAAAGGAAAATAACATCTGAAGAGTTTGTCTTCATGGACTCTCTGAAAGGACCTCAGGACTCCCAAGGGTTGTACCCAGACTTGCGCTTGAAGAGCAAGTATAAGGATCAAGTTTACCTGCCTGGGAAGGGCGAGATCAAAGTTCCTGGTTCCAGAAAAGAGAGATGGAGCAAGCTTTCCTGAGTTCTGGAGTCTGGGCTAGGTGTAAAGACCCTGAGGGAGTCAAAATAGGAAGCAAACGTGGGAGGGCTTTCACCTTGGAAATGAAAACTAAGCCCAACCTTCCTGGTACCCAAGAGACCTTAGGGCAAGGAAAAGAACAGCTGCTCTAGGAAGGCTACTGAACTTCTTACAGACGCTAAGAATTGGAACAACTCTGACTCTTATTTTTAGCCCTAGAAAAGATTATGCGACTGGAGATAGATCTTTAAATTTTCTTTGTTTCTTTCTCTTTTTGGATCAGTGTTATCAACTAAATTGTGTCCATCCTCCCACCCCACCCCCCAACTCAATTTATCTGTTTCCTTTTTATCACAGTTTTAAACTATTTTATCTATTTGTTTGCTCATTACCTAGGCTCCCCCACTGTATCATAAGCTTCTTGAGGGTAGCCGGTCCCTATCTGTCCTACTTGCCTATGCATCCTCATTTCCAAGCACTTCGTAGGCACTCAGTAAGAAATGTGCCATTTGATTGAACGAGTCACTTTACATCTTTGTATTCATGGCACCAGCAGTTGTATCTGATCCATATAAAGAGTTGAATACATGCTTGTTGGATAAATCACCCTTATATGGCAAGCCATTGCAATAAATGGGAAGCTCACTTGACCCATTAGGATAAAGTAAGACTTAACAGATTGAGAAACCCAGAACTGCACTGGCATGTTTGTCCGTAAATTTGAGTCTAAGAAGATCGCAGCCCTTTTTGGAAGGACACCAGCTGTAATGAGGGCACTAGGAGTCTTCTGCAACCTAGCCTAAGATAAGAATGGGTCAAAATGTTCCACTTCCAAGATGAATCAATCAAGGTCAATGAGCAAGAGCAAGGCCTGGCTATCCATCACTGGTTAGAGACGTTTAAGGGCTGGTCTTCAAAGGCAGCTGTGACCCTGTACATTTTAATGTGAGCTGTGGATGTTCATTCTATCTGGATGGTTTGTCATGTTTATGCTGCTTGGCTGCCTAGCTATGAAGGCTGGGGGAAGATACTGCCTCTCACATTCAATTCCTAGAATAGAATCAGGTGATAAATATACAATGAATAAATCTAATTATATAGTAGGGATGCCTGCCCATATTCAAAAGGGAGAATGTTACCCATTATAGATTTTTCATGGAAGGTTGCCAGTTGATGACTTGTGCATTGCTTGAATGGGATATAGTAAATTCTTTGCCAAAGGAACATTTCTAGAAGCACCATTCTGAGAACAAGATGGATGGTAGATATATATATTCTACCAAATCTCCACATTATATGGAAGTTTTTTTTTTTTTTTTTGCGGTAGGTGGGCCTCTCATTGTTGTGATCTCTCCCATTGCGGAGCACAGGCTCCGGACGCACAGGCTCAGCGGCCACGGCTCACGGGCCCAGCTGCTCTGCGGCGTGTGTGAACTTCCCGGACTGGGGCACGAACCCGTGTCCCCTGCATTGGCAGGCGGACTCTCAACCACTGTGCCACCAGGGAAGCCCTATATGGAAGTTTTAATGGTGCTTAAATAAAGGTTTAAGTTACTCTGAGATATGTTTTCCAGGTTTAGAATCTCAAAATGCCTTTGAGGCCACAGAAATGAACTGGACAATATTACTGGCACTCAGGCAGACACCTCTGAAGATGTTTCCCACAGCAAATATCAGAGATAAAGGAAGAATCTAAGCTCTTTTTTCATAATCTGTATACATTTCAGTCTAATGCTAGTGCCCTCCCAGTGAATGCCAAAACCCAATAGCTGTGTTTGGAATTTGAGGTCAAGCAAGCATTTGTGGTTTAATTGCAATAGGATAGGGAAATGGGAGAAAAGACCTGGGTTGAGGGGTTTTAGATGGGTGGGCAGAGTCAAATGCTCACAAAACCCAACAATGTTCAGGAAGAGTTTGGGCTGGGCCACTTGTCATCACCAGGGGTCCAAGTTGAAGTCAGGGGAGCCCTGAACAGTGACCAGAACTCTGTAAAAGGGAGTGCTGGCAGGTGAATGAATAAACACCCTGAGAAAGGTCTGGTCACCGGAAGTAGTTTCCAGTCACTGGACTGAGGATCAGGGTGAAGCAAGAGCAGGACAGGGCTTCAGATCTGGTTGGAAACCCCTGAAACTCCTCCCTTGTCTCCCAGATCCAAACTGTACCAATGCACTTGTTCATTTCCCAAATACTGATGAGTGCCTAGGAGCTGTGAATTCCACAGCGAAGGAGACAGGGGGAGTTCTTCTTCTCAGAGAACTCGCAGTTCAGTGGTGGGAGACAATCTGCTCAAGAAAAGTCTCCCTAAAGATGAGACCTTTCCACTGAGATTTGATGGACAAGAAGGGGTCAGGTGAGGGGGAGACTAGATGATGATGAGATTGAGGCAGGCAGGGACCTTAATTTTGTAGGGCTCTCTGTAAGCTGGATGAGGAGTTGGCACATTCTAAATGCAATAAGGAGTCATTGAAGGGTGTTAAGCTAAGGTCTGACTTCTGTTTCGAAAAGATCATCCTTGCTCCCAAGTGGAGAATGGTTCAGAGGTGAATAAAAGTAGAAATAGATATACCAGTTTTGAGGCTCATTGTTCTAGATGCAACAGACGGTGGTTTGTGGTAGGTGATAATAGTGGAGATAGAAAAAAAATGCACCAATTCAGGATGGGATTTAGTGGGTAGGGTCAACAGGATGGCGGATAGATTGAGTGTGGCAGTGAGAGGAAGAGAGGAATTAAGGGCATGTTTGCCTGAGGGACCAGGTGGGTTGGGATGTTCTTTACTGACACGGGGAAGGAGATGATTTCGCAGGGAGTGGTTTGAGGAGGTAGACCCAGAGTTCTATTTTGACTGTGTTCAGTTTGAGATGCCAAATAAGTGGGTAGCTCATGGGATCCTGGCATCCCTGGCAGAGGCTCAGGTTGGAGATGTAGATTTGGGCCTCATCGGCACAGGGAAGGTGTCTAAAGCAATGGGAACCGAGTAGATCCCAAGTGCTGTTGATTTTATCTTCTAAAATTCGCTCCAGTGGCTCACCTCTCTCCTTCTCCACCGCCACCCCTCAAGTCCAAGCCCCTCTTACTTGGCCACTGTAATTGCTTCCTTGTCTCCCTGCTTCTCCACTTGCCCCCTTCCAATCTGTAGCCAGTATGATCTATTTACAATTCTAATCAGATTATGCCACCTCTGCTTAAAATACTTTAATACCTTGGCCTCAAGATGAACAAGATCAAATCCTTACCTGACCCACAAGTAGGGCTGCCAAACAAAACACAGGATGCCCAGTTGAATCTGAATTTCAGATAACACATAATTTTTTAGTATAAATAGATCCTATGCAATTATTCATTGCGTATCCGAAATTAAATTCGACCTGGCATCCTGTTTTTTGGCCATGCCATGCAGTACTCAGGATCTTAGTTCCCCGAACAGGGATCGAACATGCACCCCCTGCAGTGGAAATGCAGAGTCTTAACCACTGGACCACCAAGGAAGTCCCCATCCTGCATTTTTATTTGGTAAATCTGGCAACCTTTTCCACAAGGGCTTTGCAAGATCTGACCCCTATTACTCTTTCCTGCCTCACCTCTCATCAAATATCCCTTGTTTCCTGACTCAAGCTATATTGTTTTGGAATAGGCTATGCCCTCTCCCACCTCAGGGCCTTTGTACATGCTATTTCCTTTGCTGGGAATGCTTTTAGCTTCTCCTAAATCAACTAACTGCCGCATACTTTTCACATCTCAGTCTCCACTGAATAGCCCTCTTTTCCTTGTGTTCTATGCTCTCCTAGTATGATGTAACTTTCCTTCACTGACCCTGTATCAAGTAGCAGTTACACATTTATTTGTGTGATTATGTAAGTATTATATATCTTTTCCATTAAACAATAAGGTGAGAGACCAGATTTATTTTTGCTCACTTCTGTGTCCCCTGTGCTCTCCTAGTGTCTGCTACATAACAGGCACCATGAAAGGAAAAAAGGAAGGAAGGAAGGAAAGGAAAAAGAAAAAAAGGATGAAAGACTGTACTAGATTATAGAATAAATTATATCAGGACCAGAATGAAGAATGAGGACCAAAGCCGAGATTGGCCCTGTGACCCAGTTCACTAGGAGGGTCAGGAGGGGATGCAGGCTGAAGATAAAGCACCCAGGTCAGCCTAGGAGGAGGGTAACTTAATAGTTTGCCTCAATGTTTTGGGGATGGGGCTAAAGAAGAGGTTTGAGGCTGCTTAAACTCTTTCTACTCCTAAACTCTATTTGGTCTGGCAAATGGGGCAGCCTGGGGGTGGGTACTGATGGGCTTATTTGTGGAATTGCTTCTAAGGGAAAGGTCAAGTGGGTCTGGGCTAGGCCCCTGTTCAGCTCTCTGGGAATTGTTTCCCACCACTCCCATGTCCCATGAGTAAGGATGAGGGTGTGTATGGATTAAAGACAAGCAATGCAACTAAGCCCCTCCTCCTCAACCAGCCCTCCAAAATAATTTCATTCTATTCTTAACTTAAACTTTTAGTTGACTACCTTTTTTTGTATAAATACAGATTTATAAATTGCTTACGTTTTGTCTTAGTAATGAAGTCAGAAGGAAAGGAGCAAGAGGGTTGGTGCTTTTGACATAAACATTTCCACTTTTCTGCTAAACATTTTTTGGGGGGGCTCTCTTCATGGCAAATGTTAGTTATACCTAGTTTTTTTTCTCATCTAAATTTTAATGTTTGGAAATAGAGTGGCCACTTATGCTTAGAATTTTGCAGTTTATGTAGTGTTTTCATATCAATAAATTATTTTTTATGGAACTAAATTAGATTTAATTCCAGTAAAATTAAATTCATTATCTCAAAAAACAGATGACTTCTTCCCTGAATTACATTTAATTAGTATCTATACGTGTTATTAAAAATATGCACACACACAAGGAATCCCCAAACTCTAGAAGAGCTACATTCCCAAAGCTAGTTTGAGAGTCAATTGTTTTGAACTCAGTCCAAATTTCCTCACGCTCTTTAGGGAAACCAGGCAAACCTCAGTGCAGCTGAAGGACCGTAAGTATCACCTTTATGTTAGCGTTCAAAACCCCAGAGAACATGGTTCAATAGGAAAATGTTTTCTAGAGTTTGGGATGTCAGAAAGACATCTTTTTTTCTTCTTTTTTTTTTTGGCACGTGGGCTCAGTAGTTGTGGCTCTCAGGCTCTAGAGCACAGGCTCAGTAGTTGTGGCACACGGGCTTAGTTGCTCCTCAGCATGTGGGATCCTCCCAGACATGGGCTCGAACCCATGTCTCCTGCATTGGCAGGCAGACTCCCAACCACTGGGCCACCAGGGAAGTCCCAGAAAGACACCTTTATCTGCTAGAATCTAGACAAGGGTGGTGGCTTCCATTGTCTCAGTGGGGGTAGGCGATGGGGAGGTGGATTTGAGGGAAGGTCTTGGAGACCCAGTGGCAGGCATTATGGAGGCTGGGACTAGGGTTAGAGAGCCATTATGTGTACAGCCATTATGAATAACCCAGATGTTTGAGCTGGAGACCACCTTTTAGAGGAAAGTAAAATAGCAAATGCCTCCAAATAGGAGAGAAGAGAATACCACGTGACATCTTAGGGGTCCCCTTTATAGGTTCCAACACTCCCTCTGGGAAGAAAGACTCTCAGATTGTCCCCTCGGAAGATTTTACTTTTTAATCCACCTTTCCTTGGTTTTCACTTGAAGAATCAAGGAAGATGCAGTGAGGAGGGGAAGGAAAGGAACTCACCCAAAACAATGAAAATAATTGATTCATATTTGGATCCAGATTTGAAGAGGCTAATGTTTAAGCTATGGATGCTTCTTTGGGTACATTTGGTTTAATTTTATTTAAAAGGAATCAATGAAGAGTTTCAGCTGAGGTGCTGGTATTACTTAGCAAAACAAATTAACAAAGTTTTGGCCTTTCTCTTAAACTTTTCTGTGTACTAATCAGATCTGGCTCAAAAGCTATTCATCAGGTTGGGGAGGGTATCTTATTATGCTAAAAAGCTTTTTCATCTAGATGTAAATTAGACCTAGCATATCAGAAAAAAGGGAAGTTTTTGACATTTTTATATTCTGACAATAACATCATATTGCTCAAAAGAATCTGAATATAACACACTATTGACCCACCAGATAAACTGAATTAGTCAGTTTGTTGTTGTTGTTTTAAAAATCGAAGCACCCTCATTTAATTCTCTTTACTGGAGTAAAACATAATTATTTTACAACTTGCATGCATGGAAATGAAGCAGGTTTTGCATGTCTGGATTCATCTGTACCATTCTTTTCGAGCAGAAACATCTTTCACCTTATTCTTGAAACGCCATTCTTTTTACTCGAGGTGTTGTTAATGTTTGTTTAAGTCCTAGAAAAGGAATACAAATTTGCATTTCTTACATAAGTTTCCTTTGGAAAACTTGTTTCTAGAAATGACATTTCAACCTACTTCCCAACTGCTTTTAGCTACCTCGTGTGGTTGAAAGGAAGAGACTCACTCAAAATAGACTCAAAATGAAAGGAGCTCACATAATGATGGAGCTCTAGGGAACAGCCATCCTCACTTCCTCATGAGCTACCTGCTCTTTCTTTTTTTTAAGTTCTTAAATGTTATTTATTTATTTTTGGCTGCGTTGGGTCTTCCTTGCAGTGCGTGGGCTTCTCATTGCGGTGGCTTTTGTTGCGGAGCACGGGCTCTGTGTGCACGGGCTTCAGTAGCTGCAGCACACGGGCTCAGTGGTTGTGGTGCACGGGGTCAGTAGTTGCGGTGCACAGGCTCTAGGCACGCAGGCTTCAGTAGCTGTTGCGCGTGGGCTTAGTTGCTCCGTGGCACATGGGATCTTCCTGGACTAGGGCTTGAACCTGTGTCTCCTGCATTGGCAGGTGGATTCTTAACCACTGCACCACCAGGGAAGTCCCTACCTGCTCTTTATCATGGAGCTTTTATTTGAATTTGCCTGTACCCTCTCTTTTTCTCATGATTCTTCAGCAGCAGCTTCTGTTACCAAGCGGCAATCTTATTTTTACATACCTGCCATTAAGATATAAAATATGCCACTTACTGTTACACTTGAAGAAATGAACGCTCAGAAAGATGAAGTGATTTGCCAACATCACACAGCTTTAGAAAACTTCTGTTAAAAAATGCAATACAGGGCTTCCCTGGTGGCGCAGTGTTTGAGAGTCCGCCTGCCGATGCAGGGGACACGGGTTCGTGCCCCGGTCCGGGAAGATCCCACATGCCGCGGAGCGGCTGGGCGCGTGGGCCA
This sequence comes from Mesoplodon bidens, assembly GCF_964165515.1. Taxonomy (NCBI): domain Eukaryota; kingdom Metazoa; phylum Chordata; class Mammalia; order Artiodactyla; family Ziphiidae; genus Mesoplodon; species Mesoplodon bidens. The sequence continues at coordinate 45,511,736 of NC_138179.1, read as the reverse complement.
TGGCCGCTGAGCCTGCGCGTCCGGAGCCTGTGCTTGGCAACGGGAGAGGCCACAACAGTGAGAGGCCCGCATACCGCAAAAAAAAAAAAAAAAAAAAAAAAATGCAATACACAGGAAAGTATGTTTACCAGCTTATCAGATAGTTTTCTCTCACAAAACAATCCTTTAAAATGTCTGATACAGGCTATAAAATGAACGAAACTTGAAAACATTATGCAAAGTGACATAAGCTAGATACACAAGGACAAATATTGTATGATTCCATTTATAGAAAATATCCAGAATAGGCAAATTTATAGAGACAGAAAGTAGAACAGAGGCTATTGGGGGCTAGAGGGAGGGAAGGATAGGGAGTTATTGTTTATTGGGTACAGAGTTTCTGTTTGGGATGGTGAAAAATTTATGGAAATGAGTGGTGATGATTGCACAGCATTGTGAATATACTTAATGCCACTGAATTGTACACTTACAAATAGTTAAAATGGTAAATTTTATGCTTTGTATATTTTACCGCAGTTTAAAAATAGCCAAAAGAAAAAAATGTTTGAAAGCTGTAATGAGCATGTTTTAGTAGAAAGAAAAACTGATACGGCCTCAATGATATATTTTGTTTTTATTTTTATTTATTTAATAAATTTATTTATTTAATTTATTTTTGGCTGTGTTGGATCTTCGTCACTGCGCGCAGGCTTTCTTTAGTTGAGGTGAGTGGGGGCTACTCTTCATTGTGGTGCTCAGGCTTCTCATTGCAGTGGCTTCTCTTGTTGCGGAGCACAGGCTCTAGGCGCGCAGGCTTCAGTAGTTGTGGCACACGGCCTCAGTAGTTGTGGCACATGGGCTTAGTTGCTCTGCGGCATGTGGGATCTTCCCAGACCAGGGCTCGAACCCGTGTCCCCTGCATTGGCAGGCGGGTTCTTAACCACTGTGCCAACAGGGAAGCCCTTTGTTTGTTTTTAAAAGTAAAGGTTTTGTGGGGCAAGGTGAGGGGGTTGGGATGAAGGGGCTTGGCTATAAAGGGACAGTATTCGCGAGTTCTGCAGTGATAGAATAGTTCCGTGTATCGAATGTGGCAGTAGTTACATGAAGCTAAACAGGTGATAAAATTGCATAGAACCAAACACATACACACTTGCACACACACAAAAGGGTGCATGTAAAACTGGTGAAATCTGAATAAGTTTTATGGACTGTACCCATGTCAGTTTCTTGGTTGTGATATTGTATGGTAGTTATACAGGCTGTTATCATTGGGGGAGGCTGGGTTAAGTGTGTATAGGACATCCATGTACATTTCTTTGTAACTTCCTTTGCATCTATAATTATTTCAAAATAGAAAGTTGACATCAGCACAAAAACTGGGACTTCCCTGGTGGTCCAGTGGTAAAGAATCTGCCTTCCAATGCAGGGGACGTAGGTTTGATCCCTGGTCGGGGAAATAAGATCCCACACACTGCGGGGCAACTAAGCCCGCTCTCCACAACTACTGAGCCCACGTGCCTCAACTACAGAGCCCACGAGCTCTGGACCCTGCGTGCCACAATTAGAGAGAGAAAATCCGCACGCCACTACTAGAGAGAAGCCTGCACCACAGTGAAAGATCTCACATGCCTCAACAAAGATCCTGCATGCTGCAACTAAGACCCGACACAGCCAAAAAAATAAATAAAATAAATAAATATTAAACACACACACACAACACTGACAACAAAAAAGTAAAGACTGCAGTCAGATTCTGAACTAACTTGCGGGTAAACCTGATACCTTGTCCTTATTATGAGTGAGAAATGGCCATTCTCCCTGAGAAAAATTCTCTATTCCCCAGGAATGACTCTCACGTGGCTCAGGAGGGGATGACACACAGACTGTTACCTTCCTTTTTGGAGCATGTGTGCAATCCATCATCACATTCTTTCCAAGAAGTTAAATGAAAACACTTTGAAAGGACTCTGCTCTGTCCTTACCAAGGTTCTATTAGAACCAGGAAATCACTGATTCTAAACTAAAATTCTCGAGTTTTTAATTTGATTCTCTCTTGGTTAAAAAAAACAAGCAGAAAAACCAACCAAACAAAACTTGTTGGCACATATATGGTAGTTTTCAGGAAATACTCAAGTAAAAATGCATTAAATGTTTGTTATCAATGAAAGCTTGAAAACAAAATCACTTAAAATTGATATTTGTTCAGAAACAGACTCTGGAAACAAACTTATGGTTACCAAAGGGGAAAGCCTGTGGGGAGGGATAAATTAGGAGGTTGGGATTAACATATACACAATAGAATATGTAAAATAGATAATCAACAAGGACCTACTGTATAGCATAGGGAACTCTACTTAATGTTCTGTAATAACCTGTACAGGAAAAGAACCTGAAAAAGAATGGATATATGCGTATGTATAACTGAACCACTTTGCTGTACACCTGAAACTAACACAACATTGTAAATCAACTATACCCCTACATAAAATAAAAATTAAATTAAAAAAATTGATGTTTGTTTATTCAATTAAATGCAATTCCTTATGCTTTTCTTTCTGTAGTAGCCAGTCATCATTTCTAAGCTAGGGAAGGCACTGAACATTTAAATAAATCAGAGAACTTCTTTGTCTAGACTTGCCCTTCATCATATGAACACCCCAAAAGAGAGTATTAAGATATTAAACAAACAAAGGACTTACGTGGGAAGTGGATGCTAGCCATTGCTTAATAACTTGAGAATAGTGAAATTTTAAAACTACAAATACTTGTTTAAAAAGACAAATGTTCTAGGGGCTTCCCTGGTGGCGCAGTGGTTGAGAGTCCGCCTGCCGATGCAGGGGACACGGGTTTGTGCCCCGGTCCGGGAAGATCCCACATGCCGCGGAGTGGCTGGGCCCATGAGCCATGGCCGCTGAGCCTGTATGTCCGGAGCCTGTGCTCCGCAACGGGAGAGGCCACAACAGTGAGAGGCCCGCGTACCACAAAAAAAAAAAAAAAAAAAAAAAAAAGACAAATGTTCTTATTCATACGCTCTCAGTGGAATTGTAAATTGGTACAATTTTCTACAGAAGAGATATTGTCAGTAAACACTCAAAGTCATAAAAATATTTATATCCTTTGACCTAGTAATTCAATTTCTGGGAATTTATCCAAAACAAATAATTAGAAAGAAGACATAGGGACTTCCCTGGTGGTCCAGTGGTTAAGACATGGCCTTCCATTGCAGCGGGTGCAAGTTCGATCCCTGGTCAGGGAGCTAAGATCCCACATGCCATGTGGCCAGAAAACCAAAACATAAAACAGAAGCAACATTGTAACAAATTCAATAAAGACTTTAAAAAATGGTCCACATCAAAAAATCTTTTAAAAAAAGACATAAACTATATTACAAAGATGTTCCTAACAACCCTATATAACAAAATCCAGAAAATAACCTATATGCCAAATACTAAAGGAATGTTTAAGTAAATGATAGATTTCCAACCCAATGGAATATCACACAGCTATGAAAATGATGGCCATGCTATGTACCAAATGTAAAGGTGTTTATAAAATAATTCAAAATCCTTGAAGTGTTTTGTAGAAAGGTATGCATCTATGAGCTACCTTCCACAGAAGAAAGAGCAAATTCCAAAGTACTTAATGAAGGTGAAAAGAAAATTCACGATCTTGGGTCTGTATAATAGATTTTAACAAGATGCAAAGAAATGGAATAACCCTAAGATAAGAGTGGGAAAATTCAAACTCATAGACATGTTTCTAAATTTCCAAGCTGTGTTCTGGGAAGAGGTACAGCACACGTTAGTACTGACGACTGGCTTTAACAGCAGACTGCACATGGAGAGCAGGAAGCTATCTTTGGACTGCTCTGAATATAATCACTTGTGTGCTAAAGATCACAGAGTGAGTCCCAAGGGTTGCTAAAGAGCAGTAAACTGTCAGCATCTTGCATGCAGAATCCCTTGGGCACAGGAAAGTAATTTTGGAATACGATTTTTTAAAAAAAATCACAAAGGTCCAGATTTGTCTGCCCTCAAACACCCTTGAGTAACAGATGGCCAAATCTCCTTTCTATAAGTTAAAAGAGGGGGAAATGATGATTCCCGGTCCTTAGTGTCTGCCTTTAGTGAAGACAGCTGGTACTTCTAGTTAAACATAATTATCCCCTAAATTCCAGGTGTTTGATTCAGCTGTGTAATGTTGCTGTACCGAATGGCTGGATTCAGAAGGACCTGAGGCCACGTCCAGTTTCTTTGGCTACTTATTAGTTCAAGTCCTCCATGCTGGGACCGGGCAAGAACATTAAGGCAAAGTTAGTTCCAGGCCGTTTCCAGTTTTCCCAAGTGAAGAAGTAGTTAAATGTTTGGACTTGAAGGAGATATCCTACTAGATTAGATGCTGTAGAAAAGGGAGAATTTATGGAGGTGTGGAATACTAGAGGGCTAAAAATTAAGCAGAGAAAGTCAATATAATAAACTTGTAAACAGGGCTTGTCTGGATCAGCCACACAAGTTACAGGCTCACACACACACACGCATGCACATGCACACGAATGTACACGTACACATAGGTTGATTGTTGTTCCAAAGCCATCAAAGCTTCAGGCTTGAGACTAAAATTTTCATTTAGGGATATTTCAGATCAGGGCTAGGAGAAACGATACATGATTGATCTTAAACCTGAGAGGCCAAGGTACAGTTGGAAGTTGGAGGCAAAAAATCCCAAGTGAATATAGTGAAGGAAACAGGAAGTTTTAGAAAAGAATGTGGGTGTGCAGAAATCTAAGAGTAACACTCAAATGAGATAACATCATGATTAAAAGCTGTACAGGGAAACTGGTGATGGGATAAATATCTATACATTTAACATCAGGCAACCTATATAGTTTGGCCCCAGGAAGAAACAGCCAGCCTGGCTGTACCGAGTTCGCTTTCAGCCAGCAACTATGTGTGGGAAGTTCGTGTGTTTTGAAGAACAAATGAAAAGGCAGGGCAGCACGTGCCACAACTGCTGAAGCCTGCACCACAGCAACGAAGACACAATGCAGCCAAAAATAAATAAATAAATAAATAAATAAATAAAAATTTAAAAAAATGGCAGGGCAGGAGTGGTAATGGTGAATTTGCAGCTTGAAACTCAAGCATGTTTTAATTAACTGAATTAGTGTACATGATCTGGCAACCATCTTCAAGTGTAGTTATAGTGCACTGTTAGAGGAAGCTGTGGCCTGGCACAATCAGAGATTAAGGCACACAATGTGGATGTTCCTTGGCATATACCCAGACAAAGCTCTAATTCAAAAAGATACATGCACCCCTATGTTCACAGCAGCACTATTCACAATAGCCAAGACATGGAAGCAACCTAAATGTCCATCGACAGAGGAATGGATAAAGAAGATGTGGTACATATATACAACAGAATATTACTCGGCCATCAAAAAGAATGAAATAATGCCATTTGCAGCAACATGGATGGGCCTAGAGTTGATCATACTAAGTGAAGTAAGTCGGACAAAGACAAATACCATATGATATCACTTATACGTGGAATCTAAAAAATAATACAAGTGAACATATCTACAAATCAGAAACAGACTCACAGACATAGAGAATAGACTTGTGGTTGCCAAGGGGGATGGGGGGTGGGGGAGGGAGGATTGGGAGTTTGGGATTAGCAGATGCAAACTATTATATATAGAATGGATAAACAACAAGGTCCTATTGCACAGCACAGGGAACTATATTCAATATCCTGTGATAAGCCATAAGGGAAAAGAATATGAAAAAGAATATATATATGTATATGTATAACTGAATCACTTCGCTGTACAGCAGAAAGTAACACATTGTAAATCAACTGTACTTCAATAAAAAAAAAAAAGGATATTGACATGCGTTACAGGATTGAATAGGAGGGAGAGGTGTGTCTCTGCTTAAGCTCCGAGGAGCCTATTGAAAAATGGGTGCTAAAGCATTTCTGTGCTCCTCCTCCTGTCCCCAGAGGACGCTTTTGTGAACAACAGGAGCTACTTGAGATGGAGAAACCACCGTCAGATCAGTCATTTCAGCTCAGCTTACCTGGCTTGCCCTGCGGTGGAGAGAATCTGGTGGCCCCTTCAGGTGGTGTTCCTACAGATTCCCTGGGGGATGCTTTATCTTGGTTACTACTCAAGACCCTTGCCTCACATTTGATGAGGGGTAACCAAGCACCTGATGGGTGGATGGATGAGTTTGCATGTGTATCCCACTGGGTTATATTCACCTTGGGTATTTTTTGGCTGGATAGTTAGAGCTGGCACCCAGGCATTTCTAACCAAGGGCCCAGCCCTGAAGACACCATACGCCTATTAGCAGGCCAGGCTTCTTTGCACACAAGTCCCCTAGAACTGGGTCTAAGTACCAGCCTTTGGCTTGTTCTTTCTCCCTTGATAGCTTCTTTCCCATCAACCCCCAAGTTCCCAATAGTTAACATTCCCTTGGGAAGATCTGAGAGAGAGAGGACGCTACACTTGGAAAGAAGATTGCTTTGTACTTTATTTACAACAGAATGTAAGAAAAAGTAAGTTATTATCAATAATAAATAACTGGGAAAAAAACACAAAACAGCCATAAAATGACACAGGAGGATGGCGTATGTGAGGATCAATTTTGTTTGCTTTGCTTGCTGTCTATAACACTGTGCATCCCAAAACTTGGTCCCTCAGCTGTGGTAGTGGTATATTGACTCATTTAATCAAGATCTCAGCTCGAAATGTAAACGCTAAAAATTATACTTGAAGCTACATACAAGTGGCACAGGTATAACATCAACTCAAAGAACCTCTCCTTGGTGACACACACAAACTGAAGGGAGACTTGCAATTCAACAGACAGGCTTTCAATTTTAAGCAAGAACATTTTGAGAGGCTTCTCCTAAAGCATTTGTTAACGACAAAGTAACAATAACAGCATCTGGAAAGGTCTCAACATATTCACATTCTCTTATTGCACTAACTCCTAAAAAGCTTAAACACTTACATTTCAAATGAAAGATTGTTTTGAAGGTAGAACACAGAAGAATCTGGTATGTGTTGCCTCTGTATGCCATTGCCGTGCTCTAGTGTAACACTCGGTTTCAGCAGGAAATAATAGTTTTAAATGATTTATGATCAAGTGCAGCCACTGTTTTTTTTTTAATTTCAAGAATTATGGCTTAGATAGCATATCGTCACCCAGCCTACTGAATCAGATGATCAGAAAGGGACTAAAACTATTTAAACAATCTTTCCCTATTGGATTATCTGAGTACGTATTACAGGTGGAGTAAATTATTCTCTGGCCCTTCTGAAAAGTAAAATTGTCGTTGACCTATGCCAGCCAGTGACGTGTCGTCTCTGAGCCAAAAGATGCTAACGCGAGTAGAATTTTAAAATACGCATAAATCCATTAGCCTTGAAATTTTCATGGAAAAATGATTTCTTGAGAAGTGTCAGAATCTATTCTCTTGTCACTGTTTATTACAGTGTCTTGGAAGAAAACCACATAATAACTTTTGGGGGTCTTTTTGTGTTTTTTAAGTGTCTACATTAGACACACACACTTGTGCTATTTAGAGATTTTCACAACCAAAAACACGGCTAATAAATACCTCCAAATAAATTAAAGCCATTTTCCCTCACACAAGTGCAAGACCAAAATAGAAGGGTTTATAAATTCGTTCACCAGTGAACTCATATTGTTTTGGTTATCACGTAGTAACAAAAATGTCACGGATTCCTTTGTTGTTATGCTTCCTCTTTGCTTTGTCTTATTCCAGCCCAAAAGTAGGAAAATGAAATGGTCTTCAGAGCTGACTTCTGACAAAGTTTATGCGGTAAAAACACCAAGGCCTTCTTATCCTGGGAAAGCACAGCTAAAGCAACAGTGCTGTACTATAGCCAATGAAAAGCACAAGGGCATTTCGTAATTTGAAGTCCATCCAAAGTAATGAAATTTATGGTCATCCTGATGGTCTCCACTAACATGAGACAAAGATCGGGTGAACATACGTGTTATTTTGTGGATTATTTATTTTAATTTGGCTACCAGAGACTTAAAACTGGTGGTGTCAGGTTCACTATATTTATATATATACAGGTATAATACAATTTTGGTGAACAAGGTTGAAGGTTTCCACATTGCAGACAGAGGCACCGAGTTAAGATTCTATTCTTCCCCTAAACATGCTTAATGAATTCAAGTTTCTGCTTTTTTTTTCTTCTAAATTTCCATCATGCAGCCATTTAATTTCCAGCCTTATAGGAATTAATAATGTTCTATATACACATTCATCGCAGGCTTGTACCCCACAATAAACAAATTCATGTATGGAGACTGTGAAATGACACTTGAAAATCAAGACAAGTAAAATACTGAAGTCATTTATGCCTTGTGATGACTGGATTAAATATTCAAAGCAGCTAAAGGAACATCTGCACCCCTCCCCACCGTGAAAATGCACACAAACCACATGTAGACAGAAAAACTCAACATACTTTAAGAGCACACATATTTGTTGGCTAAGAATCACACCATCAGTGGTAGTTTTGCAAGTAACGTCTGTGGTACTATACTGGTTATAAGAGAAAGAAAACTCACAGTAGGAAACCAGAAATTAGCTTTCTAAAGCACATAGAATTGCTGACCTTGATAGCAGAAGCTACTTTACCAAAATGGAAAATTAGCAATGGCATCAACAGAAAAACTAGGTCCAGATGTGTGAACAGCACGCACAAAATGAATTCATTCCATGCAAAAAATCACGATCCCACCCCATCCTGATCTCAGCTTGCAAATGGTAAGCACATATACACACTATGTCACTGTCTTCTGAAAGGAGAATTTTACTTCCAAAGGGAAACATTCTTGTTAAGTGCTACTGTGTGGAAAGGGAGCCATTGAGAAGTCCAAGAGGTCTTGATAAAAGATTGAGTTTTCCCACAAGCAAAAATCATGCTACCATGCAAAGGCGGTGGCTTACTATGGTGCTGTCATCCCTAGGGAAGAGATGCACTGTTGATCTACGCTATTTGCAACGGGTTCCCTTTGAGTTCTGGGTTTATTTATTTATTTATTAAGCTAAATGTCAACCTATAAAGAAATGATCTTGACAATCTGACATATGACTTAGAACACTTGGTGCTGGGCTCGTGGGGCCAGCACCTGCACCTTGGGAGAGTCTGTGAACTGGAAGGACACTAGGCAGAGTGCTATGCTCTGAGAGAGAGAAGCAGGCAGGGTCCACTGGCTGCGAGGCTGTGTAAGAGGAGGAGGATACCCTCCTTGGTCTATGTAGTGTCCTTTGGAATCGGTGTTTGGGGAAGGTCCCTTTCCTGAGGTTGGAGGTTATGGTCAGGAAGGCTAGCTGGGGCCTTGGAGTTGCCCAATTGCCTTGTTCTCTTCCTCTCTTGGGGGACAAAAGGAAATGCTAGATTCTGTTTGCTCTTCCTTCTGTTTAAAGGCAGTGAGGTGCGAAGGTGGCAGTCTTCTCTTTAGATCAAAGGAGAGTTCTCTTTCTGCCACTTTGGTGAGTGATCTTGTCTCCCCTCAACCTCGAGTCTAATTTTGCATTACCAATACTCTCAGAAAAGAAAGCTAGACAGAGGGGCATCTTTTATCACTTTTCCTTTTTACTCTACAGATAGGAGTCAGCCATTCTGCTCATTTTCTCCTCCCACTTGACTGCATTCACTCAACTTCTGTGACATTCCCAATATTTGGATTTCAAGGAAGGAGCAAGAGAATGACAATCTTTTCTAAGGTCTAGTGATGGGCAATCCGTTCCAGGGAGGTCTGGGTGTTATTAAGAGTAAAATGAGGAAGGGGATGGGAGACAACTCTGACGGTGTTAAAGTCCAGGTAGCTTACTCTATCCTTGAACTTCTTTGAATGGGCAAAGAGTCAATGAATTCTACTCAATTAATTGCAAATTCTGAGAATCTTAAAGGATGACGGAAGGTGATAGGTCAAGGTTCGTTGGTATGTGTAGAAAAAAAAAGACGTTTGCCTCACCTGGGCCTCTTGGTTCCTGAACCAAACCATCCCCAAATCAGACAGTTATGGTCACATTCATCCATGTAAATTCTTAAAGATTTCTGAGGCCACAAGGGCACGAAGGGGAAAGTTATTAAAAGACAGAAACAAGTGGAATCTTTATTAAATTCTGTGAAAGGTATAAATAAGTTATCGTTAATTGCACTTGGAGCATCTACACGTTGATAATTAAAATTTCCAAAAAATTTAAAGAGTTAATTAGGCCCCAAATCCTGAGTCAGACTAACCCAAATAGGAATCTCAGTAACTACTGGTATTCAAGTATTGGTAAGGAGCAGTTCAAAATTTAACAATTAGGTATGTTACACCTGAGAATATTTTTGAGAATTTCAGGTTTGATGGGAGGAAACTGACTTCGCTATTTCACTACACCTTGTAACACAGTGGTGCAAAGTTTTCATTTATTTACCCTTGAAGTCCATGCCAACCTCATCAAATGCCCAATAAACAAGGCTTCCTCCCTGGCATCCAGCTGTGGCTACAGAAGATCCCTTCTGTCCTTTGCCAGTCTTACATTTTACATCTAATATGATGCTGTGTGGCATACTTAAGGGATCATATGTGAAATTACTTAACTACATGCACACTCAAGAGATCAAAGGGACATGTTTGAGTGACAAAGCAGTCTTTTTCTATATCAAAAAAAAAAAAATAACAAGACCCCAAACCGAAAATATAAAACCCCATGAAATATTCTTATGAAGTTACTCTGATTTGGGCCGATATGGCTTATCTGAAGAATGTATGCCAGGTAAATTCAGGGTGGCTTTTTTCTCAGGGTCTGGAAGCGTGAGAGTTTCTGGGGCAGACTTTTTCCGGGGCCGATCTTTGGGAACTGACAGAAATTCTGGTGCATCTGTGGAGAGAGGAGTGGATGGAGCACTGGAAGGGGCACTGCGGACTGAGGAAGGCAGCAGGGGAATGCTGGAGATAGAAATGGCAGGGGGGAAAACGCCAATTTTCTTGTTGGTGGCTTCCTGAGTGGCTCGTTCAAATTCTCGGACTTCATCCATTGTCATGTCTTAAAGGAAAAAAACAGAAAGAAGAAAAAAATGAGCAGGTATTTAGAAGAGATGCAAATGGATTCATCTCTCTGCCTGTTTTTAAAGGACCCAGCAGAACTCTACGATAAGGGGATCTCTCCAGATTATAAACCCAAATTATCTTCGAAATGCTAAGCCCTGAATTTTTTTCTTTTTACTGAGGCAGACCTCTGGAAAAAAAAATTCCTTTATGAGTAACCATCCAAGATTTTCCAAAGCACTTTTCAGTGAGTACTTTTAAGTATTCTGAAAAAAAACTTATCAGGAGAGTACAGAAGCATACCGGAGCTGTGTGTGTCTGTGTGTTGTGCGTATGGTATGGTATGCAGAGCTATTATTAGACCTGGCCATCTTTTCTATAAAGGGAAGATTATTAAAGCAATCAACGGCCCCCAAATGATACATACTGTTATCCACTTTAGATCGTGAAAAAATCAGTTCAACTTTATAGGGTAAATAGGCAGATCATCAGAATTTTTCAACATGCTATCCTCTTATTCAATGAATATACTTTATGTATTCTAGGGATTACTTGTTTCCTGACTGTGTATCCAGCCTGAGATTTTTCAGACACTGTGTTTTAATTATTTCTTCTTAAAAAACAAGTAAGATATGACAACAACAACCTGCTAATTATCCCCAAAAAACCAAAAAAACAAAACCATTTCTCAAGGAAACATAAAAAGAAAAAGAGCAGAGAACAAAAGGATAGTATCACATAATGGGTGAGAATTTTATTTAAAAGAAAAAAGAGCATTATTTGGTATTCAAGAAATAAATTCAGTGACGCCTCATTTAACAGGCATTGTCAGATGGTGCAGACTTTCCAAATACCTGAAATGTTATTACGTGAGAAAGTTAAAAAAAAAAAAAAAAAAAATTCCTTTAAATGTAAATCCTTCCCTAATGTAACTAGAGTGAATAATGTATTATATACACTTACTACATTTTAGACATAATACACTGAAGGAATATCACTGTGTTACAATACAGTGATGCCTTCTTTCTTAGGGCCGGTTTGCTTTATATAGCTTAGTATCTCTTCTCTCATTCTTAGAAACTCTACTACTATTACTACTACTATTATGGCTATTACTAATTACTCTCAGTCTGGCTATCCCTGGTATCCTTTGCCAATTTTATTACTGGTAACAGGGAAAACAGATAACTGGGCATAGTAGAAAAAGCTCAGTGAAGGCCTAAAAGATTGTAAAATGTGAAATCTGCTGCCCATGGATTTCTACATCTGTTTTAGCTTCCAGAGACCCATTTTTCATTTGTGGCCTATCCCATGAACTTAGTAGGTGATACCACATTAGCTGATACCACATAAACTAGTATGAAACATAAAGCCCCTTTGGAAATACTAACTATGGAGTTAATATAGTATTAATCATTAGGATATATATATATATAGAGAGAGAGAGAGAGAGAGAGACAGAGAGAGAGACAGAGACAGAGAGACAGAGAGTCATATCATAACATATGAGCAAACCAGGAATATCGTGCAAAAAAACACAAAATCCTTAAGAGGATTTCCTAGGAACAATTATTAAAATTTTCTGAAAGGAAAAAGTTCTTACAAAGGAAATAATAAATTATGCCTGTGTTGACAGAATATGAAATTCAGAACATAGCAAGAACTGTACCTGTAAACTTACCACTTTAAAAAAATACTAAGACTATTAAACAAGCTCAGAAATAAGATTAAGTTCTTTAAAAGGAGGTATTTCAAAACAAAATTGAGAAGCAGCTGCATAGCACAGGGAGATCAGCTCGGTGCTTTGTGACCACCTAGAGGGGTGGGATAGGGAGGGTGGGAGGGAGGGAGGCGCAAGAGGGAAGAGATATGGGGATATATGTATATGTATAACTGATTCACTTTGTTATACAGCAGAAACTAACACACCATTGTAAAGCAATTATACTCCAATAAAGATGTTAAAAAAAAAGTATAGGAAAAATAAAAACAAATTGAGACTCAGAAAAATTTCAGTGAATTTCAGCAAAAGCTCAGCAGTATGTTTCTGCTATAATAAATGACACCATCTTTGAAAAGCCAGGTTTTCTACACAAGTGGCTGAACATAATGCTCTACTCCACACATCCAGCAGGGGGCAGAAATCATCCAAAGTACAGAATTTTGATTCTACACTCCCGTTCAGAGTCTCTTAGAAGTTCTCTTCCTTGAAAGTATTGAACCTACTGAATTGAACAGGAGACTGTTATTTCCTTATTGCCCGTGGCCATGGATGTTCATTTTGCCTAATTTCAATCTAGTTTGTGTCTACTCAGGTCAGTGATTTAAATTTACTGAGCACCCATGCAGTTTTTATTCGTGATGGACAGCAGCCCCTTGATTTCAACTTTTTCATTATGATAGAGAAGAAAAATATAGAAAAATAAATGACCCCCAATTTGATGGAATTCAAAGAATAAGGGAAATGGTGGTAAGCATTTAAAGATGACCACGTTGGAACTTCCCTGGCCGTCCAGTGGTTAAGGCTTCGCCTTCCAATGCAGGGGGTGAGGGTTCCATCCCTGGCCGGGGAACTAAGATCCCACACGTCTCCAGGCCAAAAAACCAAAACATAAAACAGAAGCAATATTGTAACAAATTCAATAAGGTGTAAGAACTTAGAATGAGGAAAGCACTGTTTAGTATCCTTTGGCTACCTGGCATCTTCCCCTTTCCTCTGGCTTCCTTTGTCTTGTGGTGCTTATATATAGTGAGTGGCTTTCAGAGAGCAGCTGAGAGGGAACAGGTGTCTAACATTCCTAAAGAAAAGGTAATTGAAAGTGATAGAAATTCAAGGACAGTTTCCTTAATGGGCACTTCTAACTTTAGAATAGGGAGAGAGGAAGGGCGAAGTCCTATAGGAACTGGTCGGTGCCTACAGAGGAACACCTCCTGATCCAAAGAGCTTTCTGCAAATCCAATCACTGCATCCAAAATGGGGAGGAAGAGTTAGGGCCATTTCAACCTCAAGGGCAGTCACATGCATCCAATAGCAGCGCATAGGTCTTACAGGGCACATTCCAAAGACATGCCCTCAAAAGTTCACTAGAAATTTCCAAAGTGCAACCAAAGGTCTTTGCATATCTAAAGCATTTACAACAATAGCCATCTGTCAATTTTCTATAACTACACTGTCAATTTCTTAAATATCTAACGTGTATTATTCTGGGGCTAGCAGACATGTGGGCTCAAGCTGGCATCCAAAGAGATCACAGCTCTGGCCAAAGATACATTTAAATGACTTGGCGATTACATTTTTCTTTGTTATCTGTCACTCCTCTTCATTAGCACGAATGATTGAGATAGAACTATATTTAAGATGCTGGCATACACCGTACGGTCAGCTCTCAATCACCAATGTGCCATTAAGTAACCTCAGGTTCTCTCATGCTTAAGTCCCGGGCTAGATCTAGCTCACCACACCTTCACTGCTCAGCCAGTATGTATGCATAGATGGCAGCCCCATCTGGACATGAACCTAAGTAAAAAGGAAGTGATTGGGTAAGACAGCCATAAAGAGCCCTAGAAAGCATTTCAAAGCAAATGTAAAGAAACCTAAAATACGAGATGAGCCAGAATGAATGACTTAAATGAATGACTGTCTTTAAAAGTTACTGGCATTGATGGTCTAGCGTTCTTATGACGTCTGTTTTTACCCCTCTGTTCTTTTGTGCTGCAGGCCACACAATGTTTCCACTCTACATGCTCTTGGTTTTATGACCGAAATAACCCGAGTCAAGCGGCGTTAAAGAATGGAAATGTCTGGAAGCAAGAGGTAACACTGTCCAATTAAGACCCAGCTTAGGTTCTTCACCAACAGCCTCTGGGCGACGACGCTTTTTTGTGGAGTTTTGAGAATTGATGCATTTGAAGTCTTTTCAAAGATCAGTTTATGTGTACGTTTGGTAAAGGGTGGGCAACATGTTTTAAAAATTCTACATACACTTGTTTGGGCCTGGCTCTCTATGTCATCCACAGTGGAGGAATGCTGATTGCAAACTTTTATGTTGGTTTGTTCATGCATGTTTTTCTCGTATTCCCGAACATCATCCATTGTCATATCTGAAAGAAGGTCAAGATGTTGGCAACTTCCATTATTAAATGCAAACTTTCAATGGGGGAGACTTCAGGGGAAGATGGCAGCTTAGCAGAAGCCAAAGAGAGGAGTAAAAAGCAGGGAACTCACTAACTTTATGAAGAGTCAATCATAAAGTTAGCTAAACCAGCCAAAGGGGGAGTGAATACAAGGAAGTTAAGTCAAAATAGTCTTAGAACTGAAAAGAGTGGAAATTATTTAGGGGTGATTCTTGTAAAGTGAGCTAGGTGGGTAGAAAGTATTAGCTCGTGGATAGGGCTGTAGCCTGAGATCTCCTAAAAGCATGGTTAGAAGATCCCTTTAAGGGAAAGGGTCAGGTTTGTGTGGTCTAATACTTACCTTCCATATACCTTTCAAAATAGATTTGGAGATTCTTTACAACAATGCATTCAACAACAGAAAGGACACTTTCATTGCTATTGTAAGAGACATGACATAGAGGGCAGAGAAATGATGCTCACTGCTACCAGTGAGATTTGGTGCAATGCTCACACAGAGAGGTATTTTTGCACAGAATACATGGCGTCAGAGAGTACAGGTCTGCACTGAACTTCAAGTCTAGCATAATAGCACAAAGATGGCTGGCACTACTTCCACCCACACTGATCTCTAAATAAAATGGCACATGATGTTATGATGTTTGGCCTGAGTCTTCACTTTTTCAGTATTTCAGAATGATAATTTCTTAATCCAGTGGTTCTCAACAGGGGACAGTTTTGTGACATTTTTGGTTGTCACAACTGGGGTGGAGGTGCTACTGGCATGTAGTGGGTAGAGGCCAGGGATGCTGTGGCACATCCCATAGTGCACAGTCCTCCCCGCCTCCCCAGCAAAGAATGATTTGGTCCAAAATGTCAGTGGTGCCAAGGTTGAGAAGCCTGGTCTAAATCCAACTGATAAAAAACTTCAACAAAGAATCTGTTATCTTCAATAGGTGAAACATAAAAATAACAATTAGTCTCACATTAAATACTTCTGTTGCTTTATCCTCCACTCCCCACTCCACTCCTTGGCTATTTTACAACATTTTATTTGCAATTTCCCCAGATGGGCATTCTTCTGAGACTCTCACGGCAGAATTTAACTTCATGACTCTTTACAATGAATGGTACCTGCACAACAACTGGTTAATCAAGCTACTGCCTTGGTCACTAGTTAGCTTGGTGGGGATGTAGAGCGGGTTATTTGCAGCTGGAATTTTTCCTTAAGTCGTTTCTGCATGATGTGGTCCGGTGTCTTTTTATATCAATCCATGTGTGTCATGTGAGAGTCTCTTCAATTCTAAAGGGTAGACGTGCCAGAAGTTTATGAATTAATTCAGTGTAGTCTTGCGGCCAAGATGGAGGGCAGCTCTAAATCCACACCTGGGCTATTTTATTTAGCTTATGGTCCCCCTCCACACCCCAAAACCGTTAATCAAAAATGCTGTCCACAAGCAATGTAAGTATCAAGAAAGCTAAGCAACAGTCTGGCCAAGCAAAGAGCATGCTTTTCTTTTAGAAAATCAAGGTAAATGGAAAGCAGTAAAGAGATGCTGCTTTGTGATTAGAACAAATGCGTCTTAGTTAACAATAATAACATACTTTCAATACAATCACTTTAATTTCAACGGCTGGTTATCAAAATTTCTTAAACACAAATACACCTGGAATGAATACTTAGGTCATTTTAAGTTAAAAGTTTAAAATTTAAAGAAATTTCTTCATACATATGTTCATTAGACACTTTATTTCCCCCCTCGCTGGCATGCCAGTAATTTTGAAAACAAAAACAAAGGCGGTTTCATTTCTTTGCTCTAGTGAATCTCAAAGGAAATCATTCTTTATCTTTAATTAGCTCAATGTTAAGAGAGGGGCTTAAACTGTGCGACTATGGGCTTTCAAAGATATCTCAATTTTTATGGATGTGAAGAAAGACTTAATAACAAAGATACTCATTATTATCTTGTTCATAATAGTGAAAAACTGAAAACAACTCAGGGGCCTGATGGTATTATGCAGCGGTTAAAAATGATGCAGAAGGATATTTAACACTATAGAGAAATGTCCTTGGTATATTGTTAAATAAAAAATTGGAGGTAAAAGAAATCATTTTTTACCAGAAAAGCATTATATACATTTAAAAAAGACTTTTGAAAGGGTACACTTCAAAATGTTAACAGTGATTGTTTTGAGGAGTTGGAATTATAGGTAACTTTCATTTTCTCCTTTTTGTTTATCTATATTTTCTAAGTTTTCTACATCAAATATGCATTACTTCTGTAAGAAAGAAAAAGAACATTATTTTAAAATCAATTATTTGGGGTCATTAGAAGATGGATACCACCAATTTGCAAATAGGTAAGAAGATATACTTTTCTAGAATTTTTGCCTATTCTAGAAACACGATCCCTTTTTTCTTAAAATGAAGAGTTAAGAAACAAAGTTGCAGAAAATTTCATCTAAAAGAAAAAAAAATCTCTCAATTAGACCACATAAGAATGAACATTTCTAGGGAGTTCCCTTGTGGACTAATGGTTAGGATTCAGTGCTTTCACTGCCGTGGCCTGGGTTCAATCCCTGGTCAGGAAACAGATCCTGCAAGCCGAGCAGCATGGCCAAAAAACAAAAACAAAAACAAAAAAAACCAAAGAACATTTCTAGTAGTTCTCTAAAAGATGATGATAATTTGGTCCCAGCCAATGCTGAAGGAAAATATTGGGCTGGCCTAAACGTTCATTTGGGTTTTTCCATAAGATGTTATGGAAAAACCCAAATGAACGTTTAGGCCAACCCAATACTTTTGTCTAAATCCTGAACTATCCCCGCATACCATACACGCTTATGGAAATGATGTCAACATTTTCAATATTCCTCAATAATTTATGGAAAGCCTAATCAAGTGAAAATGTTCCTATTCAGGTTACCTGGTAGAATGCATTATGTCTTGCTTCAGCAAAGTATATTACCTCAAAATCTATACATGAATCAATTTTTTAGTAAATTCAATTACACACACACAGTGACAGATTATACTTTTGGAGATGATTCATCTTCATTACTGATTGATTTTCAATGATCAGAGTGACTTCTCACAGTTTAGGTTCAGATCTCTTTGCCCCCTGCAAACAAATGCTTATGTGTATCAGAGAAACTCAAAGGAATCATATGTCAATTATTTTGCAAATAAACTGATCAATAATCACCCCTTACTTTATAGATTTGAAAGGTCCTAATTTACTTTTCTTAAGTAAAGTTTCTTAAATGAAGTGTTCTTAAATAACACTGGCCTAACTCCCTGATTTAAGAGACTATTGGAACTAGTACCAAATTTCTTCTGATAAGGAAGGCAGATCCTAGTATCTTTGACACTTGGCTATCAGGGTGTGACTGATAATCTGGGGGTATAAATGCCCTCTTCATCGCAAGATTTTCTGTCTTTGCCCTCTTGCAAGGCCATTTCTGTCCTTCTCTTTCTCGCCCTCCTTCAGGTGAGGGGAGTAAGCAGACCCCAGACTTCTGTCCCAGCATGTAGAGGTCACACTGAATTGGCCTGGGTAGAACCCTTGTCTCTACCACCAGCTCAGCTTTGTCAAAGAAGCTCTGGATTCAGGGGACTCGTTAATTGAGAAGCTTCTTCAATTTCTTAAACCATGAACTAAGCAAAATATACCTCTGTATGAGTCTTGGTCTGCTTCAACTATTTTCTGCTTTGTTATAAAATGCAGATTTCAGTTATTATTTACGTATTGAATCACTCAAGTAATGCATGAATTATTTTCCACAGAAATAATTCAAGTAGTACTGGATTACATAGAGAAAACCGAGTAATTCCTTTTAACTTCCCTTATCAATCCTGTTCCTTCTGGAGATAACTGCCAGATTTTTTTCTATGAATTCATGTGTATGTTACTATTACACACAGTCTCATTTAATTTCACATTTATGGAATCATACTATAGTATACAATACGATACATACTATTCTGGCTGACTTTTTCCACTAATGGAAAAAACATATTTCCATACCAGTATGTAGAGAACTACCTTATTCTTTTTAACTGTTACACACAATATTCATAGTATAAGCCTATCATAGTTTACTTGACCATATTTCTGCTAATGGACATTTACATGGAGACTAGATTTTAGCTCTTATAAACAACACTACACTGAACAGCTTTGTATTTATATTCACGAACATGTGTATTCCTCAAGAATAAATATCTAGAAGTGGAATTACTGGGTCACAGGTTATTTGTACTTATCACTATCACTTTTTTTACAGAAACTGTTAGTGTGTTCTCCCACCTATCCAAAACTGGATTATTATTGCTCTTTAAAACTTTGGCTATCAGATGGGCAAATATCATATCTTCTTGTTGTTCTCATTACGTTCCTTGTGATTAGTAGTGAGGTTATTGGTCATTTGCATTTCTTCTTCCATGGTTTACCTATTCATGTTCTTTACCTTTTTTTCTATTGAGTTGTTGGATTTTTGATTTATATACTGTAGATATTAGTCCTCTGTTGGCTACATATGTTGCAGATAGCTTCTGTTAGTCTTTCAACTTTGTTTCTGGTGGCAATTTTCTTTCAATCATTTTATTAAAGAAGGCAGGTTTATTTCACTGGAAGTGGAGGCAAGACGGTATATTTGAAAAGCCTTCAGAATAGAAGTCATTTGAACGTACAGAGAAACTGCAAATGACATGGAGCAAAATGTCTGCAAGCAGGGATTTTCCTTCATTGTATTGCACAGCTGCAGCAGCGACAATTTTAATAAAGTGTCATATACCCTAATTCAGTGACCTGTCCAATGGCACATTATATTTTATTTCCTTCTACAAATGTTTTGTCTCCATTTCCAGGCTCCTCAGCCTACACAGAAGTAAAATTTTTTTTTTTTTCTCTAAGTCAAAATGGAAGTCTTAAACAAGTGGTTGGTCAGAGGAAGCTCCAGCAATCATGAATTAGGTTTGATACACCTTTGACTCCAGCAGAATGGTGGCCATGCTTTGGGAAGTGCTTTTTTTTAAACTCTTTAAAATGGTTATAAATTCAATAGATGCTTGTCATAAATAGTTTACGTTCTTGTAGTGAAAGTAGCTAATCCTCAAGGCTTGGTGCATACCCTTTCCATGTAATTCAGACCACTAAGATCTAGAATTGTAATCTATAGCTGTGATTTTTTCCCCACAGTTCTTAATTTGGGGAGGTGGAGGAGGGCGCATCACAGATCCCTTTGAAAATGTGATGGGAGAGCAATGGGTCTCTCCCCAGAAAAATGAAGGTAAGCACACACACATAAAATGTTGCATAAGGGCCACAGCACTCAAGTTCATGTTTCAGGAAATCTGAGGCCATTGGAAAATGCTGGCTTGGTGAACTCAGTCAGCTAATGCTAGTCCCTAAGCTGGCTTCTTTCCCCACCTTGAGCTTGCTTCTCTCATTGTTTGGCTGCTCTAAGGACTCCAGAATGATTTCTATGTCACTTTCATGAGGGAGTTTCATCTATACTAGCCAGAGCTACCCCTTCTACTTTTTTAGAAGGGTCAGGATTCATGAGGTTCCACTCAATCACAGTCTCCCTTGGGAAACCCTCTGTGTTCCTCTCTCAAAATACTGTCAGATTTGTGAAGCAAAACCATGCTTTGGTGAAGCTGGGCTGCCTATTTTTATCCACCTCCCCTTTCACCCCATCTTCTGAAATGAAATGTGCAGTTGTTTCTTCTGCTTAGTGTTGCAGTCATGCAGGAGACACCCAAGGCTCATGGATAAAGACCAATTGAGGCTTTGAAAGACAAACTCAATTCCTCCAGCAGTGGAAATGGTTATACTTTACAATGTACAAGAGCAGAATAAAATCTGTTTTGGGAAATAGTTATGTGACAGTCAAATGCTGAAATTCAGAAAAGATACAAAATTAATCCTTGGGCAATAAATGATCACCATCACCTACAGTGTCTTTTTTTTTTTTTTTTTTTTTTAACTCTTAATTAAGCACTGGAGGTGGTGAGTCTAATCAGGGAGAAAGAGATCATCCAGGGCTGCCAGTGCGTAAGGGTGTCCAGTTTGGGCACTGTAGGAACACACAGTCCAGGAGGTCAATGGAGCTAAAATTCAGCCCTAAGCCGACAGCACCTGCTGAACCTGCCCAGAAGGGGTGCCTTTTCTCTAATGCTTACAAGGCATCAGAGTTTAGCAGTTGGCCCTGAAGACATCTACCATTCTCTAGTATAATTAAATTTGGATTGAATTAATTAAACTGTCCCTTCAATCTAATCTGATTTAAAGTCATTCTTTTTTTTTTTTTTTTTTTTTTTGCGGTATGCGGGCCTCTCACTGCTGTGGCCTCTCCCGTTGCGGAGCACAGGTTCCGGACGCGCAGGCTCAGTGGCCATGGCTCACAGGCCTAGCCGCTCCATGGCATGTGGGATCTTCCCGGACCGGGGCACAAACCCGCGTCCCCTGCATCGGCAGGCGGACTCTCAACTACTGCGCCACCAGGGAAGCCCTAAAGTCATTCTTAAAATTTTAGTGAGCATTGGATTCATCTGGAGGGCTTGTTAAAACACAGATTGCTGGGCTGTACCCCTTGAGTATCTGATTCAGTAGGTTGGGGTGGGGTCTGAGAATCTGAACTTGTAACAAGTACCCCAGGATGCTGATGTGGCAGGCCCACTTGCAGAATAAGTGCCATAAGCCATAGGAAAGGATTTCTTTACTTTGAACCTTTTCCATGTTTACTATGAGAGCCTCACTGAGCCTGTAGAGACCAAAGAAAAATAAGCAACTTCAGGTACCCAAAACTGAAGATCTGTTCTGGTGGGCGGTGACACAGCCATTTACCTGAAAGGCCCACAGTCTGCAGCATTACCCTGAATAAGGGGCTGTGGGCAGGGCTATTTTCATTTATTTGACTGAGTGTCTGCATCTGTGTAATGAAGGAGCTACTGTTTTCCTGGCGAGCAGCTCAGCTGGGGGCAATGAGGCCAGTAATTTACATGAAATTGATGGGGTGGGTCTCAGACCTCTTGCTGAGTGAAAAGCCTGCTTGTTTTGGTTGGGGCTAGGATTGTATATATAATGGGTGGATGCCTTCTCTGGGGAGTACAAGGTGCCCTGACCATCTATATCTGCTAAACCATGCGCTTTTTTTCTGCACTCAGATACAGAAAGGGCTTTTTGTCAGTAGACTCCCTGAGTTAATTCCTGTCTCCACCTCACCCATCTTAAGTAGATGTTCTCATCTTAAAGGTCTTCCTTGGATGCATTATTCTACCTTTGGGCCCCTGTAATAGTCTGAGTTTTGTTTTTGTTTGTTTGGTTGGTTGGTTTTTGGACTAAAAGTCTTTAAGTCTCTTCATTGCTTCAGGCTCAGGTGAGATGGAAAAGAATCGGCCGCCATCCTCTGCACTCTAGCCGTTCCCTTACTAGACTCCCGCCCACATTTTCTTTTTCTATATCTTGCCTCTACTCAAATTCTCTTTTCTGATCAACAGGCTTGCAGTGTTTTGTCCTCTTAATCAGGGCACGGCTACCCTTTTTGACGCTGCCTTTTCCGAAAAGTCCTCTAAGGCATCCTGGCACTCAAGAGAAATCTACTGAAGTGCCCTGTCTCTTGGCCTTCAGTGTGGCAGAGTTTTGGCCCTTCAGGCCTCCGTTCACTTGCCCAACTTCTCACCAGTTTTGAGCCTCTTATTTGAATAACCTTTTGAAATTCCCTTAGTGTCGGTGGCAAGGATGGCCAGGAGCGTGGAGGAATGCAAGTTGGGGGAGACCAGCAGTTCTTAACCTTTGGGGTCTCTGTACTCCCCTTAAGAATCTGAGAAAAGTTCTCCAGAAAAAAACAACCAGAAAGATTTGTTTAATGATCTGGGGAAGTAATCACAGGAGACTCTCCCTCCCTCTGTCTCTCAATAGACAACCACAGATAGGTGTTCAGGAGGCGTGACAATATGGCTGCCTGTGAGCAGCGTCCTCGGGGTATGTGATAAGAGAAAGCAAATGATGATCTTTCCAAAGAGTCTCTTCCAGAGGTCTGCATTTGAGCAAACCCAGGAAGATGCAAAGATGCATTTGCTTTTTAGAAGACGTGGATCTGAGAAAATGGTGCAAAAAAAAAAAAAAAAAAAAAAAGCACTCTCATAGCCTACAGAACCCTGTCTTTTGAAATGTGGTCAGAAACAGCTAACAACATTAATAACAATCACTGTCTTTGCCCATTCAGTCCAATGTAACTTTTCACTTCAAATTTGGTACCTTCTGCTAAGAGGAGGGAAGGGATTGGTGGAACAATGACAGAAAGGCACCAAAATGCAATCCAGGTTACACTGAGAACAAATTCAATGTGACTTAGGAAAAGGCCAAGGAGAAGGGTACATTTCATTAGGCAATCAGATATGACCCAAGTCACATTTGTTTCTTTTTATAGTTTGTTTCTTTTTATAGTCAAGGACACTAGCCTCCGATGACTGATTCTGGGAATGTCAAGGATTCACGTGGACAAAATGATAGTACTGGGGATATGGGAAGGGTCGTCCATCCATCATGGGATGAAACAAACCTTGTTTCTTTCCATTTACTGGAAATATACAGAACTTGTTTAATTCTTCCCAAAACATTAAAAAAAAAAAAAGCCAGAACATTGGGGCTTCCCTGGTGGTGCAGTGGTTGAGAGTCTGCCTGCCGACGCAGGGCCATGCCCCGGTCTGGGAAGAGCCCACATGCCGCGGAGTGACTAGGCCTGTGAGCCATGGCCGCTGAGCCTGCGCGTCCAGAGCCTGTGCTCCACAATGGGAGAGGCCACAACAGTGAGAGGCCTGTGTACCGCAAAAAACAAAACAAAACAAAACAAAACAAAGCCAGAACAATAGTCTCAGTTAGAAGTAAGGGGGTACCAATGCCTTTGTCCTTGAATTCTTACAGAGTCCTTATGTTTTTGGTGAGGGAGTGTTTCCAATAGTCTCTAAATCAAAGGACTGCTTTCACTTGATATGATGCTTCACACAGCACTGATCTTGAAGTTTGGGATAAATTAGGATGGGTTGGAAGCCCATCCAACAGAGAATGATGGAGCCCTGCATTATCAAGTATGCAAGCATCAAACATACTGAGGTCCTACTTAGTCAATAACTAAGTGTTGTGGTTATTTTAGACCAAGCTTCTATCATTACATTCTTCTTCATTATGTCCCATGGACAGTGCTGTTTCCAATACAGGAAGCAATAGCCCTGCCTTTGTTGTTGTCTTTCTAGGTAGCAGTTGAAGCCAGATGGACTGAAAGCCCAAGCCAACATGTTATGAAGTTGTTCTATGAGTGATTTTGGGGAAGTTGACTTACCATACCACTCATCAACCCATGCAAAAGCCTGTCTATGTCCAATCAGAAGAATATCTCGGACCACCTAAAAAAGCAAAAGAAGGATGTTTGACAGAATACCAGGTTTGATTAAAACTATCTGGAAAAGGGATGGTTGCCAATTCTTGGAATCCTGGCAATTACAAATTTCTCCATCCCTCTGGCCATATGTGATGACAATTAGGGGCTGACATACTCTCAGCCCTTTCCATGGTGTCCATACACCTGCTGTAAATTAATCCCTTTATCTTACTTGAACGTTGGGCTGGAGGTTGTTCACACTAATGACAACGACTTGCAGTCACACAGCAGTGACTGGAATGAATCTCTAGGACTGATCACCTTAAGATTTTTCTCTTCATTTATCTTTACCTAAAACAGGTTCTACTTTTCTTTTGTGGAAGGGTGCGTCTCACTGGTGCCGGGAGGTCATAAATGTTGGAAATCAAGAACATTTGTCTGGGTAGCAAGTCACTTCTAAGCCAAAAGCACTTAAAACTCTCTCTTTTCTAATGAAGTATCCTAAATATTGCTTAATTTTTTAAAAAAATAATTGAAGGTGTGGGATTCAAGAGAAGTAAGTATCTTTCTAGGCTTGCTTTTCATGTAATAAAAGGTGGGGGGGAGCAGTTTACTCAACTATTCTTGAAAGATGTGAAATAAGAGACCTGAACCAGAGTAGAACGTAATGGGAATAATGAACTTGACTGGAGACAAAAGGAATGAAATTGTTTCTTATGGTGACACATAACGGCAATAGAAGACTAAGAAAAATAATTCTATAGGGTTTGTGTGTTATATACCATTTATGTGCTTTTATTTCATGGTATTCTTTTTTTTGTCTTGTGTAAATATGCCTTTTTACATTTCTTAGATACTCAACGCTCTCCCTCCAACATTCCTTTCTTCCTGCCAAACAAATCTAGCAATTGTCAAAAACCTCTTGCAGAAGGTTCAAGCATGTTTCAATAAATGAAGGATTTTAATTCAGTGAATTTGCAGAGACAAGGGGAGCTTTCATAATGAAGTGTTTATTACTCCAGGCCTCTGGATATCTAGTGAGGCTTTTGTAATTCGGAAGGAGGAAACATGTAATGAAAATAAGAAACAACATGAAGCCATACGCACTTGAGTGCTGAGTGTGTCAAATTCATGGAGATCAAAAGAACAGCATTGAGGCATCAGTAAATACACCCTATTGCATTAAGCACAACACAGCTGTCTACTGGAAACAAGAATTCAATAATGTGCTAATGGCTTGCTTTCGAACATTTTTTCCCCTTAACTGTGAATAGATTCTTCAAACACAAAGGTGTTCAGAGAAAGGCATCCCTGGCACTTAAAACCCGTGCAAATGCTAGCCTCAGATACTCATTAGTGGCTCATGTGCCACAGCAGGTGTGTTTGGGGGGTGTTGATAACACTTCATTATATTTGGAAATGGGCAATGGGAATGCCTATTACTAGAGCGTAATTCTTGGAAGTATTTTAAAGAAATGGATTCTCAAAACTAGAAAAGAAACACAGTGAGCCCTGTGGCAATCTAAATATGCTTTGTGAGAAGAGGAGATAATAAAACATACTATGGTAGTGGCCCTGATAAGAGGAGATCATTTGGGGTTTAAAAAAAAAGGTGGGATGTTGTAGGAAGTCAAGAATATATAGCTGGAGCTTGACCCAGAGCTGAGGCTGGAAAATATTTACTCTGAGAGCCTGGACTGTGTTCCTGCTTAATAACTGGGACACAGCAGGAAAACAAGAGGTCCCAGAGCTTGATTTCTCTGTGTGCCACTTGGCTCCCACCCCGGGCTGGGCAGAATGGATTCTGGAGCTCAGCAGATCAGTACACTTCTCTGCTTCAAATTTGCTCTGGGGTCTGCTATTATCAGGAGCCCAAGTTCAATCTCTTTCTTGGACCCAAATTCAAGATTTACACATTTTATTGTCAACTGGCCCCCTCAAGCTCAGCAGATAAATCCATCTGAGTAACAAAAAGCTCAGTGCATTAAGGTTAAATTCCAGTGCCCCCAAAAGAATTTCAGAAAGCTATTCTTTATCAGTTTTTAAGTGGAAAAATAAACAGATATCCAGCCTACCTGGAATGTAGAGACAACTTGGGTAGTATTTATTTTCATGAAAATAGGAGTTACAAAGGGCAATGCTCAACACTGTATTTCCCATTAATTTCCATGAGGATAAGAGTTATGTGAGAAGCCCCTAACAAACTTAAATCATCACCCCAAATGGGTTCCTGCTACAACATTAACATGTTTAGTCAAAGCAGGCATACAATTGAAATCTGTGTTTTGAGGTTGTTAATAATTCTTTGGTAGCAGAATTATTGAAAGGGCAGAAATGCTGGGGTACACCATCTAATGGGACCACTGGGATTTCCTGTTCTGTCTCTTGGGGCAACTTCTACCTCAGGTGTCTACATATGCAGGATCTTTTGAGTGAGAACTATCCTTGGGGGGACTGCACATACAGATACACCCTGTGCTTCTGTCTGAAACCGAGTACCCAAGGACCAAGTACAAGTTCCTTTCTCTGGAACTAGATTAGCCTGATGCCAAAGAGAGAAGTATATTTTGAAAGCCCAACTTCCTGAACATACTCACCCAATAGACATGGAGGTCACAGAATGAGAGATAAAGTGTAAGATATCTATTAGTGGAAGAAAATTAAACAGTAGACAAAATGCATTTCCATGAAAAAAGGGTTTTCTAGATGCAGGTACCTTGTGTTGGCTGAGCGCTTATACATCTGTTGGGCATTGGGCACTCCAGCTCACAATAAAGACAGTTACTTTGTCCATAGCCTGGGAACTGCTGTCCATTTACTTACCTTGTGTACAAATTGTTCCACTCTGGTCTGAAGCCCCCAGACCTCGAACTTCACAGTCACCAGCTTGTAGGAACACATGATGGGCTGATGACTATCTCTCCAGCCTTCCCTTAACTGGCCCCGTCCTGTCTTCTCTGACTTGAAGTGTTTAGGATCCTGGAGAAAAAAAAAAAAAAATCAAAGAAATGATAACTGAAAAGTTCAACTATCTTTTTACACGAAATAAGTGAATAAGGGAAGCCAAGCGAAAGAAACCAGTCACCAAAAGCCACAGTGTCTAATTCCATTTATGTAAAATATCCAGAATAGGCAAATCCATGGAAAACGTAGATTAGTGGCCTAAGGCCGGGAGAGGGAGATAGTATGGGGAATGACTGCTATGGGAACAAAGTTATTTTTGAGGTGATGAAAATGCTCTAAAATTATATTTAAGGTGATGGCTCACAACTCTGTAAATATGCTAAAAACCATTGAGCTGAACACTCTAAATGGATGAACTTTATGGTATGTAAATTAGATGCCAATAAAGCTATGAAAATACATAAATGAAATATAAAAAATGCTATCTACTACCTCAGTAGGGTTTTTCAGGGTGTGCACTGGCTCTGGGTTTGCTGATATTCTTTTTTTTTTGGCCATTACCATGCTGCTTGCGGGATCTTACTTTCCCGACCAGGGATTGAACCTGTGCCCTCGGCAGTGAAATTGCGGAGTCCTAACCACTGGACCGCCAGGGAGGTCCCTCCTGATATTCTTGCATAAAGTAATACTATAATAATCATTATCCTGGGGCTTCCCTTGGGGCGCAGTGGTTGAGAATCCATCTGCCGATGCAGGGGACATGGGTTTGAGCCCTGGTCTGGAAAGATCCCACGTGCCGCGGAGCAACTAAGCCCGTGCACCACAACTACTGAGCCTGCGCTCTAGAGCCCGTGAGCCACAACTACTGAGCCTGCATGCCACAACTACTGAAGCCCACGCGCCTAGAGCCCGTGCTCTGCAACAAGAGAAGCCACTACAACGAGAAGCCCGCTCACTGCAATGAAGAGTAGTCCCACTCGCCGCAACTAGAGAAAGCCCACGCACAGCAACAAAGACCCAATGCAGCCAAAAAAAAAAAAAAATCATTATCCTAAGTGTGTTTACTGAATGCACACTGTGGGCAGGCACAGAACCAGGTATTACATTATGCTTCCCCTCAACCAGATTTCTTTGCCCTGGGGGTAGTAGTAGTGCCACGCGGGCTTCGGTAGTTGTGGCTCGCAGGCTCAAGCTGGAAACGGGAAGTCTGCCACAATGTAAAAAATCTAGCTTGATCACCCTGAGACCACCATGCTGTGAGGAAGCCCAAGCCTGCCATGTGGAGGGCCATGTGGAGAGATGCTCGCTCATTCCAGCTGAGAAGCCAGCACATGAGCGAAAGAGCCGTCTGATATTTCAGTCCAAGCATATACCACAAGGAACAGAAGATCCTGCCCAGCTAAGCCCAATCGAGATGGCAGAATTGTGAGAACCAATACACTGTTGTTTTAAGCCACTAAATTCTTGGATGAATTGTTACTCAGCAAGAGATAACAAAACAGGAGCCTCAAATGGATTCCAAAACAGATGCAATAACTGGATCTCCAAAGACGAAGAGAAGCAATGCTGCTTTCTTTTTTCCCAGAACTCACCGAAAGTTCATACAATTAGCTACACCCTTGAAAACTATACACAAGGAAATGTATGGCTGCCAAGCAGTTCCTGAAACTTAAAACACAAGAGCTGGAGTTAAACAGGGGAAGCTGGTTTCTTTTCCCACCTGCCCTTTGACTTTCCCGCAAGAGGCAAGTGATGAGTATGATTATCAGCACATGGACAACTATCTTGAGGCTCAAAAGACACGACCTCCACGCTGTGGCCGACCAGAATACACACAGGCAAACCCTCGTGAACCTGAGTGGAGGTTATCCTACTCTGGTTAGCAACTGGGTAAATAAAGGGCAGTTGCAGTGCCAGCGAGCAGTTGAAAGCAAGAAGGCAAAGCTCCTGGCAACCCAGACATTTAAGAGACAAAGGACCCAGTCAACAAAGGAAGTGTGGCCGTGGCCTGAGCTGCTTTCACTTGTCTCAGGTCCTGTGCACTGGGCCTGAGAGAAGCCTGAAGATGGAGGCCCCTGGGTCAGCTGGCTGCACCCCACGCTCCCCTCCCCAGCGTGAGTCCCTGATTCATGGACTAGCCTCGGCTTGTTCCTTCAGCCAGCCACTGTGGATCTTGACATGATACCTATCCTAGAATCTTCGTGTAGATTCCAGACATCTCAAGAATAATGTAAGACTCTGTAATATTAAACGTGGAACACCGGCAGATTGCATTTCCAAAGCAACTAAGAGTTGTGGGGCCTCACAGAAAACTTCACTTCTGAATAAGACCTGAAAAGTACTGCCGGCAAAGTGAAAACTATGCAGACACTTAAATTCACATGTGGCTCCCGATCGAACCACAAAATTATAAAATGATATCAGGCATTCGTGAAACAGAGCTTTGGGAAAAGACTAGAGGGGTATGAGAAGTGTGCTGTATTTTCAAGATGCGGAATGGGATTTTTAAACTGGAAGTGGTAATTTGACTTCATACCCTCGGTTTTATGGATAAGGATACTGAGGCCTGAGAAAATGAAACGTTTTGTTCCCAAACCACGGGCACTTGGTAACAGAGCTGGGACAAGAATCCCCGCCTCCCTTAATTCTAGCCCAATGTTCTTTCCAGTACATTTACTTTGAATATTAAACAGCAAAAGGGTGTTTTTGTTATAGCCAGATGCCAAAGAAGCAATTAACAATTGGGCTTTTTATGGCAACAGTGTGTTGATTTTTTGCGAGTCTGGTGTCATATCCACAGCTGCTGATTTCATCTAGTAAATCTCATACATGGCCTACAATTAGGGATTCACTTTCAGAGAGCTGGAGGGAAGTAAGGGAGAGGGATTTACCAGAGGACTCCTTTAATCAAAACTCAAGATCAGAAACGAACATCCAGCTGATAAACGAATACAATTAAAAAAATCAAACCACTGGGTCTTATCTGAAGTATTCTGGTCACTGCAAACTTTCTGCCTTTTCCCCTCCCCCTCTATTTCTCCTCCCCACCTTCCCCCCAAATACTCATTCTTCTGGAAATTATTATCTTCAACTCTCATTCTCTCGAGTTTGTGAACATAAATATCTCAATTGCCCCATTCATACAGCAGTCGATCTTTCTTACAACTTTTTTAAAATTATTTTTTAATTTTCTAGTTTGTATTTCTTTCTATAGCTGCTATAGTATTTTTAAATTTTTAATTAATTAATTAATTTATTTATTTTTGGCTGCATTGGGTCTTCGTTGCTGCGCACGGGCTTTCTCTAGTTGTGGCGAGCAGGGGCTACTCTTTGTTGCGGTGCGTAGTCTTCTCATTGCAGTGGCTTCTTTTGTTGCAGAGCACGGGCTCTAGGTGCGCGGGCTTCAGTAGTTGTGGCACACAGGCTCAGTAGTTGTGCCTCGAGGGCTCTAGAGTGCAGTTCAGTAGTTGTGGCGCACGGGCTTAGTTGCTCCGCAGCATGTGGGATCTTCCCGGACCAGGGCTCGAACCCATGTGCCCTGCATTGGCAGGCGGATTCTTAACCACCGCGCCACCAGGGAAGCCCTGGCCTATTATAAAAGGACATAAAATTTGACTTTACTGTGACTGAGAGATTATGCATCTCCAAACTCTTGCTGGATCCCAACCCGGTGCAATCAGAAAACACAGTGAAAGTTCTCTGTAGTGGGTTGGTGACCCCCCAAAAGATATGTCCAAGTCCTCATCCCTAGTACCTATGAATGAGATCTTCTTTGGGAAAAAAGGTCTTTGCAGATGTAATGAAACTAAGGCTCTAGAGACAAGCTCATCCTAGATTAAGAGGGTGGGCCCTAAATCCAATAACAAGTGTCCTGATAAGGGACAGAAAAGAAGACACAGAAAGGAGGCCACGTGAAGTTGGAGGCAGAGGTTGGAGATATGCAGCCACAAACCACAGAACTCCTGGAGCTGCCAGAAGCCAGAAGAGGCAAGAAAGGATTCTTCCCCAGAGCCTCACCGTCACGAAGAACTTCTGTCCTCCAGAACTGTGAGAGAAACCGCTGGGGGTGAGGAGTATGGTTAAATCCCTAATGCTTCTGATCAAATCGGTCTTGGGTGGGGTCTGTGCATCCAGCATTTCAAAAGCTCCCCAGGTGATCCAAACATACAGCCAAGGTTTAACCACTACCATAAGGTACAAATGTCATCTCTGTGCTCCACACGAGGAGCCTGAAGCTCAGAGGTGATTGCTGACTTATCCACAGTTCTCCAGGCCTCAAGCTCAGGTCAACCTGACTCCCAGACCTGGGCTCCCTGCTCCCAGACCATATGGATTCTCATCTGAAATTCTGTCACAATCTGTCAGAGGGCGGCTTCAGCCTCCTCACCTGCAGGATGGTGTTAATACTAATTCCCTTGTGGGACTGTTGCAAGGCTTAAATTGGATAATGTCAGTGAAGTCCCCAGCCCAACACCCAATAGGTGATGCATGATATACAGGAGATATCCCAGAGCTTTAAGAAGCACATGATACTGAAACATCCTTAAGAGATTTCAATTTTCTCAAATCTCACTTAGCTCCTCAGAAGAAAGGCAGCAGGAATATCTTAAGTGCTGTAGGATTATTTTTACTTGATTGTTATCCTGTGGTTGAGTGTACAGAAAAATAAGTGCCAAAAAATATGGCTGCCCACCATAATGCTGGTGTTCTTGTGTCAGTGAGAGGCAGGGTGGGCATTTCCATTTTCTGGAAGCTGTCACCTGTCAGTGTCCATTAAGTATGGTGGCGGAAGAAATCCCAAGAAAAGGGTTTTTGCTTATTGGACTCTCATGACTAGGTTCTGGGCCAAGGACAAATGATAGTCTTCAATCTTAGAATCAATTCCTTTCCCTCTTTCTCTTACGTTTCAGGAACACTGTTCCAAGTTGACAAAGCAGAGAGCAAAGCAGATTGCCCTACTGTAGGCCTATCCCTTAAAGGAAGGGATTTTACTGATTTCACCAAGGTTCTGGAACCACATAGGGGCACACAAAGGAGCTGGTCCATCCAAGCTGGGAGCTTCCCTGGCAGGTGGACACACTGCAGCTATTTCCCCATGTCAGGATGGGCCAGCCTTGAAACCAGACAACTTCAAGCATCTTAGGGGTTATATAAAAGCTTTCCTCCTGAAGAGTTGAGAACGACACAGAGATAAATGCAATCCTTTCCTTCCAGTAATCGTCCAAGCTAGGGTGGAGCTTGTTTCCCTAATGGGGAACCTAGCTGTATAAGTTTGCTAGAGCTATCATAACAAAGTACCACCCACTTAACACCCACTTTGTGTTAAGCCACCCACAAACTGGGTGGCTTAACAGAAATTTATTGTCTCACGGTTCTGGAGGCTAGAAGTCTGAGACCAAGGTGTCAGTAGAGCAGGTTCCCTCCGGGGGTTGTAAAGGAGAATCTGTTCCATGCCTCTTTGCTAATTCTGGTGGTTTGGTGTGCTGGGAATTCTGGTGTTCCTTGACTTGTAGATGTAACTCCAGTCACGTGGCGTCCCCCCCGTGTGTCTTCACATCATCTTCCTTCTGTGTATGTCTGTCTCTGTCTCTAAATTTCCCCTTCATAAGGACACAATCATATTGGATTACAGCGCACTGAACCTCATTTTCATTTGATTACCTCTGTAAAGGCCGTATTTCCAAGTAAGGTCACACTCTCAGGTACTGGGGGTCAGGACTTCAACATATCTTTTTGTGGGGAACCAGGCCAACCTCTAACACCAAGTCAGAGAGGTTTTCACAAGGGAAATCTTCTAGATTACCCTGTAACTCTTCCTCTGCTTGTTCACCTTCTTGGTCAATGCTCTTGCCTTGAGGGCTCTGCCCAGCAGCTGGCTAGCTGGGAACGCACCAGGCTGCAAGTTCCTCCAGCTGGGGGGCTTCTAAATTCATCCCCAGTGAGAGCCCTGGCTCTGGATCCGATCGGTGCTCCCCAGGCTTGGCAGGTGGCAACTTGGACCCTTGTCATTAAAGCCCATCTTTATGGAGGGAGCCGCGCTGGTGTCAGGGCTTCTCCCCGGGGCCAGATGGACCTCGCTGGTCACACTTCCTTCCGTGCGGGCGCATCTTCTTTAGAAGGCTTCCTCTGTCCTCTCCCCGGGGTCAGTCACACACTCAAATTTCATCCATCTCGCACTTGCGACAAAGCAGAACAAAGGTGACGCTAAGGGCTTTGATTAGCGCAGCCCATGTGAAACT
Source organism: Mesoplodon bidens (assembly GCF_964165515.1). Classification (NCBI taxonomy): domain Eukaryota; kingdom Metazoa; phylum Chordata; class Mammalia; order Artiodactyla; family Ziphiidae; genus Mesoplodon; species Mesoplodon bidens. The sequence goes on along the minus strand of NC_138179.1, from coordinate 45,478,021 downwards.
GTGTCCCTGGATTTGTCAGGATCAGTCTCACACCTGGGAGGTGCCAGGAGAAACCCGCAGGAGATCTCAGCCTGGCTGGAGCGCAGCTTGCATTTCAGAGGCAATATTATTAGCCGACGATCACTGAGATATAAAGTCTCCGTGATTAATTACGCTTTCAATTTGAACCACAAAGGACTATAGCCAACAGGGGCTTGCCCTGTTAACTGAAATTAGAAGTCTTTGATAAATGTTAAATGAAAAAGGGCTAAGCAGTAACTGGCTAGGAATTGATATATTATGTAACCATAATGCTCAGCCCTCAAATAGAGATGAACTAACCAATCTGAAAAGTATCAGATTTTTTCCTGCATTCAGGAACTTTTCCTGATGACTCCAAGGTGGTATCATTCTCATTCCCCTTCAATGAATGGCTGTTTCAACCGGCTAAAAGTTAGCCGCAAATTTGGACCAACATTTCTTAAACCTGAATCCTAAAAGGGATACACATAAAAATTAAAGCACTTTCAAAGAAGCTAGTCCAAAAGACCACATATTAAAGGATCCCATTCATATGAAGCGTCTAGAACAGGGAAATCTACAGAGATAGGAAGATTAGTGATTGCCTAGGGCTGGGGTGGGATTGAGGATAAAAGAATAGGGGGTATGACAGCTAAAGCATACAGGGTTTCTGGGACGTCCCTGGTGGCGAAGAGGTTAAGAATCCGCCTGCCAACGCAGGGGACACGGGTTTGAGCCCTGGTCCGGGAAGATCCCACATGCCTGCGGAGCAACTAAGCCCGTGCACCACAACTACTGAGCCTGCGCTCTAGAACCCATGAGCCACAACTACTGAGCCCGCTCACCTAGTGCCCGTGCTCTGCAACAAGAGAAGCCACCGCAATGAGAAGCCTGCGCGCCGCAACCCCGCTCCCAGCAACTAGAGAAAGCCCGCACACAGCAACAAAGACCCAACACAGCCAAACATAAATAAATAAATAAAAATAAAATTCATACAGGGTTTCTTTACTGGGTTGATGAACATGTTTTAAATTTGACTGTGGTGATGGTTACCCACATCTGTGAAAGTACTAAAATCCACTGAATTTTACACTTTAAGTGGGTGAACTGTATGGTATGTGAGCTAGGTCTCATAAAGGTGTTAAAAAAAAAAAAAAGCCAACAGCACTAAGGAGCTTTCATTACAGTGCACTTGAGAACTGGCCAAAAACTTTACTTAAAAGGTCACCTGCTATGCATCAGCTTAAAAAAAAAAAAATCCCAAATGCAAATTGTAGCCAGAAGCAGCCAATTCTTGCTTTGTTAGCAGTTAATACCGAAAGTGCTATTTTTAAAGCATTTGCTCTTGGCACTAGCGGTGTACTGCAAACACGGAGTGATTTGTGTTAGTCCTCTGCAAAGCACCTCTTAAAGGGGCTTGACTCAGAAGGTGTGTCTGACATGTAGAAAGGCAGAGAAAAAGGTGGCTGGGCAGGGGGAGTGTTTTGGTGGGTGTTCTGAGCCCTTCTCGGTTCTAATTCAGGGCTGGGAGAACTCAAAACTCTCTACCTGAAGAAGAGGAAGATTAACATGGAAAATTTGAGTACAAACCACAAAACCATTGAATAGTATAGTCAGCAGCCTCTAGCCCTGAGGGTGACCACTGGTGAGGCCTTTTAGTGGGGGCAGGGAGGAGACAAAGGCAAAAAAGAACCCTGAGAGAGGTGGTCAGGAGAAAGTGGAGGATGGAAAGAGGGGGAAGTCGCCACACTAGCTAATGTTCATCAAATGCTTGCTGGGTACCAGAGCCTGGGTCGAGCACTTCAGATATGCTCTCTCATTTAATCTTTGTGGTATAAGAAATATATTTGAGGTGACTTAGGGCGCAGCCCTTAGATAGCCTCACAATGGGGCTGGTTCCCAGAAAGATCAAGGGCTTAGACCGCTGACCTATGGGGAGGGGAGAAGGGGGAGGCTGGCGATTGAAATATACAAATTCTTGACAATGAGATCTGGAGAGCTTCCAGGTTGGTGAACACATCACTGTGCTGGGGCAGGGGGTGGGGGGGTGCAGCGGGCATGCCTGGAGAGGACGTGCAACCTTGTACCTCCCTCCCTCATCCTTTGCCCTGTGCATCGTTTCCTTTTGGCTTGTTTCTGAATTGCACTCTTTCTAAAAAACTAGTAAATGTTCGTTAAACATAAGTCAAGTGGTTTCCTGATTTCTGTGAGCCTTCCCAGAAAATTCTCGAACGTGAGGTTGACTTTGTGGGAAGGAGGGTAAAAATAACCATACTAGTTAATGTGGTGGCCCTGGACTTGTGACTGGCATCTGAAGTGGGAGTGGTCTTGTGGGACTGAGTTCTTGAACTTGTGCTATGTGATGCTAAAGCCAGGTAGTGTCAGAACTGAAATGAATCGTTGACACTGGGTTGGTATCAGAGAATTGGAGAATTTGTGGGTTTCGGGGCAAACACCCCGGAATTCTCCTGACTACAGACCTCTAAAGTAGTACACTATTATCTTCATTTCGTATAATGTCCAAAGGAACGCCCCCATCCTATTCCCAGACTCACTCTCCACAGCTCCATCTGAGCCCTTGCCATGGGCTCCTTCCACAAGCCTCCTCCTTCAGAAATCTCCAGATGGGCAGCAGGCATCAATCAATCTCTATGTCCCCCTATGAACTCCTGGGGCCACTTTGCAGCCTCGCCCCAGTCTCCCTGGATGGCAGAGCTGCGTGTGGACCTGCAGGTTCCCAGCTCAGCAAATAGTCAGCTTTTTTTTTTTCTCTTTTCTTTTGCAGATGCTCCAATTTCTGTAATTAATTCTCTTGGAATTCTTCCGTCACATGGCTTTGGGGTTAGGCAAGAAGTGTACCCCCAATGACTCTGAGAACTCCCCTCCCCCATCTTCAAATACAGACTAGGAATGGAGGGGAGATGGATGATGGGTGCCATGGTGAAAGGGCCAGCTGGGCCGTCTGGGCCAGCCCTGGGGAGTCCCTGGCCTCAGTGATGGGCGGCTGCCCGGGGAATGTAGAGCTGTAACTCCTCTTCGTCCCCAGCTCTGGGCATGGTTCCCAGTCCCAGAGCAGCAAGAGGCGGCTCCCTAATACCCTGTTACATGAAGCGACTCTGCTTCTTTTGGCACAGATAGGACTCTATTTTCAAGATCACCTCTAATCAAAACCAATAAAGTTATTCAAGGACCCACTGGAGAGGACCCCGCCTTACGTTGTGTGACAGTGAGAGGCTAGGCACCAGCCTCCTAATAGCCAGGGAGCCAATCTCTTCCCAGAAAGGAGGGCCGTTAGGACCTGGCTCCATTGGCAGACTTGAGCTGGGACTTCGTGTTGTGGACTGTCCCTGCTCACTCTGATCTTAGCTGTGTTGTTTGGACACAGGCTATGAAGCATTAATAACCGTATCATATATCCATACTGAGGATATACAATTTGGCCCACAGAGAGTGTAAGTTTCTGAAATCAAAAGCTGATAACAGGGGCTTCCCTGGTGGCGCAGTGGTTAAGAATCTGCCTGCCAATGCAGGGGATATGGATTCGAGCCCTGGTCCGGGAAGGTCCCACATGCCGCGCAGCAGCTAAGCCCGTGCGCCACAACTACCGAGCCTGCTCTCTAGAGCCCGCGAGCCACAACTACTGAAGCCCATGTGCCACAACTACTGAAGCCTGTTCGCCTAGAGCCCGTGCTCTGCAACAAGAGAAGCTACCGCAATGAGAAGCCCTTGCATTGAAAAGAAGAGTAGCTCCCCCGCTCGCGGCAACTAGAGAAAGCCCGTGTGCAGCAACGAAGACCCAACGCAGCCCATCCATCAATCAATCAATTAAAAAAAATTTTTTTTTAAAGCTGATAACAGACTAAGAAATATTCTTGATGAGTTGCAACATGGCAACAGTGATCAGCACTGGATTAACTGTCCCTGAATCTAGTTTGCTCCTCATGTATGGTATTGTTTTGGGAAACTTGGACCTCCAACTTGTTGAACAGAAACTGGGATAGAGATAGTCAGTAAGCCAATCACTCTGTATTTGAAGGCAATAAAGGATTTGCATTTTTAAAGCTGGAATAGATTTCAAACTGATTTTAGCTTTAGAACTCATTTGGTTTTCCCAGATATAATTATTATTTGGAATCCCAACATATAAAGAAGGTAAAAGTGATGAGTGGACTCCTTGGACTGTTTCAACCTTCATTGTTTGACACAATATATGTCACTGTTTACTGGGCTCAGAAGCACCTCCGTGGGGCCCGAGGTTCTGTGGAGCAGAACTGAGTGGGGGACCAAAAAAGCTTTGCAATGAGACACCCGTGGGTTTGAATTTCTGCTCCAGTGACTACTACCTGTGTGAACGTGGGCAAGTTATTTAACTCCAAGACTGCTGAGGGGATGGTAAAAATGAGAAAAGGAGTGTTTCCTAAACTGGTGTCTGTGGGTGTATTCTTTGGGGGCTATGACTTTTATTTTTTCTTTAATGGGTTCCTGTATTACTCCGCTGTGGGATGGCCACGTTTTGTTTTTTCCAGACCAGGTTTGTTCTGGCCAACCCACTATTTTCTAGAATGTTCACAAGGAGGAAAACTTTCCTAAAAGATGGGGAGTCGACTTCCATCAGATCATTAAACCTAAGGAGGGTAACCAAGGGACTGGAAAGGCCCTTCCTCTTACTTACTCTGTCTTTCCCTAAGATCCTCCATTCATACGGTCAGTGAGACTCGGGGTTAACGAATTACATTTTAGGAGGAAACAAATTTCCTAGAGTGCTTTATAAAGACAGACAACAGTGTTTGTAACTTCAGCTTTGCCTGAAGGGGCCAGCTTGGTGGGGGAGGAGAACCACAATCTTTGGGGTTTGAATCAAGGCTTCCTGAAACGTCAGCAAGCTACTTAGACTCTCTGAGCCTCAGTTTCCCTATCTATAAAATGGAAACAATATCTATTCTATTGAGTGGTTAGCATTAAATGATATAACTGAATAAAATAACTTAGCAATGACCTTTCTTTTTCTCAAAAGTTAGTTCCTGTCCCTCTAAAGTCAGGTTTAGCAATTCTGTGAGAAATCTGTTGAAACGTATAAGGCCCAAGTTAATGAGCTGATAATTCTATGTCTTTCTTTGGGTCCCTTAACAATAAAAAAAAAGATGAAGACAAGCCACTAAACAGCACCTATTCTTTCCTGGATATTTTTGGAGCAGAAGTTGAACAGTTGTACTTGGAGTCTGAAAAAACAGAAGTGGAGGAGAGAATCACTGGGTCAGGTCTTAGTTCTCAAGAAAAAAAAATATCACTTCCATCATCCCAGAGTCGCAGCCCTAGATTCTTAGAGCTAGTTGGGAAAGGGCTTGGGCAAGATCTAGCCAGAGGGTCTGACGGACACTGATTACGGTCTTCAATGAAAGAAAATAAATTTGGATGAGGGTCGATCCGAAGCCAGCCCCCAACTCAGCAGCAACTTAGGAGAAAACTGCCCAAATGCATATTATAAAAACACTGTTGGCTGGCAAAGGAGGCATTGAGTATGACTCTACAGATGACAGATGGTATCAGATTCTCAACAGATGGAATGAAAATCAAAGGTATTGACCCCTCCCTTGGTAGGGGACTGGGCAGTTTTCCAGGCTTACACTGCTGTTTCCTTTCGCCTCTACAAAATTAAGTAACAATAAAATGATTTTAAAACGTGAACATGGTAAATGGACCTTGCTTAGGCAGAGCTTCCCTACCTTGAATGGATAAACAGGTGTGACAAGGTCCGGGTCCCCTTGGCCCCTGGGTGAGCAGACTGGGCCTCCTGACCCTGGGGGGTGGTCCTCTGTGACCAGGAGCTCCCTGACATGCCAATCAAAACCCATCATTTTCTATGTGCATCATGGCATGAAAAAGGCTGGGAAGCTCTGCTCTGAGGTTTTTCCCCAAACATGATGCATTCATACACAGATCCTTGGGTCCCATCTTACTGCATCTGGTTTGGTAGGTCCAGAGAGGGTCCCAGGCATCTGCATTTTTTTAAGCTCCTAAGGTGATTCTAATCTGATTTGGGAACTCTGCTCTAAGGGCCAAGAAGTTTTGGTGTTTTAATAAGGCAAAAAATAGCAGGGGCTGATGTAGGTGGCAAGTTGTGGATTTAATGCCTGTTTTCTTGAACGTACAGATGGAGGTTCTCCATGAGATGGGACTGAAGAAGAGCTTGGTTATATCTGTTCACTTCTGGCTGAAAGCCTTTCCTTTGGATCCCGCTTCCTTCTTTTAAAGTCTTAACTATTATTCTTCTAAAATACACCTGGTAGGGCTTCCCTGGTGGCGCAGTGGTTGAGAGTCCGCCTGCCGATGCAGGGGACACGCGTTCATGCCCCGGTCCGGGAGGATCCCACATGCCGCAGAGCGGCTGGGCCTGTGGGCCACGGCCGCTGGGCTTGCGCGTCCGGAGCCTGTGCTCTGCAACGGGAGAGGCCGCAGCGGTGAGAAGCCCGCATACCGCAAAATAAAAAACAAAACAAAACAAAACACCTGGTAAAAGGCTTGTGGTAGACAGTTGATAAAATGCCCAAACTGCCTTGGGTAGCATCCTTGGACTCCAGTGATACAGACTGCCCCAGGTTGGCACAACAAACAGTAAATGCAACCTCTAAGGTTTCTTAGGGGTGAAGTGTAAGAGGCACATGCCAGTCTGAATTCAGGTTAAACAATAACAGAAGTAAACAATAACAGAATAACAGAACACATTTTTAAAAAAGTCTCAGTAGTACAAATGGCTCCATTTTCTGAAGGATCTTGCTGTACCTGCAGCAAATTCTGTCATCTTGTGAATTGGAGTGACTGAAACCAACCCTCTGCTTCTCTTCTGCATTCATGCCAACAAGTAAAAAGCAATATGCAAACAAACTCCCAGAGCCCCACTCATGGCAGCCACTTTCCAAAGACACTTGGGGGACTTCCCTGGCTTTGCCTTCCAATGCAGGGGATGCAGGGTCAATCCCTGGTCGGGGAGCTAAGATCCCACATGCCTCGTGGCCAAAACACCAAAACATAAAAAACAGAAGCAATATTGTAAGAAATTCAATAAAGACAAAAAAATTGGTCCACATCAAAAAAAAAAATCTTAAAAAACAAAGACACTTGGTTTCTACTGAGCAACCATCCCAGTGACACATCTGCAGATTTCAATGCCAGTGTCAAAGCAGGGAGAAGGGAACATTTATTAAATGCTAACTGTGTGCCAGTACTGTGCATTTTAATGCTTTGCCTTTCACATCATCTCATTGCATCTCATCTCCTCTCTCCATATCCATCCACTCGTTTGAACGGAGGAAGAGATTCAAGATGGTGAATCATCATTGGTGCTGATGAAGTGCAATGGCTGTGATCACCTGGGAGGCCTCCCAAAGCCTGAGCCCCTTATTACATTAGGGTTGAGCTCCACCTACTCAAGGAAAGCATGGGCTGCGATTCCCCATCCGTGAGCTCTAGAGGTTATCTTTCACACAGATCCCTCTTCAACAAGCCCAGTTGTTTCTACCTTCAATGGACGTTTTGCTTGGTTGAATCCTCCCTTTTGGGACATGGGGCCATTTCCCCAAAGGCTCTTTCTATTGACTCAATGACCCAGCACCACAATCAGCAACTCCACTCCTGGCAGAGGCTTAGAATCTCTGGTTTTGATCTGATATTTAGGAATTCATTTGCCTCGGTTTTGTTTGACTCACATGGTTTGGCATTTCACTAACCAATCCAATTGGTAAGATTTGGAACTGCCATTCTGGGCACCGAGCTCCGGGGAACCTCATTCATGCAAATTATTGCAGCAGTTTAAATTGGCTATTTTTCCCCTTGAAAAATCAAAAAACAAAAATCCTTTCTCTAGGATGGAGTTGGGCACTACCGTTTTCCTAGTACTCCCAATAAAAATTGGCTTTGCTCACAACATTGCAGTAGCTCCAAATGATTAGGCCAAAAGAACAGTAGTGGTTTTTTTTTTTTTTTTTTTTTTTTGCGGTACGCGGTTCTCTCACTGTTGTGGCCTCTCCCGTTGCGGGGCACAGGCTCCGGACGCACAGGCTCAGCGGCCATGGCTCACGGGCCCAGCCGCCACAGCATGTGGGATCTTACCGGACCGGGGAACGAACCCGTGTCCCCTGCATCGGCAGGCGGACTCTCAACCACTGCGCCACCAGGGAAGCCCAGTAGTGGTTTTAAACACCAGCACTAGGCATGGTATTTCAGTAGGACTTGGTAACCCAGCTTTCTTTTACTTGGAAGAAATGAGAACTGAAAGAGAGTACCTATTTGTTATTGGTCTAAAAATGATGCAGCCAGGGTTGTTGAAGACTGGACTACTGTTTAGTGCCCTGTTATTTCCAAAAGTTTCTTTTCATTAACAAAGTTTTATTGCTGCCAATATGGCTGAAGGTGATTTGTTCACGAAAAGAGGTAGCAGAAGAAGGAGAGAAGTTGATGGGTTACAGGGTTCTAAACCTCTTGGTGTCCAGGGGTCTGCCCTCACCACTGCCCCCCCCGCCCCCCCGGGGAAATTCAGTTTCTCTGGTGCGGTCACAAATTGAGATGCCTTGCAAAGTGGCTGGTGACCCTGCTTTGAAAGTTCTCAGCTACTTGCAGAACAAAAGCCAAATTCCTTGGCTTGACATTCGAGGCTCTTCTTTTCTGCCCTGGTTACTCACTGACCCTTGAATGTGCAGTGGAATTCCCTACCTTTTCACTGCCTTTGCTCTCACTCAGTACACTGCCTTTCCAATCTCACTTCTTCAAAATTCAGTGCGTTCCCACACAAGTGTGGATCAGAGAGTCATTTAATATAGCTTTGGAGTGGGGCAATTTGGCTATATCTAAAAAGATTTAAACCCGCATACCCACTGACACAACAATTTCACTTTTAGAACTTATTCTACGGAAATATTAAAACTATGTTAAAAAATATATAGCATGAGGATGTTGCCTGAAGTAGTATAATAGCAAAAGAATGGAAACACTCTAAATGTCCACCAAATGGAGAATGGCATAATCATACCCTGGCACATCATACAGTCATTACGAAGTCTGCTAGAGAGATGTGTACTGCCCCAGAGAGACGGCAAGCTTATATTGTTATTGAGAAAAGTCATGTTGCAAAGTTGCATTGTGTGAGCTCATTTTTATAAAATAAAGTCATGTATGCGTTATGTTTAATTATAAGCCCCATAAACACCAACTTTAACAATGCCTAACTCAGGACTTCCCTGGTGGTGCAGTAGTTAAGAATTCGCCTGACAATGCAGGGGACCAGGGTTCGAGCCCTAGTCTGGGAAGATCCTACGTGCCGAGGAGCAACAAAGCCCGTGTGCTGCAACTACTGAGCCCACGTTTTCACAGAGGATATGTTCTTGAAGATCAGAAGAAGGGCAGAACTTCTCTCCAGCCTTGCTGGGATCAAGTCTTCCTGGCCAGGCTGACCGGATCCCTACTCCCACACACAAAGGGAGCCACTCAAATATCACCGAAGCCTCCCACTGGGCCGGAGACCCATTGCCTTTCCAGTGCAATTGGAACCTTGATTGATGTACAGGACATCACGCAACTTGTAAAGTGGGCTGGGGGACAGGGAGAAAAAAAATTTCCCAGCAGATCACTCACACTCTCCTGCATGGTCAGGAGGGCCTTTGTAATGACACTGCAGTCCTGGGACCACGCTGCTCTCCTCCTGGGACCACTTGAGGCATTCGTGTTGTTGCCCAGCCTCCCGAGGAAGCAAGTAAGAGGACCTGTATTGAAAAATGTTCTTCTTTGGGGCTTCCCTGGTGGCGCAGCGGTTAAGAATCCGCCTGCTAATGCAGGGGACACAGGTTCGAGCCCTGGTCCGGGAAGCTCCCACACGCCGCGGAGCAACTAAGCCCATGTGCCACAACCACTGAGCCTGTACTCTAGAGCCCGCGTGCCACAACCACTGAGCCTGCACTCTAGAGCCTGCAAGCCACAACTAATGAAGCCCGTGTGCCTAGAGCCCATGCTCCTCAACAAAGAGAAGCCACCGCAATGAGAAGCCCGCGCACCGCAAAGAAAAGTAGCCCCCGCTCACCGCAACTAGAGAAAGCCAGTGTGCAGCAACGAAGACCCAATGCAGCCAAGAAAAAAAAAAAGTTCTTCTTGCAATGGCTTTCCTTCTCATCTATTGCTCCGGCCACTTCCAGAGGCCACCACGTGCTTCCCTCTCTAATAGCACTGGCCTCATGGAGACCCTGAGAAGGGAGAGGCGCAGGGCCCTGCGATGCAGCAGCTACTGGAGACCCTTCCACTGACTATCTCCTTGCAGGCTTTCTGTGCCAGCTTTGGAGGCTATCACTGGGGGGCACTTTGGTGGTGGAGGCTTTGCCCCACACCAGCAGGCGCAGACAGTTCTTATTATCCCAGAGGTGCCCAGCGCCGCCAAATTGGAACCCATCACCAAACAGCTGCGCTATTCTCAGAAAGAAACAGATGGACGGAGGGAAAAGGAAAAGAAAAATGACAGTAACAGCACAACAAACTGAACTCCACAGTGGACCCCAGCAGGAGGCAGCTGTGTTAAATGTGGCCATTTGGAGATAACTGAAAATTTTGACCACCCTCAACCATCAAGATATAGACCGACATGAAAATATTCTTAATTTGAGGGAGCAGAGTGGTGTGGATGAAGCACTTTGTACTGAAGGGCACAGCTGAGTATGACAATATTTACTCATTTCATCTCTCTGTTCCCTTTCTGGGGCCTGTCGTACTTAGCAAACAGCATTTAATCTCTTACCCTTGACAGTTACTGGAAAAGTTAGATGTATCTCTTTGTTCGCTTCTCTCTCCCTTATGAGAGAATACAGCAGATACTTAGATCGGGTGTGACCAATGAACTGGCTGCCAAGGATTCCTTAGTTCAGGAAAACTCTATAATCCAGGGGGCCTGGAGGCTGAGTTTCAAAAGGGTCCCCTAGTCACCCAACTCAAAGGGAAAGCTCTACATCAAATCCTGCCTAAAAACTTGCCTGGTACTCTCCTACCTTCAATCATTCCACTTCAGGGGTACTTGCTTCTGAGACAGTCTCACATTCTCCTTCATTGCTACCCGAGTTCAAAACGTTGTAAATTTCCCTAATTGCTCCATTAGAATTATTATGCTTTATTTAACACTGGTAAAATGCAGACCTCTTTTACATCTTGCAAAATGAAGAGAAAGAGGAATTTCCTTTTTCTCTTAAAAAAAAAAAAAGAAAGGATCCAGTTCAAAGGGTAGTGGAGACTAGACACGATTATGGCCTTTGTAGCCCCAGTGCCTAGCACAGAGCCTGGTACACAGTAAGCACTTAATAAATGCAAACGAAAGAAATTAATGAGTCTTGCTTCTAATAGGTTTTCCTGCATTTCCTGTCCTTGGATTGGCCTACAGCAGAGTTTCTCGACTTTGCCACAATCGGCATTTTGGGCTGGGTAATTCTCTGCTGTGGGGCTGTCCTGTGCATCGCAGGATGTTTAGCAGCATCCCTGGTCTCTGCGCACCAGATGCCATAGCAAACAACCCCCTGCCAGTGGTGACAATCAAAAATACCTCCAGACGTTGCCAGATGACCCCTGGGGGGCAAAACTGGCCCTAGTTGGAAACCGCTGGTCTATAGACTCCCCTTTGCTTTACATAAATCAATGAAGATTTTTAAAAAACAAAGCACAAAACATCCTCTACTTCTCAACTTCCTCCCCCAGAAAATGACATTTCTTTTTTCTTTTTCCCCCTTTCTACTCAAGGCTGAACATTTAGAAACTGTGTATGACTCCACATTCGTGTCTCTGGGGGAGAGCTGCGGGGACAGACCTCTGGAAGGCCACTAGAGATGCCATTTTTTCTGGTCCCTCTTGATCTTGTAATGGAAGCCAAACCTTAAAAACGACTGCAGTGAATCCAGGAGGAAGAGCACTGGACTTGAGCCAACACCAAAGGCCTCTGAGTTAGAGCTCCCTAAGCCTGACTTTTGGAGACTGTCTAGGCTGGACCAGTCTTGGAGGCTGGGTGTTGAGATTTGTTCCTGCATCCCAAATGGCCAACTCAGCTTTGCAGGTGTGGGCTCACTGCCCGTGTCCTCTGAGGGCATGCTACAACTGATCGTCCTAAGTTCCTCCTTCCTGGGTTGGGATTTTCACCTTGAAATTCTGGCAGAGCATCAAAGGGATGGACACCTTGGCAGAAGAAAGAATGCACGTATCAACCACATAACAAGTACAACCTGCTCAGACATTGGCTTCTCTTCGTCTTTGCTGCTTGGGTGGTGCTGATGTGACTTGATGCGAAGAGCTTCATGACTCTAATGGGGGCAGGGCCTTGGTGGGGCCCTGTGGAGGTGCGCCTGGAGGTGCTCTCTGGGCCCGAGAAATCACACTGTTTTTTTTTTTTTTTAAACAATGCAGTGCTGCCCTGCAATGTCCTGCCACACATAGGAGAGAAAAACTTGAGATTAAGAGGTTCTTGGGAGCGGCAGCTTAGGCCCCTGATGCAGCTGGGAAACAATGGCACCATAAAATGAGAATAAAGCGAGTGCTGGGCTGAGCTATCAGCTGATTCTGAGTCTCCAGAGTCCTTCTGAAACTCTGCTTGGTGGGGAGGCCCTTGTGCCACTAGGCAGAGGGCACCCAGCGGAAAATTTCCAGCTCTGGTCACCTTAATGAGAGAGGCATTCTTGCCTCTCACGTGGTTCGGAGGTTTCCAGGGACAAATGGAAAAAGAAAAGAAATTACTTCAATCCCCTGCTTCGGCCTGGATGGCGGGTGTGTGTGTGTGAGAGAGAGAGAGAGAGAGAGAGAGAGAGAGAGAGAGAGAGAGAGACGGGAGCTGAGTGGTGACCCAGATAACCCTGGTCTGAATGCATAAGCCTCAAAATCTCAGAATAGATTGAGCCCACCAGCATTTCAGCTTTCTCTGCAGAAAATGTGTTCCTATTTACAATGCTGACATAGTCAACTTACAAAGATGGACTGGAAGAAAAAGCTCGTAAAGCTGTAGGCCTCAGATTAAAGGAAAAAATATATATATACATATATATAAGGAACTCTGATTCACAGCTGTTAGCTTAATGGCCACAAATGCATTTCCTTTGATAGTGGTTGCTCTGAAATTGTCACTGCTAGAAGGAAAAAATAAAGCCCGTGGCTTTCACTCATTCATTCAACAACTGTTTTGTGAGTGGCTGCTATGTGCTGGTTCTGTCCTAGCTGCTCGGGAATGGTGATGAAGACAACCCTTGTCTTTGTGGAGCTCAGGGTATAACTGTGAGCTAGCACGAGCTAGCATGATCTAGAAGCCACAGACCAGAATTCTTGCTGCCAGTGGGTAGGGAGTGGGGTGCCTAGGAGAGTCCAAAGAGGAGAAGTCACATTTGAGCTGAACTCTAAAGAGTAATGACTAGAAGCTTCCAAACTGAGAGGAACAGAGGTGGGGAGGGCTGGAGGGGAGAAGGCAGAGGACCATGCTAAGGGGACCAGGCTTTTAAGCAGAAAATGACAAGGTCAGATTTCATTTTAGAAGGAAAATCTTGTGGCAGGGAGGAGGATGTTAATTATTTACAGTGTGCAGAGGAGAAATGTGTTTGGAAGTGGTTTGCCTTCTGATTTGGTGGTTTCTCTGTCCCTGGCTACTGACACACAACCCAAACAGCCTAGGAAACTCACTTCTCTCGCTTCTGGTAGGCTCATGCTGTAGTGCGGATTCTGGAAGTCGAATGATGGTGGCTTTAGGTCACAAGGGAGTCCCATGGAACATACTTTTCCTGTGATTTTATTGCAGGCTCCCAAGTATGCCTTTTCCTTTGTGGTCTAACTGCCAGGGTGAGTGAGAAAAAAATCTACCTATAATGTAGGCTGGTGATCATTTGGGAAGCAGGGCTTGACAGAGTGTGCAGGGCTGAGCCCTCTGGGGCCCCCTTCCTCCACATCCATTAAGACTCCAGGACAGGCAGGGGTGGCTCTGAGTGTGAGAGCTGAGTCCAGACTTCCATTCATCTAAAAACGACCTTTACTTTCAGGGCAGGATTTCCCAGCCTTGGCATACTGACATTGGAGGGTCGATCACTCTTGTTGTGGCGGGCTGTCCTGTTCATTATAGGATGTGGTTAGTGGCTGGTAGCACTCCCAAGTTGTGACAACCAAAAATGTCTCCAGGGACTTCCCTGGTGGTCCAGTGGTAAAGTATCCACCTTACAATGCAGGGAACTCGGGGTCGATCCCTGGTCAGGGAACTAAGATCCTACATGCTGCGGGGCAACTAAGCCCGAGCGCCACAACTACTGAGCTCTACGCCTCAACTAGAGAGCCTGCGTGCCGCAAACTACAGAGCCCACGTGCTCTGGAACCCGTGCACCACAAGTACAGAGCCCTCACGCCCTGGAGCCTGCGCGCCACAACTAGAGAGGAGCCCACGCGCCACAACAAAAGATCCCGTGTGCCTCAACGAAGATCCCGTGTGCCACAACTAAGACCTGACACAGCCAAAAAAATAAAAAATAAATAAATAAAAAATAAATCTTAAAAAAAAATGTCTCCAGACATTGTAAGCATCTTTGTGGGGCAAGATCGCCCCCAGCTGAAAACCACTGCTCTTAGAGACAGTTTTCCATTCTCATCTTATTTGATCTCTCACCAGCATTAAGCATAAGCAATCCCTCTCCTCTCTTGAAACTTGCATTCCTTGGTGCTCTCTCCTTGTTTTCCTTCTAATTCTCTGGCCAGTTCTTTGTAGATCCCTGGGGCCTCCTCATCCTCTTCCTGATCTCCAAATATTGCTGTCCTAAATTTAATGCTCAGACCCGAACCCCTTTCCCATTATACTTTATGCTTGCTCACTCTCACCTATCCTCAGGACTTTAAATTCTTCTATGTCCCAAATACTCTCCAATTTGTCTCCAGCCCAGGTCTCTCATTTAAGCCCCAGACCCATTTCTATTTGTTCTAGATGTCTCATTGTCATCACAAAATCCATCCATCTTTCTCCAAAATCCAGTCCTCTTCTCACCCCCATCTATCTGTTGCCCAAGCTGTAAACCTTAAGGTCATCCTGACTTTTCCTCTTCTCTCACCTTCACACCCAGTCCACGACCAATCCCTGTCAAGTCTCTCTTCAAAATACACCTCCAAGCCATCTGCTCCCAGCCCTCCACTTCAAGCTGCCATATAACTTCAGTAACCAACAAGGTAGACAACTCCGATGACCTCAGTGGTTTCCTGACTTCCACTCTGCTCCCGGTCAGTCCCTTCTCCATCCAGAGCACTCTTTTAAAAGCACAAATCACATTATACGATGCCCCAGCTTTAATTTCTTCGAAGGCATCCTACTGCATGTAAATACAATCTAAGTGTCTTAACACGGCCCCACCCTCTTTTCCAACCTCCCTTTGTGCCATTCTTCCTTCTGTTTCTGCTGCTGCCGACACACTGGCCTTTCGTTTCCTCATAGGTAACACCTTGGGACTCCCATGCATGTTGTCACCTCCCCCTGGAGCACTATCCCCCAGCCCTTTTCATCCTGCGGGTCCCAGCAGGTCATTTCTGCCTGAGCATCTTTCCTGATCCCATCCTCTTAAATTCAGTTTCCCTATCGTGGTCTCTCCCTGCAAGCTTCCTTATGGCACCTGTGACTTTTAACTCCATATGTGCTCATGTAGTTATTTCTTTGTTGTTTGGCTCCCCTGCTAGATTGGAAATGTTGTGGGGGAAGAGACCCTCGGTGTCTCTTCTGTTCATTGCCACGTCCCCATCTAAATAGTGTCTATGACACTCAGTGACTACTCAGCACATAGTTACTGGATGAATGACTATTCCCCTCTCATTTCTTTGGTCAAACTGCATCTAGGAAAGAATATTTTATGACCCAGGAAAATGAATGACTGTGAAGCATGAAAAAATGCTCCTTGAATATCTGTGTCAATGAGAAAAAGCTTTCCAGTGGTGGTTCCTGGGAGCACAATGCACAGGGAGATGAGTCAGGTACACTATGACTAGAAATGACACTTGTTGATTTCGTCATTAGTGTTCCATATCTGTCCTAAGACTTTCCTCCGAATCAGAAGGGAACTCCCTGAGTGCCAGGCAGGACCACATGAAAGCTATCTAAGAGGAAGAGCTGAAATCAGTTCAGAGTTTTCTGGCAACGCTGCCTTTCTAGAAGGCTTGAGCTACCAAAGAGGCCAGGATGTCCAGGTAAGACAGCAGCCCCCCCAGGCCCAAGGAGCCACAGAAGCGACGGGGCAACAGCTTCACCCAATGCACCGCATGATGCTTTGCACATCACTGAAGCCCCATAAGTATTGGTGGCCTTGAGACGAAACCACAGAAGTACCTCCTCTAAGACAAGGGGAGGCCAAGCTTCTCCTCTTGAGCAGGTCCACAGTTATACAGAGAGCATTCCATTTTGTTTTTCTGAAAATTCACACGTGTGGTTGGCTGCAGAGTGTAATGTGAATTGATGACGTTCAAAATCTCGTCCTTGAGTCCCACCAAGAGTAATTCACATCAGCCTCTCCCCGACTTTAAAGGAACAGCAGCTGCAGAGCCCATGCCTGCAATTAAGCAGCTAAGCGTTTGGTAACATTGGGTTAGACTCTGATATCCAAATGAATCGCAAAAGGTGGAAGCAAAAAAAAATCTGAACCACACTGGGAGCCCAGTGTGTGTCACGGTAGAATTCATTTTTACCGGGTTTATTTATTATGTCTTAAATCAGCCTTAACGAAGCTGAGGGAAGAGTTTCAAGGTCCATGTGTTACAGCTCAAGGACGAGACTGGGGCCCCAACTCCAAACATATTGTGATTGGCTGAATGTTGCTAAACAACAAAAATAGCCCAGCATCTGTTGTCGTTGCAGGGCTGGGACGTTATTTCCAAGGGGGTCACCCAAGTCCCGTCAGCAGCCATTAATAAAATATCCACAGGATACAAATGGGGACTTGCACTAACAGTAAAATAGAAAGTTCGCACTGAGGCACACAATGGATGCTGGTAGGTGGGAGTCCTACAGAAACATATTCTCTTAAATTTATTCTTAGACAAGAAGAAAAAAGGAGAGGGCTGCATGAAGGCACTTCTGGTTTTGAGAGAAAGGTTCTGTGCAGAGATGAGCTGTCCAAGTTTCAATATGCACTCAGGGAGGATTCATGGAGCATTTTCTTTGTGTTAGACCCCAAAGGTACAAATAAAACACAGCTCCTGCAGAGGCGGGGAGACAGGCTGGGCCCAGGCCTGGCCAAACAGGAAGCCAGAGGTGGCTGCTGCATTTTATAGGCCAGTTATCATTGGGTGGTTCAGCCCTGTGAGCATTTTGCTGCCCGGATTGATGGCAGAGCTGGGGAGATAGGAAAGACTACATTGAAATTCAGTGGCAGCCGGGGTTAACCACGGGCCCCAAGCAGCAGGGACTTCATTTTGAGACTCGCAGTAAAGAGTCCAGCAAGATGTGAAAGCAAACTGAATCAACACAAAGACAAGTGTCCCAGGTCAGGGCGGACTTAATAAATAAATGTTTGTTGAATGAATGATTGAATGACTCTCTTCCACATGTCACCCCATCTATTGCTCACCTCAGATTCTTTGTAGTAACGTTCTGGAATTTCATCGCAGGCAATATCGATAAAGCAGACTTCTCTCTCCAGATCTTTGGCTTCATTGTCAAAAATCTGAAAGAGCAGAGTAACAATATCAAAGGTTAGTGATAGTGGGTGAGATCCTCAAGGTGCCTGCGAGTTGGCCCAACGGTGCCTGAGGCGGAATAACTCCCCACAGAGCATCTTCACATGGCTCAGTGCCCCCGGGGAGAGCTTTATGCTGCCCCCGAATGTGCAAGAATCATGAAAGGTTTTTATTCACCGCTTACATTTTGTCACATCAGAGGCAGGTGTAGCATCAATCACCACTTGGTTAGGGGAAGAAGAAAAACAGGCTGTTTTTAGTAGTTCAAGAGTGAAGAAATAAATCTCTTCCAAAAGTCTCTTCCAAAAAGGAAGTCTGCTGATTTTTGGCAGTTAATCTAAACATGGGAAGGGAAGAGGCTAAAAAGGTTCTGGGTAGATAGGAGACAAAAAGCAGTAATACAGCCTTGAGATTTAGAGAAGAAAAATGTGGGTTTTTTTTTTTTTCATTACAGTGTTTACATATATTTAATTTCAGAAATCACACACACTCATTGAAGAAAATACAGATAAACAAAAAAGAAGAAAATAAAGATTGTCCATAATCCCATTACCCACTGTCTTATTCTTGATCATTTAAGAGCATGATTTCCTTGGTACACACAGTGGTAAGAAGGTGGAGCTTGAAAAAGTACTGAGATGGCTTCCTGCCAAGCTACGCTTGGTTCCACTGGCCCAGAATGTCCAACACTTGCAAAGAAATATGTAAGACAGGGCTCCCCTGGTGGCGCAGTGGTTGAGAGTTCACCTGCTGATGCTAGAGGACACGGGTTTGTGCCCCGGCCCGGGAAGATCCCACATGCCGCGGAGCGGCTGGGCCCGTGAGCCGTGGCCGCCGAGCCTGCCCGTCCGGAGCCTGTGCTCCGCAACAGGAGAGGTCACAGCGGTGAGAGGCCCGCGTACCGCAAAAAAAATATAAATAAATAAATAAATAAATAAATATGTAAGACAGCCACATATATAGATATACACTCTAGTGGAAAGATTAAGTTCCTCTACTTTTTCCCATTGCCACTTTTTCGGATCTAAAGGGATACACTTCTGAAGGACAGTAAACAGATTAAGTTTGCAAATCACTTCATCCTTGGAGAAAGTCTTAACTGTATCCCCATCTCACTGTTTAGCTAATTCCTACAGGGGAATCATCCACTAACACTAATTAAATCTGACTCTCCAGAAGAGAATGAAATATTTTGGAAGAACAGAGTGGTTGACGCCGAAGAACATTGTCTTGACACAAATTTGGAGCCTATTAATAACACTCTCCCACAGGAGAGCATCTGGAGGGCTCTTTACAAGTTGAAACTCCTAGTCCTTTCCCAATGCTTTCTGGATAATATCTGTGCTGGTTATTATCTGCCCAGTCTGCTGTTTGCTCTGTCACCAATGTTCTTCTATAATGATTAGATACTGGACTCCTCAGATTTATTCAAGATTAACTCCCTAGTCTGACCGGAGGAGGCCACTGCCTTTTCCTCAAAGGCAGAGAAAGACTGGTTCCTGGATCAGCTCTGATTCCTTCCACGGCCAGCTGAAGTCAAGAGCTTGGGGACACTCTCAGTGTGTTTGGGAGGGACAGGTTGATTGCTTTGATAATGGAATGGAGAGACGGAAGGAAAGTAAGTTCAAGGTGGAGTGGAGAAATAAGTTGTGAAATGAAACACTGGGTCTCAGGGTGTTTGTGTGTTTCTCTCTCTTTGCATGAGTCTCTTTTAAAGTGTGTGCAAGAGAAGACATGTGCCACATTAAGAAAACAAAACAGAAGGGAACACCCCAGAGGCAAATGAGCTGCTAGAGAGTAAATTACAAGAGAAGTTAGAGAGCTTTGACATTTATTGGTGATAAAATTTATGGGACTGAAAGAAGGGAAGATGAACAGGGGTTAAGGGAGTTACTGACAGATTAGGGGGCTTTTCCTAATTGAATTCAAATACTTTTGGATCACCCATTATCACATTATTACATTATTGCCCTGCTGCTCCAAGTTCACCCTTAAGTCTCTGCTCTGAGATAACAGACTGGACCCTGTAAGCACTTCTCCTTGACAGCGAGTAGGACACTAAGCCATGTATTAGAGGGACCCTACAGGAAGAAGGGTGCTTCTCTTCCTGGTTTGAATCTTATTCCTGCTGCAGAATCTGTTGGGGCGGAGAGGGGGGGAACGGGGGACACGCAGTGCTGCTGTGTCCCAGCTGCATGCCCAGAGTGCACAGTTGCCTGGTGACCTCTCGGAGTCCTGGCCTTCACCATGGCCCTCGTGATGTAGGCACCATGTGTGCCAGGCCTCGCACTGCCAGTGGTGCCCTGACCCTATAGACCTGCCCACCAGTCTCATCTCACCTGAACCCAGAGGGCTGTTTTCTGCTGCCCAGCAACCGTGAACAAGCTCTGGTCCAGGAAACCCAGCAAACTTCTCTGCCATCCAGTGGGCTACAACCACAACTCCTGCAAGGAGGTCTGAACTCCAGCCATGGAGGTGGACCCCGTTCAAGTTTGTTCTTGCTTGAGTCTACTCCCTCAGCCTTTGACTTCTCTTTACATCTTTATGGTTGCTCCAGTCAAAGTTTAATAATTCCTTATATTCCTTATATACTCTCCCTGTTCAAATTATTGTGTAGTTTATGCTTCCCAATTGGGCCCCAACTAATACCTCCATTGCATACAAAATGGCGCCCTTGGCTTTGGGGGCTGCAAAGATAAGAAGGGCTGAGTTCCTGCCCTTAATGAGTTACCATCTAGTGGGAGAGACAGACTGGGAAGCTACTCCCCAAAATACAAGATGGAAGAAAATATTTGCTACAGAAGAAAGAATAGACTGTCAAGCTAGGGAGAGGAGTCATTTATGTTGACTCAACAACTACATGGCCAGGATGGTATTATTATTTCAAGTTTTCAAATGAGAAAACCAAGGCTCAAAGAAGTGAAAGAGCTGCCTGCAGCCACACAGCCCGTCGGTAGAGAAGCTCAGATTCAGGGCAAGTCTCCAGGCTTCACAACCAGACTCCTCCAGGATAAAAGGCTGCCTCTTGGCACCCAACCGAGAAGATAAATATCAATCAAAAGTACTTCCTATTTCTTCCCAGAAAGATGAAACTGGACTCTGGTTCTCTTCCTGCTACCGAAAAATGTATGTCCTGAGTAGCTATTATTGGGAACTCCCCAACGACTTGGAACTTTTCTGCCGAGGCTGCAGTAGAATCTACTTAGGTAGCTTTCAGTTCCAACTCTGGACTCCTTCTTCAATATGACACTTAATTCTTGCATCCAAGTCCGTGAAATACCAAGCACCTTTGCCGTCAACGTTTCAGGGTGAGGACCTGAAAAAAAAAGCTACAAAAAAATCAGTTTGAGGACCTCAACATCTTCTTCAGGCTTGAGATTACAAAGAGTCTTAATTTCCAATAAATAATATATCTCCCAATGATTAAGAGCCTTTAGGAGATGCTCGTAGGTGCTCAATACATGACTGCTGAATTACCGGAGGACATCAGCTTCTACTTTCCAAAGAAGAACCTATGGCACGAATATTGCTTACTGATTGATCTCAGATTCCTTTCATGAGCCCAGGTTCTATTTCTTTGCTAGTAAGCACCCTAACTTTCTATAATTCCCAATATAGGGCTCAACACAGAGTGGAAACCTCATAGTATTGGCTGATGGATCCCACAATGGGAATCAGGACAGCTGAGTTTGAATTCAGTTATCAAGGACCCAGCACCTCTTTTGGGTCTCCATATCCTTATCTGCAGAATAAAAGGCGTCATCTAGATGGATGGGTAGCAGGGAGCTGTGAAATATCCTGGAATTGTACCCAACATTTGAGGAGATGCTTTCTTTCTGGAGAGAGGGTTTGACCACTTTCATCTGATTATCAGGGAGATCTATGGCCCCAGTGTGGTTGAGATCAAGGGACCCACACGACCACTAGAATTCTTTCCAGTTAAAATGTCGGTGATGTTGAGTGACTTGCGGGTCATGTTAGGCTCCTACATCCTGTTCTTTGCCCCTTCACCCACATGCAGCTGACGTGGGTGGTGCACAGAGGGGATGCAGCAGAGGAACAGGAAGTGGCAGTGGTCACGACGTAGCGTAATCAGAGGCCACAGCGGGGGTAAAACAGCCTCATCTTCATCCTTAGTTTAGGGCATGATCCAGAATTAAGCCAACACTATTACAAACAGAGGCTTAGCCAGGCCCCAAAGGAAAACAGCAAGATTAACTATTCATTGGGGCTTCCCCAGTGGCAGCGGGAGTGGCAGCGACAGCCAGAACTCTGGTCCAACCACCAGCTCTTTGAGGTGGAATAAGAGATCTGCTGAGATAGTTTAGGACGAGATACATCTTAATGTTGATACATTAAGCCAAAGCTCCAAAGGATCTCACCTGACACAGGTGCTGTGCACCTTCATGCTCTTGGGAGCTTCTTGGGTGGAATTTGTCCCTTTTTGAGATGAGTGTTGGGTTTGGGAGTCAAATATGGTACTTCCCCTATATCCCTTATAATAATGTTCCCATCTGTGGTTATTTATCAGAGACATACCCACCCACGAATCATCTGTAATGGATTTCAGTGCCAATCTGGTTGACTCTTCTGAACTCCACCCCCCAGCTACACAATGAACACTCAATAAACAAACTCCTTTTAATATGAACTAAGCAATATCATAATGAGAAGGCCAATCTCCTGAGTAAAAACTATCTTAAAGATTCCAAAATGAAAAGGGAGTAATTTTCCCTTTTTTGTAAAGCATTATGAACATTAAGTATCAAACATCTTTAAAATCTCCATATACTTTGACCTGGTAAATTTAAGCTTTGAGAATTCATCTTAAGAATATTAAATAAATGAAAAGCTTTATGTACAAAGATTTTCACTGTAACATTAATGTAACAGCAAGAAAAATAGCGAGAGAGGGGGAAAAAAAAAAAGCAAACAGTCAAAATATCCCAGTATGGGAGAATGGCCAAGGAAATTATGATAAATCCATTCGATGAACTATTATGTAGCCATTAATAACTCCATTCTTAAAAAAGATTTTCCCAGGAGGGTAAACATGGGTGTGGGTGGGATGGAGAAGGGGACATGCCCCATATTTAATACAGATAGATGCTGAGTCATGTGGTTGTAACTCAGAAGGGAAAGGTACATTGATAAATATGGAATGTGTTTTAACGATGCACTAGATTTCTTCCTTGAACAGGGGTGTCTTTCTAGATTTAATTTAATCTCTCGTTTTGCTTTTAGATGTTTCTGGATTTTGTGATAGCCCAGCCAGGGAGAGCACTGTGTACAGCGGCTTTTCAGAAATCCACAATCCTGGGAATCATGGCTTCTGCAACCCCTTTCTCTATAACAGTAAGTTTGTGGTTTAAGATCCAAGTTTAGATGGGAACTGTCTGTACTTTCTGCGCGATTTTTCCATAAACTCAAAACTGCTCTAAAAAATAAACTCTATTAGTAAAAAAAAAAAAATGGGGGAGGGGGAGAGGAAGATCCAAGCTTAGTAGCTGTGTGGATTTTATCTTCCTGCCATCTGTCCAAACTACCAAGGATGCAAGGTAGAGGTGGCTGATTAGTAGGGATTTTGAGAAAAGTCTATCAGTTGTCTCATTTTGTGCTTCACATATGATTAAAGGGACAAAGAATCCCAGCTAAGCAAGCTCCAGTTCTGCTCTAACTTTTTTTCGCTGCACTTGGGATGTTTCAGGGGGAGGCAACTGACTAACAAAGAACAGGTTCAGCAAGAAGGAACACTGGAAGCAGAATTATTGTTTTAACAATGCTTTCATTTCAGTGCTCTGGATTTGCAAAGTGGACAATTGGTTTGGTGCAGGGCAGGGGATACGGGTCCCTGGTTCATACATTAGGCATATGGGGCTAGAGTCGGTTCATGGTTCTATTGATTATTCTCTAACAGAACCATACCTGGTAGGGAGAGCCTGAAAAGCACTTATGGCTGGGAAAAAAAGTAGTCCAAATTATTGACAAAGACAACCATCATTTCATTACCCCATCTCTACTGGTATTCCCACCAAGAACATTTTCACGCCTACACAATTCAATCGTGACTGTTTCACAAATATGTAAGCTATATGATCCAATCCAAGAATATGCAACTTGTCTTCTCCATTGCCATTAAGATAGAGATAAAAAAGGATGGTCTTCTTTGGTCTCTTTAAAAACATTTCTGCCTCTTTCCCACCCCCATCCCCAGAATAGAGAGTGGGGTAACTTATTTGTTCTGAAGGTGGACCTACTTAACGACAGTGCTCTGAAAACAAGAGACTAGGCTTACAGCAATCAATAAATCATCAAATACTTAGTAAGCATCTGCTATGTGGTCAACACTGTGCCTCTTAAAATGTGTGCGATAAGCTCCATTTTCAAGGGGCCTTATGATTTTGTGGAAGACTCGATTCACTGCAAGATTTAATTAACAGCACCATATAAGATGTAATCTGTTACTAAAGTAATAAGTACTAAAAGGTATGTATCAGACAAGAAGTACTCCAGTCCAAATTCATCAAGGAGGAATTACATATATATATTCCTTTTCAGATTCTTTTCTATTATAGCTTATTATAAGATAGTGAATACAGTTCCCTGTGCTATAGAGTAGGTCCTTGTTGATTATCTATTTTATATATAGTAGTACGTATATGTTAATCTCAAACTTCTAATTTATTCCTCTCTCCTCTTCCCCTTTGGTAACCATAAGTTTGTTTTCTATGAGGAGAGACAAAAGTTTAAAAGTTAACTTTAGGGGCTTCCCTGGTGGTGCAGTGGTTAAGAACCCACCTGCCAACGCAGGGGACGCGGGTTCAAGCCCTGGTCTGGGAAGATCCCACATGCCACGGAGCAACTAAGCCCGGGCGCCACCACTACTGAGCCTGCGCTCTGGAGCCCGCAAGCCACAACTGCTGAGCCCGCGTGCCTAGAGCCCGTGCTCCACAACAAGAGAAGCCACCACAATGAGAAGCCCGCACACCGCAATGAAAAGTAGCCCCCTGCTCGCTGCAACTAGAGAAAGCCCACATGCAGCAACGAAGACCCAACGCAGACAAAAAAATAAATAAGTTAAAAAAAATTACACGAAAGCTAGTGCCATCTCATCATTCACAAAAAATAAAATAACTCAGCACCTTTAGTAAGGTGTTGATCCTTGTTTTTTATTTTGGACTCCCTGCCCCTGAAACAATCTTTTTTAAAATTGATTTTGGGGGGAGTGTACAGTTCTATGAATTTTAACACATGTATAGATTCTTGCAACCACAACTACAATTAAGATTCAGAACAGTTTCACCACCCCAAGAAACTAATTTATCATCACCATTTCCCCACACCAACCCCTGGCAACCACTCATGCGTCTTCCATTCCTACAGTTTTTGTCTTTTCAAGAATGTCTTACAAATGGAATCATATAGATTTTAACACTTTGAGACTGGCTCTTTTCACTCAGGACCATGCCTTTGAGATTTATCCTGTGGTTGTGCAAATCGAAGCTCATTCCTTTTGCTTGCTAAGTAGTATTCCATTGTATAGCAATTTGTTTATTCCCCCATTAAAGTTTGGGGCAATTATGAAGAGAGCTGCTAAAAGCATTTGTGTATACACAAATTTTCACTTCTTTAGGGTTCACACCCAGGAGTGGGATGGCTGTGTTATAGGGTATTATGTCGATTCTTCTTTATGAGAAGAGGAATCAATACTCCCATAGTGAACTGACTACCGCCTCCCCCAAACTCATGCCCACTGGGAATCTCAGAATATGACCTTATTTGGAAATAGGGTCTTCACATATATAATTAGTTAAGGATTGCTATGGACTGAATGTTTGTATCCCCCGCCCCAGCCCCCAAATTTGTATGTTGAAAACGAATGCCCAGTGCAACAGTATTAGGAGATGGGGCCTTTGGGAGGTGATTAGGTCATGAGGGTGGAGCCCTCAAGAGTGGGATTAGTGCCCTATAAAAAAGACCTCCCCCCCTAAAATAAAAAAGACCCCATAGAGCTCCCTAGACCCTTCTACCATGTGAGGACACAGGGAGAAGTTGGCAGTCTGCAACTCAGAACCCAACCACGCCAGCACCCTGAAGTCAGCCGGTCTTCACCAAGTGTCATGAACAACTTTTTCTTTAACATCAGCCAGTGGTGGAGATTTGTCCTTTTCCTTTCTCCACCCACCTTAAAGGTTGCAGAAAATTCAAAAACAGGGAGGAACCTGATGCTAACAGTAGAGACAGAAGGACAGGAATAACACAGGGCACTGCTCATCGGTGAAGTTTAAAATAAAAAGCTGCTGATAAACATACCTGGGGCTGAGAACACAGAGAGATATAAGAGGACAGGATGCCTGGGGAGGGGGCAGGGAGGAGACCTAAGGGTCAAAGGGCATACATATAACACAGTAGATATGAATTCACAGTGTGCTCCCTGTGAGGGAAAGAATACTTCTTTCAATTCCCGGATTTGTGTCTAGAAAGAGCACTGGCAAAACAAGTGGAGGGTTGACAACCATTTCGTGCTGTGACCTGAAGTCCCATGCAGGAAAACAATGGTGAACCCTGGTTCATTTGGGTAATCAAAGTGACATGGTGACTGATGAGAAAAAGATTCCGATGGGCAAAACAGTGTTCTCGTAAGGTGCTCTGATCATGGTAACTAATTAAGAAAGGAACAGAAAAGTACATTAAAACAACCCAGTAGGGTCACAAATGCTATGACTCAATTCATTTACTGAAAAGGCTTTAATGGCACAAAAATGCTTCTAAGTTACGGTTCCCAGGGCAGCTGTAACAAGGCTCTTTTCATAAGCTTGGTCTGATTTCAGCACAGAACAGCCTCGATTCAAATTCTTCCTGTGGCCGCAGCCCCCTTTGGACCCACAGGCTGTGTCATGAGATCAAGCCAACATGTCACATGCGTACATGTGGATACTGGCTCCTGACACCCAAGAATATGTATAGTTTCCCTGCAGTATGATCAATAATGTTTCCTAAAATAAGTCTCAGAAGCCGAACTTAAAATAGTTTCAATTTCTCCTCGTTCCTTCTGATTTCAATTCACAAGGTGGCCTCTGGGAACTAGAACTGCTGGTTTTCCTGCAGGTTGACGAATGGCTATTTCACCTGGAAATGCTCACGGGCTCGCGACGGGCCAGCCCTCAATAGCCTCAGTGTGTGAGGTTTGCTACGTCAAGGTGACGCTGATTCTTTCTCGAAAACTTTTTTGAGTCCAAACAATGAATCCTTTGCCTAAGAGGTAATGTGCCTGACACCTGTCCTTTTCTTTTCCCTGAGAAGCTACTGACTCAGCCTTAGGGAAGGGACTAAAATGCTGAGGTAGGTGGCTTGCTGAGGCCTGTGCCTGGTGGGGCAGCCACACTGGGAAGTCAAAAAACAACGCGGAGAGTCTCCCAAGAAGGCTGCCAGCAGGCTTACTCTCCAGAGGCCACAGAGGTTCCTCCTCTGGTTCACCAGACAAGCGCCGAGGTGCTTAAGGGCCTTGTGTCTCCTTCTAGCTCATTCCTGGCGTGCCTCTCTGGGCAACACAATGGAATGGACACCGGCCCAAACCCACTTAGGATTCGCGATAGATTGCATCTACTATCAGAAAAAACAAAATCAAGGAACAAATAGTTACATTTTCCTGGTAGGTTGTGTTTTGTTTTTCCTTTTGTGTGGACTGGTTCTAAATACCTCCCAAGGCAATGTCAGGGAACTAGACAAGGCTTCTGGCTGAGTTCCATAGACCTGCCCCAGGCAGCCGACCGGAAGGCTCCAGAAGGAGCTCTCCAGGCGTGGGTAAGACAGACATGGGCCAGCAGATGGGAGGGGGCTGCTTCCTGAGTGCTACCCAAGGTCATGGTGTAATTAGGCCCGAGGCCCCTGGAAGGGCCTGCCGTTTCTGTTTACTTCTTTATTATGGAAAACAGTCAGAAAATTGTAGAGAGAGGAAATATAGCGCAGTGGTGATGAGCCCAGACTGCAGAGTCAGCAGACCTAAGCTCTGCTGCTCGGCTGGGTGACCTGGGGTTGCTACTGAGGACAAGTAGACCTCACTTTTCCTCATCTGTAAAGAGCAGTATTAGCTCCTCCCTCATCCGGTAGCAGCGAGGACACAAGGACATAAAGCAGTGATGACAAATGGAAATGAAAATGGAGTAATCACAGTTCAGGCGCACAAAAATGAGTCGGGTGGCCATTGAGAATCTGGTCTCAGACACGTCTCTGCACCCTGAGAACTTGAACTTTCTTTGAACTGTACCTGACCCAAGGACACCTCCAGCCATATTCAAAACACCACCTGCCAGCTGCAACCTTATGGTCTCAAGGTCTCCCTTTGTCCCCATGCAACCATGTCAGACCCCAACCAATCCTTACTTAACAAACACCCTTAGTCCTTGCCAGCTCCAATTACAATTCTTGAGAAACAATTCATGTAGCTGACCGTAACCTTGTGTTTTTTTGCCTTCATAAGCCTCCCGCATTTTGTAGTCCAGTGGAACACAATTCAAATACTTCTTTGAATCTGTCTCCCAGGCCGCAGTGTTAACAAATATCCGATAAACACCTTTTTATTTCACCTAGGTCTCTGTTTCTGGAATTTTGGTTAATGGCAGGTAAAGCCCACTTTATTTGGACCTGGTTAAAAACTTATGGTTACCAAAGGGAAAACGCTGGGGGGAGGGATAAATCAGGAGCTTGGGATGAACATACACCCACTACTATATATAAGATTGGTAACCAACAAGGACCTACTGTATAGCACAGGGAACTCTACTCAATATTCTGGGATAACCTATATCAGAAAAGAATCTTAAAAAGAATGGATATATGTATAACTGAATCACTTTGCTGTACACCTCAAACTAACACAACATTGTAAATCAGCTATATTCCAATGAAATTAAAATTTTAAAAAATCAATGTATTCAAAATTACATTCATCATCTTCATCGCTACCCCTTTGGCTCCAAGGTTTGCGCCTACCCTTCCTCTTGTGGTCCAAGGTAGAAACTTGGGTGTCACCCTAGGCTCTTCTTTCTTTTGTATTCTTACATTGGGGCAGGCAGTAAGTCCTATGAATCCCTCTGTGTCTGCCTCCATATCTCACCAGTCCATCTCCCTGACAGACCTTCTATTCTCTATCTCACCTGGACAACTGCAGAACCCCTAATACCTTTTCTCTTGAGATTCTGGTTTCCATCACGCATCCATCTATCTATCCAGCCACCCATTCATCCACCACCTATATACACCCACCCGTGAGTTTTCTTCCCAGTGTGGTTTCCTCACTGCCCCTGGAACATAGTTTATGGTGGAATGGGCCTAGGAGTCAAAATATCTGGGTCTAGGGCTTCCCTGGTGGCGCAGTGGCTGAGAGTCCACCTGCCGATGCAGGGGACACGGGTTCCTGCCCTGGTCTGGGAAGATCCCACATGCCGTGGAGCGGCTGGGCCCGTGAGCCATGGTCGCTGAGCCTACGCGGCCGGAGCCTGTGCTCCGCAGCGGGAGAGGCCACAGCGGTGAGAGGACCGCGTACCGCAAGAAAAAAAAAATCTGGGTCTAATCCTGGTTTCACGAGTTGTGTGAGCCTAGAAACTCCTCCATGCCTCCATTTCATCATCCGGAAGTGAGCAGGACCAGTCAGGGCCAGGTGAGATAACCAAGTGTGAAGGGGCTTTACAAACTCCAAAATGCTACACAAATGTAAGGAATTAGTATACCTGCTTCTACCTGTCAACTCACACTGCCTAGAATTCCTCCTTTCTCTCTTCCTTGCTCCAGGCATACCCCACTCACCCCTCTGAACATCAAGCTTCCTAACAACTCACCGTTTCAACCTTCCACACCCTGGCTCTTGCTCATCCCTTTGCCTTAAAGGCTCTTCCCCACCCTATCTGCCTGGCTCACGCCAACTCATCTTTCAAGGTCATGCCAAGCTGTGCCAAGCCCTTCTTGATCACCTTTTAGTAAAGCAACAATGTGTATAATTCACTATTTTGGGTAATATTTGGTTATGGTTAAATCCTTGGCCTCCCAGAAATCCCAATGCGTATCTCCTTGATGGACTTGCCAGGGGAAACACTACCTATAGTAAGTGGTTTGTCTCAGCTGTTGCTACTTTGGTTAAATTAGAGGCTTATAAGTCATTAACACTCAAGGAAAGGTTCAACAATTATCTTTCAGCTCCAGGCTTTTGAAATCTCTCCAAGTAAAGCCAAATCGAGCAAGTGGCAACAGACTCATTGTGATTTTTGTTTTAAAAACAATCAAACTGGAGAATCCAGAGGAAATGTTCTGGTTTGGATAGCTGTCTGGACATGGAAGATGAAATAAACTTGACAGGTGACAGCAAAAGTCTTTTATTTCACTGAATTCTGCAAATCAGGACTGGTAGCACCCCAAGGGCTCTAGTAAGAGGATGGCTACTGCTTGGGTCCCATTAAGTGCCCCAGCACTATGAGCCCATGTGATCCCCAAGGTAGTGGGCAAAAGGCTATAACAAATGTATCTCATTCATCTGTGCGTTCTTCAATCTTTTAATGTCTCATGTATAATCAAAGCTCAACAGTTAAATTTTTTTTTGTGTGTGTGGTACACGGGCCTCTCACTGCTGTGGCCTCTCCCGTTGCGGAGCACAGGCTCCGGACGCGCAGGCTCAGCGGCCATGGCTCACGGGCTTAGTTGCTCTGCAGTGTGGGATCCTCCCGGACTGGGGCATGAACCCGCGTCCCCTGCATCGGCAGGCGGACTCTCAACCACTGCGCCACCAGGGAACCCCTCAACAGTTAATTTTTTTGTTTTCTTATTTTTTGCTGTTTTGGAACTGATGTTGCGCTAAATACCACCAACTTTGAGTTTTAACATTAGCATTTGTTTGCCGGTAGTTGGTTCATTTTGTTGACTGCCAGCAGATGACATCTTGTTAGCCAACAGGTAGTAACAGGTGTCAAAGTTTAGAAAAAAAATTGTGCGAGGAAAAAGAAAAATCCCATCCATGAAATTTCCTTCTTCCTGCAAATTAGGAAAAATAATTGCAAAACTTTAGACGCTGAATCCCTAGGTCAAAGAATAGTTAGAGACTCATGCCTCAAAACGAACGACAGCAAGAGCTTGAGGGGCAACTTAAGATCTTTCCAGCATGTTCTAAATAGAACTTCCTATACTTTAATGTGCATATAAATCACCTGGGGAAACTTGCTAAAATGCAGGTCTGGTTCAGTGGGTCTGGGGTAGGGCCTGAGGTTCTAATAAACCTCCAGGTGATGCTGAAGATTCTATAAACGTGTGATATTTGGGGAATATAAGTTTGAGGCAGGGAGTATGAAATCAAGAAACTGTAGAGGGAAGTAGTGGTCAGATGTAATTCCACCCTGGCAATGGAAGCCACTGTGAAATAATCAAATTTGGGGTCTAAATGGATCCCCACAGGCAGCTTTGTGGGAGATGGGTTTAGTGAGAGATGGTTCTAGAAAAGAGATAAGCAATTGAAAAGAAGAAGATAGGATGGACATAATATTTAGGAGGAAAACCATCCAAATGGAATTCTCTAGCTCAGCAACTTGGGTACAAAAGGCAAATGGAGGGAGGGAATTTGGCCTCTTTTCCCTCAAATCCCATCAGACCCGCTTCTGCTCTAAGTGAGCCTGTTAGGGCTTCATCAGCAGTTTGCAGAAGTTAGAGGCCACCTTAGGAGTCCTGCTACTCCTGCTTCGGGATGTTCCTTGTGCTCTCTCCCGGGGGGACTTCGGATCAGGCAGCCACTATTCCTTCTTCAGTCCTAGAACACGTCAGCCTGAACCCTCAGCCCACACAGAGCCCTCACACTGGGCCCCCAACTCCAGCTCTGTGATAAACACAGCTGGGAAAAACAAAGGAGGCCACAGTCTTCTCAAAGGCCAGAAAATAAAACACAGGGAAGCCACACATGTTGGGGAAGGACACTTTGAAAGTCCACCAAGACCCAATGTCACTTCTATAGAATTTCTACCAAAGATGCCAGTCTGAATCTAATCATGAGAACACAGTTAGGAAAACACAAGAAAAAGGGACATCCCCCAAAATGGACGGTGCTTTTCAAGATGCCAGTGTCATGAAAGACAAAGTAAAGTTGAGAAATTGCTCCAGATTAAAGAAGTCCAAAGAAAGTAACAACTAAATGTAATGTATGTGCCTGGATGAAAACACAGATCATGAAGGTTTTTATGGTTGTTCACTATAAAAGACAATTGGCAAAATGTTAATATAACTCTATATCAGATAATAGTATTGTATCAATGCTAAATTTCCAGAATTTAATCACTGCACTGTGGTTACGTAAGAAAGTCCATGTTCTTAGGACATGCACACTGAAGTCTTTAAGGGTGAAGGGTCATGACGTCTGCAACTTACTCTCAAAGAGTTCTGGAAAAAATAATAATGTGTTAATATTTAGGGAGAGAGACAAAGCAGATGTAGAAAAATGTTAACCATGGGTGAATCTAGAATCGCTGTGTTATTCTTGCAACTTCTCTGTAGGTCTGACATATTTTTAAGTTAAAAGTTTTAAAAAAAAGTCACAACCAATCAATAGTTTCGCTGCTTTGGAGAAAGCTAAATGCTAAAATGCCAGAAGAAACTGTTAATGGGAAAACTGGGCATGGTGTCCAGTCTCAAGAGTTACTTGCAACA
The DNA here is from genome assembly GCF_964165515.1 of Mesoplodon bidens. Lineage (NCBI taxonomy): Eukaryota > Metazoa > Chordata > Mammalia > Artiodactyla > Ziphiidae > Mesoplodon > Mesoplodon bidens. Next base: position 45,445,666 of record NC_138179.1, on the reverse strand, counting down.
GAGAACCTCCACCTGTCTGCAGTGGTCCAGCTCTGAGCAGTGCTTGGTGCGTGCCCTGGAATGGGGCTGGTCGGTCCCATGGCTCTCTTAGAAAATGCTACCTGGGCTCTGCAGCCTCATGAAATCCCGGGGCTGGCTCCCTCTCCCGAAGTCTCAAAAGGCTGCACCCCACAGGGAGCAGCTTGTGAGAAAAAAGCTGTCTTGCAAGAGGTCTTACTGGGCCCCATGACTGACACTCACCATTCCAGGGAGCCGCTTCCACCCCCTGCACGTTTCTTTCCTAGAGCTCCGTAGGGCAAGAAGGTAGCAAACCCAATTTTTGCTCAAATGGAGCTTCCTCCAACTCCAAGCGAAAAATGGACCTTGCTGGCCACTATTTCCCTGATGCAGATAACATACCCCATTCTGCACAGGGGCCAACCAAGGACAGCAGAGGGGGTGCCGGTTGGAAGGGTTTCTGCCAAGACCATTTTAAGGTCAAGCAACTGCCGAATTTTCAGACAGACAGCAGTTTGTTTCTATGCTTATCTGTATATCACAGGAGAACCAACTGAAAAAGGGTTGCTGAATAAGAGTTCTCTTGCACCTTTCCTTTTTTTTTGGTTCTTTCTCCCTTTCTTTTTATTCTTTTTTTTTAAAGAAAAGAAAACCTCTCCTGGCTCAGAGCCTAAAATCTCTTACTTGTGATGCTAATCTCTCCTCCCTGGCTCCAAGCCACTTCTGCTGGCTCCGTGCCTGTTTAATATCGTGGCTGCTGAGAGCAGGTTGTGTCAGCGTTTCCATTATGAAGCTCAGCTTCAAAGATGTTTCTGAGATGGATGTACAGGCTTCCAGGCAAAGGGTCCTTATTCTACGCCTGGTCATTCAAGCGTGGGCCAGGGGCCCCCAGCCTGCGTTTACATACCTTTTCTCTTCACAGCCACTTGGCTGAATATAAGGGTGCTCCTTTGAGCTTTTTAGAAAAGGTGGTTGTCAATGCAATGCTTCATTCTCCAAACATGTCTTGAAGGCATCCGAATTTGGGTTTGGGTAAAAAAAGGGTCACTCGTTTTAGTAATAAAAAAAAAAAAGAGAGAGAGAGAGAGAAATACCATGTTGGGTGTTTGAGGAAAGAGTGTTTTCCCCCAAGGCTTGATAAAGAAAATATTTTTATCTGTTACTCTCTTCTCTCATTTCTCTCCACCCCATTTTTCATGACTTATGTAAGACTTGTTTACATATTGAAGACTTGTTCAACCAAACTACTGAATAATTCCCTCATTTATCCCCCACCGCCCACTGTTCCATTAATTCAGATAGCCAGTTTAGGGCAGAAAGCTTCCATCTGATGCCTTCCCACTGAGGTCCACTCTGGCCACAGGATCTGCTTCTTGGCAGCTGAGGTGGAGTGTGGAAAGAACAAAGAACACACAATCAAAAGACTGAGGACCTCAGTTTTGTCGGTTATTAATTGTGTGGCCTTGGGCAATTTATTTAAACATCTCTCAGCAGCAGTGCCCTCATCTGCAAACTGATTATAACCATATCTACCTTGAGATGTTGTGAATGGTGACTGAGATAATACACAGCACAATGCTCTCAAGTTGAAATGTTAGGTATCAGGCTTGAGTGCTGGTACCTCACAGGAGCCCTGTGAATGCCGGCTGAATTCACTAGATTTCCCGGTAACTGCAGGAGCCATTTTCCTGTCTGGTGCTGGAGGGGTTTTCTGACCTGGTTTTAAGAGCTGTTGTCCTGCCCATTACCTATTATTTTATTGTCCATTATGACTCCCAGGCACAGCCCATAACAAATACAGGAGTTTACTGTACCACCTTCACTTACCACTAACATAATTGGGGAGGAATGACAGAAATACATGAGCCCACTAATGCAATTTCTCCTAACTAAAATCTTCATTAAGAAAAGTCTGGGAGGTTTTCAGGATGAATGTGCAAAACAGGGGAAAGTCACAACAAACCCAGTGAAGGCTCCCCAGCCTCGAGTGCAAGGTCTGTCCCCAGGCTGGAAGGCGGCTGCCAGTTGGCAGGTGGCGTATATCCAAGGTCTCGCCCAGACTATGGAAAATCCATAAACAGTTCAGGACAAAGGCTTTTGCAGAGCTGTCTCTCTCTCTCTGCGTGGCAAGATATGCTGAGTTGTTTTGGCTGTGGGTATTTTGAGATGTCCTTTGGCACTGGATCTCAGCTGAGAAAGGCACGTGGGGACTAAAAGGTAGGGAAAATAAACTGTTCAGACATCGGGCTCTAGGAATAGAGTTCTCGATTCAACTTTGTTCCTTCAAGGAGCCCTTTGGTTTATCGCTGGCCTCCATTTATTTTTAACTTATTTCCTTTGCCTTTATCTCTGGGGCCATTCTCTCTTTTCCACCTAGATCTTCTTTTTCTCAGAATCTGATCATCTTTATCCCCTTCTGCATGTGCCACCAGCATCCCGCTACTGGCTGAACAGCCTCACCTTCTAATCCCAGGGTATCTGATTGGAGCCAGACTCAAGAGGACCCAGCTCTGTCCCACCACTCACACTGGAAGATACACAGAAACTGAACACATGGTTGGAAGGCAATTTCCCTGACTCTTCCAGTTGATAAACTTGCCTTATAAGGCTCTAAACCTCTGAGAAAATTCCTACTAATAGAGTTTTTAACAAGCCAAGAGGACAAAGGATATCATTACCATGACAATTCCTTTTAGGAATATTTGCTGCCCTGCAAAACTTCAAAGGAGAAAAGAAAATTGTTTTTGGGCATTGCTTCTATAACATGGGAGGGACTATTTCCCTTTCCTCACTATGAAAATTTAAACCTTCAACCAGGCTTTAAAAACCCAGGCAGGGGCTTCCCTGGTTGAGTGGTTGAGAGTCCACCTGCCGATGCAGGGGACACGGGTTTGTGCCCCGGTCCGGGAAGATCCCACATGCCATGGAGCAGCTGGGCCCGTGAGCCATGGCTGCTGAGCCTGCGCGTCCGGAGCCTGTGCTCCGCAACGGGAGAGGCCACAACAGTGAGAGGCCGCGTACCACAAAACAAAAAACAAAAAACAAAAAACAAACCCAGGCAGCAGATTCCACATACAGTCTTATAAATCTATTTTTAGAGCCAAAGGGAGCATATTCATTATATGAGAGTTGGTGCTTTGAGGCTAAACTAACCCAGAATCAAGTTCCAGGTCTGACACTTGCTAGTTCTGATCATGGGCAGACCACTTGCTCTCATGAAGCCTAAGTTCTCAGCTGTAAAATGGGGATGATAATAGTTGTGAGAATTTAATACGATCATGGCTACAACAGGTTAGCAGGAGGCTGGGTTCATGCTCAGTAAGTATTCCTGCAAATAGCCATATAACGATCATCATCATCGCTAGCCATTATCCACATCACTTTCATGACGATGATGATGATGATGATGGTGATGATGATGACTATTATCACTATGACCCTCCACTCTTGAAGAAGTTACTTGTGACTCTGATTCTGGACTTTGGAGCCTGGGGAAAAGGTGTGAGAGGACTACTGAATTCTGTGATTACTGCTCAGATTACTGGCTCTGGTTAAGAGGGCCCAGGGTCTGTCACATAGCAAACACCACAGCCCCCGTGGGTTGGCACACATCTGTGATAAGCTGGGCATGAAGCTTATTGGCATGAAGTACAAGAGATGTCCTCCCTTAGGATATAGAGCTCAGTACTGAAGAGGCAGCATATTCAGAATCACTAATCAATCCACTTCCAGACAATGCTTGGGAGAAAAGTCAAAAGCCCATTAAAATTCCTAGGGGTTAGTGGTCACTTGTAGAATCATTGGCACTTTGGGGGCCCCTCTTCCTTTCAGGCTCATGCTTTCTAGCCACACGGTCATGCTGACTGGTGTTAGTTACAGACCAGTGAGCTGGACACCCCTGGCGCTTCACTTCCTGGAACACCGTGGACCACATTCCAGGTTCTGCTTTATCCCAACTCATGTCCACGTCTTTGTGATCTCAGTGTCCATACGGACAGCCCATGCAATGCCACAGGCTCAGCCTCCTAACTCCTTTATTTTTTATTTTTTGCGTTACTTGGGCCTCTCCCTGTTGTGGCCTCTCCCGCTGCGGAGCACAGGCTCCGGATGCGCAGGCTCAGCGGCCATGGCTCACGGGCCCAGACACTCCGCGGCATGTGGGATCTTACGGGTCCGGGGCACGAACCCGTGTCCCCTGCATCGGCAGGCAGACTCTCAACCACTGCGCCACCAGGGAAGCCCCCCTAACTCCTTTTTCACTTCTCCTCCAATGACCTTTACCTCCATTTGACCTCCTCCCCACTTCCTCTCCCTCCCCAAACCCCACCCTGGTCTTGAATCTCCTGGAATTAGTCCACTTTTGAAATCTGAAAACTCTAGGTACTTTTTTTCCAAACTCCAACTCAATCCTCTCACTCCTGGTACCGCTTTGCCTTGACCTGGTTGAGCTCTCTGATCCCTGAGAGCCTCCACTGGACTCAAGGCTCACGATGACCTTCACTTTCTCACTCTACTTTTCCATACCCTGCTGAACCCACACTGAAAGCGAATCCTGAATCAATTCCACCGTTTCCTCTGCTCCGACAGGCAGGCTGCAGAGCACAGCTGGGAAAATGACACCAACACATAGTAAGGCTGGTGGCACAACTTATTCAAAATTTCCCAAAACACCAGACTGCCAAAGCTTTCAAGTAATCCTTTTCCTCTTCTGGAGTTGCTTCCTTCATCCATTTCCCATTCAGGTTATCTTTGACCTTGATCCTCTTCTTTAAGCCCTCTTCCCTGTCTCCTTCCCTTTCAGTAGATGACCCTTCTCACATTGCTGGAAACTAGAGGCCATCAGGTGTGAGGCCGGTGACTTTCCCTTCCCCATAGAGATATCCTTACCTGCCCTGCTCTCTGCCCTCTCCTTTTTTTTTTTTTTAAGGGGCTCATGAAGACCACTCACCCCCTGACTTCTGGGAACAGGCCCTTGCTCTTCTATTTCTAAACTCTCACTTGCCTGCTGGCTCCTTCCTCTCGGTACTTCACAGTCAAGAGCTGATTTACAATGTTTTATCAATCAGTGGGCCCATGTTTGTTTCTTGTATCGCATGCCTTTCCCTGGGTTCACTTTTTAAATATAGCCCCTCATTAACTTCTCTTTAAAATTTTTTAAATTTAATTTTTATTTTATACTGGGGTATAGTCACTTTATAATGTTGTGTTAGTTTCAGGTGTACAGCACAGAGATTCCGTTAGAGATATACATATATATCCATTCTTTTTCAGATGCTTTTCCCATATAGGTTGTTACAGAATATTGAGTAGAGTTCCCTGCGCTATATGGTAGGTCCCTGTTGATTACCTACATTTTACATATAGTAGTGTGTACCTGTTAATCCCAAACTCCTAATTTATCCCCCACCCCCATTTTGCCTTTGGTAACCGTAAGTTTGTTTTCTATGTCTGTGAGTTGTTTCTGTTGTATAAATAAGTTCATTTGTATCATTTTTAAAGATTTCACGTATAAGTGATATCATATATTTAACTTTTCTGTCTGACTTACTTCACTAGTATAATAATCTCTAAATCCATCCATGTTGCTGCAAATGGAAATATTTCATATTTTTATGGCTGAATAATATACCATTGTATATATATACCACACCTTCTTTATCCATTCATCTACTGATGGACATTTAGGCTTCTTCCATGTCTTGGCTATTGTAAATAGGGCTGCCAGGAACACTGGGGTGCGTGTATCTCTTCGAATTAGAGTTTTTGTCTTTTATGTATATATGCCCAGGAGTGGGATTGCTGGGTCATATGGTAATTCTATTTTTAGTTTTTTAAGGAACCTCCATACTGTTCTCCATAGTGGCTGTACTCTTATCTATTTATTTTTAAAAATTCTTTATGCTTCTGTGCTATAAACTGGGTTGTATTCCTCAATACTATCTTCCAATTTACTAATTATCTCTTTAGTTGCATCTAGAGTTTGTCTTATCTATGGAGTCTTTCATTTCAGCAAATGGGTTCCCAAATTTCCAATCGCTTCTTTTTCAAATCCTCAGTCACTTCTTTTTGTTTGTTTTTTTTCTTAATTTCTCATTCTTTTATTTTTATTTTTAATTTTTTTGGCTGTGCCATGCGCAGCTTGCAGGATCTTAGTTCCCCAACCAGGACTGAACCGGGGCTCTTGGTAGTGAAAGCGTGGAGTCCTAACCAAAGGACTGCCAGGGAATTCCCTCATTCTTTTAAAATGGACATTATTTCCTAATTTCCCCCTTCAAGCAGCACAAACGTACTACTTTAATCAGATCCATCTATAAAGTTTTTTCATTTGCATTCAATTTGTGTTTTGATTATTGATCATACTGGTTGTCTTTCTTAACAATTGGCTTGGGGGTCTTTCTGAGTAGTAAGCTTCTCTTTCTTATTCTTTTTTTTGGTTGGTGTTCTGTTTCTCCATCTCCAACCCATCCCCCACTCCTTGCATCAGTCTTTAGGTTTTACAGTTGCCTCCAAGAGCAAAACCAGTACTTTTAAGCCGTGGCCCGGGCAACGGTCATAGAAGATGCTTTCAGTCTCCTTTTACCAATGGAGATGCTTTCAGTCTCTACAAACACTGAACCTGGCTCTGGTCCCTTGTTTTGCATGAAACACTTTTAGTTCCATTGCCTCATAAGACCCACAAACACCTGCCCCCAGACTCACAGACCAGCCACTCCATGCATCCCAATCCTCCTGAGTTTCTGTCCTGTTTCCACAACTCTAGCTATATCATTTTGGTTTTCTCTTTTTGTATTTTATCTGTTATTGCTAACTGTTTGGAACAGAGGAGAGGCATTTGAACATGAACTTGTTTTCCACCAAGATGGGAAATCTTCCATAGGCTTCTCACCTCAACCCTGAGTCCCATTCTGATTCAATTTCTTTTCTTCCTTTCAGAGCCAACCATCTCAGAATTCCTCTTTGGTACAATGCAAGCTGGGTTCCGCCACTATCATTTCACTCGTTTTCATAAAGGTCACCAATGACCTCCTTATTGCTCAATCTCACATGACCTTTAAGTTCTATCTTCTTGAACTCTGTTGCTACTGTCATTGGTGACACTTTCTTTCTTGGCATTCTCTCTTTCCTGGGCTTTTGTAACTTCCTAGCTTCCCAATTCTCCTCCTAACTTCTGAAGGATCCCTTTTCTCATCCATCTTTATGGGATGCTCTTCCATTTCCTTCCCCTTAAATGTCAAAACTCCCACAAGCTCCATTCTTACCCCTCTTCTCTCTTTACCCCTCACATATCCTTTGGGTAATATCCTCTGTTCCTATGGCTTCAAACTACCTTTGCTTTATGACTTTCAAATCTATATCTTTAGGTCTCAGCTTTGGATTTATAGGTCCAATTTCTTACTGGTTATATTCACTAAATTTTCCATAAGCACTTCAAACTCAGTTGGACCAAAACTGAACTCATCAACCTCTCCTAAACCACTTAAAACAATTCCTTGTCTTAGTTGGTGGCACTACCACCAATCCATGACAAAACCCTGAATCATCCCAGACCCCTGAGCCAGTCCCAACCCATTCCCAAATCCAATTAGGCACCGATGTTCCTCTCTCTTCCTAATTAATCCTCTCCCATTTCTTCTGTCAGTGCTTTAAATTTTGGGCTGCATTCTCCCTCATCTGATCTACTGCAAGTCTCCTGTTTTCTCAGCCAGTCCCTCCTTGCATGATCATCTTGCCTTTCTTTTCAGTCTCGTCCTCCACCCTGTGTTCTCTGGAATACCTATCACATCATGCTGCAATGACAGTACTTGCCTCCCCAAACTGACAACTCCTGGTACAAAAAAGATGCTTGACACACACTTCCTGTATAATGAATTAATGCATTATTGAGATCATCCTCTCCTTTCAATGCAAAATAAAGGACTTCTCAGATTCCCACTGGGAAGTTACGACAAAGGGATCAATGAAGAGAATTGGTATTTACTAAACCTCTATTACCGGTAGGAACTCGGATAGGTGGTTTATATCAATTATTTGGTTCAGAACATTCATTATCATTCTTAAAACTGATCCAAGGTGGTAAGGAAAATCCAGGGGGAAGAATCTTTAAAACATAAGAATTTACTGCAGCTCTAGGGAATAAGGAACACGCAAGGGAACAGTCTTTAAATCAGAAGACTTTACATCCTTGTCAGTTTAGAATAATGATTGGGAACAACACAAGTAAATCTAGGTCTGTTGAAAATAGTTACAACTCCTCCATCTCTCAACGCTGGTGCTGACTGCCCTTGAGACACTGTCGGACTCTTCCGACAACTTGGCAGCAGGAGAAACCTGTTAAAGTCCCTGAATCTTTTGACCAAAGAACCACTTCTTGACTTTATCCAGTGTAACAAACACCTGTTATCTGTAGGGGCACTGACTTGGTACAAGATAAAGGAAACAGAGTTGGAAAAGTCCTTTACATTGGACATTCCTGTTTGTACACTGAGTAACGATAAGTGTCACCCATTGTACATTCTGTTCCTCAGCACCCCATGGTGCAAACTTACAAAGTGTGTACTAGAAGGCAGTTTTCAGGGCAGCTAGACAACAAATCTGGCACAAAAACATAACTCTCAAAAATCTCTACCCAGAGGGAGTAACTAATTTTTATCCTTAATTGTATAAGAAAGAATGTTTTCCCAATAGTAAGATTTTTTGAATAAAATCTTAGAAATCTTGGGAATTCCCTGGCGGTCCAGTGGTTAGGACTCTGCGCTTTCACTGCCGAGGGTGCGGGTTCAGTCCCTGGTCAGGGAACTAAGATCCCACAAGCCTCGCAGTGAGCCCCCCAAAATATATATCTCTGTGTGTGTGTGTGTGTGTGTATATATATATATATGTATATATGTATATATATACATATATATATATATATATATATGTATGTATGTATGTATCTCAGAAATCTTAGAAAGAAGAAGCAATGCAATGATACGAACTCTTAGCCAAAGCAGAATATTAAGTCACCCTGGGTTATCACATGAAACTACTTTTTATTTTAAAGTAATGTTTTCTATTTCAAACTGTTACAAAAAGTCTCAACAAAGGCATACCATGTGTGCAACTGGCGTAGCTGGTTTAACATCATCTATTTCAAGAGACCCAGATGGTTCTAAGCAAATTTAGTTGGGTGCTGAAAACAAGGCTTCACCCATAGATCAAACTTAAGTTACTAGAAAAATCATTCTTTCCAGTGTCCTTCATTGCTGAGGTTCTTCCCTAATACGCTTCATATTTTATTTCAATATTTCACTCTGGTGAACATGCCAACCAAGGTGAAGTTGAGTTAATAACAAACTCAAACTCATGACAGATTTCTGATTTCCTTTGAACCTAGGTATGAGTGATAATAAAACACTTCAGCACCAAAAAGCCAATTATTTGGTTTCACCCCTGAGTATCTACTCCACGATGGCATTTAGTTGATGCTTTTCAACACCTATTTATTAATAATCTGATTGGCACAGCCAAAGAAAATTATTACTCCACATAATGGTCTGCACATTCCAAAGGTATTTATGACTGTCTCCTTAAAGGGCTGGAAACAAGATGAAAGATTTTCAGATGCAGCTCCATGAAGTTTTTATTTACTAAGTTTATGTACCAAAAGGCTGTAAAGCCTGATGAACTAGAAACAGGTTTTCAATAGGTATTAGTGGGGAAATGTGATTTAAATTTGATTTAATAGCTTAGTATTGTTCAGACAGAATTACTATCCGTCTCAGAAGATCAAGTACAGAATTCGGTGGGCAACAGCTGACACGCTGCTTGGTTCAAATACAGAGTCTGTGTACAAGCAGAGGAGCAGATGGAAGCAATGCTTTCAGTGCATCAAAAGGAAAAAATTGCTTTGAAACCATGTCCATTGGAAATCATTAACTTCTTTTCTGTGAGGTCAGCTATCATCATCCCCTTGCCTCACTTTTTTTTTTTTTTTAAAGACTAAAATACTAGTGGAGACTTTTGTCCTTGGAGGTGTTTATCAGATAGATGACATCCAGGGATTTTAGAGAGAAATTCATTTTATAAAGATAAAGGCTCTGAATCTAAGAGTGGGAAGATTCAAGTGATCCTTTTTCGGACCTCTATCAAGTCCTTTGCATCATGAGGAAGCGGATCAGTGCCCTGGAAAAAGTTAAAGAACCTTCCAGGCCTGGATGACTGAAGAGATTATTTATTCAATGACTCTTCTTCAACAGAATCCAGAACAGTGTTCACACTTCATATGCACACAATCTTCAGGGCTTAAGTTCACTATTCAGACATCTCAACATCCTGTGCAGAAGGAGTTCTCACGCTCAATTCACTGAACCCAAGACACTACCAGTTATACAACCAAAAAAGAAAAATGTTGCCACTGATCACTGCACAATGCCATCAACTAACACACGTTTCATTTTTAGGGTTGTTACAGCTTGCAAAACAATGGCCACCTTGGACTTGATGAAATATGGGAACACCAATAACAATAACACATTGAGGGGCTTCCCTGGTGGCGCAGTGGTTGAGAGTCCGCCTGCCGATGCAGGGGAAACGGGTTCGTACCCCGGTCTGGGAAGATCCCACATGCCGCGGAGCGGCTGGGCCCGTGAGCCATGGCCGCTGGGCCTGTGCGTCCGGAGCCTGTGCTCCGCAACGGGAGAGGCCACAACAGTGAGAGGCCCACATACCGCAAAAAAAACAATAACAAAAAACAAACAAAAAAAACAATAACACGTTGAGTAGACTGGGTGGACCAAGCACTGTTCTGAGTGCTTTTCATGATTAACACATTTAATCTTCACAAGTACCTGATAAGTAGGGACTATTATTATATCCATTTACAGGGGCACAAAGAGGTGAGTAACATGCTTAACTAGCTGCTAAGTGGCTGACCCAGGAATCAAACCCAATTGGTCTGACTCCAGTGCCTGCAGCCTTCACCTCTTCACCATTCTGCCTCTGTGCTGTTGATGACTACTTTGGAGCAGTAGGACAGGTGGCTTGTCACCTCTTGGGGTCAAGATGTGCCAATCAGGATCCTCTCCAGGTGACTGAGAGCCAAGGAAGGATGGGTTCTGAAACCAGAACTTCCAGGCAGGAGGCCAACAGGTTGCAGGTCCAGGGCTCTGGCCAGTGACCACTCCCCTCCTTCACCTTGGAAAAGTGAACTCAAAAGCTCCCAGAAACATGTGACTACCCAACTTATGTCTGAGGATGCCGCTTCCTGGATGGTAGAAAAGGAGTAGGGACTACAGGCTTTGGAAATGTGAGAACTTAGCACCTTCACTCCAAAAGAACTAACCTGATTAATTTCCCCACTTGCAGATCTTGTACTTGCCAAGGGTCTAACTCTGAAGTGGTTTCCACGAAGCATAACTGAAGTTAGAGAGAAGAAAAGAACAACTGTTACGGAGTATTTGACATGCATCCTCTCACTGAATCCTCCCAATCATCCTCTGAGGTGGGCATTGTTTTCCCCTTTTCACTGCTGGGGAAGTTCAGAACAATGAAGTCCCATTATCACTGAGCTCCAGAGCTCTGCTTTGGACCCTGTTTGGTTCAAGGCCGGTGAGTTCTCTGAATCTAGTACATTATTCTGCTAAATGCGCCTGGCCAGCTGCAAGCTTTTGGCAGGTTCCTAAAGTGTCCTCATTCAAATGGCTCCAAGACCCAAAGGCTGTCAGTCACCATCTGTTTTAAGCAATCCATTCACTGAGCTACCAACAACTGGGCTCAACAAACATAAACACAACGCTCTAGGTAAATAAACAGGAAAGCTGTGCCTTTTTTTTTTTTTTTTTTTTAAGTGAAGTGCACTGTTTTCCCACAGTAATTAGGTCTCTTCTGAGGGGGAAAGAAAAAGCCAAATATTTGGGAAGCAACTGCAAAGTGACAGGAACTGAGGATGGATTACAGAAAATAGAAGAGGTTTGAGTCTCATGGAACAGAAGAGTTGGATGAATATTTTTTTCAAACCTCAAAAGACCAACATCCAAGGAACTATATTCAATATCCTATGATAGAGGTTGGTTCAAGATGGCGGAGTAGAAGGACGTGTGCTCACTCCCTCTTGCAAGAGCACTGGAATCACAACTAACTGCTGAATAATCATCGACAGGAAGACACTGGAACTCACCAAAAAAGATACCCCACATCCAAAGACAAAAGAGAAGCCACAATGAGATGGTAGGAGGGGTGCAATCACAATAAAGTCAAATCCCATAACTGCTGGGTGGGTGACTCACAAAGTGGAGAACACTTATACCACAGAAGTCCACCCACTGGAGTGAAGGTTCTGAGCCCCACATCAGGCTTCCCAACCTGGGGGTCTGGCAACGGGAGGAGGAATTCCTAGAGAATCAGATTTTGAAGGCTAGTGGGATTTGACTGTAGGACTTCGACAGGACTGGGAGAAACAGACTCCACTCTCGGAGGGCACACACAAAGTAGTGTGCGCATCGGGACCCAGAAGAAGGAGCAGTGACCCCATAGGAGACTGAACCAGACCTACCTGCTAGTGTTGGAGGGTCTCCTGCAGAGGTGGGGGGGTGTCTGTGGCTCACTGTGGGGACAAGGACACTGGCAGCAGAAGTTCTGGGAAGTACTCCTTGGCTGAGCCCTCCTAGAGTCTTGCCATTAGCCCCACCAAAGAGCTTGTAGGCACCAGTGCTGGGTTGCCTGAGGCCAAACAACCAACAGGGAGGGAACCCAGCCCCACCCATCAGCAGACAAGCAGATTAAAGTGTTACTGAGCTCTGCCCACCAGAGCAACACTCAGCTCTACCTACCACCAGTCCCTCCCATCAGGAAGCTTGCACAAGCCTCTTAGATTGCCTCATCCACCAGAGAGCAGACAGCAGAAGCATGAAGAATTACAATTATACAGCCTGTGGAAGGAAAACCACATTCACAGAAAGATAGACAAAAAGAAAACGCACAGAACTTTGTACCAGATGAAGGAACAAGAAAAAACCCCAGAAAAACAACTAAATGAAGTGGAGATAGGCAACCTTCCAGAAAAAGAATTCAGAATAATGATAGTGAAGATGATCCAGGACCTCGGAAAAAGAATGGAGGCAAAGATCGAGAAGATGCAAGAACTGTTTAACAAAGACCTAGAAAGAAACAGAGATGGACAATACAATAACTGAAATGAAAACTACACTAGAATGAATCAATAGCGGTATAACTGAGGCAGAAGAACGGATAAGTGACCTGGAAGACGGAATGGTGGAATTCACTGCTGCAGAACAGAATAAAGAGAAAAAAAGGAAAAGAAATGAAGACAGCCTAAGAGACTTCTGGGACAACATTAAACGCAACAACATTCGCATTACAGGGGTCCCAGAAGGAGAAGTGAGAGAGAAAGGACCAGAGAAAATATTTGAAGAGATTATAGTCGAAAACTTCCCTAATGTGGGAAAGGAAATAGCCACCCAAGTCCAGGAAGCACAGAGTTCCAGGTAGGATAAAACCAAGGAGAAACACGCCAAGACACATAGTAATCAAACTGACAAAAATTAAACACAAAGAAAAATTAGTGAAAGCAACAAGGGAAAAACAACAAATAACACACAAGGGAACTCCCATAAGGTTAACAGCTGATTTCTTGGCAGAAACTGTGTAAGCCAGAAGGGAGTGGCAAGATATTTTTAAAGTGATGAAAGGGAATAAACTACAACCAAGATTACTCTACCTGGCAAGGCTCTCATTCAAATTCGACGGAGAAACCAAAAGCTTTACAGACAAGCAAAAGCTAAGAGAAGTCAGCACCACCAAACCAGCTCTACAACAAATGTTAAAGGAACTTCTCTAAATGGGAAACACAAGAGAAGAAAAGGACCTACAAAAACAAACCCAAAACAATTAAGAAAATGGTAATAGGAACATACGTATCGATAATTACCTTAAATGTGAATGGATTAAATGCCCCAACCAAAAGACACAGGCTCGCTGAATGGATACGAAAACAAGACCCATATATATGCTGTCTACAAGAGACCCACTTCAGACCTAGGGACACATACAGACTTAAAGTGAGAGGATGGAAAAAGATATTCCATGAAAATGGAAATCAAAAGAAAGCTGGATAGCAATACTCATATCAGATAAAATAGACTTTAAAATAAAGAATGTTACAAGAGACAAGGAAGGACACTACATAATGATCAAGGGATCAATCCAAGAAGAAGATATAACAATTATAAATATATATGCACCCAACATAGGAGCACCTCAATACACAAGGCGACTGCTAACAGCTATAAAAGAGGAAATCGACAGTAACACAATAATAGTGGGGGACTTTTAACACCTCACTTACACCAATGGACAGATCATCCAAACAAAATTAATAGGGAAACACAAGCTTTAAATGACACAGTAGACCAGAGAGATTTAATTGATATATATAGGACATTCCATCCAAAAACAGCAGATTACACTTTCTTCTCAAGTGCACACGGAACGTTCTCCAGGATAGATCACATCTTGGGTCACAAATCAAGCCTCGGTAAATTTAAGAAAATTGAAATCATATCAAGCATCTTTTCCGAACACAACCTTATGAGATTAGAAATCGATTACAGGGAAAAATAAACGTAAAAAACACAAACACATGGAGGCTAAACAATATGTTACTAAATAACCAAGAGATCACTGAAGAAATCAAAGAGGAAATCAAAAAATACCTAGAGACAAATTACTACAAAAACATGACGATCCAAAACCTATGGGATGCAGAAAAGCACTTCTAAGAGGGAAGTTTATAGCACTACAAGCCTACCTCAAGAAACAAGAAAAATCTCAAATAAACAATCTAACCTTACACCTAAAGGAACTAGAGAAAGAAGAACAAAAGCCAAAGTTAGTAGAAGGAAAGAAACCATAAAGGTCAAGAGCAGAAATAAATGAAATAGAAACAAAGAAAACAACAGCAAAGATCAATAAAACTAAAAGCTGGTTCTTTGAGAAGATAAACAAAATTGATAAAACCTTTAGTCAGTCTCAGCAAGAAAAAGAGGGAGAGGACTCAAATCAATAAAATTAGAAATGAAAAAGAAGAAGTTACAACAGGCCCCACAGAAATACAAAGCATCCTAAGAGACTACCACAAGCAACTCTATGCCAAAAAAAAGGACAACCTGGAAGAAATGGACAAATTCTTAGAAAGGTATAACCTTCCAAGACTGAACCAGGAAGAAATAGAAAATATGAACAGACCAATCACAAGTAAGGAAATTGAAACTGTGATTAAAAATCTTCCAACAGGGCTTCCCTGGTGGCGCAGTGGTTGAGAGTCCGCCTGCCGATGCAGGGGACACAGGTTCGTGCCCCGGTCTGGGAAGATCCCACATGCCGCGGAGCGGCTAGGCCCGTGAGCCATGGCCGCTGAGCCTCTGTGTCCGGAGCCTGTGCTCCGCAACGGGAGAGGACACAACAGTGAGAGGCCCATGTACAGCAAAAAAAAAAAAAAAAAAAAAAATCTTCCAACAAACAAAAGTCCAGGACCAGATGGCTTCACAGGTGAATTCTATCAAACACTTAGAGAAGAGCTAACACCCATCCTTCTCAAACTCTTCCAAAAAATTGCAGAGGAAGGAACACTCCCAAACTCATTCTATGAGGCCACCATCACACTGGTACCAAAACCAAAGGTACTACAAAAAAAGAAAATTATAGACCAATATCACTGATAAATATAGATGCAAAAATCCTCAACAAAATACTAGCAAACAGCATCCAACAACACATTAAAAGGATCATACACCATGATCAAGTGGGATTTATCGCAGGGATGCAAGGATTCTTCAATATACGCAAATCAATCAATGTGATACACCATATTAACAAATTCAAGGATAAAAACCATATGATCATCTCAATAGATGCAGAAAAAGCTTTTGACAAAATTCAACACCCATTTATGATAAAAACTCTCCAGAAAGTGGGCATAGAGGGAACCTACTTCAACATAATAAAGGTCATACACGACAAACTCACAGCCAACATCATTCTCAATGGTGAAACACTGAAAGCATTTCCTCTAAGATCAGGAACAAGACAAGGATGTCCACTCTTGCCACTATTATTCAACACAAGTTTTGGAAGTCCTAGCCATGGCAATCAGAGAAGAAAAAGAAATAAAAGGAATACAAACTGGAAAAAAAGAAGGAAAACTGTCACTGTTTGCAGACGACATGATACTATACATAGAGAATCCTAAAGATGCCACCAGAAAACTACTAGAGCAAATCAATGAATTTGGTAAGGTTGCAGGATACAAAATTAATGCACAGAAATCTCTTGCATTCCTATACACTAACAACAAAAGATCAGAAAGAGAAATTAAGGAAACAATCCCATTCACCATTGCAACAAAAAGAATAAAATACCTAGGAATAAACCTACCTAAGGAGGTAAAAGACCTGTACTCCAAAAACTATAAGACACATGAAAGAAATAAAAGGTGACATAAACAGATGGAGAGATATACCATGTTCTTGGATTGAAAGAATCACTATTGTGGAAAAGACTATACTAATCAAAGCAATCTACAGATTCAATGCAATCCCTATCAAATTACCAGTGGCATTTTTTACAGAACTAGAACAAAAAATCTTAAAATTTCTATGGAGACACAAAAAACCCCGAATAGACAAAGCAGTCTTTTTTTTTTTTAAATTTTTTATTTATTTTATTTATTTATTTTTGTCTGCATTAGGTCTTCGTTGCTGTGCGTGGGCTTTCTCTAGTTGCGGTGAGTGGGGGCTACTCTTCATTGCGGTGCGCGGGCTTCTCATTGCACTGCCTTCTCTTGTTGCGGAGCACAGGCTCTAGGTGCGCGGGCTTCACTAGGTGTGGCGCACGGGCTCAGTAGTTGTGGCTCGCAGGCTCTAGAGCGCAGGCTCCATAGTTGTGGCGTACAGGCTTAGCTGCTCTGCGGCATGTCAGATCTTCCCGGACAAGGGCTCAAACCCATGTCCCCTGCATTGGCAGGTGGATTCTTAACCACTGCACCACCAGGGAAGTCCCACCAAAGCAGTCTTTGGGAAGAAAAAGACTGAGGGACAAAAACGGAGCTGGAGGAATCAGACTCCCTGACTTCAGACTATACTACAAAGCTACAGTAATCAAGGCAATATGGTACTGGCACAAAAACAGGAATATAGATCAATGGAACAGGATAGAAAGCCTAGGGATAAACCCATGCACCTATGGTCAACTAATCTATGACAAAGGAGGCAAGGATGCTCAATGGAGACAAGACAGCCCCTTCAATAAGTGGTGCTGGGAAAACTGGACAGCTACGTGTAAAAGAATGAAATCAGAACACTCCCTAACACCATACACAAAAATAAACTCAAAATGGATTCAAAACCTAAATATAAGACCGGACACTATCAAACTCTTAGAGGAAAACATAGGAAGAACACTCTTTGACATAAATCACAGTAAGATCTTTTTTGATCCACCTCCTAGAGTAATGGAAATAAAAACAAAAATAAACTGGGACCTGATGAAACTTGAAAGCTTTTGCAAAGCAAAGGAAACTACAAAGACGACGAAAAGACAACCCTCAGAATGGGAGAAAATATCTGCAAACGAATCAACGGACAAAGGATTAATCTCCAAAATATATAAACAGTTCATGCAGCTTAATATTAAAAAAACAAACAACCCAATCCAAAAATGGGCACAAGACTTAAATAGACATTTCTCCAAAGAAGACATACAGATGGCCAAGAAGCACATGAAAAGCTGCTCAACATCACTAATTATTAGAGAAATGCAAATCAAAACTACAGTGAGGGGCTTCCCTGGTGGCGCAGTGGTTGAGAGTCCCCCTGCCAATGCAGGGGACATGGGTTCATGCCCCGGTCCGGGAAAATCCCACATGCCGCGGAGCGGCTAGGCCCGTGAGCCATGGCCGCTGAGCCTGCACGTCCGGAGCCTGTGCTCTGCAATGGGAAAGGCCACAACAGTGAGAGGCCCGCGTACCGCAAAAAAAAAAAAAAACAAACTACGATGAGGTATCACCTTGCACCAGTTAGGATGGGCATCATCAGAAAATCTAGAAACAATAAATGCTGGAGAGGGTGTGGAGAAAAGGGAGCCCTCTTGCACTGTTGGTGGGAATATAAATTGATATAGCCACTATGGATAACAGTATGGAGGTTCCTTAAAAAACTAAAAATAGAATTACCATACGACCCAGAAATCCCACTACTGGGCATATACGCAGAGAAAACCATAATTCAAAAAGACACATGCACCCCAATGTTCATTGCAGCACTATTTACAATAGCCAGGTCATGGAAGCAACCTAAATGCCCATCAACAGACGAATGGATAAAGATGTGGTATATATATACACTGGAATATTACTCAGCCATAAGAAGGAACAAAATTGGGTCACTTGTAGAGACGTGGATGGATCTAGACTGTCATACAGAGTGAGGTAAATCAGAAAAAGAAAAACAAATATCGTATATTAACGCATACATGTGGAACCTAGAAAAATGACACAGATGAACCGGTTTGCAAGGCAGAAATAGAGACATAGATGTAGAGAACAAACATATGGACACCAAAGGGGGAAAGCAGCGGGTGGGGGGTGGTGGTGTGATGAATTGGGAGATTGGGATTGACATATATACACTAATATGTATAAAATAGATAACTATTTAATAAGAACCTGTTGTATAAAAAAATAAATAAAATAAAATTCAAAAAATTAAAAAAAATGCTCTGATAAACCATAATGGAAAAGAATATGAAAAAGAATATATATGTGTATAACTGAATCACTTTGCTCTACAGCAGAAATTAACACAACATTGTAAATCAACTATACTTCAATAAAATTTTTTTAAAAAAAGAGCAATAGCCAGAAGAATACCAAGGATCATATAATAAAGAGTCACTACTCACCGCTCAAAATGAAACCATGTAAATGGTTTGCCATATTTGATTCTGATTCTGCCCCTCCTTTTCTTTCTTTCTTTATTCAAAGAAAGTTTCATATTTGAAGTTAAAATCCTTTTCCTTTCTATTCCAGGCTGACAGCTATCATAAATTTGTTGTGAATCTGGTCCATATTTTCATAAACTTTATATTTTGTACAATATGTAAATGTATCCATAAACAATATATTTTTTTAAATTAATTAATTAATTAATTTACATTCGGCTGTGTTGGGTCTTTGTTGCTGCACGTGGGCTTTCTCTAGTTGTGACAAGCGAGGACTATTCTTTTTTTTTTTTTTTTTTTTTTTTTTTGCGGTATGTGGGCCTCTCACTGTTGTGGCCTCTCCCGTTGCGGAGCACAGGCTCCGGACGCGCAGGCTCCCGCAGGCTCCCGACGCGCAGGCTCCGGACGCGCAGGATCAACGGCCATGGCTCACGGGCCCAGCCGCTCCGCGGCATGTGGGATCTTCCCAGACCGGGGCACGAACCCGTGTCCCCTGCATCGGCAGGCAGACTCTCAACCACTGCGCCACCAGGGAAGCCCACGAGGACTATTCTTCATTGCAGTGCGCAGGCTTCTCACTGCGGTGGTTTCTGTTGTTGCGGACCACAGGCCCTAGGTGGGTGGGCTTCAGAAGTTGTGGCTCACGGGCTCTAGAGCACAGGCTCAGCAGTTGTGGCACACGGGCTTAGCTGCACCACGGCATGTGGGATCGTCCCAGACCAGGGCTTGAACCCATGTCCCCTGCATTGGCAGGTGGATTCTTAACCACTGCGCCACCAGGGAAGTCCAAACAATATATTGTATTTTTTTTAATCGCTTTATTTATTTGTTTGTTTGTTTATTAACATCTTTATTGGAGTATAATTGCTTTACAATGGTGTGTTAGTTTCTGCTTTATAACAAAGTGAATCAGCTATACATATATATATATATCCCCATATCTCTTCCCTCTTACGTTTCCCTCCCACCCTCTCTATCTCACCCCTCTAGGTGGTCACAAAGCACCGAGCTGATCTCCCTGTGCTATGTGGCTGCTTCCCACTAGCTATCTATTTTACATTTGGTAGTGTATATATGTCCATGCCACTCTCTCACTTCGTCCCAGCTTACCCTTCCCCCTCCCCGTGTCCTCAAGTCCATTCTCTATGTCCCAACAATATATTCTTTTTTTTTTTTTTTGCGGTACGTAGGCCTCTCACTGTTGTGGCCTCTCCCGTTGTGGAGCACAGGCTCTGGACGCGCAGGCTCAGCGGCCATGGCTCACGGGCCCAGCCGCTCCGCGGCATGTGGGATCTTCCCGGACCGGGGCACGAACCTGTGTCCCCTGCATCGGCAGGCGGACTCTCAACCACTGCGCCACCAGGGAAGCCCCCAACAATATATTCTTAAATGACTTCCCACACTCAAGTTTATAAATTCCTTTAGGAGATTTTTTTTTTTAACATGGAGAGAGGTAGGGATCTAATATTTTACTTTTTCCATATGAAATGTCAATTGACCCAATGTCATTTCCTGAGAAATTTATCTTTCCAAGCTGCCTTAACTCCTATGTATCAAACTCTCATTATCAGCTTGGGTCTATTTCTATCTTTGTGCCAATACCTCACTTAACTATGGTTATGCTATCTGGTATGATGAATCTCCCTCCTTGTTCTTTATTCAAAAATTATACTGGCTGTTTTTGGACTTTTATTCCTCCATATGAATTTTACAGTCAATTTTATGACAATCCTGTTGGGGTTTTGATTGGAATTACATTTAATTTGGAGATTAATTTAGGAAATAATTTACTTCTTTATTGTATTTAGT